>NW_024424230.1:23566524-23638607 GCF_017311325.1 Ursus maritimus | reverse complement strand
GGGGGGGGGGGGGGGGGGACGACAAGTTTCACTGTATTAAAGATCAGTAGAAAGCAATGACCTGAGCCATTCCTCATAACACTGATCACAACAATGTTAAAAATCTGTCTTTTCCGACATGGTGCTCTACGTAGAAAACCCAGACCCCACAAAAAAAAATTGGTAGAACAGATACAGAAATTCAATAAAGTCGGGGGGAGGAGTTAAGATGGCGGAGGAGTAGGAGACACCGTTTTCAGCCGGTCCTCCGAGTCGAGCTGGATAGGTACCAGACCAGCCTAAACAACCACGGAACCAGCCTGAGACGCAGGAAGACGCATCTGGATCTCTACAAATGAACATCTCCAGCGCTGAGTATTGAGGTACGAAGCGGGGAGCCATGAAACCGTGCACAGATATCGGAAGATAAACGGAAAGGGAGCCGCCGCGTTCGGGTGCCGGGAAGCGGTAGCCCCTTGCACGAGCAGGCGGGCTCGCGGACGGCACCCGCAAACAGCAGACTGAGACCGTGAGCCGGTGCGCGGCGCCACCAGGCATCTCGCGAACACCGGAATCCCGGTGCGCCACTGGATCCAGACTGAGACCGGAGATCCGGGAGCGCGCGCGGGCGGCTGGCGGCTGGCGGCGTTAGAAACACAAAGGACAGAGACACGCCGGCCCACGGAAGTGAGGGCTGGGACGCCGGGTGTGGGGCGCACATCCCGGGACGCTGCAGGGTTGAGCAGCACCAACAGAAACAGAGTTAAAGTGGCCAGAACATTAGTAGAGAACGGGCCGCAATCCTTCTGTTCCGTGACAGAGGCTGAAATTTGGCCGCTGCTGCTCTGACTCTCAGAAGAGGCACAGCAAACCGCCAGGGAAAGCCGCCAGAGAACAAAAGCCTGGAAATACCGGCTCAGAGAGTGCCCATCCCCATCCTCCCTCGCAGGGGACACGGAGACTCTACCCAAACAGGGTTGCCTGAGTATTGGCGCGGCAGGCCCCTCCCCCAGAACACAGAAGGCAGGCTGAAAAATCAAGAAGCCCACAACCCGGGCGCCTGGGTGGCGCAGTCATTGAGCGCCTGCCTTCGGCTTAGGGCGTGATCCCGGCGTTCCGGAAAGGAGTCCCTCATCGGGCTCCTCCGCTGGGAGCCTGCTTCTTCCTCTCCCACTCCCCTGCTTCTGTTCCCTCTCTCGCTGGTTGGCTGCCACATAAATAAATAAATAAAATCTTTAAAGAAGAAGCCCACATCCCTAAGATCCCTATAAAACAAGGGGCACGGCCTGGGACCCAGTCAATAATTTGGGCTCTGGAAACCCCGCAACCTCTCTTCATCAGAATGACAAGAAGGAGAAGCCCCCCCCAGCAAAGAAAAGACAGTGATTCTGTGGCCTCTGCCACAGAAATAATGGATATGGATGTAACCAAATTATCAGAAATGGAATTCAGAGTAACGATGGTCAAAATGATGAGTAGAATTGAAAAAACTATTAACGAAAAGGTTACTGAGAATATAGAATCCCTAAGGACAGAAATGAGAGCGAATCTGACAGAAATTAAAAATTCTATGAGCCAAATGCAGGCAAAACTAGAGGCTCTGACGGCCAGGGTCGCAGAAGCAGAGGAACGGGTTAGTGAATTGGAGGATGGGTTAATAGAGGAAAAAATGAAAATAGAAGATGGTCTTAAAAAAATCCACGCCCACGAATGTAGGTTACGGGAGATTACTGACTCAATGAAACGATCCAATGTTAGAATCATCGGCATCCCCGAGGGGGTGGAGAAAAACAGAGGTCTAGAAGAGATATTTGAACAAATTGTAGCTGAAAACTTCCCTAATCTAGCAAGGGAAACAAACATTCGTGTCCAAGAGGCAGAGAGGACCCCTCCCAAGCTCAACCACGACAAACCTACGCCACGTCACGTCATAGTGCAATTCGCAAATATTAGATGCAAGGATACAGTATTGAAAGCGGCCAGGGCAAAGAAATTTCTCACGTACCAAGGCAAAAGCATCAGAATTACGTCAGACCTGTCTACACAGACCTGGAATGAGAGAAAGGGTTGGGGGAGCATATTTAAAGCTCTTTCAGAGAAAAACATGCAGCCAAGGATCCTTTATCCAGCAAGGCTGTCATTCAGAATTGATGGAGAAATAAAGACATTTCAGAATCGCCAGTCACTAACCAATTTTGTAACCACGAAACCAGCCCTACAGGAGATATTACGGGGGGTTCTATAAAAGTAAAAAGGCCCCAAGAGTGATACAGAACAGAAAGTCACAGCCAATACAAACAAAGACTTTACTGGCAACATGGCAACATTAAAATCATATCTCTCAGTAATCAGTCTTAATGTAAATGGTTTGAACCATCCCATAAAACGCCACAGGGTTGCAGATTGGATAAAAAGAAATGACCCATCCATTTGCTGTCTACAAGAGACTCATTTCGAACCCAAAGATGCATTCAGACTGAGAGTAAGGGGATGGAGTACCATCTTTCACGCAAATGGACCTCAAAAGAAAGCTGGGGTAGCAATTCTCATATCAGATAAATTGGATTTTAAACTACAGACTATAGTTAGAGATGCAGAAGGGCACTATATTATTCTTAAGGGAAGTATTCAACAAGTGGATATGACAATTATAAATATATATGCCCCCAACAGGGGAGCAGCAAGATACACAAGCCAACTCTTAACCAGAATAAAGAGACATATAAATAAAAATACATTAATAGTAGGGGACCTCAACACTCCACTCTCAGAAATAGACAGAACACCCTGGCAAAAACTAAGCAAAGAATCAAAGGCTTTGAATGCCATACTCGACGAGTTGGACCTCATAGATATATATAGAACACTACACCCCAGAACCAAAGAATACTCATTCTATTCTAATGCCCATGGAACATTCTCAAGAATAGACCATGTTCTGGGACACAAAACAGGTCTCAACCGATACCAAAAGATTGAAATTATCCCCTGCATATTCTCAGACCACAACGCTCTGAAATTGGAACTCAACCACAAGGAAAAATTTGGAAGAAACTCAAACACTTGGAGACTAAGAACCATCCTGCTCAGGAATGACTCGATAAACCAGGAAATCAAAAATCAAATTAAACAATTTATGGAGACCAATGAGAATGAAAATACAACAGTCCAAAACCTATGGGATACTGCAAAGGCAGTCCTAAGGGGGAAATACATAGCCATCCAAGCCTCACTCAAAAGAATAGAAAAATCTAAAATGCAGTTTTTATATTCTCACCTCAAGAAGCTGGAACAGCAACAGAGGGACAGGCCTAATCCACGCACGAGGAAGCAGTTGACCAAAATTAGAGCTGAAATCAATCAAGCAGAAACCAGAAGTACAGTAGAGCAGATCAACAGGACTAGAAGCTGGTTCTTTGAGAGAATCAATAAAATTGACAGACCACTGGCAAGACTTATCCAAAAGAAAAGAGAAAGGACCCAGATTATTAAAATTATGAATGAAAAAGGAGAGGTCACGACGAACACCATTGAAATTGGAAGGATTATTAGAAATTTTTATCAACAGCTATATGCCAATAAACTAAGCAATCTGGAAGAGATGGAATCCTTCCTGGAAACCTATAAACTACCAAGATTGAAACCGGAAGAAATTGATTCCTTAAACAGGCCAATTAATTATGAAGAAATTGAGTCAGTGATAAACAACCTTCCAAATAACAAAACTCCAGGCCCGGACGGTTTTCCTGGGGAATTCTACCAAACATTCAAAGAAGAAATAATACCTATTCTCCTAAAGCTATTTCAAAAAATAGAAACAGAAGGAAAGCTACCAAACTCATTCTATGAGGCCAATATTACCTTGATCCCCAAACCAGGCAAAGACCCCCTCAAAAAGGAGAATTACAGACCGATTTCCCTAATGAATATGGACGCCAAAATCCTCAACAAGATACTTGCTAATAGAATCCAACAGTACATTAAAAGGATTATCCATCACGATCAAGTGGGATTCATACCTGGGATGCAAGCGTGGTTCAATATTCGCAAATCAATCAGCGTGATACATCATATCAACAAGAAAAGACTCAGGAACCATATGATCCTCTCAATCGATGCCGAAAAAGCATTTGACAAAATACAGCATCCTTTCCTGATTAAAACCCTTCAGAGTGTAGGAATAGAAGGTACATTTCTCAATCTCATAAAAGCCATCTATGAAAAGCCTACTGCAAATATTATTCTCAATGGGGAAAAGCTGGAAGCCTTTCCCTTAAGATCAGGAACTCGACAAGGATGCCCACTCTCGCCACTATTATTCAACATAGTACTAGAAGTCCTTGCAACAGCAATCAGACGACAAAAAGGGATCAAAGGTATTCAAATTGGCAAAGAAGAAGTCAAAATGTCTCTCTTTGCAGATGACATGATACTCTATATGGAAAACCCAAAAGAAGCCACTCCCAAACTATTAGAAGTTATAGAGCAATTCAGTAACGTGGCGGGATACAAAATCAATGCTCAGAAATCAGTTGCATTTCTATACACGAATAACGAGACCGAAGAAAGAGAAATTAGGGAATCCATCCCATTTACAATAGCACCAAAAACCATACGTTACCTTGGAATTAACTTAACCAGAGACGTAAAGGACCTATATTCTAGAAACTATAAATCACTCTTGAAAGACATTGAGGAAGACATAAAAAGATGGAAAGATATTCCATGCTCATGGATTGGAAGAATTAACATAGTTAAAATGTCCATGCTACCCAGAGCAATCTACACTTTCAATGCTATCCCGATCAAAATACCGAGGACATTTTTCAAAGAACTGGAACAAATAGTCCTTAAATTTGTATGGAAACAGAAAAGGCCCCGAATCTCCAAGGAACTGTTGAAAAGGAAAAACAAAGCTGGGGGCATCACAATGCCGGATTTCGAGCTGTACTACAAAGCTGTGATCACAAAGACAGCATGGTACTGGCACAAAAACAGACACATAGACCAATGGAACAGAATAGAGAGCCCAGAAATGGACCCTCGGCTCTTTGGGCAACTAATATTTGATAAAGCAGGAAAAAACATCCGGTGGGAAAAAGACAGTCTCTTCAATAAATGGTGCTGGGAAAATTGGACAGCTACATGCAAAAGAATGAAACTTGACCACTCTCTCACACCATACACAAAAATAAACTCCAAATGGATGAAAGACCTCGATGTGAGACAGGAATCCATCAAAATTCTAGAGGAGAACATAGGCAGCAACCTCTACGACATCGGCCAAAGCAACCTTTTTCATGACACATCCCCAAAGGCAAGAGAAACAAAAGATAAAATGAATTTATGGGACTTCATCAAGATTAAAAGTTTCTGCACAGCCAAGGAAACAGTCAGAAAAACTAAGAGGCAGCCCACGGAATGGGAGAATATATTTGCAAATGACACTACAGATAAAGGACTGGTATCCAAGATCTACAAAGAACTTCTCAAACTCAATACACGAGAAACAAATAAACAAATCAAAAAATGGGCAGAAGATATGAACAGACACTTTTCCAATGAAGACATACAAATGGCTAACAGACACATGAAAAAATGTTCAAAATCATTAGCCATCAAGGAAATTCAAATCAAAACCACACTGAGATACCACCTTACGCCAGTTAGAATGGCAAAAATAGACAAGGCAAGAAACAACAATTGTTGGAGAGGATGTGGAGAAAGGGGATCCCTCCTACATTGTTGGTGGGAATGCAAGTTGGTACAGCCACTCTGGAAAACAGTGTGGAGGTCCCTTAAAAAGTTAAAAATTGAGCTACCCTATGATCCAGCCATTGCACTACTGGGTATTTACCCCAAAGATACAGACGTAGTGAAGAGAAGGGCCATATGCACCCCAATGTTCATAGCAGCAATGTCCACAATAGCTAAATCGTGGAAGGAGCCGAGATGCCCTTCAACAGATGACTGGATTAAGAAGTTGTGGTCCATATATACAATGGAATATTACTCAGCTATCAGAAAGAACGAGTTCTCAACATATTCTGCAACATGGACGGCACTGGAGGAGATAATGCTAAGTGAAATAAGTCAAGCAGAGAAAGACAACTATCATATGATTTCTCTCATCTATGGAACATAAGAACTAGGTTGATCGGTAGGGGAAGAAAGGGATAAAGAAAGGGGGGGTAATCAGAAGGGGGAATGAAACATGAGAGACTATGGACTATGAGAAACAAACTGAGGACTTCAGAGGGGAGGGGGGTGGGGGAATGGGATAGACCGGTGATGGGTAGTAAGGAGGGCACGTATTGCATGGTGCACTGGGTGTTATACACAACTAATGAATCATCAAGCCTTACATCGGAAACCGGGGATGTACTGTATGGTGACTAACATAATAAAAAATCATTTAAAAAATAAAAATAAAAAATAAAAAAAAGAAATTCAATAAAGTCAAAGGATATAAAACTAAATGCACAGAAGTCAGCTGCATTTCTGAACACTAACAATGAAGAAGCATAAAGAAATCAAGAAATCAATTCCATTTACAATTGCACCAAACACCATAAGATACTTAGGAATAAACCTAACCAAAGAGGTAAAAGATCTGTACTCTGAAAACTATAGAACACTCATGAAAGAAGTTGAGGAAGACACAAAGAAATGGAAAAATA
The DNA here is from genome assembly GCF_017311325.1 of Ursus maritimus. NCBI lineage: Eukaryota > Metazoa > Chordata > Mammalia > Carnivora > Ursidae > Ursus > Ursus maritimus. The sequence goes on along the minus strand of NW_024424230.1, from coordinate 23,631,948 downwards.
TTCCACGCTCATGGATTAGAAGTACTCTTGTTAAAACATCTACACTACCCAAAGCAATCTACACATTTAAGGCAATCCCTATCAAAATACTAACAGCATTTTTCACTGAGCTGGAACAAGCAATCCTAAAATTTGTATGGAACCAGAAAAGACCCCGAATAGCCAAAAGAATGTTGAAGAAAACCAAAGCAGGTGGCATCACAATTCCTGACTTGAAGCTCTATTACAACAGAGCTGTGATCAAGACAGTAGGGTACTAGCACAAAAACAGACACACAGATCAATGGAACAGAATAGAGAACCCAGAAATGGACCCTCAACTCTATGGTTAACTCATCTTTGACAAAGCAGGGAAGAATATCCAATGGAGAAAGATAGTCTATTCAACAAATGGTGATGGGAAAATGAGTCACATGCAGAGAAATGAAACTGGACCACTTTCTTACACCATAGACAAAAAAGACACAAAATGGATGGAAGACCTAAATGTGAAATAGGAATCCATCGAAATCCTAGATGAGAACACAGGCAGCAACCTCTGTGACCTTGGCCACAGCAACTTCTTGCTGTACACACCTCCAAAGGCAAGGGAAGCAAAAGCAAAAGCTATTGGGACTTCATCAAGATAAACAGCTGTTGCACAGCAAAGGGAACAACCAACGAAACTAAAAGGCAACCTACAGAATGGGAGAAGATATTCACATATGTCACATCAGATAAAGGGCTGGTATGCAACATCTATAAAGAATTTATACTTATACAAAACTCAACACCCCAAAAAACAAAAATTCCAGTCAAGGAATGGGCAGACGACATGAACAGACATTTCTCCAAAGACGACATGCAAATGACTGACACATGAAAACATGCTCATCACGCGGCATCAGGGAAATACAAATCGAAATCACAATGCGATACCACCTCACACCAGTCAGAACGGCTAAAATTAACAACTGAAGAAACAACAGATGTTGGTAAGGATGCAAAGAAAAGGGAACCCTCTTACACTGGTGGGAATGTAAACTATTGTAGCCACTCTGGAAAACAGTATGGAGGTTCCTCAAAAAGTTAAAACAAGGATTACCAAAGACCCAGCAACTGCACTACTGGGTATCTATCCAAAGGACAGAAACATAGTGATCCAAAGGGGCACGTGCACCCCGATGTTTATAGCAGCAATGTCTACAATAGCCAAACTATGTAAAGAACCCAGATGTCCATCGAGAGAGGAATGGATAGAGAAGATGTGGTGTGCATGTATATAGATATGCATGCACACACGCACAATGGAATATTACACAGCCATCAAAAAGAATGAAATCTTGCCATTTGCAACAACGTGGATGGAACTACAGGGTATCATGCTAAGCAAAATAAGTCAGACAAATAGCATAGGATTTCACTCATGTGGAATTTCAGAAGCAAAACAGATGTACATAGGGGAAGAGAAGGAAAAATAAGAAAAACAAAGGGAGGCAAATCGTAAGAGACACCAAACTCTAGGAAACAAACACGGTTGCTGAAGGCAAGGTGGGGGGATGTGGTAATTGGGTGATGGGCATTAAGTAGGGCACTTAACATAATGAGCACTGGGTGTTAGATGCAACTGATGAACCATTAAATTCTACCCCTGAAACTAATACACTGTACGTTGACTAAATTTAAATCAATTAAAAAATAAAAAATCTGTCTTTCATGCTCCAACCCTCCATGGATTAACTCCCCACCTAGCATTTCCAGGCCTTAGCTATATTTCACTCTATTCAAGCACAATTCGTACCAGGAATCTTTGAACATATCAGTAGGACTCTAAGACAGGCAGCCAAAGCCCTATCGGAAGTGGTCTTAAACCACATCTACAATCAGAGTCAATAAATCTGTAATAGGTACAGAGCCCCCTGCCCACCTGCCACTTCCTCCAAAACCCACTAAACAAGCCTTTCTGACACAGGCCACAAGCATTGCATTTAAATACTGCCGTGGCACTTAGCACAGTGCTCTGTACTCCCTGGAGCTAAATCATCATCATAATTATTATTCTTTGATAGCAAGGTAGGCTGAGCAGTGCTTTAAAAGCATTTGTAGCTTGAAAACCTATGGGGCAACAGGCAGTTTGAAAGCATTTAGCTGGATACAGAAATCAGTGCAAAAGCCTATTTGTCACCGTGACAGGAGGTGATAATGCGACATTTCACAAGTTTCAAAACAGCAGGGGAAAGCCTCCTCTATTATTTGCACCAGTGCTGGACTTCCAAGCATACTCTCTGCATGAACTATATAAATCACTCTAATTATTCAGCAGGCTGAATACCAAACCAACCACGGTCCACAATCAGATCCGTGCTCAACTTTTTATGAAGAGAACATTTCTAGCTTTTGTACCTGCAGTTTCCCCCATCGTCACCATTTCCCTCCACAAAAAACTGGCAGAATTCCCTACTGAAAGGGTGCCTGCTTCCGCAGCGTGCACTGGCAAAACATACCGCATCACCTCTTTTCTCCCCTTCCCAAGCATGCCAATACGTCCTCCATCCACTTCGGGAACAAAATCAAGGACTGAATACCACCCCCCAAACCAGCATCCACTCTGCAGTGTCCACCGTGGTCCTTTAAGGATCTTCCAGAAATTTAAGCACAGAGAACCTCAGAACATGCTCGCGGTAGCAGAGTAGTGGTTACGTATCCTGAGGCTCAAATCCTGGTTCTGCTGCTTCCTAGCAGTGTGAGTTTTATCCAAGTTACTAAACCTCTGGCCTGAGTCTCCTATTATGTAAAAGATAAACTTCTCTTCTTCCACAGTTTTAAGGATAGAGTATGAAATTAGTATATGTCAGGTACTGTGATAGGATTTACATCCTAATGGTTCAACGTCACTAATGGTAACAACTCTTCCTGAGACTAGCGAGCCTGCTCAACAGCAGTCTGCCAGAGGCTGGGGAAGAAAACTCGTCTCACTGGTCGTTTTACTGTACGCAATAAGATGCTCCTCTGCGCCAAGCCCCTCCCCCCCCGCCCCAACTTTTTCTACCGTCTTTGCTCTTGGGACTAGGGCAGCCCACTCCGAGTCTGTCTATAGCCGATTAGGGCGGGTGTCATTAAGCACATAGCAAGAGCAAACAGGCACGAGTTTAAGCTCCAATGTTAAAAAGAAGTAGAGGCATGAAATTCAGAAACCTTACGTACCTCAGCAGAAACTTGAAAGGCAAGTAAATGCTATAAACACCTTTTAATACCGTAATGCCTAGCAGATCCAAAAGCGATCCCTTTAGTGAAAAATGCAACTTCAAAGGCCCAGAGCTCTTCTGAGATCCTAAGTCTAAAATCCCCTGATGACCAGAAAGCACCGTGTTTCCGTCACGCCCCACGCTCCGCAGAGAGGCGTCTCCAGTGTCTGCCCAAGGCCAAGAGGCCCTCAGACCTGCAGGGTCGGCGTGAGCAGCACTCACCTGCCACAGGCACACCCAGCTGTAATAAACCTGGAATAGTCGCTCCGAAGGACGGACAAAGCGAGTCGCGGACACTCCTGCATTTAGGCACATTCCCCAAGTTTCACACACTCCTTAGATAATGATTTCTTCCTTTTTCTATTTTCTACTTCCTATAAGCCACACAAAAGAACCCATTTGGGGAAGTGCAACAAGTCCCTCCGAACACTGACCTGGGCGTGACCGCGCAGGCACTGGGACCGATGCTGCTTAGAAAGGCCGACTGAAGGACAGAAACAGGGCTGAGAGGTGGAAAGAGGCAAGACACACAAAATGCATATGCTGTGGACCTGAGACCCAGGACCCGGAAGCAAAGCAGGTGCGAACAGCTGTAAAAACTGCCAAGGAATAGTCAGACTTGCTCTGCTCCTCAGAACCAAGGAAATCTACATGAATTAACACGTAACTCCAGCCCTCCCCACCACTACCCTGGCGTGCAACACTCCAGCTCCAAAAATCTTCCAAAACCTTCCATCAGCAAGGGCTGGGTACACACATACAGCAAAGCCATAGAGCATACAACAGAGCACCAGCTCTCTAATCTGGGCCTTATCAGAATCACCGGGCAAGGTGGCCAAAAGGCCCAGGCCCTATCCTGACACAAGAAGCCAGAGTCTGTGTCCTCTACTAGCTCTCCAAGTGATTCTACACACAACATTTAAGGACCACTGCCACAGAGCCACAAAAACAAATTATGTAAACAACAAAAGGAAATGATCTTCAAGATAAATTGTTACAGAATAGAAGTGTGTGTTCAGCATGCTGCCAAGTACAGAAGATGGGGTGGGGGGGGAAGTGAGGTCAATAAGAGCAGCAAATAAGTCATCATCTGTCATATCCCCATATCCCCATCTCTCCCCCCTTCCCCAATGTGGCATCCATCCATGGACCAAAGGGCCTTTTGGAGAGCTGTGGAACCTATCAGCATATGCCAAGGGACCTGGGAGTGGTCTCACCCACCCTCACATTGGGGAACAGGCCCATACATCTTGGTCCTGGCTGTAGCTAGCGTTACTCAGAGGGCATTAAAGGAACACAGACCCCAAGAAGCCCAACCATAAGTTGCTGGGGACAACACCTGTGTATCCCACCTGGCCCATAAGCACCCCCAGCACTGCACTATCCTGGCCCATACACACCCCCACCCCATGGCTAGTTCCATGTGCACTCCCAACGGGAGCAAGAGCAAGCTTTGGCAGATGACTAGTGAGCACACTCAGTGAACCAGCCAGAACCTGCAAGCCGGAGACAGACCACGAAATTGAGCTCTAGCACCACCCCTGGGAAAGCAAAAAGGAAGCTGTCCCACCCCATTCTGGTGTATTGCAGGTCAGAAGAAAGGTATACAAGCTTAAGAATTCTGCCATGAGAGAAAACAAATATGGAACATGTGTATCCATAGGTCTGAAAAAGCCTCAATCCCTGGCAGGGCTGATAGAAGGTATTCATCTCTGGAAGTCAGTAAGGACAGGAGGAGATGACTGCTACTTCAAATGCAAAGACAGATACTTAAATTTTAAGTAATGGGGGAGGGAGCACATGACACCAGGAAAGAATATCTTCCAGTAACCAACTGCAAAGATATGAATGTATAGTTTACCTAATAAAGAATTCAAAACAACGGTTTCAAGAATGCTCACAGAGCTCCAAAACAGTTGAGGCAGTGACATCAGGAAATCAATACATGAAAATGAAAAGTTTAAGAGCCAGAAATCCTAAAGAACCAAAAAGAATTCTGGAGCTGAAGCATAAAATGAAATGATAAGTGCAACAGAGAGCATGAATATCAAAGTGGATTAAGCAGAAGAAATAATCAGAAGTAAAAGAATGAACCTTTAAAAATTGTCCAGTCAGAGGAGAACGAAGAATAAAAAAGAGTGAAGAAAGCCTATGTGAACTGCTGCATACCATCAAGAGTAGTCTGAAATACTGAAGTCCCAGGAGGAGAGGAGAGGAGAGGAAGGGGCAAAAAGCTTATTTAAAGCAATCATAACTGAAAACTTCCAAATCTGGAAAGTGATCTGGACATCAAAGTTCAAGAAACTGTTTCCCAAATTCAGTACAAAGACATCTTCTCCAATACACACTGTAATAAAGCTATCAAAATCAAGGGAATTCCCATAATGATATCAGACGATTTCTCAGCAGAAACCTTACAAGCCAGAAGACAGTGGGAGAATGTATTTCAAAGTGCTCAAAAAAAAAAAACCAAAAAACAAAAACTGTCAACCAAAAATACATCGTTCAGTAAAATTATCCTTCAGAAATGAAGAAAGATGTTCCCTGACAAAGGATGAAAGGTTATTAATTAGTAACATCAAAACATGAAAATCTACAACACCCTGGTAGACAAATTCAGAATACTTCTAATACCGCTCATTAGGTAGTGTGTTAGCTCTAATAATACACAATATTAAAAAAGTATGTTTTGGCAACAAAAAAGAGTAAAAGGGTGGAGTTTTTGTATGTAATTGAAGCTTGTATCAGCATCAATAACATGTTTTATGTAAGGCTTATAGTAACCATAAAGCAAAATCCTACAGCAAATACACAAAAGATAAAGAGAAGGGAATCCAAGCACACCTGCAAGAAAAATCAATTCCAAAAAAGGTGTAAGAAAGGAAGAAACTATACACCCAAACAACAGTAAGATGGTACTAAGTCCTTACCTAGATCAATAATTACTCTAAATATAAGTGAATTAAATTCTCTAATATAAAAGCATAAAAGGTCTTTAAAAAAGAAAATAAAAAGCCTAAGACCTAACTATACACTGCCTACAAGAAAGTCCCTTCAGCTTTAAGGACACACACGCTCCAAGTGATAAGGTGGAAAGCGATTCCATGAAAATGGAACCCAAAAGAAAGCAGGGGCAGCTACACTTTCTATCAGACAATACAGACTAACTCAAAAGCTGTAACAAGAAATCAAGATGGGCATTATATAATGACAAAGATCAATTTATCAAGAAGATAAATTGTAATTCTATCCAATACTGAAGCACCTAAATATATTAAGCAAACACTAACAGATCTGGAGAGAGAACAAGACAATACCATAATGGGGGACTTTAATACCTACTTTCAACAATTGATAGATCATCCACATAGGAAAAAAATAACCCCAGACTTAAACTATACTTTAGACCATACAGCCTAACATATACAGAACATTCCATCCAACAGAATACACATTCTCCTCAATTGCACACAGAACATTCTTCAGGACAGATAATACATTAGGTCACAGAACAAGTCTTAGCAAATATAAGACAACTGAAATCATGTCAAATCCCTTTTCCAAACACGATGTAATGATACTAGAAATCACAGAGAGGAGGCAAACCAGAAAATTAACAAAAGTGGCAATTAACATTCCTCAACTACCATGGATCAAAAAACAAAAAGGGAGAGGGCACCTGGGTAGCGCAGTCGTTAAGCGTCTGCCTTCGGCTCAGGGCGTGATCCCGGCGTTCCGGAATCGAGTCCCACATCGGGCTCCTCGGCTAGAAGCCTGCTTCTTCCTCTCCCACTCCCCCTGCTTGTGTTCCCTCTCTCGCTGGCTGTCTCTCTGTCACATAAATAAATAAAAAATCTTTAAAAAAAAAAAAAAGGGGGGGGAAATCAAGGTCTTCAAATGAAAATGGGACCATACGGGGCACCTGGGTGGCTCAGTCGGTTACACATCTGTCTTTGGCTCAGGTCATGATCCCCGGGGTCCTGGGATCGAGCCCCATATCAGGTACCCTGCTCAGCAGGAAGTCTGCTTCTTCCTCTGCCCCTCCCCTCCAAACACTCATGCACCTCCCCATCTGAAATAAAGGAACATACCAAAAGGAAGGAGATGCAGCAAAAGCAGTTTTTTCTAAGATTTTTTTTTTTTTTAAGAGAGAGAAAGATTGAGAAGGCACATATGCATGTGAGAGCAAGCAGGGAGAGAGGCAGAGGGAGAGAGAAAATCTCAAGCTGACTCCCCACTGAGCACAGAGTTCGACTCAGGGCTCAGTCTCACAACCCTGAGATCATGACCTGAGCTGAAATCAAGACTTGGACACTCAACTGACTAAGCCACCCAGGCGCCCCAACAAAAGCAGTTCTAAGAAGTTTATACCAATAAACATCTATATTCAGAGAAGAGAATGATCCCAAATGACTTAACTTTCTAACTCAATACTAGAAAATGAACAAAAGGGGCGCCTGGGTGGCATAGCGGTTAAGCGTCTGCCTTCGGCTCAGGGCGTGATCCTGGCGATCTGGGATCGAGCCCCACATCAGGCTCTTCTGCTATGAGCCTGCTTCCTCCTCTCCCACTCCCCCTGCTTGTGTTCCCTCTCTCGCTGGCTGTCTCTATCTCTGTCAAATAAATAAATAAAATATTTTTAAAAAAAAAAAGAAAATGAACAAAAAAACAAATGAAGCCAATGTTAGAAGAAAATGAAGGTGAGAGCAGAACTAGAATAGAGAATGGAATAGAAAAAAAATAAAGAGCTGGTTTTGGGTGGGGGTGGGGGAATAGTAGACAATTCTTTAGCTCTACTGGGGTGGGGGGAGGGGAACTGAAATGAAACCAGAAATCGAAGAGGAGACATAAGTGATCCCACAAAAATACAAAGAGTAAGAGACTACTATAAACAATTATATAGCAACAAATTATATAACCTAAAAGAAACGGTTAAATTCCTAAAAACATACAAACTACCAAGACTGAATCACGAATAAAAAACCTGAACAGACCAACTCAGAAGAATGAAGTGGTAATCAAAAACCTTCCCCCAAAAAAGCGCAGGACCAGATGGTTTCACTGATGAATTCTACAGAACATTCAAGGAAGAATTAAAGCCAGTTCTTCTCAAACTCTTCTGTGAAAGTGAAGAGAAGGGTAACTTTCAAAGCAATCTTGGCAGGCCAGCGCTACCCTGATACCAAAGCCAGATAAGGACATTGCTAGGAAAGGACTACAGTCCAATAGGTCTTGAAGATAGAGGTGTATCTTAAAAGCAAACCAAACTCAACAGGACATTGAAAGGATCACCGTGATCAAGTGAAATTTATCCTGGGATGCAAGGACGGATCAGCACACGTGAGTCAGTAAGCGTGATACACCATATTAATAAAGAAAAGTTATCAACAGATGTAGAAAAGCATTTGACAAAATACAACCACCTTTCATGATAAAAGCTCCCAAACTAGATACAAAGGAACATACCGCAACATAATGAAGGCCATACACCACAAACCCACAGCTATAATCATCCACGGTGGAAAGCTGTAAGCTTTTCCTGTAAGATCGGGAAACAAAACAAGGGTGCCCCCTCTCACCACTGCTATTCAACAGGATACTGGAAGTCGTTGTCGGGGTAACAAGGCAGGAAGAAAAGGTATCCACATCAGGGAGACTAAATTTGTTTTCAGAGGAAATGATTTATGTATAGAAAATTCAAAGGATTCCACCAACATAGCCATTACAACCAGTCAACAGTTTCAATAAAGTTGCAGGATACAAAAGCAACACACAGAAATCACTTGTGTTTTTAATATGGGAAAGAAATTCTTTTTACTCCTGCTCATAGTAGCATCAAAAAGTTAGAAATAAGTTCAACCAAGACGGTAAGAGTTCTATACACTGAAAACCATGAGACACTGATGAAACAAACGGAGGACAAATAAAAGATATCCTGTGTCCTTGGACTGGAAAAATATTGTTAAAATATCCATACTACCCAAAGCAATCTACAGACTCAATGCAATCCCTGTTGATATGCCAATGACATTTTTCCACAGAAACAAAACAATCCTAAAGTTCAGATGGAACTACCAAATAGCCAAAGCAATCTTAAAATAGAACGAAGCCTGAGGCATCACACACTTGAGTTCAAAATATATTACAATGCTACAGGAATCAAAACACTGTACTACTGACATAAAACAAACCCATCAATAAACAGAATTAAGAGCCCAGGGGCGCCTGGGTGGCACAGCGGTTAAGCGTCTGCCTTCGGCTCAGGGCATGATCCCTGCGTTATGGGATCGAGCCCCACATCAGGCTCCTCCGCTATGAGCCTGCTTCTTCCTCTCCCACTCCCCCTGCTTGTGTTCCCTCTCTCACTGGCTGTCTCTATCTCTGTCAAATAAATAAATAAAATCTTTAAAAAAAAAAAAAAAAGAATTAAGAGCCCAGAAATAAACCCTTGCACATACAGTCAACTGGTACTTGACCAAGGAGCAAATACCCAGTAGGTAAAGGACAGGTTGTTCAATTGCATTGGGAAAACTAGGTAACAAGAATGAAGAGACCTCTATTACATCACTCACAAAATGTAACTCGCAATGGATTCAAGACTTCAAGACCTGCAACTGTAAAATACATGGTAGAAAACCTAAAAGGCAAGTCCCTAGACATTTGTCTTGGCAATTTTTGGATGGGACACCGAAAACACAAGCAATAAAAGCAGGGCTACATCAAACTAAAAAGCTTCTGCACAGCTTAAGAAACAAGCAACAAGATGAAAAGGGAACTATGAAATCGGACAAAGTATAAGACATCAGTTAAGGGGTCAATACCCAAAATAAAAGGAATTCGTACAGCTCAAAAGAATAAAAAGGTCCATAATCCAACTAAAAATGGGAAGAGAAGGGAATAGATGTTTTTCCAAAGACGACGTCCAGATGGCCAACAGGTACATGAAACAGTTACCATTAACCATCAGGGAAATGCAAATCAAAACCAAGATGTGGTACTGCCTCAAATTCATTAGAATGAAAGGTCATTATCAAAAAGATAAGTGTTCTCAAGATGTGGACAAAGGGATCTTCCTGGGCACCAGTGGGGGCAAGGTAAATTGGTACAGCCACTATGGCAAAAAGCATTCAGATTCCTCAAATCAAAAACAGGACTACCACAGGATCCAGCATTCGCGCTTCTGGGAGCATACCCCACAGAAATGAAATCAGGACCCCACAGAAATGAAATCAGGATCCCAAAGAGCTATTTGTACTGTCCCGTGTTCACTGCAGCATTATTCACCATGACCAAGACATGGAAACAACCTAAGTGTCCCTCAAGGGAGGGCTGGATAAAAACGACGTGGTGTGTACACACAATGGAATATTCAGCCGTAAGAAAAATTCTGCCATCTGCAACATGTGGGTGGGCCCTGGTGGCATAATCTGAAGTGACATTTACCATATCATTTATATGTGGAATCCAAAAAATCCCAAACTCTTAAGAATAGTGGTGGCTGCCAGAGGCTGGAGGTTGGAAGAAACAGGGAGATGCTGGTCAAAGGGTAGTGGCTTCCAGTTAGAACACGATTCCTTTCCGGGGATCCAATGTCCGACATGCTGATTATAGCTAATACCATAGTATATACTTGAAAGCTGCTGAGAGAATAGATCTCAAATAGCCTTACCCCATAAAACAATTATGTGAAGTGATGGAGGCGTTAACCACTGCGGTAGTCGTTTGACAATATCTAAGCACATCGGATCATTTTGTATGCCTTAAACTGTCACGTCATGCTAAGTTATAGGTCAGTTATATGACAAAACTGGGGGGAAAAATTTTTTTCAAGGATGGCATAAGGGAGATACATACGTGCAATTGTAGCTATATAAATACTACCCATAAATACATAGACCTATATAATCTGTATTTTATGAGTAATATAGAAAAGAGACCTATATGATGTATAGGTATTTTATCTTTATATAAAATCCCTCTAAATCCACAAGAACTGGGTAATACCAGTTGCTTCCAGAGAACATAAAGGCCTGACTGGAGATCAAGACAGAAGGGAAACCTATCACAGTTATTTTAATCTCTTGAATTTTGATATGTCGATTCATTACCTAAGAAATGTGTTATTGAAAAGGACGAGCTGAAGAGAAAAGGTATCAGCAAAGAGTGATTCACACCCTATTGTACACCTGCAACTAATATTACAATGTTAACTAACGAATTTAAATAAAAACTTTAAAAAAAAATGGGATTTGGGGATAACTAAACACAGCAGCTTCCAGGGTTTTCAGACTTTCCTGCACACGTGCTCCATTCGCTTCGGCCCAGGGTCCTCCGGTCCCGTGCCTGGGTCTGCTGCATGGGCTCCACAAGTCAAGACGGAGACAATCCCACCACTGCTAAAGGGAACAGCTACTCCAGAGGCACCTCCTACTGTCCTCGTCTGGAGTTTTGTCTCCCACTCCCACCGTAAACTCTGAAGAAAGACTGTTCCTCAATCACCTGAACGTCTCCCTCGCTGGCTTGAATCAATTCATCAATGCCTACAGCAGCTCACTCCCAGACCTCTTTGCAGGAGATAAGACAGTCACTGAAAGACCCAGAGCTTTGGAATTAAGTTCTGAAGGCTGCTTCGAATTGCTCACCTGATGGTAAGATACACATTCCTCTAAGACAACAGTGCCCTCCCCCTTCCTCTCAATCTGCATACCATGCTAGACAAAAGAGAACAGTCTTTATTACTCATGACCAAATTTTTAGCAAAATCCTGCCCCATATTCCTGAAACAATCTGCCAAGTCTCATTTTCTTCCACTCGGTGGGGAGATCAAAATGGCCACCTTTCCTCCCAGTTTCACTTTTCTCCTTTCAGGGAAGCCTGCTGAGATTTTTCAAGGCACACTAGTTGCTAGGCGGGTCCACAAGACAACCTATAAAGTATAGGGGAAGCTCAAAGATCTATTGTATGTTGAAAGGATAACAGATAATCCAAGAAAGCAAGAGTTATGATCAAATCTGTCATTGTCAAAAATCCACTTTTTGAAGCTGACTTCACTCCATTTGCATCACACACACACACACACACACACACACACACACACGTACCTACCTACCTACCTATTCTCTCAACCACCTGGCACTCAGCAGGTGAAGGGATTCCAGGCTGCCCCAAAGCCACCTCCCTGCACTTGACAGTCTTAACCATTAAATTTGGATCGATCATTCCCACCTAGTAGAGAATGTCTATATTTGAACTGCTTGCTGACTTAGGTTTAAGGAATAAACAGAAAATTCCCCAAGTGGGGATGTTAAAGATAATTGAGATTCCTGTACTCTCAGTCTCACTACTGTCAAAGCAAGCTTCTGAATGTCTTGATCCTGTCAGTGCTAGAAACTGCTATTGAATCCCTTGGACACCTCGTCCATGAACTTGGAAGGAAACGCTGCCCAGTGCTAGGTGTGCCATCTGCACAGGTTATAAGCAGTCAGTTTTATCGTTCTGTTAGAATTTACAGAGAGCCTTTCAGGTCTTTACGTCTCCACAAAAACCCCATGAGACAGATAATGCTCATTATCCTATTTGATGGGTGAGAAATCAAGGCGTGAAGTCACTTGCCCAGAGTCACTCAGCTTGAAAGCAGATCCTCGGAGTCCACACTGAAAGATTTGTCCCCAGCACCACACAGCCTCTCAGGGATAGAGCTTTGGAGTCCTGTGAGCTTACAAGATCCACTAATCCAGGAACTTCAGACGATGACTTTTTTTTTTTTAAACTCGGGTGATGTTGCCAAGGTCATAGAGCACATCCGTGGAGAAGCCTTCCTGTGTTCTTGCTGTTTAACCAGAGTAACCATCACGACTGGAACAGCAAATTCAGAGGCCGAGAAAGCCTTATACCCACATTACTGTCTGCCTGCCTTTAGACTCTGGAAAGACAGCTAGGTTTCTTATTCTTCTACCTATGCATATCCATGAGGATCAGAGGAGGTCGGGACTATAATATTAGCAAGGGAGACACAAACACCAGCTGGGCTTTTGTACTGACTTCCCGTCCCCCTTCTCAGAAGGCCTTTGGCCTATTTTCAAGTGTTCAAATCTAAATCGTACTCCAAGGCTGAGCTCAAAATGGAGTTCCAGAAGGCCAGCGTGGGGACATGAGTGCAATGCAGTTCCGAGTACAACCAGAGTAGGTAAGGGCACAACACAGAGCCTCAGACATCAGAGTTCAAATCTCAACCTTGCCACTTAGTGGCTCTTTGGGGAAGCAGTATCTTCATTTCAATTCTAATGTAAATAAGGAGACAACCTCCCGCCTTGAATTATAGCAAAGATCAAAGGAGCTAATGGCCTCAGATCCCAGTACAGTGCCTGGCACATAGTAGGCATTATTTTACTATTAGCTCCATGGAACATCTAACCAACCAACTCCACCATGATCTCTCTGTATTGAGTTGCCAAAATATTCATAGGCCCTGTCAGAAGGACTCATATTATAGTGATTGGTGTCAACAGCTTATCTGCCCAATACATAAAACCCTTTGGGAGAAAGGCTAATTCTTACCTTAATGTCTCTTGTAGCCTCTTGAAGATACTGTTGACCATAATGAGGGTTCCAGTACTTTTGAATGAGCTAATTCAGGGTAACAAGTTTCAAGCGATTATTAAAAAAAAAAAAAAAAAAAACACCACAGTGACCACAAGCCCAGTTCATCAATCGAAAGCTTTTGCAGTAAACACACCACTGATATGGAGGATTCTCAGTCCCATCTCCCAAAAGGGAAAAATCCACACTCTGTTGATGTTTTCAATAAACATTTCACCACCTGCTATATGCCAGCACTGTCCAAAGCACCAGAGACCCAAGATGACTAAGATAGAGACCCCACCTTTAGAGTAGCCCCCACATAACAGAATGACCTCAACTGATAAGGACACGAAGGAGCACAGACAAGGCCTTGTTCTGTCCTTCTCCATCCGGGCCTCCGTTTTCTCAGCTAGAAATGAGGAAGTTGCATAGATTATTGTCCAAAGTCTATGGCAGCTCTGTCAGTTTGTAAGTTACCTCTGGAGACATGAAAAACAAATGCACATTTCGAAACATGACTTAGTAATCCGTAACTGTTAAAAGAAAGGTTTTCCATAATGAAGCTGAAGGATGGTCATTTCAATCCCCACAACAAAGAGATTGGAGTATTTGGCATTGCTGCCATCTTTCCCACCCAGGAAAGAAAGTGATCATGGCAAGGAGCTGTGGATGAAAAGGGAACACGTGAAATACACTCACAAGGAGCAAAGGGGGAGCAGCCAGCATGAGCCACGCTGCTTCAAGCAGAAACACTGCCTGTAGCAGCGGGCAGTTCAGGAAAGAGGAAATTAAAGAACGTTTCAAGAATAGAGTGCTACACTATTCTGGTTTCATTTAAAAAAGGGAAAAAAAGGCCCACACCAGATCATCAGACCCTGACAGAATCCCATAATAGACCACATTGAATTACTAGTTTTTTGGTGACTCCCCAGTCTAAGAAAATACAGTGGAATTATGCTCACTCGCCTCTATTTGGTAGATCCTCCAAAAATCACTTATGAAGCACTTTGGTGCTTATATAGTTGAACCCTCAGCTATCTGCAAAAAGAACCTATTCCTCTGAACCACCAGGAAGTAGAACCAAAATTTCCCTGTACTTGTTTTGATGTATTTATTGAGTACCTGAGCCCAGCCATCCTCCCTTGGAGATGAACATTCATAGGCCTGGGAGATCTGTTCTCAGCAGTAAGGTCCAGGGTCTCCTGGGCAGGGGGCCTTGCGCCACCATCCCCCATGACATGGGCCACTCGGGGTGGACCCACAACTCTCACCCTCGAAAGATACCACCCATTTTCCATTTTCCCAGGACCCTGTTCTCCACCAATAAACAGGTTAATGAATGTTAATAAATTCCTAGTAACACTGCCCAAGCAACTGGTCTAGAATAATGTTAAAAACATTTAGCTGGTTTGAGGAATTTTCAGCAGCACTTTGGGCAGGCCAGAGTACGGGAGATATTTAGGTCCATAGGCCATTAGAGAACCCATTCTCAGCATCCCTGTGCTCATTATTCTTCCTGGAGACAGTGCCAGTTCCAAGGGTACATAGTGTAGAGAGGGATCACAGTTCTAGCTAGGGCTCTTTCCTCACTTTGCATGGTGCACAGTAAGGGGACACAACCACACAACCATACTAGAAAAGGAGGCTCAACTAGAGCCAGGGAAAAGAAAAAAAAAAATCCCTTGGTCCGGACCTTAGCAGATTATAGGCTCCTGCCCTAGGTTCCCCCAAAGTGATCTGTGAACACCAAAATGTAGATTTCCAGGGGCGCCTGGGTGGCACCGTCGTTAAGAGTCTGCCTTCGGCTCAGGGCGTGATCCCGGCGTTCTGGGATCAAGCCCCACATCAGGCTTCTCTGCTGGGAGCCTGCTTCTTCCTCTCCCACTCCCCCTGCTTGTGTTCCCTCTCTCGGTGGCTGTCTCTGTCAAATAAATAAATAAAATCTTTAAAAAAAAAATGTAGATTTCCAAATTTACTTTTGTTCTAATGACTAAAATTCTAAATAAGCCCTTAAGCAAGACCCTTGGCTTTCGCGTTACTGGCATGTTCAGCATTGGCTTCCTTCACGGTCCTGATCTGGGTACAACCAAGTTACAGGCTGTCCATGCAGAAGATGGAGGTGAGCAAAGGAAGCGCCTTGAGAACAGTGCCGCCAGCCTTTTCTGACCCCACACTGCCCGGTACGTGGCTCTACAGGCACCATCAGTAACAAGGGCCTCGGATTTAAGTGAGGAACCATGCTAGTCACATCTAGGCAAGTGTCCTCACTCCAAGGCAAGTGGGGGACCCCACGTAAGACATATTGCTCACCCCCACCACAGCTTTGCACAGCTCCTTCAACTGCTTCCATCAACGTATTCTACAAACAAGTTTAATCCATCTATTAAACACCATAGCTGATGAGCATGAATTCTTCAACTTATCAGAAAAGCATAATCCAGCAAGTTCCATTTTTTAAAGTTCTAACTACCTTATGGGGTGGGGGGGGGTGTGGAGAACCTAAAAAACTAATCAGCTTAACTATTAACAAAGAGGCATCAACATAAATTGGATGATAATTTCACACTTCTGTCATTTGCTACGTGTAACATTTGGGTCATTCTTTAAAACTCCCTATAATTGGAAGAGATCCAACAATTTCATGTTTGAGTCTAGACAGAAGATTTACAATGACTCTATGCTGCTTGCTCTAGGCTATCCTTGTTAGTTACCCTTTTGGGAAAAATCAGTGGCTGCTTGCTTGTTATTGCACCATACCCAAGACCACCACGTGTGATCTCTTTAAAGAAGAGCAACTCTTCCCAAACACGGGGCAAAGTGGGTGAACAGAGAAGAAAGCCAAATGGATGCCTCCGTGCACAGGAATTTTTGACTGGAGATGAAGTTTCCAGTTATCGGGGTGTTGAGCAACATGAAGGTAAACTTTCTCATACGGGGCTCATAGTTCCACAGAAGATCTGACCTTGTGGGGATGTCTATCTGCACACCCACTATAGGATGGAAATCCTCTAAGCCCACAAAAAATTATTTTCAGTCCTTCTTCTCTCCACTTATGATCAACCTGGCACACAGTCTTCAAAGGAATGGAAACCGTTTCTTTCCTTTCAGCAGAGGAGTAGGAAGAGGATCTAATGAACTCAAGAGTCATGAAGGGGAAGGGGTAGTGCTAAGAGTTAGGGCCAACTGTCCAACTAGAGGGCACACTGTCCACTTGACCACCCTCACTTCAGACGGCAGTCCCGAGCTCAGGGCTCCTCGGGTTCAGCAATTCACGAGCAGAACTCACTGACAGCTATGATCCCCACGGCTACTTTCTCACGAGGGAAGGACACACAGATCAGCCAAAGGAAGAGACATGCGCAGAGTTCAGAGAAATACCAACTGTGCCACATTCCTGGCATCAGTGTGTGACAATACATCCTGAACTCAGTCACCCAGGGAAGGTCGCCCCAGCCTCAGCTTTCAGAGTTTTTATTGGGGCTCATTAAGTATGATGGACTTCTCCGAAGTAATAAAGATCTATATTGGTTTCTGCCCCCTAGTACCTGATACTTGGTCTTTGACCCTGGCTCCTGACACAAAGCTCCTCAAACTCAGATACTCAGTGTCTGACACAGCTTCCAAATCCCTTGAATTTTTGGGGTGATAGCAAAAATTTTTTTTTCTTAAACTAATGAAGAGATTCTTGATGGAATCCTGGATGGGGGCTGGTGCATAAAGACAAAGCCATGATTAGGAGCTTGGAACTTTTGCCTCCTTTTCCATTTTCCAGAGAGGAAAAGGGAGGAGTGGAAATGGAATTACACCAACATGATGAAGCTTCCATAAAAACCCATAAAGCACAGGGTTCAAAGAGCGTCCAGATTGATGAACACAGCCACGTGAAGAGTGATGCAGCCCAACTGTGAGGACAGAAGCTCCTGGGCTCAGGACCCCTCCACAGTGTACTCTATCTAGCTCTTTATCTGTATCCTTTATTAGATCCTTTATAACAAACCAGTGAATGCTTCCTTAAGTTCTGTGATACCTTCTAGCAAATTATCAAACCCAAAGAGAGGGTCATGGGAACTCCAACTGATAACCAATCAGAAGTTCAGATGACAACCTGAGACCTGTGATTAGGTTCTGAAATGGGGGCAGTCTTGGGGGACTGAGCCCTTACCTATGGGATCTGAGGCTACCTCCTACCCTGAGGTGTGGCCAGCTCCTACCCTAAATCACACGGTTAACCTATAAGGAGACTGGACCTTTTTATGGGCAAGTGTTTTTTTTTTTTTTTTTTTTTTTTTTTATTAAATATACAGGAGGTAACGGATGATGCCAAGCATAGTCAGATAGGATATGCTGACCCATTAACACAGAGCCAAGAAAGAAGGTCAATCAGCCTCCAAGAGCTGGAGCCAGCCCATTCTCCTCTACCACATCTCTTTAAAGGTCACAAAAAGGCAGTGACAAGGAGATGGAAGCCTAAGGAAAGAGATAAAAGTCCACATACAATTTCTTCTTTAAATAAAGGGTAATTTCTCCATGGGAAATCTGTTTCCAGGGCCCATGGGACTTCATTTGCTCCACCAAATAATTCCCAGCTACCTTTTCAGAAGCTAATCTCAGAAGCCTAATTATCAAATGCATCCATCAATCAGGACAGATTGCATTCTGCCGTGGTCCAAAGCCACCCAGAATCTCACTGGCATATAGGAAATGTCTGCTTCTTACTTCTGGCTCTGAGCTCATCACCGGGCAGCTGGGGATTCTGCTCTGCTTCAGCCCAACTGGATTCAGGCTGGTGGAGCAGCTCCTACAGCTGGAGCAGTCCCGGTGACCCTAGTTGGGAGAAGACAAAGCTTGGCAGAGTCTGTGCCGTCTGAAAGGGCACAAATGACTTCCACTTCCTTGGCTAAACCAAACTTTTTTTTTTTTTTTAAAGATTTATTTGACAGAGACAGCGAGAGAGGGAACATAAGCAGGGGGAGTGGAAGAGGAAGAAGCAGGCTCCTAGCAGAGGAGCCCAATGTGGGGCTCGATCCCAGGACCCTGGGATCACGCCCTGAGCCAAAGGCAGACGCTTAACGACTGCGCCACCCAGGCACCCCTAAACCAAACCTTCTGGTCACGCCCAAGTCCAACAATGCCACAGGTGGCCAGAGGACAACAAGCAGACACTGGTCAGCAGTCAGACCCCTGCCACACCCATCTCTCAAACAACGGAGCAGTCTCTTCATGTGCCTGACGGGAGATGAAAGGGTTCTGATGAGGAATTTGGGGTTTGTGCATAGTCCCTATAACCAAGGTATGAGGTGGGATAGCTACAGAACGAAAGGTTTCAGTTTTATGTGTCTGCCATGCTTGGCAGTGAGCACCAGAGCGCCAAAGCCCCACACCCACAAAAGACCTTTCCAACCTAACAGCCAGAGCGGGACCAAGAGCTTAAAGGATCATCTGGGTTTAACAGGCAGCGATGAGGGACACTTAGGTTCACCTTCACCTGCAAAACCAAGTATACGGATTTACCACATCAATCACAACATCCGTTTAAGAAAGCACAGTGGAGACGAGTGCTGTTAAGACAGGATAGGAAAAGGTTTCTCAAGAATGGAAGAGTCACAAACTCCTGAGAAATTACCAACTCAAGTTCGGTAGGAGCTAAACTAAAACCCCATCAGTTCTTCAGACTACTGTACAGCCCATGGGAATTTGGTATTTGCATTACTGTTTAAACTTAAATGAGGCATTTAACATCTACATTAAGTTTTATCTTGCTTGTTCCAATCCATCACGGTAGCAGCATCTAGCCCTGAGCACTACACATTAAGGTCATTGACAAACTAGCAAGTACCCATAGGAGGGAGAAGATAATATAGACTCTGTTAAATGAACAATAGCCCAGGGAATAGGGACATGGTTATTTAGCTCAGAGAGGTCTTGGGAAGGTTAACACCTGAAAGGCTGTCATGTAGAACAGGCATTCTCTCAACTCTGGAAGGCAGAAGCAGAGTCAGTGGGTGGGATTCTGGAGAAAACCCTCCATTATTGAGAGACCTACCTTCTAACAACGTATTACATGGGCTTAGAAACCAGGGCCTTCTGCCATTGGGAGGAGTCAATCAGGACCCGGCTAACATCAGGGGTGTGGAGTGGTTGACCTCTATGGGTCTAAAGATTCTAGGTGATCAACTACACAAATATTTATCTCGATACATGAAGGCTGGGAATAAGAACTTAAATTTTCTACAATATCAGCACCAGAAAACCTCTGAAAGTCTTCTTAGAGGGGAAGAGCCTTTTCTGATGGGCACCATGGGAAGGACACAATGTAAAGTCAGAGCTCAGTGTGCAAGGAAGAGAACCTGCTTCCCATGCAGCTTAATCCCTCTGGTCCACACAGTACACTCTGCCCTTTCACTGCTCCCACAAAGGTCTTGCTTAGGGCTGAGCACACAGTAGGCACTCAACCCTCCAATCAGCTGGTATCACCTTCTCATCCAGAGTCTTTGGGGTCTCCAGTAAGAAGGCAGACAAGGGGCACAGGTGTCATAAGAACTCAGGCCCTTGTGACATGCGTTTTCACTCTCCCATCCAGAAACAGGACTTCAGTGGAAACTAGAAGCTTCTCAGAAAATGCTCTCCATGAACTGCATACATGTAGGATAGGAGCAAATAAACACAAATGGCCCTCAAGAGACACAAGAGAAAGATACATTTATTCTTCAGAGACATAAAGCACTGCTTGGGAGCACTGCTGGTATTCCAACCAAATGAAGATACCAACAAGAGTCTACGGGTTATAAATTCTTGAAGCTCCCTGTCACACTGAGGACACCATGTAATAGATGCACACGGTTCATCTCAACCCCCACCCACCCCACACCTCCCTTCTACTGCACATGCCCAGGCTGTCCGAGCCCGAGCCCTAGGAAGAGTTTCCGGCAAGACTCCTACACTTCCTTAAATCCCTCAGTGCGCCAGGGACACGTTTACGTTCAATACAGAACTTTCCATTAACCTGCAAAGTACCCTGAAACAGCGGACTCCAAGAGACACAGCAATTCAACACCTCCCGTCAGGACACAGTTTCTGCCTGGAATTTTCAGGTCTTTCTCAGCAGAAGGAAGTTGAAGCTCCTGCCTGGATGTAGAAATTAGAATTACTACAAAGTGACCTACTTTCGGGTGTCTTTACAAGTCCTAAGAGCAGCAATCCCCTAGAATCACCCCCAAAAAGGTGAAGTATTTAAATAAAAAATGCTGATGGAAAGTGCTTTAAAAATGTATTTCATTCATCATAAAGTATTTTCCATTAGTTAAAAAAGATGTATTTCTAACAACAAAAATCATTGAAAAGATTATCCAACCGGCTTAACTCAAAGTCCAACGAGGTTAGAACTCAACTTACGACTGGTAGTCAGTCCCAGAAAAGATTTCTACAAACAAGGAAAAGTCACTTGAAGGATATAGAGGCATATCAGGGGAGAGAGGGGGGAAAAAAACGGTATGCTTTTCCACTAAGGTGGTGTTTTAAAAACTCAAAAGCCCTAATTAAATTTGCAAACTTGTTACACCATTGGCCTTCACTGGTGCCTGTGACACTGATGGAAGAAACCATTTACCACAGAGTGATACACTTGAAAGCACTTTCTGCTGTTTTCATTTCTTAACTTTTTGTTTTGTAAATTAAAGGGGCAGTCTTTCCCAATACACAGATTACCACACCACTTCCCTAGAAGGTAGAAAAGGTGGCTAAGACAGCAGCTCAGTTTAATTTTGATTTATTGAGGGTGAGTCCTAGAGCATGAAATCTCTTTTCAATAGACCATGTTCTACCTTCACTCGATCTAACCCCTCGCAGGTACGTGGGGAAAGTATGAGATATTCCTGCCAGACATTTTCTTAGCCCAGGCTCCTCCTCCTACAGATGGGAACTAAAGCCCAGAGAGGTGAAGTCACCTATACGAGGTCACACAGCCAATGAATGGCAGTGTCTTATCCAGCCAGGTAGGAAGACTTTGGAAAACCCTCTCCTTACAGGGGATACCTGTGGCTAGAGGCAGGCAAACCTGGAGTCAGCTCTCAGAGGACCTTACTGCTTCTGGAGCCCTGCTGCACTGGCCAGCTTCAGTTCAGTGCAGCCAGGAGACCAGGCTTGCCTGGCAACCTCAGCGAAGAGATGTACACCACGAAACTAGCAGCAGGTAGGAAGGAACCAGGGAGCAGAAGGCTATGCTCTTCACCCTGTGTCCACATATGTTTAGTAAAGAGGCACAGACACCAAATAACCTAACCCTTACTGTTTTGAATAATCATTTTTAAATTCTGTACTTTCATCAAGAGCTGTTAAATATGAATTCAGTCCCAACACTACATTTGTGTTTTTATGGGATCTCTAGGTGTTTTTCTACATGAATCATAGATGTTTATCCTCAAAGGAGATGTCCTAGAAGCCAAATGAGTCTGGGTATAAGTGAGATGCATATGTATTTAGGCTTATTTAGACACACAAACCTGCTGGAAGGATATAGGACAAAATGTTTTCTGCAGCTACTCCCGGGGAAGGTATGAGGAAGGAAAGGGAAGGGGCAGACTTGACTTCATACAATTCTGTACATTCGAGTTTAAGCAAGAGCATGTTTTAGCACCCTCCATCCCCTGCACAACTTCTCTGCTCCTGGTGCCTTAAGCATCATCATTTCAGAGGGTTCCACTGGGGGCCACCATCTTGTTTCCTATATACTCAAAGGACTGACAGCTTAGTTTTCATTTCTACCTGATCCTCAATGAACCTCTACATCCCCATTTCCAACCTGGAATGCCTTCTTGGGTTCCAGAACTCTATGTCCAAAGATTCATAGGTCAACATCCACTAGCCGTTCCACAGATTTTTTTTTTTTTTTTTTAACCCAACATGCCCCTAACAGAACTCACCATCCTTCCTTCCCCACACAGGGTTCTTCTCTCCTTCAAAGCATCCAAGTCATCCTCAGTTCTTTCCCTTCACTAGCCCCGCAGAGGGAGTCTGTAGGTCTTCCCAGAAGTTCTCAAAGCAGGTTTCTCCTCCCATGGGCACTACGGCTCCCCCCCGAGTCACCCGCATTACTCTAGTCACTTCCTGATTAGCACCCCTGCTTCTAGCACTTTCCGCCTCCAATCCACCACACAACACATGGGTAGATACAATATACAAAGCTGATAAAGTCCATGCGGTCTTTGCTGAGCAATGAAGATATGCCAGACATCACTCTAGGCCCTGAGGATACCAGCTGTCAGCCCAACATTGTCCCCATGCTTACAGACCTTCCATTCTAGTGATGAAATAGAATTTAAGATCCAGTTAGGACTCCCCATTGCTTCAGGCAAAATCCAGACATCATACGTTGCATACAAGGCCTTTCCTGAACCCAGCCCCAACAACCGACCACCCCCTCACCCCACGTCATCGATTACTATTTGTTGCTCCCCGCCCCCCAACTCCAGATGTTTTAGAGCCCTTCTGGTTCCCTGAACACACAGTGCTTTCTCCCACTTCTGCATACAATGTTCCCGCTGCCCGGAATGCCCTTCCCTTCTCTGCCTGGTTACCTTCTCCACATCTTGCCGTGGCACCTCCTCCAGGCAGCCTCCCCTGACAGGATTGACCAGAGTCCCTGCATAAGCCTCTGTCTCAGCACTTCACACGCAGCCCTGTATTTGTGCACTGAATATCAAACTTCTTTGTACGAAGGTCCTACTCTCTCATCTCCACCATGACCTGCACACTGATACATAAACACAAAATATTAAGAAATCTGCTTCCTAAGAATCTCAGTTACTAGGTTTCCAAATCCTAGGATCCCATGAGGAAGACAAGAGGCAGGAATGGTTAACAGCACTGATACACAGGAGAGGATGGGCACAGCCATGTAATGAAAGGGAAAACTACGTGAATAACTCTACATCACCTGGCCCCTGCACACTTCTTGAGGCGTTCTTCAATATACTGCACACACACGGCAGTGTCTGCCCCTCTCCTGCTCACCATCATTAGCCAATATATTCATCAGATTTTTCATTTTTCACGTCCAAGTTTCGGGAGCCTGCCTCGGTCTCCCAGGATGCAGGATGCCTGCTTAGAGGTCATCTCCTAAAGCGAACTTCTGGTCTTCCCAAGTGTGGTCCAGAGACCTTGGCTCCCTTCTGACTCTAGGGTTAAGTTGTGCTTTTTGTCTTCAAATTCCCTCACCTTCCTCCCAACCCACCATCGTCCTAACTCACAGTGAAAACCACTCTGAAAAATAAACGTGCCAAGGTGTCCTAGTTCAGGGCTAGCATGCCAGTCTGCTCCTCCAATGACAAAGAATTCCCATCATACTATGACCCACCAGGAACTCTTCCCGGGAACAGTGGGCTGGGCACCCCTGGGTTCTTCCCTCGACTTTGTGACAACCTAGAAGAGGGTATATCACCTTGAAGATCTCAGCCCCCTCGAAGGGTCCAATTGTGATTCTAAGGATCACAATTCTAACACTAGGATCTTCCAACTCTATTATCAAGCCTTCCTGGAATCTAGTGCACTCTGAAGTCAGATCGAGTCTTAAAGACCAGTTGCATGCTTGAGTGACCTCAATGCTGTTGTTCCCTGTGCAAATCACACTCTGAACACCGCATGGGTCCACTCTGAGTGTTTCTTAGCGTGTGGCTTTTCCTTTTTGCAAAAAGGACAAGAATGTGGCTTAGGAGTATCAGTTTTCCTTTTTTGTACAATGTATTTGCTGAGTTAGTTGTTCTTCACTGTTGCAATTGTAGGTGAAGTCTGCGAAAAGATTTTCACTATCATAAATAAATGAATACAGGCTCCCCCATTTGTAAAAGTGGGACAAACTCCAGGACATCATCATGTGAATTAAGTAAGACCATGAAGGAAAGACTCTTGGGTCTAGGAAAATTCCAATACACACTAGCTTTTCTTCTAAAACCTTGATTTGTTAAAAAGCCTGGACATAGCTCGGATTGGATTGTACCAGAAAGCCATTTGGGGCCGCTAGAGCATATGCTTTTATCTTCAGGTCATGAGAGGGAGGTCAGCCCTCTGAGCTCATCACCCGGCGGCATGGTAACTTGCCCAGTTTCTCTGGGGGAAAGGCCCGCCCTGTATCCTGCCTCCTGGAGTCCAGTTTTCTCACTCTACCAACAACTCAGAGAACTGCGTCCCAGAGGAACACCCACCTAGCTCAGAGCCTCCCCTGCCTCTCATCTAGGACAGCTGGGGGCACAGCCAGAGCAGGAACTGGAACAAAGAATCATGTAAACGAGATCGCAGAATCACCACAAAGAGGAAACCCTCTCCAGACCACAATTCCTCAGCGCCAGACCAATACATCATACAGCAGTTCGACCTCCAGGCCTTCATGAGAAGCAGGGTCTACCCATCCCTCATCCCAGTTGAGCCCCCATGTTTCCTGCTGAGGTGGCAGGCAGTGCATGAAAGCCGCCTGACTAATCCTACAGCCTAAGCTGCTTCAGGGTTTCAGAGCCTTCGGTGGGTGTTTAAGGGCTTAACCCACAGACAGGGCGCTTCCTGGGTAGAATTTGAGCTGAGTATTTAGGGGTGAGGAGTTTAGGTTGAGAAACTGAAGGCATCCCTCCTCTGGTAAGACTGAAGAAAGAGGACCAGTGTATCCTAGTAAGGGGGGTACCACTGCTTTTAACAGGATTCTAAGGACAACTTCCTGGTGATTTTTATTTCATAATTTACTGAAGCCTTAAGCAGTGGGAGCTTTAAAGCCTACTCCATTATCCTGATCACACACAAGATCGACCACAGATATTGACATCTCAAGTTTCTCCAGGGAAGAACTACAATAGGAGGTGATCTGTTCTCAAAATCACCCACAGGCCCAAATGACTGAAGAAACCTGCCTAAGATGTTTTTAAGATTTATGTTAAAACTCCGGAATTCTAAAGTAATTATTTCCTTAGTTCTGACGTTCAGGTTCTTAAAAGCTACAGAGTGGTGGGACGAGACTATTGCATATTATTTGATGTTCATGGAAAGAAAAACGTATTCTAAGAAACTAAAGAACTATTATACCAAAAACTAACTCCTACTCCTTGTTCACACCTTGTGAATTCTGGATTCTATCCCTGGACAAGCAGCAGCAAAGATTTTCCTTATGAAAAATGCAGAAAACCAAACTCGAGTCACTGCTAGTGGCCTACTCATGGCGATTTAAAGTGGTTGTCTCACTGTCATGGCTATAACTTGTGTTCTACAATTAGGTCTCTCACAAGAATATCCTTGTCCTAGGACATAAATTCATCACCGAAGTTAAATTTCAGCTTACCCAGCAGGACTGACAGCCTATTTGCACTTCATACACTCTAGTTTCAGTAAGAGTTATGGTCATGGTCAAGGTCTCGAAGACTAAAAGGAGGTCTTGTGTAAGGCACAGCACAGTGCTCCAAGCACTCACTTCAAGACAGTGACTCCCGAGCTATAAGAGGGATCGTGGGAATGACGACAAAGCTCATCTCAGCAGTCACACAGGGCTTAGGATGTGAGGCACACCTAGCAGGTGGAGTATATTCTGGTAACTTAGGAGCAAAGCAGCATGAGAACTGGGAGAAAGATTTCGTTTTTCTTGTAAAAGACCAGGTTAGCCCATGGGTGGGACTTGAGTAAAACTGGTGTCCAAAACTGCAATGTCCTTACCCTCTGGAGCCCCAGAGCACATCTTCAGAACCACCTGCAATTTCCCATCACCAGGACACAGGCTGATCCGCTAGTACAGAGGTCGATGAGGCCCGTGCCGACCCGGAGAAGAGCAGGTAGCGTTTCTGGGTCCTGTGAGCAGAGGACTCTTCCCAGTCACGGCTAGGGCTCAACAGGTGTGTGGTCGTCTCACAAAGGGCCTTCCCCATTTATGTGAAAACAGACTCCCCTCCACACTTATGTATAGGCCCTAGGTGCCTAGGAAGAGTGGTTACCTCTGACGAAGGAAGAGGGATTGAGAAAGAAGGGATAAGGGAATGGGGACTTTGACTTCTTATTCTAGAGATCCCTGTATTGTTTGAATTTTTCCAAGACGATCCTATCAATTCTGTGAATTTGAAGCTTACCGAAATCATCAACTGGAAGAAACCTCAGACAATCCAGTCCACACAACACTGAGGTCAACATTCTCCTCTTTGTACATTCAGTTTGGCTCCGTTCATCTTAAAAGTTCCAGTGGTCAATGCCCCAACACCATACCTTTGATTGGTAAAGGTAATCTAAGCCCACCAGCATACCAGGGAGAAGCAGGAGGGTTTCACTGATAATGTGAGGGTAGAGTCCAAAGAGCTTAGGCCAACAGCCCTCAATCATCTTGGTTCCCGAAGTTTCTAGTCTACAGCAACCGCTGGAGTTCACATGTGTTACCTATTATTGGAAATACCATGAGGTGGTCTCTTACAACGGGATTAGCAAATAAAATACAGATTAATAATCACTGTCTTATTCAACAAGCACCATGAAATTGGGATGGGCCACAAGGAGGCGGGAGGGATTAGACTCCATCATAAGGAAGCCTTTGCACAACAGCAGGGGCTGGTTAAGGCCCTGGAGTGAATGGCCAGGGGAGGGTGCTGAGGCTTTCTTCTCCTAAATCCCCTTAAAAATCAGGTAGATTCTCACCTGCCCAAGGTGTTTCTACTGGAGCCCTGACACTGGCTGTTACACCAGAGACTGATGCTTAGAAGTCTTGCATTCCCGTTTGTCTTCTAGGTCCTTCACTCATAAAATTAAAAGGTAGCAGATCTGATTGAAAGGTCTGCTGTAAAGCAGCACTTCTAGTGGTTTTAACTCTCAGACTACCTCAGACAATAAAAGTTAGACCTGGTTTCTGACTTTATAGGTCCACGTACGTCAGGTTTCCAGCACAAACTAGGCTGCATGAACGGTAGCTGCAACCAGTCCAGCCGGGAAGAAATCGCGTGGCACACACGGCTACACCTCATTGCTGGTAGGTGCGGCACACGAGTGAGCTAGGAGTCGTTTTTTCCCCATTACACTGGGTCTTTAGAATAGTTCATTAATAGAGCTTCCCTTTAACCAGTATTCTTACCATCATCTTTAGGGGAGAAAAAAAAAAGTGTAAGGCTCATCAGGGCAAGATTTCAAGAACTACAATGCTTATAGTCAACCAGCTACATATGTCGGCACTCCGAGTGGAAGATTTCAGCTCACCCTCAGGATTTTGAGTTAAAAAATCTTCCTCACGTTTGTACACCCATCCCTGCGGACTACCTTCGGGCAGTTAATCTACATGCTTATGAAAGAGCCTCCCAGCTCCCCAATCCATCAGAAGTCGTTACGGTGCTCTTCCCAGCATTCACTGCTAGCACAAGGGGTTTCTACTGCAACAGATGCAAAAGGAGGAAAAAGCAAAATGTGCTCACCTAAGACTTGGCAACTGTATCAGAAAAGTCATTTCTCTGACAAGTTTTTGAGAACTAGGAATTTCTGAGCACTAAAAAGCTCAATAAACGTTACAAACTAAGATAGAAACATGCTTTATAAAATAAAGATCGGGGCGCCTCGGTGGCTCAGCCCATTAAGCATCTGCCTTCAGCTCAGGTCATGATCTCAGGGTCCTGGGATCGAGCCCCAGGATGGGCTCTGTGTGCATACTTGCTCATGCACGTGCATTCTCTCATAAAATCTTTAAAAAAAAAAAATACAGAAGACCACAGTGTCAAAGAGGCCTTCAACATAAGCTTAATGCATTTTTGAAAAGTTAACATCCTTTACTGCTAGTACGTCTAAGACATGAGCTAGAAGCTCATTCCTGTTCTAGGATCAAGAGGAGAAAATGGCACTCACTCTGGTCATGTGCAGTGAGGTTCCAGTGAGATCCCATGCCTTTTCTGGAACCACAGTCTACAAGAGCCTTCAGATTGTTCCAGTGTAAAGTCAAATCTCAACCAGAATCCAACTAACCAGAAACAGTGCAGTGGCCCACGTGACATACAGATTAAAATACATTCTTATTTAAGATCAACCTCTAGGGGACCATCTAGTATTGGGGACCATCTAGTATATCAATCTCCTATCCCTTTCTCCCCCCTTTTCAGTAGACCTCGGAGTTTTAGGTTTACAGCAAAAATGGAGCAGAAAGTAAAATTTCCATATGTCCCCACCCCCACCACATGCATAGCAGCTCCCACTATTAACATCCCTCTCCAAAGTCGTACATTTGTTACAATCCATGTCCCCTGACATATTACTCCAAGTCCATAGTTCACGTTAGGGTTCACGCTTGGTGTCATGCAGTTCAGATTCTGACAAGTAGGAGGGGACTTTGCACCCACCACTGTCTTAGCACTCAGAGTAGTTTTACTGTCTTAAAAATCTGTCCCTCAACCCCTGGCCACCACTGATCTTTGTACTCTCTCATAGTTTTGCCTCTTCCAGAATGTCATGAAGTTCGAATCACAGAATATATAGGCTTTTCAGATTAGCTTCTTTCACTTAGAAATACACGTTTAAGGTTCTTTCTGTGTCTTGCACCGACTGGTAGCTCATTTCTGTCTAAGCGCTGATTATTATTCCATTGTGTGGACGTACCGCAGTTTGTGTATCCATTCACCCACTGAAGGACATCTTGGTTGCTCCCAAGTTCGGGCCATTACGAATAAAGCTGATGATATCCACACTAGTGAGCAGGTTTACATGGACATAAGTTCTCACTGCCTTGGGCAAATACTAAGGAGCACAACTGATGGCAAGAGTATGTTGCATTTTGTTAAAGAACCCACACTGCCAAACACCTGTCATATACAGAACAAGGTGATATTTGCTATTTCGTGATTCAGAGACCCACATGCACAAAGTCCTGTCTTTAACTCTACTTAGAAGTCGTAGGAAATGTATTATTCTAGGAAAGAATCTCAACATCGTATCTCAGCATATGGCATTCTCATTTTGATATAGAGCCAAAAGCTAGGAGTCAACCGTGACACCTCTCCCGTCACCTCCCCCAGTACATCTCCAAGTTCTAGCACTTCTACCAAAGTCCAAGCCAGTGTCGTCTTTCACCTAAGCCACAAGAGTCTCCCGTAACCGATCTTTCCACCTCAAAGCCTGTCCCCCAAACCATTTGTCCTCCACATTGTAGCCAAAAATCATTAGGCTTAAATTCAGTTGTGTCACTCCCCTGTTCAAAAATCAACAATTGGGGGCCCCTGGGTGGCTCAGTTAAGCATCTGACTTCGGCTCAGGGCGGGATCCTGGCGTTTTGGGATCGAGCCCCACATCAGGCTCCTCTGCTGGGAGGCTGCTTCTTCCTCTCCCACTCCTCCTGCTTGTGTTCCCTCTCTTGCTGGATGGCTGGCTGTCAAATAAATTCTTTTAAAAAAAATTTGATTTCCTTAAATTCAGGATAAAATCCAAAATTCTTGCCTCATCAAAAGGTCCTGTGTGACCCTGGCCTACCTCTCTATCCTCCTCTCAAGATTATTTATATTATTATTATTTATACAATATGGAGGATTTATTCCCTATTATTTATACTTCTGACTTTTATTATATAGTTCTCCTAACCTTACAATTTCTTTCCTTGCCCCTGGGACTTTGCACTGGCTTTGCCCTCTGCTCTAAACAGACTTTCCTCCCCAACTCCAATGAAAACATTTCCCCTAACTTCGCATCTCTTCCACTTTCTCCAAGAGGTCATGCCACTCTCCAATCTAAGACAGGCACCCCTGCTGTTTTTGTACTACCTGTTTTTCCAACTGCTCGGCTCACCTTTATCTGTGCGGTGATTTAGTATCGGCCTCTCCCACTACAGCAGAGCTCTGAAGGCAGAAATCATGTCTGTTTACAAATGCATACCTAGTGCCGGGTAGAGAGCACACCCTTAAACAATGGTGGAATTACACAACAGACTAAACAAACATAATGCTATTTTCATAGGTGGAAACAGGATAGGAGGAGGAGATCGCCTGTGGAAAGGGGCACCAAAAGCCATTTCCCTGAGAACAGGAGTTGGTAATAGGGATCACCAAGTAATGAGGTCAAAGACATCAATATGCAAGTTGTATTAGTTTTATATAAGGTCTTCCTGGGGTCACGCGTCTAAAGCACAGTGTCTGGCATATCACGGATCTCAAATATTTATAACACAAAAAAAGGGAGGAGGAAGGACTCCTGAGCCTCCCAGTTAGTGGGTTACAGACAGCCTCAGCCCCCTCCACCACAGCTGCCCTTTTCTACACTTAACACCTCATTTGAGGTGAGCCCCGACTCCCTATTTATACAGATGGACTTTTCACTTCCCTTTCTACCTTCTTGGCAAAGCCGTTTCTGGCCATTAGGACCCACAATTACATTCTCCTTGTGTGAATTCCTAGCTGTGACTATCTATACTGTTCAGGGACTTAGAATTATCTAATGCCTCTGTACACGGACCATCAGAACCCTCCAATATGGAAGTAGCTGGGAAGACCCCCTCAAGATCATCCTGTCCAAAGGCCTCATCTCCAACAGAAAATCCTGAGGCCCAGGGAGGGGTCAGAATCCACTGCTGAGAGCACCAAAGCGGGAAATGCCAGTTCCCCGGCTCCTGACATAAAACCTGCCTGGTCACTGTGTCTCCCTGAGACGTTCTGAGGACTCAACTATGGTCAGTGGCCTCTTGGCACCTACAGAGGCTTGTTGGATACTTGATGACTGAGTAAGAATGGTGAGGTGTAGGAGTTGCTGTGAAGTTTCCGGATCAAACACAAACCCGTACCTGGCACCACCACAGCGTTCGCGGTTATGGTTCTGAACGGGCATTTCCAAAGCAGAGCTGGCTGCACAGAGCACTGTAAATTCCACAGCTCCCCTCCTGCAGGAAGACTAACAGCCGTGAAAGGGAGCAGCTTTAAACTCCTTCCCCTCGGTGAACTCCCAAAGCAGTCAGACAGGTTCGCCTACAGCTCTCAGTGACTTCGGAAGATCAACAGCGGCTGGAGGAGCAAGTGCGCAGCCTCAGGATCAGGTCAACCAGACCCACGGCTAACCGCAGGCAGATCCTCCCCACACCTAAGACATCAGGCCCAAGTGTTGGTACAACACAGGTTTACCCGCCTCCCCGTGCGGTCAAGGAAAAGGTTCCCTTCACTTTCTGACTAACGTGTAAGGACTTCAATTCCTACAGAAAACTTTCCATATGGACCAACCCCCTGGTATTTCCAAGGTGCTTTCCATGTTAGTTTTTGTTTTGTTTTGATGATCAACCCACTTTCTGCGGCTGGGCCCGAAATTACAACCCAGGAAACTCAAGCTGAGAGCGCGGACAGCCGGACAGCCAGGGCTTCTGGCTCCTGGGCTCTCGGCCCACCAGACCATCGTACCACCTGGCTTCTCAGTGCCTCCTCCTCTGCCCCCATCGCATCAACTCCCACCTTCACCTCCCCTACACAGACTTCTCTCCCGAATCTTCCATTAAGAATCTTCTACTCCAAGAACAAGTCCCTTCACGGTCCTCTGTCTCCAGGCCTTCATGTTGCTCCACACCTAAACCCTCTCCCACTGTCCATTTTCCCAAGGTCTTCCAAGTCTCACCGTTTAGAATACTCCAGATCATAGCGGCCACATCTCCTGCCTCCTCTTCAGCCCTCACTCACCTACTTCATATTCCGTCCGCTACTGTTTACACTGCTGCCCTAATTCAAGGCTGAGCTTCAGATGGCAGGAACTCTTCCGTTCTGCTCAGCCCTCGCACCCCTTCCCCCCTTGTTGAACTAGGACAAGCCAGCCAGTGAATGAATGAATGCAATGAAGCCAGTTTTTGGAGTACCACAAAGCAAATGGGATTTATGTGTCGACTGCATGGACAGGAGTAAGGGCTCCACACATTCATGTGACACATGTTCACAAGCATGACATGCCAAGGTCAACAATTCCTAATTAAGGAAAAAAGGTCAGGCAAGAATATCCAACTTAAGCATGGAAGTAGAACAATGGGTTCTGCCGGGTGTACACCTGCATCCCTAACTTGGAATCAGTCCAGAGTACCTGCTCTCCTGAATTCTGCTTTAAGTTGTGGTTTTTTGTTTTGTTTTTAACGCTTAGCAGCTATCTACAGAGGGCAAGGCTAATGCAGCAGGCTGTGTAAGAGTCACCTGTTCAGAAGCCATAGCCGGAGGTCCCTAGTGTGGAAAGAGGCCTTACAGGTAGGTCTTGGGTAACAACCTTCTTCTCTTAAAGAATCTATAGACTGGTTGATATTTACTTCATTTCAGAGGCCATGACCAGCATTCTCCAGAATAGACATTTTAGGGGCACCTTGGTGGTTCAGTCGGTTAGGTGTCTGCCTTCACCTTGGGTCGTGATCCCAGGGTCCTGGGATCGAGCCCCACATTGGGCTCTCTGATCAATGGGGAGTCTGCTCCCTCTCCCTGCTGCTCCCCCTGCTTGTGCTGTCAAATAAAATCTTTAAGAAAAAAAAAAAAAAAAGGACATTTTAATCTCCCCTGAAGCAAAGACTACTTCAGAAAAGGAGGTCCTTTAACTCAAGGTATTCCTGCAGACAAGCCACGGAGCAGGCACACTCCCCATGCAAGGTCCAGCAGTGGGAGCTTATGGGGGCAGCTCAGCGGACCATTCCTGGCATCTGAAAGTTGGGTCCTTAGACTGGGCTGGAAGCTCTTCTGGAGACGTTCACCCACCAATCATAGCTGTGACCTCAGGGAGAGGAAACAGAGCTTAAGGACTGGCACAAAGTAAATTCTCAGTGACATTAACTGTCCCCCCACTCTAACACTGAACTCACGACTACGTGGAGACCCTGTTCACATCCAACACCCACCCCCCAAATACTATTAACCCATAGCTGAGCACTTCTCTAGCAAAAGCCTCTGAAACATTTCAACCATTTCTCTCATGTTCTCGTTTCCTGGCTCCCTCACCATGCTGGCCTTTCTCCCTGAAGCTATTCCTCAGTCTGTGTCCTTCTTAGAGCACAGGACTCACTGTTGGGCACAAAGCACCAAAAAGTCACGGTTGCCCCCCTTGTGGAGCTCGCAGTCTAGCTCCTGAGAAACCAAGAAACCCCTCTCCCCTAAACACCCCACAACACAGAATTATGTGATGGGACCACAGACAGTGAAAGGATTTGGGGGCGGGGAAGGGGAATAGGAAGGACCAGGGCCCCAGAAGCACACGAGTCACTCTCATACCGTATTCCACCTCCCCCTCGAGAGGTCAAGTTGTAGAACAAATCTGAGCCTGATGCCGGTTTCCCACAGCCCGAGGTAGGGACCTGGGTGGTCCTCAGAAAGCATCCTTACAACCAAGTTCCAGACCCTGCGACAACGAAGGGGCTAAGGCCAGTTGTCCTAGGGGTCCTGGACGATCATATACAGCTCAAGGGGCAGAAGCCCACCCCCCACTGCCAAGCCAAAGGCAGAGGGAGAGAGTTTCTAGAGGAAGAACAGGAGGAAGTGGATTTTGGGAGGACTGTGTTTTTAAGAACTCAATTATGCCTCCACTCAGGAAGCTGGGAGGCTGAGAAACCCCACCGAGGGCGGGGCCACCAGCTATCGTCTAAACCCGTCTAGGGCTTTGGTTTGCTTTTTGGTTTATGGAAATTACTACATGCTAGGTCACCTGAATGCAATACAGGTGGCCCACAGGCCACCCTTTCAATGGTAGTATTTCCTAGTACAGGGCAGAGACGTTGCCCTTCCCGCAAAGGAGGCTCCACTACATTCTCAAATTCTTTCAGGCTTTGATCTTGCAGGAAAAGGGCTATTTCTAAAACTGTTCTGTTTGGCCCAAATTCTTTCTCTGAATCAGGTTCTAAAATTTATTTCTGCATGTTAGCATTCTTCAACAGCAACATGAGAAAAATAACCTTCAGAACATTCTTCTCACCTCCCTACCCTCCCCCCAAGCAAATTCCTGCCAAATGCGAGCATACGGTTGAAATGTCATTACCACTCAGAATAGGAATCCCTGCACCCAGTTTTTGACACCACAAGGATAGCAGAAGAAGGTCTAATATGTTGTTAAACAATCTGGAAAGATCGTGCTGCTGTACTCGTGATATCAGCCCTTCCATAAAAGGGATTTGCCTTTTGAGAGCATATTTTCTATTATGATTGACGACACTGCTCAGCTTCGTGGAACCAAGAAGAGGTGAATGCCAGAATGTCAGATCGCCAGGCAATCTATGGCACATTCTAGAAGCCAACCTGGAACTACCCCTGAGCTCTCTACCACATCAAATTAACTCCTTACACACATCCCCTCCATAGACTGACGTTGAAAGACTGGAGATCAGGTTATGGAGTGTCCAGACTCCTAATTCCTACACCATGCCAACCTTCCCCAGGCAGCAGCGTCTGCAACCTGAAGGTCAGCGCAGCACTGCCCAGCTGGAAGATGTAGCTTTCAGCATCTCACGGCTGACCCCACCCCATCCATTCTAGCCCTGCCAGAGCAGCTTCTCCCGCTCACAATTTTTGCTAATAATAGCAACATCCACGAGCAAAGGAGAGTGCCCTTGGCAGAGACCTCCTTTTACAAACTGGTAGAGGCAACCACGTTTGACATTTCAGTGATTTTGGGGGGGAGGGGGTGATCATGCAACTGTAGTGAACAAAATGCCTTCATAGAACACAGCACAATCAGATCTTCTGAAATGAATTGCAGTCAAGGTTGTCCACGTTCCCAGACACAGCAGGATTCAAGACCTCGTGGAAAGAGGCCTCCAGTAAGTCCAACCAGGCCTGCCTGTACGCACTCCTCTCCCCGTACCAGCTTATTCCTCTGCAAGAGGGGAGAAGTCCTGGATAGAAATGAATCCTTCCTGATGTCAAACTTGTGGTGGGTACAAAGGCTGGCCCCACTCCTTTCAGGGTGGTCTTTCTCCTCTAGAAACTAGTAAAGGAGGGTCCATTCAGGTTCCCCCCCCCCCCACTTTGTAAGGCCATTTTGCTTTCTCAGCCTGTCAACGTAAGGGACAAGGGGAACCCCCGGCAGCAGCTCTAGGCAGAACCAGGAACATTCTCCTGGGACACATCATCTTAGTTTCTCCTATCGTATTTCATTAACTTCAGACATCACGAGCAACACAGGTGCCTCATGCCGTGGGAAACACTCTGCACTGTGTTTCTGGTAGAAATGTGAGCACCTTTCCAAAAGGAAGGACAGCCTTAGGTCCAGTCAGCATCTCCTAAAAGCTAGCTGGGCAAAAATCGGCTTCATTCAGCAGGGACCGAGCACCCCTCAGACCAGGTTATTTCAACAAGCTGCAGCAGGATGAACAAGTTACCCGCTGAGCCGGCCCTCCCGTGCCAGCCTGGACTCTAGACGGTGACTTTGCCTCTATCAGTAAGAGGTGGGTGGCGTGATCGTGACAAACTCTGATCTCCTCTGAGATCCCAAAAGGGATCCCTTCCTCCATGTCCGAATTTCACAAAACTCACATTAGCAGTGTAGGCAGGAGCAGAATCCTATTTTTACCGTAAGTAGCCTCACAAAATAGTTCAAACTCGTGGAGGTGCAACATTCCAGGCAAAGAAAAATTCGAGGAAACGAAGGGTCTCTCTTTTGCCTGAAACCACAAGATGGTTGCCCGTGATGGTTTTAGGCACGGCCGAGACTCTTGCAGGACTCAAGACCACAGAAGCTGGCCCACACCCAATTTGGAGTTTAGGGTATCCCGTAACTCACCACTAACTCAGGGCACCTGTTCCATCACATTTGTGTTTCCATGATCTTTACATAGTTCCTCAGGCCCCAAATAGAGGGTGAAGAAGGACCTCAAATATGCCCTTTAAGCCTACACATTATGGGGGGGGGGCGTCCTCTCTTCAACTACAGCC
Organism: Ursus maritimus; assembly: GCF_017311325.1. NCBI lineage: Eukaryota > Metazoa > Chordata > Mammalia > Carnivora > Ursidae > Ursus > Ursus maritimus. The sequence goes on along the minus strand of NW_024424230.1, from coordinate 23,595,317 downwards.
TAACATGCCAGCCTGACCAGTGACCCCACTGTCATGGCTAACACCTCACTGCTGCTATCAGTGAGGGTCTGAGACAAACAGGCAGCTTTAACAGACCACTGGGAGGGCCCCCCCATTTGGCGGTACTGTAAGGGAAGGTCTCCTTGATAAGGTGTTCACATACATCATATGTGGAATCCGTGACTCAAGGCCTCGTACACAATTAAATCTTTATTGAACTCAAGGCATTCAGGTTTTTAACGGAGTTTCTACCCAGAGATATGTTCCTTCCTGTTGAAGCTACGGCAGAGTTAAGAAGCGTTAAGACCGGAACACAGCTTGGCATTGATGGATCATGAACTGTATATGGCTTTAGGGGGGTCCTCCCACCTCCCTTCTAGCAGGAGGGGCAGGCTCAGTTATGTCAGGGCTTTGGAGGGTTTCCAGTACACTGGGCATGATCCCCACCTTGCAGGGGTTGGCTGCAGGGTTACAGACCTGGGAAGCTACCTGGTGACCAACTCAGGAAAGAGGCTGACATCTACCAGAATACCACTAACAAACATCGCAAGTTACCCGGCTGGGGAACCAGAGCCAGGTTCTTCATCATAGGGCTCTGTGCACTCAGTAACAATACCACTTGATGGAAGCTGTTGGACAGTTCCCTCACGGTACAAGGCTGCTGGATGGCCTTCCTCCACCCCAAGGTTTGAAGCTGGGACTACCCCAGCTCTCTACCACATCACATTAACTCCTTACACACATCCCCTGACCAGTGAACTTGGTCCCTTTTTCTGTAAGGTTCGCTCCCTCCCACAATGGAGAAACTCAGGCTTGTCCCAGTCCTCTTCTTAGTTACTAGAGGAGTCATTAACTATGCCAATTATCAGGTAGCATGCCATTCTTGTTTTCCTGAGAAGGCACACCAGCCTTGGGACTTACTGCCACACATACTAAGTGATCCCCTTGTGATTTCACCTAATTGATGAGTGATATTGGTTACAGAAACCCAAATTTTCTTGAATGGCCATGCTTACTTTTTAGTTAAGCCACAGAAAGGACAGACATGAGCAGATTAAGTCTTCTGCTTAAACATCAGGTTAAGAAAAAAAAAAAAAACCTGGTACATCTCAATTATAGGCTCTACAGTGCTTCAAGCATTTTACTCCCATTTGTTGGGACTTTAAGAGTTACAAGCTCATTTGAAAAAAATTGAACTGTTTTGTACACAAATGTAAGATTTCCTAACTCCTACTTCCCATCCCCACCTACTAAGAGGAAAAAAAAAAAAATCACGGATCAGTTCAGAGTTTTGATTTCTTAAGATTCCTCATCAGGAGATTAGGTTGAGGTAAGGGTCTCCCATGAAGACACCACTGATGGACTCAATGCAGGACTTTAATCTGGGTTTGGGGGGAGGTCTTAGAAGCTTGACTAACCTGTATTCTCCTGCAAATAGACATGAAAGCCTTGTTTGGAGGTTCTAACAGGGAAGGGCAGCTACTCGTATACCCTTGATCAAAGAACGGTCCTCTAGCAGGGAAGGTGGTCCTCTTCCACTGAGTGCACAGCTCTGGGACGGATGTACATGGAGCAGTGAGGAAGAAGACACCACCCCCTCCCCTCAGCTGGCCAAATCAGCTCAATCAACACTGGAGATCAATGGGGCAACAGATGTCACAACCAGATCACCCTCATGTCCTCAAAGCATGGGGGGGCACGCAACACTAGAGCTTCCCCCCCCCCCCAGTATGACCTATTGCATTTCTATCTTTAGCAAAACCAAGTGCAAGTATATATTTTACAAAGATCAGTCTTGGATATCCATTTTTGTTTCATTTGGAAAGAGCTGCCAATCTTGAACACATATACTAAATCCATGGTTTCAATCCTGTGACTAAAGGTGAGAAAGTTTTAGAGAATCCCCTGGAAAGGACACTGAAGCCCTACACAAGTTAACTGAATCCCCCAGGAGTATCTTTTATCAACTTCCATCCTGGCAAGCACAACCCAGCTGGGACCATCTGGACAAACAGCGAAGTCTCTCGCGTAGCTCTTAAGGAAAATCCTCACTGTGTATCACGCAAGGTTCCTCTGCTTTTGCCTCCTTGTATGCATTCACGATTTGGAAGTTCAAAGACCTCACGGAGCACCTCCTGTCTGAGGCAATGTATTGGAGGTCTTCACTGGCACCACCACATGTCTCCAGGTACTGAAGACGGCTTTGTTTTTAAACGCAGGAGACAATTACTGACCCCCGAGATGATAGGACCGAAGCCACACCGGTGGAGGCCTTACACTCCCAGCATCGGTTTCTTTCAGCCTCCCGTAACTCCACACCACCCAACCTCCCCATTCAATCTGGGGATTTACCACCTGTCCGGCCTCAATATGGTGGCTGGAGCTCCAGCAGAGGAGAACGAAGTCACAGGAAAGAACAGCGGTGGCGATCAGAACGGGATTACCCCATGAACAGTCATACAAAGGCTTTACCCTCCTTGCTGTCCTCTGGCCTACATCCCATTGGCTCAAAGATCTGGTTTAAGACCCATCACCCTCTATGAGGCCCCCTTGTTCCCTCCCTTCCCAGCTGAGACAGGCAATGATCCATAGCCCCATAGTTGAGAGATTATCTCTGATGCCTAGGGCTCCTTTTGTCCATTTTTTTTTTAAAGCTATATATGTAACTTGAATGTTACAATCCCCAGAATAAATAAACCCAAGCCCATCTGCCATCTGGCCCCATGTGTTAGGCAAAAACACTTCATCATGTGTAGAAACCTGTGCATTCAGCATAAAGGCCACTGCTGCCCTGGGGGCCTACAGTCTAGGTCACCCAACTACGCAGAAATAACACCATTCAAGAAAGTTGTAAAATTTCACATAGGGCAAGGTTCCGGGCTATTTATATTGTACTTATAAGAAGTACCACATGGGGCCTTGGCTGGCTTTTTGTTAATTCTAAGTTATTCAGCACCACAGTGATAGATGGCTAATTAAAATGCTAACCCCTAAGGCAAGGGCCCAACGGGGAACAATCCTCTGGGCTTCACTAACTCCCTCTCACTGCATCAGAGTCAGACCTCTCCCTTTGCCTCCCTCCCCTCAAACTGCCAAAGCACACCAAAGGACTTTCATTCTTACAAGTCAAAGGTATTAAACAGCTAAGAAAGTAAAGTGGAAAATCTAGTGACAAGGTGATTTATTGAGGTCCTTTCAGAGGCCTGCAGTTCCAGAAGACTCAGGACAGTTCTGACAACTGGCATTTTAGAAAATGGGCTGTCTCGCCCTTGAATATGCCTGAATTCCCTTTGTCTCTTGCACTGGAAGGCCCGTGTACCTGATTCTCCTTCCCACCACAGTACCCGAGACAACCCGGGGCGTCCCCATCCCGGCTCGCCAGCTACACCAGTGCCATCCGGGACATGAAGTAAAAACTAAGGAAACAGGAATAGAGCATGGGCCTTCATTAAGAGTGTGTTCATACTGGTTTAATTGTAACACATAGCATACCAATATGTTAATAGGAGAAACTGGGAACAAGGATGGGGGAAATCTATCAGTTTTTCTGTAAATCTTAAACTGTTCTAATTTTAGAAGTTTATTTTTAAAAACAAAATGCTGAGGAGTATGGGAAAACGAGATCACTCCTACACTGGGCAGTTCCTTAAAAACTAAACATGAACCATAAGACCCAGCTTCTGCACTTCTGGGCATTTATGTCCGAGAAATGAAAACTTATATTCACACGAAAGCCTGTACACCAATGTTTATGGCACCTTTATCCGTGATAACCACGGACTGGAAACAGCCCACAGGTCCTTCCACAGACTAGTGGTCTAACTGTGGTACATCCACACCACGGAATCCTGCTCAGCAGTAAGGAATGTGTTTCATGCAACAACCTAAGCCAATTTCCAAAGAATTACATTGTACCAAAAAAGCCAACTCCAGAAGCTTACATACCCTAGGACTCCATATGTGTAACATTCTGATGAAGTTCTGCAAGTGGAGAACCAATCAGCGGTTGTCAGAAGTTAAAAAGTTGGTGGAAGTGGGTGTAGCACAGGAGAGCTAAGACCCTGGAGATGGGAATGTTCTAGATCTTAACCGTATCAGCGACGAAATCCCAGTTGTAACATTCTACTATAGTTCGGTAAGGTATTGCAATTGGGGGAAACTGAGTAAAGGGCCCCAGGGATGGCTCCATGTCGTTTGACACAACTGCATATGAATCTACAATTCGCTCAAAGAGAGGGTGTTTTAAAGTCAGTAGGTCTAGGGGCGCCTGGGTAGCGCAGTCGTTAAAGCGTCTGCCTTCGACTCAGGGCGTGATCCCGGCATTCCGGGATCGAGTCCCACATCGGGCTCCTCTGCTGGGAGCCTGCTTCTTCCTCTCTCACTCGCTTGCTGTGTTCCCTCTCTCGCTGGCTGTCTCTCTGTCACATAAATAAATAAAATCTTAAAAAAAAAAAAAATTAAAAAAAAAAAAATAAATAAAGTCAGTAGGTCTGAACCAGTAGGTGGCCTGGAAGAAGTGGTGGGGAGACCCAAACAAGTGGCATGGGAGTCCACCAGCGAGGGTGGGAGACTCGGCACATAGCTTTGAGACTATAGAAGCCAAGCCCTCACAGGGAGTGAGGCTGGCCTGAATTACAAGGTATTAGTGTGAACCTGTATTTCTTGGGCCATATTAAACACAAGCATATATTAAGGTGTACTAGTGCAGGTTTATACACAATCATTTTCTAGCTCTGTCCACTCAAAGGGCCTGAGGGCAGCAACACTCCAGGGGCAACCACTAACTTAGTGCCCAGAAATTGGTTTCCGAGTACCCCTCTACTAGAAAGAATCAGGGGTCCTTAGGAGAAATGGATTTGGGGCTGGGGCAGAGAAACACAAGACACATCTGCAACACTGTTGGGGGGTGGGGGGGAAGCTCACATCAAGAGGGCATAGAAGTCAGCTTAAAGGGTGCCCACCCACCTGATCTGGGACAGTTGGATCGAAATAAAGGACAGTCACATATTATAACTCATTGAACAAGACAAACTCCTGAGCTCACATGGATAAGCGAGTGGCTATATATGGGGGAAGAGAAGGCATTTCCTTGGAACAGAAGCCAACAAATAGATGGAGAGCAAGGGATGGTCACAAGTCACCATGTGGCTACCACCGTAGTAAAGATCTAGGTAACAAACATCAAAGGATGCTAAGATTAGACAAAAGTCAGGTGAGAAATAGAAATATATATCCCCTTAAAGTATCTTCCCACGAAATACTGCAAAGAGGAGAAAAGCAACTTCACAGAGAAGGAGCCTGGCAGACGCCATCTGAAATGATCCAAGTCGCCACCACCACCAACAGGACAAATCATCATAAGCCATCATGGCATCATAAGCCATCCCACAGGTTGCAATGATCATCACAGCATCTGGCCAAAAACACACAACCCAGATGGACAGCCTTTCTAACAGTGCCTGGGCCAGAACCTTCAGAAGTGGCCACTTCGGTAAACTCCAGGAAAGACCAAGGAAATGCTGCAGACTGAAGGAAACTAGAGCCAGGACAGGCGGGTGGCAGGTGTCACCCTGGACTGGAGCCCTTCCTGTCAAGGACAGCCTACGAACCGTGAAGCCGAAGTCAAGGAAATGCAAATTCCTTCAATCATTCTTGCAACTCTCAAGTTGGAAATGGTTTCAAAAGGTTTAAAATAGACCGTTTTTTGCTACGTACCCTTCCACCTCCTTTCTGCCTAGAATGCAGGCGTGCTGGCACGAGGATGAGGTCCCGAGGTAAGGATGGCAGAACAGAAAAATAGGAGCCACGCCATGGTCGCATCATCGCGGCCTGCCCACCTCAACCCTCCTCCTTTCATGGTGGGAAGACAACCCCATGATGGTGTCCAGTCACTATAGGGGGTTTCTGGTCACTCCCAACCAAAGCAATCGTAACATTTAATAGGTAGGATCCTGCATTCCTGATTGCCACTATTACTAATAGAAAAACCCACCAGAACAGAAGAGCTCAGACTTGCTCCAGGGGCAAGGTGGCAGAGCAGTGGTAGGTTTCGTGAAGCAATAGCATTAATAAAATTAAGTAAAAGCGCCTGGCCAGAAACAGGAGCAGGTCCGTCTCCACCGAGACCCCAGGGAGTTGCCACGCAGAGGGGGAGAGGGAACAGGGCTGGAGATCAGCCTCTGGGAGACCGCTCCCAAAGGGACAGAAGTCTTCGGAAGCATCTTCCCGGAGCAGCAGGTCCGTGCACAGCCAGCAGCACCGCAGCGCCTGCTCTGGACACAAGAGGAATTACATACACTCTCGTGTTTTCCTACCGGATCACCACTTAGAACATGGTCTCTAGGAGAAAGATTCTCAATGCCGGAGCATGTGCAGTCAATGCTTGTGTGCCCCCCCAATTCATGCTGAAAGCCTAACCCCCAGAGAGAGAGTATTCGCAATTAGGGCCTTGGGGAAGTGACTAGGTGATGAGGGTGAAGCCCTCGAGAATGGGATCATGCCCTTATAAAAAGGACGCTGGTGGGGCATCGGGGTGACTCAGTCGGTTGAGTGTCTGACTCTGGATTCTGGCTCAGGTGGCGATCCCGGGGTCATGGGATCAAGCCCCATGCTCAGCAGGGAGTATGCCTGAGATTCTCCCCCCACTTCCCTCTGCCCCTCCTCTGCATGCTCTAAAGTAAATAAATCTAATAAATAAATAAAAGAGAGACCGACCAACCGACCCTGGAGAGCTCTCTGGCCCGCTCTGCTGTTCGAGGACCCAAAGAGAAGACAACCGTCTACAACCTGGAAGCAGGTCCTCAGCAGAAACCAATCACGGGGGCGCTCTGACCTTGGCCTTTCAGCCTCGAACCATGAGAAAGGAGTTCATTGCGCATAAGCCACCTGGTCCATGGTACCTTACCCGAACAAGGAAGACACTGTGGGATTTTTAGAATACAACCAGTCAATAACCTGGGGACTCCTATAAACAGCTCTTTCGTTCCTAGTTCAACTTTGTTTCTTAGGCAGTTTTTTCTAAACACAACGTATTTGCATTGTAACCCCTCATCTTGGGCCAGTACTCCCTCCTCACTCTTCAAGTTTCCTTCATACCATTATGTTCATCCTCACTCTGAACAGTACTAGGAGGTAAAGCCAATTGCTTCTATTTAACATGTAAGAAACAGTTAAAGTCATTAAGCCACTCGCTCAAGTCCCCACAGCAGGGAAACGGCATCAATGGGACAAGAATTCGGAGCCATGGCTCCCAAGAGTGCATTCCTTTGCCTCGAACACCTGGAATATCATTGACAGCATTGTCAATTTTTAACCTTTCCGTCCCTGCTTCAAGATTAGAATAGTGTATTATAAATGGCCAGAACACAAAGTCAGAAAACAGTGAACAGGAAGAAATGCATGTGTTTTACCTGACCTTAGGAGAACGTGCAGGAAATTCAGCACTCTATCTTCCTCTACTTGCTTGCATTTGTTTTTGTTTCTAAAGTGAAGGGGTGTAAAATAGGGTTCCCCATGGTGAGCCCACCCCTGCCTCCTGAGACTCCTGTTTCAGTTAACACTCCCTCAGTATTTTCCAGGCCCTTCAAAACTTGAGATACCAGAATCTCAACTCCTTGGCTGCCAGTCCCCTTGCAGTCCTGCTGTTCAGACCAGCAAGGACCAAATACCTATTACATAAGACTGTGCTAAGCCCTTAGCATGGTCTCTGCCCTCATCGAGGAACTGAAGACATAAGGCAAGTATGTAAAAAGTTAAGCAATCACCTAAGAAATTAGTAACAGTACAGACCCGTGACAGAAGCAGAGTCATGAGAGGATGTGAGCACATGCGGAGACCAAGTAATGAGTGGACATTATTTACAGTAACCGCTTCAGAGTACAAAGAGTAGTTTTCCCCAGGCTGAGGTAGTCAGGGAGGGTTTGTGGAAAAAGCTAAAACCTAGCCTTGAGAATGAACTCAGAGAAGGAAAGAATATTCTAGGTAGAAGCAGCATGGGTACAGAAAAGCTCAAGGCACATCAGGAGGGGAGTAGACATTCTGCCGGTGGGTGAAGAGTCAGTCATACAAGGCAGTCGTCAATTTTTTTTTTTTAAAGATTTTATTTGACAGAGATAGAGACAGCCAGCGAGAGAGGGAACACAAGCAGGGGGAGTGGGAGAGGAAGAAGCAGGCTCACATCAGAGGAGCCTGATGTGGGGCTCGATCCCATAACGCCGGGATCACGCCCTGAGCCGAAGGCAAACACTTAACTGCTGTGCCACCCAGGCGCCCCAAAGCAGTCGTCAATTGATAATGTAACACACGTAGCCGACCTGATACTCCAGCCAGAAGAGGCTTCAAGCTGGTATCAACAGAAGGATACTTCTATTTCCCATGACAAGAAACCTAGAATGCTCGTTAAGTGCTAGAGTTTCAGTCTAAGACACATGGCTGCACGAGGGCGTTTTGTCCAAAAGTTACGAGGGTACAGATGGTCCTGAATGGGGAACCAATCACCACAAATGGTCCCACCTAGTGAACGCAGAGCCAGGCACGGTCCCATCTAGCTTCCCCTGAAAACCAACCTGGGAGATGACAGGCACACAGCCAGCAGAGCTGCCTCCTCCGATCACCAATTCCAAAACCAGCTTTGGAAATGCAGCAATAGGTCTTCCTCCCTGTGCTTATTTACCAAAAGATACCTTTGTGTCCTTCAGGCGATCGAACCAGAGCGGCTGCTCCAAGTCTGTAAAGTCAGCGGAGACCTTTGTTCGAACGACCACTGGGGACTGTGTTCACCAAAGCGTAACTGTGCTAGGGCACCCCCCAACATGTGAGTGTGAGCGTGAACGGACGCGAAGCTATTGTCCAGACCACTTTGTCTTCTAGGAGGACCCAGAAGAGAAAGCACACCGACGCTCAGGCCGAGGGAGCTGCGATTCCCAACAGGTTCCCGATCCAGGGAGACCTACTGCGGTGAACTCTGGCCAGGCTCAAGCAAGACTCTCCTCCTCAGTCACAGGGTCTAAGTCCCCCATTCTAATGCTGGACATCTCAAATAGACAGGGGAGTATTCCAATCGCAACACTATAAGGTTAAATCTTAAATCTTACTCGTTTAAAAAAAAAAATGTTTCTCAAACACCACCTAGTACACATGCTCTTGGCCCTGGAGATTTGTGTAAGGAATACACTAACTGCTGCTCTCGTGAACCCCAAGATCGAGCTCGGACAGGTATGGATGTGCCAGGTCTGGATTTAAAAAAACAAAACCCAAGGGAATGGCTTGAGTAGGTGGCAAAGAAGTGTCCAAGAAGGTGATCTACAGAGGGGGGGGGGGGGGGGGGGGTGAGTGACCAGTGCAGAGAACATGGATGCAGAAGGACCAGGGCAAGTGCACCGAGGGGGCAAGAAGCCTGCAGAGCTCCCTGAACAAGGAAGCAGCCAGCATGGAAGGAACCAGCAAGTGAGGCAAACAGGGATGCTAACGCATCAGGGTAGGCGTGGCCCAGGTTACGTAAGGTCCTATAGGACCATCACACGTTTGCGTTTTCTTCCAGAAGCAAAGAGAAGCAGCTGGATGGTTTCAAGCAGAGGAATGACAGAATCCAATGAGCACTTTCTGGAACTGATCTGGCTATGGTAAGAAGAAACTGGAAGGAGACGGGGAAGAAGCAGGAAAGCCTGTCAGGAAACTATTGCCATTATCCAGCCAGAGACCGAGCTGGGTGGGTCAGAGTAGCAAGCCCAGCAAGAAGCGAGGATGGGGCTATTTGGAAGTTGAATGAACAGGGCTCACAGATAGACTGGGTGTGGAGGGGAGGATGCCCTGAACTGGGGACTAAGGATTAAATCCCGGATCTTGCCCTTACTAAACGAGGAACGGGGAGAAGGTGGGGAGAAATAGGGAGAACATCTTTCATGGGGAGGTGGCGCCTTCTGGCAATGTGCACACTTCCACGCTGAACTATTTCACTCTGCATCATGAGACCAGAAAGATCGGAGAGAAGCAGCATTGCTCTTTCTTCAACATACACATTGTGACTCAGATTAAGTGACACTTTTACAGAATCAGAGAGGAAAAGGACCCAAGGGACCTGGTCCTACTCCCCTCAGTAAAAGAAACAAAACGGAGACCCAGAGAGATCCAAGGGCTTAGCCAAGGTAGTTAGCATCTCTAAACATCAAGTTAGATTTGCATATTACAATCCAAGTCTCCATGGGGCGCCTGGGTGGCACAGCGGTTAAAGCGTCTGCCTTCGGCTCAGGGCGTGATCCCGGCGTTACGGGATCGAGCCCCACATCAGGCTCCTCCGCTATGAGCCTGCTTCTTCCTCTCCCACTCCCCCTGCTTGTGTTCCCTCTCTCGCTGGCTGTCTCTATCTCTGTCAAATAAATAAAATCTTTAAAAAAAAAAAAAATCCAAGTCTCCAAGCAGAGCACTCTGGGCTCTTTCCATCACCCCACACTCCTTCTAGGCTACTTCCATGTAGAGCAAGTCAGTGTACATTTGTGAGTCAGCCTGAATACACCAATAGACGGGAAACTGGAAAAACCAACAGTAACACGAGTGACCTGTAACTTAACTCCTTTAGATACAAACAAGCTGAGTATCCAGGAAAACACACCCACACAGCAAATCTGCAGGAGATGGCACTCCCCCACCTCCACCAACCCAATCCCCAACAAGCTGCAACACCAGGCTGCCACAGGACGGGCTGGAACCCCAACCTCACCGTCTGCAGCGTTGCACCTGCCCACCTTACAGAGTACGTCTGAGCATATCACTTGACAATTCAGTGTCCGCTCCTTTCTCTTCCCTACCTCAGAAGGCACTTGCAAACAACTACAACAACAACAAAAAAAAAGACAAGTAGGTACACAACTTGGAAAGCACACAGTATATATGAAAAATCACTGTTAATAACTGATTTTCTGAAGAGGAAAAGCTGAAGCCAACCCACCGTGGATTCCTTCAAGGCCACCTCTCTCTTGCCACATGGCTAGAATTAGGGGATTGGGGCAGGACTGTAATATAGCTTTAGATACTGATGCACATGTGTGAAGTGGAAAGGGTCTTATTTTTCTTTCATTTGGTTATACAAATGCCTCAGAGTGCTAAGGAATCGCCCGAAAGACATGTTACAACTTCAGAAAGCATCAGACCTTGGACATCAGGCCCTATTCCTAGAAGAACACAGCCCATGCCAGGGCCGCTATCAAGTGACAGGCAGAGTGATGGCGGGGGGGGGGGGATCAGAAGGCAGCCAGCCACCACAGGACATCAGCCCATCTTGGATCTATCACCAGTTAGATACTTGATCTAGAGCTAAATTCAGCTTCCATGGCGTTTTGGGGAAAGGGAAAAAAAAAAAAAAAGCCAAACCAGGTCCCAACCAGCTCTCAGGGGATTTGATCCCACTTCACTGCAGCAGCCTTTCTTCTAGGAAAGAACCAGGTAACATTCTGTGGAAGTGGGTCCAGGCCAGCAGCAGAGCCCACGCCCTGCCTACCTACCTCTGTACTTTCCCTCTCCTCCTCCACCTGAACAGCCCTTCCTCATTCCTTTCCTGGCGGCATCCAAACTTGCAACCTATACATACCTTCATTCTAGAAGATCTCAGAATAAACTCAACTGAGGTGGACACCTATTTTTCTAAGAGAAACAAACCATAAATCAATTTCTTCAAGCATACTTTTATAGGTAAGAACAATCTCTAATAAGATTTCTTCTTTCTCTTACCATTTGAAATTATTCCTCTTCATCTTATTTTTTCCTTCCGAATAGTCCTTTCTACCCACTTTTCAGGTGGGCAAGTGACTTAGGTCATAGGGGTCAAAGTCCCATTCTAAGGCACTCCCCTGCAGCACCCTTGCTGGATGGTGCCCAGCCTGCTCCAACACCTACAGAGATGAAGGCCTCATCTCTGCGCAAGGCAGCGCTAGTTGGGGCGGGAGGACCCTCACTGGCCACGCACTCCTGTACACCAAGCTAAATATGCCCCCTGAACACAGAACCACTGCTGACCGCTGTTTGGAAGAACTCGGAGGAGACACACAGCCCTGCAGTACTTTGGGATTATATGTAAACCCTGTGTCCCCCAGCTGTTCCTCAGATGCTACAGTTTTAGGCACCCACCCCTGGATGAGCTCCATTTACTGAGATCCCCTGAAGTAGGTCATCAATATCAGAACAGAGTTGAGTGAATCATATGGGGGGATGAATCCTGAAATTGATAATACAGCAAAAGTCACGCAGCACCAAAATTACCCCTCAAAACTCCTTATGCTCTCTCTCCATCACTGATGCACTCACTTCAAGGGTCTCCAAACTGCCCACGCAAACAGATTCCCCCTTCCATCCTACCCTCACATGGGGCATAGCATCACTAAGCAGGGTGATCGCTAACACTACTAAGATGTTCTTGTGGGGTTTTTTGGTTGTTTCTGGGAGATTGGTTGCTTTTAACAGCACACCTAGCTGCACTCCTGACCTTTCAGTGCATCCATCTAGGGGCTGGTTTACCCAAGCTGCAGGACAAGGCCACTGTCCGTGCTCTTCAAAGAGCATCGGTTCTCCTTGGGTCTGCAAGTTCAACCTTCCCCTCTAGAACTGTGCCTCAGTCCAGGCCAACACTTCACAATGGCCCAAGAGTTACCACGGGGCAGAACTCACCTGAGAACTCTGCAAAACTTCCATTTTGAAGTCTCGAGTTTGCAAATCACTGTCTCGATACAATAGAGGTCATAAGGAGGTTCGTGGGATAGTAATCTTACTATAATACATAAAATCAATAGCATTACCCTTAACTAAAAACTGCAATTTTTATATGTGTAAGACAACTGTATGCTTATTGCCATTTATCATCCCAAGTGAAAGTTAGAGGACAGGTTTCTTGCCTCTGTATTCCTGGTTGTATCTGAAGTCACCGTAAGTCATGGTACCAGAGCACCAGACAAACCATCGGTAACACCCATTCAGGAAAAAAAGGGTTACTTTAAGGGAATTATGAACACTGAGCTTGAAAACTTCCTAGGACACCCTGTTTAAAACCAAGCTGAAACAGCAAAACTAAAACGACTACATAAATCAAGATAATCCTAATTTTATGGAAACAAAGCCATCTTACCAAAAAAAAGTTGGTATTAAATTAACTTTGTCCTCTAGAATAAGCTTTAACAAAGGACTACATAAAATTAGAGCCAGTTTCATGTGTTGGAAATAGCCCTGCAAAGATTCATGCAGAGGTTTTTCCACACTTTGGGCATGACTGTGTTTATGCTCTGGAGGAATTCTTCTAGAGAAACTTTCTAAAAGGGTATAGTAAATCAACTCCTATAGCCGCTTATAACCATTGTTTAGATTTTTATATACTCTCACCTTTGCCTTCCTCCTCAAGTAGCACGGTAACTTACAGGAATCATTTTTACATCCTTACCTGATGTCAGTCTTAAGGGGCAATGCAAACAAAACTTCAGCCCTATCCTGCCCTATCCACTCAAGTTGTCAACCCTACATCCCGCTCCCAGCCCTGGAACCTGAGGCTGGAGAGAAGAGCAGTTTTCTGGGTGAAAAAAATGGGACTCCCTTTCTAGTGAGTTCTTTTGAACCGCTCGGAGGAAGAAACCGCTCTGGAGGTGGGAAGCTCCCAGGTGACGGGGTTCTGAGCTTTATCCCCACCCACGGAAGCATGATCCTACACAGGGCCACCAGGCCTCTTCAGCCCTCAGAGACAGGAGACAAATGCACACTGAGGGACTGACAAGGAGCAAGAGGGGAGACTTCCTCTCAAATCACCAACTTCAGGGCAGTCAAGAGAGCCACGGAACCTCAACTTCCTACTAAGTGAGAACCACACTCCACCACTCCTGTGGTCTTGGTAAAATGCCTCCTTGATACACTATTCTCAGACATCATTTAGTCCGTTGAATTCAATTGTTAATTCCTTAAGGAGGACCAGCTTTTATGCACCTTTTACGCTCATCCCTGTGCCTGATTAAAATTCTTAAATATTTGCATCTGCCACACAACGGCCCAACCCACTGAGACAAAGACTGGAAGACATTTCAGGTGAGGGCCAGGGCAATTCCAGCACAGTGAGCTGAAAACGGACAGCCCTGCAAAACAGAGCCTCAGACACACCATGGAGCTCATGGCCCAACCAGGCACAAAGCAGAATCCGTGCCACTGTCCGCCTGCATAACACTGCCCAGGTAGGACTGAAAACTACCAGCTTCCCCGCTTCGGTGCCGTGAACAAGTTCAACTACTAACCACAGTTTACCACAGTGAATTAGTATGTGAAAAGTTAACATTTCTTAAGAGGTCTACTTACACAGTAACTTGACAGGAAAAAAACTTGAGATGCAGAAGCCTCACTCACCAGGACGTGCTACCACTGAACCCTGGGCAAAGCCCAAGCAGAAGGCGAGAGTTCGAATTCCAGCATCAGGAGCTGACTTACAGAGTGAGATCAAGCGAAAAACCGTGACGGCCTACCAAGCTCTTCAGCCGGTGCTCAGCTACGTCACTGGATACGGGCCACGGGGCCAGGGCGGCTGGGGTTATTTACCTCCCTGGACACGGTGGTCTCTGGCCAGCATTTAGGCGGTTTCTGATTTGAGATGGTTCACACTGCAACCTGAGCACGGTTCAGACGGACACTCCGAGCGTCTGCCCCATTAAGAACCTCTACCCAGCTGCCTGTTGCATAACCCCAAGGGCCTGCTGCGTGGGGTTCTGTTTCAGACTGCCTGTCAGATTCCAGGGATGTGAATGGTAGGTGATCCCTGGAGCCCTTATTAAGGATGGATTAAGGTTAAGGAAGGAGAGGCAAGGAAGTGGAGGAAGATGCAGAAGGAGAGCCATAAAACACTTTAAGTAGAGGAGATGGAGGAAATCTAAGAAGAAAACAATTATGGGACCATTTATAATAGGTGTTAAGGCCCATATCCCAACACTGTTTTTAGGATCTCATAGCAGGTTAGATGTGGAAGCTGCCATCAGAATCCAAGGCAGGGATTGCTAGTCCAAAAACCCAATTATAAACTCAAAAGATGCAAGTACCGTAGAGAGCCATGACCTAGCAAGAAAGAAAACCAAGCACAGGACCCATCTCCCAAATTCTATTTCACGGGGCTGAGATGCAGCAGCTCTATTTTCACTAGTTCTCCAGGTCTGTTACACCCCAAGTGAGAAAACTATGACTCTAGTGCCTAGAACACCCACAGCCTCTTCAGAGGGAAGTACAGTGTTCCCAGTGACCACCATCTTCAAAAGTTCCTTGGGCATAGAAGGCCAAAGCCCCCAGGACCTGGGTACCTGCCTAGGAACAGCCACTCAAGGGGCCCCTTGCTATGAAAGTGTTACAGCTTCTGTCATTAGTGACAGAACCAACAGCCAATCTGCTGTAGATATCACAGCCAATCTAAACCGGTACTGGAGATTCAGAAAGGGGTACTTAATCCAAGCCAGAGGGTAGAAGACAGGAAAAAAATAGAGCCAAGACTAAGGGAGTCCTGTTGGTGGACTCAGTGTGGCAGGAAATGCAGTGCTGCCACCGCTGACAGGATAACCTGGTCCCTAAAGCCTCAAAGGTCATGGCCATCTTTCTGGCCCCTGAATGCTCCACTGGCACATTAGGCTAGAATACATAGACTAGCTAAGCCCGGCCCCTAACAGCATCCTTAGGGCAGAGCCAACATTCTGAAGTACGCTGGCAACAATAGCCAAATATGCCAAGTGCCAGCAAGGGCTAACGACAGACCCAGGCATCCATTAGCACGTCAGGGTGGGATGCTCTTCTCAAGCACAATCTGAGGCAAGCCCCACAGTGAGCTACAGACGGTTAGGTCTGGGGCTTTAGGGTTGAGAGGATAGGTGGTCTTCAAAACTAAGACCCTCGGACTCCTTTCGTTCCCTCCTCACACTTGAAAAAGGATGCATAGACATAGCCCTAGAGCCTCTCCAGTGCCGGGGCTTGGCTAGTTTAGGACCCAATCCAAGACTGGCTTCCCCCCCCCCCCAGAGGAACTAGAGCCAGTGAAGCAGCACCCCAAGCACCCCTGCAAGCCCTCACGCTCTCAACCCTACATTGCCCTGCACTGAACTGTAGCTTCCCAGAAGACAAGACCTTCTCCTAGCAACTCCAATTACAGTTTATGCGTTCTCATCATGGATCATCAGCAAGCCTCAGAGGGTTGTTCTACCTTCTTACCCATGTCCCCGGTAACTGAAGCCTAGAGGCTGAGCAATCACCTAAGGTCACACAGCCGGTAAACGGGGAACCAGGGCTCAAACCCAGGTCTATCCAGCCTAAAGGTTATGCTCTTAACCTCTATGTTCCCTGTTCCTTTTATTGCCCCCAATTTGTGGTATAATACGTAGAAAATTCACCATCTTCACCCTTTTTAAGTGTATAGTTTAGTAACATTAAGTGCATTCACACTGCCATACAAGCACACACCGGGCAGCTCCAGACCTTCTCGTAAAACTCAACTTCTGTACCAATAAAATCACCCATCCGGACTCTCCCCTCCCTCCTGCAACCGCCATTCTACTTGCCCTCCGAGGCGGACTCCTGTAGGTACCTCTCATGTAAGTGGACTCCTAAAGTATTGGTCATTGGTCACGTCCTCCAGGTTCATCCATGATATCGCATGTATCAATCTCCTTAAGGCTGAGAATGACTTCATTGTATGGACAGACCACATTTCACTCATCCACTCATCCAGCATGGACACTGACTTGCTTTTATCTTTTGACTGTTGTGAATAATGCTGTCCCTCCCTCCTCTCTTATATCAAGTGTCTACCATCCTGCCTGATGCATAGCAGGGGGAAAGATGCTACAAAGAGCATTTTGGGAAATTAGGTGGAAGGGGCTTTCCATTTGATTTTCAACCAAAAGATAATGCTAGTAGACTTGTCATAACATTGAGGCAATTATGTCCATGTATTGGTCAGATTAACATACACATTTAAGAGGGACTATAAGTCAGTAAAACTACAAAATCCAATGAGCCTTTAGATTTTTTTTTTTAAGTAGGCTCCATACCCAGCAAAGAGTCCAATGCAGGATTTGAACTCACAATCGTAAGATCAAGACTGTAGCCGAGATCAAGAGTCAGACGCTCAACTGACTGAGCCACCCAGGCGCCCCGAGCCTTTCACTTTTTAATCAAGCAGACCAGAACGGCTACATTCAAAGGAATCTTTTCCTGATAACCACGGAGGATCTACGCAGACCCACTGAGATCATTCCAAGTCGAGCTTAACTCCAGAGGACGACGACGAGGCGGCAGCAGCCACACAAACCTGGCACCAGCACCTTCGAGTCACTTAGTCTGTAACAGAAACGCAGGTCCGTGAACAGCTACCTCACTCAACCAAACTAGTTCTCTGAGGAACTCCTGGTTATCGCCAGAAAGGCCTGCCTCCCAGGCGTAGGGAGATCACCACCATCCAAGGGGGAAAGAACACATCAGACCTGAAGCCAATTTCAGGAGAGGTGTTGAGCTCCAGCCCCTGGTACCTCTGCAAAGAGGCCACCCTGCAGCAAAAAGCACTTGTTCGACTGGCTCGACTGTGACCGGCATGTCCGGGCCTGTCTCATCGTAAGGGCACTCTCACCATTCTGGTGTGCAGTTTGTGACGGTTACGTGTATACACACGGTAAAAGGACAAAGGAGCGAGCAGCTTGACAGCAAAGAAACTAGTTTCTGGTTGAGGAAACCTTGTCCTCATTTTATAAACAAACATTGGCCCTCATTAGTGAGTATAGGCAAATTGAAAATGATGAAATCTGATAATGCAATTTATCTCCTTTTAACGTACTAATGCCTTCTTCAAGCTTATTCATACAAATGAACCCCTGGATTGGGAGAATGCACGATCAAAAGACTCCTTTGCAGAGATGGGCTGTGACCATACCCCAGCAGGTAGAACACGCCCTGGATGCTTGCTGGTTTAGTGATCAATCCAAGGATCAATCTTCAGATGAAGACTGAGGATCACCTGTGTGAGGGAAGACACCAGAAACCGACTCAGCCTAATTTTTCTTTCCTGAGTCATCAGGAAAGCCACTGGCTTTGTCTGAGCTCACATGAAGAATGGAGGTCAGTATTTGTCCCCAACCCCCATCAGGGATAATGGACATCTGCCTGAGACCATTAATCAAGTTGGATTGGGAATAAAAAGATTATGCTTTTAATGTAAATGACCACCTTAGGAAAGGCAAAAAAATGTGTGATCATAATTGTGCATAGGTTAGGATACTCAAGAACGAGGCAGTTCTATTAGCTTTTCATGTCCACAGATGTTACTTTGCTGTTATTCCACATTCACACCTTGTGCGAAGCCTTTAGGCACAGTAATAAAAAAGAAAAACAACAATTATCTCCTGACAGGGGCTCCACATTCATAGGTTTAGGAAAGTGCCAGAGGAAACAGATGGGCCTTCCACCGGGTACCCGAAGCCAAAAGCCGAAATGACAGGAGAAAATGTTACAGTAAAGCTGGCTCCTTAGTGGCAAAAAGGCCTTTCCTCGAAGTTCCATGGCGTGGAAACAGGAGGGGAATACAGAAAGGCTTTAAACCAATTCAATAGCATTTACGGAGTTTCTGCAGTAAGCAAAAACTTATCTTGGGAACTAAGGGACGGGAGAAAATTCAACCTACATCTCGAATGAGAGCAACCTTGCCAATATGCACACTCAACCATCAATTGCACATGCATAAGAAATCCAGAATTAGCTATTTCAAAGGTTTGTAAAATCTGGCTTCGTAACATCCTATTTTCAGAATCCGTCAGATATGTAATAGTAAAGCACAGTAACGAGTATCTGTGAACTCACCATGCGATCTAGCAGACTGCTAAAGGCCCCACTCCCACTTCCCCCAGGTTACCACCATTCTGGTCCCCGCCCCCCCCACTCAGTTTCATCCTACATGTGTATGTGTGTATACGTTGGAGATTTTATATATATATCCTCCAACACGGTCCATTTTGCTCATTTCAGGAGCCCCTAGAAGTGGTATTGTTCTGTACGTATTCTCTAGAGCACTCAGGCTAGCAGCATAAAAGCTGAGGTCATATTTTCTAAGTGTACATCCTATCATTGGCAAGACCATACTGGGGCCTGGTGGCCAGTTATTGAGAGAGCCCCACGTGAATGGCCAGGGCACACAAAGTAAAAAGCTGGATATGGCACAGTTCACCAGTTCAAGGATTTTTACCTTTTCATCTTCCCCAAAGACGACAAGTACCCAGGTCAGAACACAGGGAACTGGAGTTCCGTCCGGTACGTTTACCTGCTGAGCCTGGTCGCCAAGCCAGGGGACCGGAATTTGGTGCCGAGAACATAAAAAGGCAAGTCTCTGAATTCCATGCAGAAAGCATCTGGACATTCTTGCTCACTTAGGATTTCACATCACAACACGTTTTGGCAAAAGCTCTCTGGGAAAAATCGTTAAACTTTTCATGATGGGCCTTTTCATTCCTTCCCCTAACTCCAGCCAAGGAGAGACCAGGCTCCAGGGTCCACGTCAGTACCAGAATCGCTCGTAAGAGGGCAGTAATTTAGGAGCCAGTGAATACACGTTAAGAGGAGCATTATGAGCCAGTAACTTGGAGCTCAGATCTCGAAGCTTGATCATTCCCACAGCAAATTAGCAAGATATTACCAGCGCTCATCTAACGCCAGGATACAGACGTGAGGACACCCCCCCCCCATGTCCCACCTAAATTGCCCCTGCTTGGGGGTGGCTTCTGCAGCGCTTGGACAAAGCCCCTGAGAGGCACCTACGCTTATGGCAGAAAGTGGTTTGGGTCCCGGTTATCCCTCTATAAGGCGCTCTCCTCAGATGCGGGGAAGAGAAACCTCGTCTGAGATGGCCCGGACTAAACCAGCAGACGGGAAAGAGCTTCCCACAGTACCATGCCTGGCTCTCCGCTTGTATCTTAGACTAAAACGCTCATTAGACCCCAAGCGCGGATGGAAAGATGCTCTTGCTGTGCAGTTGGGGGACTAGGGGCACAGAGCCGGGCGAAGTGCCTGGAAAGGAGTCAGAGTGGTTACATTTACAGTCCACCAGGTTTACACGGCTTGAGCGTCCTACACCTTTTCTCACGTTTAGCTCTTCAAGATGTGAACCCCTCGGGGGCCAAGAAGGTCTAAGGAAAGCCAACAATTATGCCTGCATTTGGGACAGTGTGAAGACGCACCAGGATGCCTGTGAAGTGGAGTGTGGTGGTGGCAGAAAGACAAAGCACGGAGCTCCTAAAGGAAGGAACTATAGGGTCTGACCATCTGCCCACCTTTCTGTATTCAGACCATCTTTTCTCCTCTGGGAGGATTCTCTGCTGCTGGGGGCAGGGCAGTGCTAGGTAGAGAGCACCCTCCGTGTGGACTCTTCTATACAGATGTTCCACTATCAACGGAACAAATACTCGTGGAAGGCAGAAGTTCGCCCCTGGCCAGACACCTGGGGGTCATAGTTCCCTGGTAAGAGGAGTACAGCCTCCAGCCAGCCCGTAAGCCGAGCTCCACCACTTGTAATAGGAAGGAGTTAGTATTGAGTTAATACATAGCACTTAGAAAGAACCTGGCTCAAAAAGGACTCCTTGAACATTAGCAATCCTAGCTCCTTGAACCTGGGTTTTCATTTTCCTTGGGTGAATACCCAGTACTGGGATTACTAGGTCATATGGTAATTCTATTTTTAGTTTTTTGAGGGAATTCTATAGGTTTTCCATAGCAGCTGCACCAACAGTGCAGGAGGGTTCCGTTTTTTCCCCCCAATTGTAGAGACACGTGCAAGCTCTACATGGAGAAAATATATGCCAATGTGCCTTTTTAAGGATCTGTATGTTTTATCCTGAATATTCTGGTTTCTAGGACTTATTTCTAAACATGTTCAATAAGCAAAAACTTAGTTATATACCTCAATACAGGTAAGAGAAGGAAAATTACAAGTAAACACGCTAAGCATATGAAGAGATGCTCAACCCTTCAGGGGAAATCAACTAAGTCAAAAGTGAATCAGGGAGTGTAAGTTTAAAAACAGCAACAACGGCCAGTGCTGGGGAGAGGTGAACAGAGCAGTTTTCTGGAGGCTACTGGTCATACTAAGGACTAAACATGCATGCCAGCAATTCTACTCTTAGGAACTTATCCTAAGTGAATAATTGAAAGAGGTTCCAAGAATGTTATGCAACATTTTCCACAATAAAAAATTATAACAAATCAATGTTCATCAAAATGGGAACAGTTAACATTATGGCAAATCCATAATATGCCATATTATACAGCCATTAAATGGTAAAATTACCTTTATACGCTACTGGGGTCAGGGGGGTGCACAAAGCTGTAGATTAAGATCTAGAGTAATATCTACAGCATGATCCCATTTCTTAAGTATACATTATACTGTACGTCAATAAAGCAGTGAAGCCTAATAGAAACCAACTACATATGGAATCTTAAATTTTTTAGTAGCCATGTTAAAAATAGGTGAATCCAATACCTTAGCCCCGTACATCCAAAGTATTTCAACATTTAACCAATGGTATAAATGAGATTTTACATATATCTTTGTACTAAGTCTTTAAAATCGGGGGGGGGGGGGGGTGTTAAATACTTCCAGCTCCTCTCCATTTGGGCCAGGCTCCTTTCAAGTGCTCAGGAACACCCTATTGAACACAGTTCTGGAAACTATACATAAGTGATTAACAGTAGTGCTTTCTGGGAAAGAGATTAACAGAGGCTTTGCCTTTCCTACATTGTAGGAATTCTTTCAATAATTTGTATTAAGGGGGGGGTGGAAGCATGGTAAAAAATGTTTGTTTCCCTTAAGAACTTCAGTGAAAGAGCAGAAAGCACAGCTTCAAGTGAAAACTTCATTCAAACTGCTCTTGCTCATTCCCCAGAGGACAGTGGAAGAGAGGAACCTTTTAGGCTTCTGGGAAAAGGCCAGCACCCAGCACTACAACTCAAGGGGGAAACAAGCTGATCAACAGTTAAGCCCACACTGCACCAGGCAGTCACTTCGCATCTTAGAGCACGTGATCCTCCAGGAGTCTTAGGAAGCAGGTACCATCCTGGTTTCAGATTTTTAAAAATCTTAAAAAATAATAATGGCTCAGAATGCATCTATTCCAAGGTGTCAGAGCTAAGCATTTAACCACATACCCAGGACAGTCCGTACCAAGATCATGACCAGACGCCAGGACTGCCCACCCCAAGGTCATAATCTGATCTTTATTAAAATCATGTTTAAGATTTGCATTTCTTTAGAGAAAAATCTCACCCCATACTTTTTATTTGTAAGAACCCCCAGACTCTAACATTTCTCCTTTAAGCTCATAGATCCTCAAAATATATGTTCATCTAGGTGGAAAGGTGGTTTTTTGGGGGTTTTGTTTTGTTGTTTTTTTAAGATTTTGTCAGAGAGCACAAGCAGGGAGAGTGGCAGGTTCCCCACCGAGCAAGCAGCCCGATGCAGCACTCGATCCCAAGACTCGGGGATCATGAGCTGAGCCGAAGTCAGATGCCCAACCGACTGAGCCGCCCAGGCGTCCTTAAGTGGCAGGTATTTTTATCGCCCCAAACTGAACAGGTTAAAAAAAAGAATATCAAGTATTCCTTGCCCCATCCCAACCTTTCTGTCCATCCTCAAGCAGCAAACTTCAAGCTCGTATTTGACTCCTCCTGCCCTTGCCCACATAATCAGACATTTGTTGAATTCTAGGCTCAATAATCCCTAAGCAGCTATAAAAAAATCAGTATAAGCATACCTAGCACCCATATCTTAGTATGTATATACCCCTCAAAGAAAACTGACAGACATCACTTTAACTGAAGGGATACCATCAAAAATGGGACACGCTGATAGCACAGATCTCCTGAAATGGGGCACTAAGACCCATCGCTCCTGATGCTTAGCAAAAATTCCTAAACTCCATGTAAGCAGATCAGGGTTATCCAAACTGAAGGCCTTTCCACAAGACAACGGACCAATACTCAAACCACCAATGTTGTAAGAGAGAAGAAACTGAGGAACAGTTCCTAACTGGAGATTAAGGGCACTAAGATGCTGAACAATGTGGAATCCTAAAAGGGACCCTGGCCCAGAGAAAAGTCATTAGTGGAAAAACTGGCGAACTTCCAAAAGGAAGACCCAGTTCATGCTGTATGAATCTTAATCTCCCCATCTCAACAACTGGGCTGTGCTTATAGGAGGTGTTAACATTGGGGGAATTTGGAAAAACACGCCAACTCCATGGTATTCTTTTTTTGCAACTGTTCCAGGAGTCTAAAATTACTTCATGATCAAGAGCTAAGCTATTACTATGGCTACTACCCCCAAATCAGTCTTGCTCATCCCTTCCCCCCATGCTTCCTCTCACTCTCCTGTTGCCTCCCAGTAATGCCCTCCTTCCACCCTCCGTGCCTATTCAAATCCTGTTCATTCAAGGCCCAGTCACAACCCACCGCTGCTAAAGGAAGCTCCCCCCCCCTCCCCCGGCACACAGGACTGCTGCCTCCGCAAGACACCTATAACAGTACCTGTGCTTCTCCCCGACCCATGGGTCATGCTGTATTGTTAACTTTGTGCATTTTAGGTTTTATTGCCCAATGACAATGCAAAATGTTTGTGCAGACAAGCCCATCAGAACAGATGTTTTGCTCTTAAATGGACTGCTTTTTAATGTGGTTTCTGGGAGCCTACTGAAATATATAATGGGCCAACTATTTCAACTAATACAAGTTTACCTTGAAAACTATGTATACTGAAATACACTATCACTTAGGGAAAGCTGGATTCGGACTTAAAGGTTCTAAGCATTATAGTTTATAGCTGACCATTACCACAGGAAATTAAAAAAAAAACCTTGCCAGACCTTAGAAAATGTATTTTCTGGGGCGCCTGGCTGGCACAGCGGTTAAGAGTCTGCCTTCGGCTCAGGGCGTGATCCTGGCGTTATGGGATCGAGCCCCACATCAGGCTCCTCTGCTGGGAGCCTGCTTCTTCCTCTTCCACTCCCCCTGCTTGTGTTCCCTGTCTCGCTGGCTGTCTCTGTCAAATAAATAAAATCTTTACAAAAAAAAAAAAAAGAAAAAAAAGAAAATGTATTTTCTACTCAAGGAGGTGCCCTGGCTCTCCAACCAGCAAGTGAATGCTAGCTCTATGAACAAAATAAGTACAGTGGTATACAGAGAGAGACTGACCACACCTGGAGCTGTCAGAAAGCCTTCTAACGGGTGGCTTCCCTGCAGCTAGTCAAGTGAACTATTAGGAGCACGTTAACTCAAAGGAAACTGGAAGAAACTAGCAGCCAGAATGCAAGCTTTCCCAAGAGGCCCAAGGGGGGAGACTTGGTGTCAGCAAAGAGCTACAAGGAAATTCCAGCAGGACCTGGGGCAGGGGGATTTTAGGGTGGAATCGGGGGACAAGCTCTTAAGCATCTCTTAAGTACAAGGCACAGTGCTAAACACACCAGAGGCTCCCAAAAATGCATGCCAGGTCCTCCGCTCTCTAGGTGTGCTCAACCTACCTGGGGACAAAGGACAAGAACCACTGACAAGGCCGTTGGGGCAGGGCAAGCTCCCTCGGTGCATTCCCATAACAGGCAGGGAACATGCCCGGAACCAGTGACAATATGCACGCAAACTTTGGAATTCTGACGCTCACCAGCAGCGCCAAGAAGAGCCCGCTGGCTTTACAAGCCCATCTGAGGAAGGGGAGCAGACAGGAAAGGGAGTGGGAATTAGGGATGGGAAAGGCAGCAAGAGGCAAGGAGGAAGGCGGGAGCACGTGAGCGGCCTCTGTGCGGACCATAAGGAAGCCAGAGCCCTTGAGTTTCTCAACATCCACTCAGCCAAGCCACCATGGTTCCCCGAATCAGATCCTAAGATGATGATCCCGGTTCAAGCGATCCATTAGGCCGTGCTCCCAGGACAAAGGGATAGGGAGGTGGGACAAGGAAGGGAAAGGCGGCGGGCAGTGGAACTTTGGCTCAACCTGCACAGCTCTGGAAAGAGGAGCCGCCTCACCTTAAGGCAGTCCTGTTTCCAAGGTTGGGGGGTTTGGAAGCTACTGCCGTTATACTCCCATTAGTTAAAGGGAGGTCCAGGGCAGGGGGTGCACGCTCAGGCTCCGGGAACCTTTGACAGACACAGGTGCTAGCAGGAGTGAGCAAGTACCAGGTGGCGTACAGGAGGAGGGTCAAGGGCCGGCAGAGGAGCACTGCACCTGCTTCCGCTTTCGTGCCTACCATCACCACTTTGCTGAAATAGCACTTGGAGCCAACAGGTAGAAGTTTGAGTCCTTAGTGCCCCCAAGGGTGGCAGGTGGCTCCTGCTGCTTTCCAGACTGACACCTGGGAGACACCTGCATACTGGATGCACAGGCAAAGCAGAGGACAGAGCCCCCATTAACATACACAGGGTGGGTCCACCAGTGAGCTAGCAGCACTCGAGAAAGTCCACTGCTCACACACCACTCATCAATTAAAAAATGAACTTGCTTCAATCTGGCGACTTCCCTGTCACTCTGCTGGCTAAAGTCAGAACAGCCTGCTGAAAGACTCATCTGAAAGCAAGATCTATAGAAGGGTTCTTCTGGATGAAAAACAGACTTTTCTGCAATCATCACAATGAAGTTGTACTTCCCATGCTTGCACGTGCTCCGGTGTCTTTCTGGGACCTGTACAAATCAGATTAGCCCATGTTTCCAACCCACAGAAGTATGAATACTTGCCACATACATGCCATTTGTGACACAACCGCCCATCGTCAGCTCCAGCTTTCCGTGAAGAGTAAGAGGGGGCTGACTCACCTTGACATCACCCTCAAAGTGTCTGACAGACTCTTTTCCCACCCAGAAAAGTCTCACTGGAGGGAGGGAGCAATTTCTCAAAGGTGAGGTGTTGGGGTCTTCTGAAAACAGACATGCCCGTTAATGGGAAGTTGGGAAGTAACCATTGTCAAGGACTAAAGTCCAAAAGTAATTCACGTAGCATGAGAGCCTCCAGTTGAAGCCTGCAGATAGGCTGACAGCAAGAAAACAGTAGCTTGAGAGAAGGGAAAAAAGGAAGTCTTTCCTAGAATAAGTAGGAATAGACTAATGTATTAAGCGTACTTTCAGGTTAATTTATGCGCCTAAAGGTCTCCTTCCAATAACATCTTCCAACTAGGTCACTAAAGCAACAGGTATAGTCTTAAAGGGCTTTAATATTTCCATCCCACTTATAAATGCTGTTGACATAATGGATAATTATTTCCATCATGCATAATACATTACAGTGCGTGCCTGGATCCAGCATTCATCACGTTAGACCAGCCTAGCAAGTTAAAAGGGGGAACATTGACTTTTAACACACTAAAATGAAAAAAAAATCTTCTCCCTAGGACGATGAACCTCAGCAGCAGGCACGACTTCTCTGTAATTTGTGATTCGTATGCATACTGAGAAGCCAGCCTAGCCAGTAGGGTGATGATAGTTAGAAACAATGCAAGGGCTTCTCGTAGTAAAGCTTAAGTCTGTTTAACTCTGCCAAGGAACAACTGCTCAAAATTCAATCTGGAAGCTACCGGGTGAGCCACAGGAAGTCCCAATTTCAGATTCATCTACCTAAAAGTGATTAAGAACTAGAAACCCCTCACACACCCAGATAAAGTCCCCCAGCCCCTCGAAGGCATCCTAATACTTGGAGTTGGTGTCAAACCCTCACACCTATGAAGCCACTTCAGTTGAATTGTGTTATCCCAAGACGTTTTTCTTAAGACAGTTTTGTCCTTACCACAAGCCCAGAAAATTACCCTCAAACTTTGGCTCCGACTTCCACTAGGGTTCATTTCTAATAGTTAACATGCAATACACTCATTTATCTAACAAGAAAAATTCAGTGTCTTCTCCTGAAAGTGCGGGCTATTAAAAGCAATCCGATCTTGTTTTTCAAAATCAGGGCTTTGAAAGTTACAGGTTTGTTCAGTTATCCATTAGCTTCACGTAATACAATTATTTAATAAAGGACTCTGCGGCACATGGCAGTTACGGGCGTTGAGACGCTCATTTTATTAGGCAGGCAGTCGCGAAGTAAGTACCTCCGTGCATTTCAGTGTGTTAACGAAGCAGCGCTTTGCACTCCAGTTAAGGTGTCCCCGTCCTTCTCCCCACCCCCGCTA
The DNA here is from genome assembly GCF_017311325.1 of Ursus maritimus. Taxonomy (NCBI): domain Eukaryota; kingdom Metazoa; phylum Chordata; class Mammalia; order Carnivora; family Ursidae; genus Ursus; species Ursus maritimus. The sequence continues at coordinate 23,568,152 of NW_024424230.1, read as the reverse complement.
GGATCCAGTTCTAGTCTAAGTTCCTGACAACCCGCTGGGGCAGGGGCGTGGGGGGACTGAAAGCCGGAGCTTTGAGGGCTCCTCCCAAGACACACAGGGCTAAAGCGGGTGGGGGCACTTTCCAAAGCCAGAAGCGCCAGAGATTTTCACCAAACTCCCCCCCCCCCCGCCCTTTTCCAGAAGCTGTTGCCCATCTGCAATCTGGGCCGGGAGCCCCGCTCGGGGTGGAATAAGTGTACAAGGCTGCCCGGGACCCCACCCTCGCCAGGTTGCAGCCTCTGCAGCCACCGCGTGTCACACCAGCTCGCCGCTGTTTTCCCGGAGAAATTAGAAAATTCGTCCCACAGAGCAGCCAGACCCACCCCGCCCCAGAGCTCGCCCCGCGCGGGCCAGCTGGGAGCAAGAGCCAGGCGAGGATGCGGAAGTAGCTCTTCCTCCCCGCCTAGACCTGTTGGCCGGGGCGTGTCTCCTGCAAATCACACACCCACGCGCGCGCACCACCCCCACACCCACTCTGCACGCAGACGGATGCACAAGACATTGGCAAACAGGTCACAGCCCCGAAAAGACCGGGCGTGCAAACCTCTAAAACTTACTGAAGGGGGGAGGGGCACAGGCTTAAGGGCCCCGGCCCGTCCCCGTCCGATGCCAAGCTGAAACCCGAGTAGGGCCCCGCGGCGGTGGCGCGGCCGTGGGCACTCGGGGAGGTGGCGGCTAGTCCCGAACTTTAAACAAGTGCCGCGGAAGCAGAGCGTCTCCACCCAGCCGCACCTGTTCCCGACCGTGGGGGCCGAGCCCCGCACATCCCCGCTGACCTTGAGGGCATCCTGGAAATCCACACTCCACCCCCAGGTCAGCGTTCCTCCAACCCCCTTCTCATCGGTCACTGAAGCCTTCCTGGTACCCAAGCAGAGGGGCAGGCTCTAGCGCCTCCCCCCACCAAGTTAGGAACGCGCTTCCCTGGGGTCTCTGCAGTCTTTGAGCATCTCCCTCAACCCCTTATCTCCCCCTCCACCCCAAACCCCTCATAGCAGGTTGGGTCCCCTACTCTCCACCTCAAGTGTGCGAACATCCCCTAAGTGCGGGGTTCCCCCCACTGGTGCGCTGGAGCAAAGGATGCCTTAGAGGGACGCCCTTGCAAGCTACCGCTGCAGAGCGGCTGGAGCGGGGTCCACGGGCAAGGGAAGGGGCGGCAGCGGGGCTGGCCCCACGCCCCGGGCTCCGCGCCGGCAGGGACGAGCGCGCCCCCCTCCCCGGCCACAGACCAGGAAGTTTGGCAGAGCCAAGGCCAGGAAAGGGACAGCAGGGCGTCGGGGAAGGGGTGACGAGTCCTGGCCGGGGGCAGAGCTGCCGAGCGGGCGCCGCGGGGCCGCCGGGAGCCGCGGCCGGTCAGCGCAGGACGCTCCCGGAGCGGCCAAACTTTCTCTGCCACCCGAAGTTCTGGGTGCGGGGGAGGAAGCGAGGGGGAGGCCGCTAGGCGGCTCCCGGGACCGCTCGAGAGGGCGCCCCCGAGGGCCGCGGCGTCCGGCAGCGCGCCGCCCTCACCCTCACCTGGGCGGCCGGGACCGCGGCGCGTGGCCCGCACTCACCTGGCTGTAGAGCTCGCTGACCGACATGACCCCGCGGAC
>NW_024424230.1:23526235-23566514 GCF_017311325.1 Ursus maritimus | reverse complement strand
CCCCCCCCCCCCGCCCTTTTCCAGAAGCTGTTGCCCATCTGCAATCTGGGCCGGGAGCCCCGCTCGGGGTGGAATAAGTGTACAAGGCTGCCGGGACCCCACCCTCGGCCAGGTTACAGCCTCTGCAGCCACCCGCGTGTCACACCAGCTCGCCGCTGTTTTCCCGGGAGAAATTAGAAAATTCGTCCCACGAAGCAGCCAGACCCACCCCGCCCCAGAGCTCGCCCCGCGCGGGCCAGCTGGGAGCAAGAGCCAGGCGAGGATGCGGAAGTAGCTCTTCCTCCCCGCCTAGACCTGTTGGCCGGGGCGTGTCTCCTGCAAATCACACACCCACGCGCGCGCACCACCCCCACACCCACTCTGCACGCAGACGGATGCACAAGACATTGGCAAACAGGTCACAGCCCCGAAAAGACCGGGCGTGCAAACCTCTAAAACTTACTGAAGGGGGGAGGGGCACAGGCTTAAGGGCCCCGGCCCGTCCCCGTCCGATGCCAAGCTGAAACCCGAGTAGGGCCCCGCGGCGGTGGCGCGGCCGTGGGCACTCGGGGAGGTGGCGGCTAGTCCCGAACTTTAAACAAGTGCCGCGGAAGCAGAGCGTCTCCACCCAGCCGCACCTGTTCCCGACCGTGGGGGCCGAGCCCCGCACATCCCCGCTGACCTTGAGGGCATCCTGGAAATCCACACTCCACCCCCAGGTCAGCGTTCCTCCAACCCCCTTCTCATCGGTCACTGAAGCCTTCCTGGTACCCAAGCAGAGGGGCAGGCTCTAGCGCCTCCCCCCACCAAGTTAGGAACGCGCTTCCCTGGGGTCTCTGCAGTCTTTGAGCATCTCCCTCAACCCCTTATCTCCCCCTCCACCCCAAACCCCTCATAGCAGGTTGGGTCCCCTACTCTCCACCTCAAGTGTGCGAACATCCCCTAAGTGCGGGGTTCCCCCCACTGGTGCGCTGGAGCAAAGGATGCCTTAGAGGGACGCCCTTGCAAGCTACCGCTGCAGAGCGGCTGGAGCGGGGTCCACGGGCAAGGGAAGGGGCGGCAGCGGGGCTGGCCCCACGCCCCGGGCTCCGCGCCGGCAGGGACGAGCGCGCCCCCCTCCCCGGCCACAGACCAGGAAGTTTGGCAGAGCCAAGGCCAGGAAAGGGACAGCAGGGCGTCGGGGAAGGGGTGACGAGTCCTGGCCGGGGGCAGAGCTGCCGAGCGGGCGCCGCGGGGCCGCCGGGAGCCGCGGCCGGTCAGCGCAGGACGCTCCCGGAGCGGCCAAACTTTCTCTGCCACCCGAAGTTCTGGGTGCGGGGGAGGAAGCGAGGGGGAGGCCGCTAGGCGGCTCCCGGGACCGCTCGAGAGGGCGCCCCCGAGGGCCGCGGCGTCCGGCAGCGCGCCGCCCTCACCCTCACCTGGGCGGCCGGGACCGCGGCGCGTGGCCCGCACTCACCTGGCTGTAGAGCTCGCTGACCGACATGACCCCGCGGACCGGCCCGAGCCGGGGCACCGTGCCTGGCGTGCGGCCCTCCCTCGTGCCCCGCCGGGCGGCTGGTCCCGACTCCTCTCCGCCCTCCGGCTCTCAGTCCACGGCCGGCCCGCCTGGCGCCATCTTCCCGGGCCGGCCGAGAGTTTCCCGGTGTCTCTTCACTCTCCGCGGGACCTGCTCCGCCGGCTTCCTGGAGGCGCCGCAGCCAGCGCGCTCTCGGCCGGCTCGACCTTTACTCCCGCGGTGGCGACGCAGCTGCAGCCGGGCAGGAGTTGCGGGCGGGGGAGGAGGCGGCGCGGCGCCGCTCCCCGCTCAGGTATGGGAGGAGGTGCAGGAGCCCGGGAGGGAGGGCCAAAGACAGAGGAGGAGGGCAGCGGAACGGGCGGCCGGTACGTTGCGGCCGCCGCCTTTGAGCCCTGCGGGGGCCGGGCTGGACGCGCCCTCCCGCGCCCCCGCCGCAGCGGGGTCCACGGGGCCGGGGGCGGGGCCGGGCGAGGAACCGGCGCCGGCCGCCCCCTGCTGGCCGCCGAGCGCACGCCGGCACAGGTGCGCCCAGGGTGCGGCACCTGCCGCGCCACGCTTGGCTCGCTCTCGGGAGAAGCTGGGCAGGGAGAGTGCAGACGAGAAAGAGAAGTAACAGAGGGCGAGGGGGAGGAGGAGGGAGGAGATAGAGAAATAAAAGCGTCTACGGCTGAAAGCTTCCATACATTTTCCTCCGGACTTTACGTGGCTGCGTTCAAAATTCTCGTTATTAAAATTCAGTTCTGTCATGGGATGTTATAAAAGGGGAGATGGCTGTACCAACGATGGTCTCCGTCTAACAGAGCTCCCTGGGCTAAAGTCCTTACTAGAGAAGTGGGATTCGTAGCTTCTCTATTTGTTTTGCCTGTTTCACCCAAGGCTTCCAGCTAAACTAGCCGCCCCCACCCCCAGCAGAAGATTAATTGTTCGCTTTTCTGGAAAGTCTTACCTTTTCTTCTCTCTTACGTGCGCACTCTCCAGCTCTGCCACTTTCCACTTCGTTTTTTGTCTCCCCCCACCCCATGGCATTTGGCTCCCTGCTGCAGCGTCAATCCCTCTTCTACCTACAGTAAAAAAGGAAAACTCAGTCCAAAGGCAAGTAGGGGGTGGAGTTGGCGGAAGGTAAAGCAGGTACTGTGGAAGAAAGGGACCTCGGCTTATCTAGAAGATGGTATTTGTACCTGCATGAAGAGTGGCCTCTGAGGGTAGTTCCTGGCTAGCGTATACATCCATCCCCGCCACAGAAAGTGTTCTGGAACCACACGCCCTGGAAGGTGCTTTTTAAACCCTTCCCACTTAAGACCTTCCCATTAGAATGCAGGAGCTCCATTTAATTTACCTGCCCAGCCCTTCACAACTGTGCCTCCTCAATGAGCTTTACCAGATCCAAGGTAGGAACCCCACCCTCAGGAATTCTGATTGGTGACCAGTGGGACCCTAGTGTCTGAATCTTTAAGCTCCTCCCTAATTCTAAAAGACTGTACTTCCAAGGTTGACAAATGCAGTGACCAAAGCTCAGAGAACTCTTCTTGGATTTGAAATGGAGCCTTCATATCACTGGCTGGAGCAGAAAGGAAATGGCTCCACCACTGATCTCTCACTCAAAAATCTGTCTGCATAGATTCCTTTCCTGTTTTCTAGTAGTTCTCCAAGTGTGACCCCCTGGGCTATCAGCATCACCTGGGAAGTTTAGAGCTACAAATTGTCAGGCCTCAGACTTACTGAGTCAGAAAGGCTGGGGGTGGAGCCGGCACTCTGTTTTCATACCTCTCTAATGAATTCTCCCCTTTTGGGTAAAGAAAAACCCCTTGCTAAAGCTCTGTCCCCACCTCTGCTCTGGACCGTCTCGGCTTCACCACCACGCGCCATCAGGGGTCTCTGTACCAGCAACTCTTTCTCTGTTCTCCTTTCCTGCTAAACTTCTTCAGGTGGTAGCTTGTACCAGCTGGCTCCACTTAAACCCAGTCGTCCACGATCCACGGGTTCTCAACACCTTCTGCACCTTTACAAAAACAAACGCCTGGTGCCCACTCCCAGAAATCCTGATTTTACTTGTCTGGGGTGCTGCCTGGGTGAAAGGATTTTTAAGAGCTCCCAGGTAGTTCTAATGACAACCAAGGTTAAGAATAGCTGCTTTAGTCCCTTCCTAAATGATTCTACTCACCCCCCATCCTACTGAAATTGCCTTCTCCCTCTGAATCCTGGGGTAGTAAAGGACTCTCCCCACTCAGGTTCAACCATCTCCTTAGCGTCTCTCATTTTTTTCCTCTTGCTTTTCCAGCCTCTCTAACCATACCTTCATGATGTCCTTTTCTAACTCTGTTTGCTGGTTCTTCAATAAAACTGTGGCCCATTTCCCAATCTCTTCTTCTCATCCACACACCCCCCATCTTGCCTCTCACTGCATTGTCAACTCTCAAATCTAATTCTAACCTCACTGTAGACCCACCTTTCCACCTGCCCAAGAGACAACGCTAGCAATCCCTCCAGGACCTAGCATTTCCCTGAAACTCATTTATTTCCATCCTTCCTCCCCACCCCCAACTTGCCTCCAACCTTCTAGCTTCTATCATACCTGGCGAAGATTAAAAGCTCAGTTCATCCTGACTAACCTGAATCACCTCCCTGAGGAGAATCTTACTCTTGGCCAGAGCTTTGTGAATTTCTAATCTCACAATCAGATGTGGTCTTTCCCTCCTTTGAATAATAATGAAGACATTTTAAAATTTACTTTGTGCCAGGAAACTTGCCAACTGCTTTTCTTCTGTGATCTTCTCTGAGCCTCGGAGCAATCCTCTAAAGAAGTTTGAATAATAAATCTATTTCACAGATGAGAAAGGTAAGGCCCCTGGGAGGAACATTCTGGATCAGAGAGCAGGCCCTCAACTACACTCTGTCTCCCTCTAGAGCCTAAGCACTTGCTTTTACGCTCGTGGTTCAACGTGTATCAGGATGATGGGTACCAGGCGGTGCTAATTCCATTGGTCCACGTGTGGTCCGTGAGTCTGCGTGTTTAATAAGTATCCCAGCTGGTGTAGGGTCCGCTCAAACTGAATTCTCACAGTAGGTAAATGAGTGAGCGTGGAAGTGGATTCCTTGCTCATTGAGCCTCCAGACTGGACTTGAAGCCCACGACCCCAGCTGACACTTTGATTGTAGCCACGTGAAACGTCCTCAAGCAGAGGATTCAGAAACGCTGTGTCTCAATTAAAGACACAGAAAATAAAGTCTGGGACCTGCAGAAACTGTGGGATAATAAGCAAGTGTTGTTTTAAACCACTGAGCTTTGCGGTGCTTTGTGAAGCATCAAAAGATGACTAATAAAATCACATACAAAGAGTGTTCTGTGATGACTGGCTTACTGGTAAGAACTGCATCCCAGCGGTTTTCTCTCGTCCCCTCGTGGCAGGTTGCTTGCCCGAACGCTCCTACCTCCAAGGCAGCCGTCTCCTTATAGCGTGCGTGGTCCCCTGGCGTACGCCAAGAGCTTTCAAGGAGTTCTAGTCCATAATCTGTCTTAAAGGAGTCAGTGTCCAGACCCTAAGTCTCCATGTGCCCTGGCAAATCTAGACGCTGATTTGCCAACAAACAGGCCGCCAGTGAGGGGGGCTCATTATCTGATCTCCCTCCTCACTTCCCAAAAGAAAGGTGCGGTTCTCAGTCCTCCCGAGGAGTTGGATGGTGCTTTACTGGGGCAGCAAGAGCCTCTAGGACACCAAACAAAACGACAGTTAGAAACTTTGGTGTTGATAACATGAGCGACTCCTAAAGGAGCCAGGTATTCCATGCAGGGCACGTGGATTCCAATTCTGTTATCAAAAAAAACTGAAGAAAGACCCAAACCAGGTGTCAGCCAGCAGGTTATTTTCTTTAAAAGATTGATTTATTTATTTGAGAAAGAATGCATGTGATGGGGTTGAGGGGGTGGTGAGGAGCAGAGAGAGAGGGAGTGAGAAAAGCAGGCTCTCTGCTGAGCGCTAACCCAAGGGGGCGCTAACCCAAGGGGGCTTGATCCCAGGACCCCAAGATCATGACCTGAGCCAAAATCAAGAGTCAGACACTTAACCAGCTGAGCCACTCAGGCGCCCCTGTCAGCCAACAGATCATTAAAAATAATCTTCTGATGAATCACTATGTGATTTTTGGCAACTCTGAAGAATACAAAGAATTGAGGGACGGTATTCTAATAGAACTTCCTTTCCCGTCTATTAATGTATATAAATAAATATATAGCACCTATGTCGATAATGAAAATCAGAATAGATTTTTGAAGTTGTATAAAAACGCCATCTGTGATCATTCAGTTCAGGATAATAATACTAGGCCACTAGAAATGGTTTAAAATATATTAGTTCACATACATATTTTTGTTACAGGTAAGTATTATAGGATGGTTGTTAAAAGAGTTTCTAGCATAAAAATGTGGACCAAAATTCTGTAGAGAAAGTGGAATGGAGTTTCAAGCTCAAAAAAATGAATGTTTAAAGAACTTGTTTATGTGTTCTCTTTAACAAGCAACAGAGGGTATCAAATTGCTGTGCCAGTGAGAACCCATTGAATTTATTTAAAAGTTTATTTTATTTTAAGCTGACAATCTGTACAATATGCCAAAAATTGCATCTGCTGCAACTATCTGAACTTATTAAAATTTTAGTTATTAAACTAAAAATGTGTGGAAACATGACATGGTTTTTCAGAATCCCTTTGGAGAGCCTGAAAGCAAGAAAGTCCAAAGCCCATCGAGCAAGCGGCAGCCTCCTGAACAAACTACCAAATTAAGTCTTTATTAGGAATATAGGATTTATTTTTTTTTAAGATTTTATTTAATTTGACAGAGACAGCCAGCGAGAGAGGGAACACAAGCAGGGGGAGTGGGAGAGGAAGAAGCAAGTTCCTAGCGGAGGAGCCTGATGTGGGGCTCGATCCCAGAAAGCTGGGATCATGCCCTGAGCCGAAGGCAGACGCTTAAAGACTGCACCATCCAAGTGCCCCAGGAATATAGGAGTTAAAATGGCATTAACTGGGGCACCCAGCTGGCTCAGTCGGTAGAGCATGCGACTCTTGCTTTCGGGGTGGTGAGTTCAAGCCCCACGTTGGGCTTAGAGCTTACATCATCATCATCATCATCATCATCATCATCATCATCACAGGGGCGCCTGGGTGGCTCAGTCGGTTAAGTGTCTGCCTTCAGCTCAGGTCATGATCTCAGGGTCCTGGGATCTAGCCCCACATCGGGCTCCCTGCTCAGCGGGAAGCCTGCTTCTCCCTCTCCCACTCCCCCTGCTCATGCTCCTGTGTGCTCTCTCGCTCTCTCAAATACAAATAATAATAAAATAAAACAGCATTAATAGCCTTGGTGCCGTGGAATGCTTTCAACTTTGCAGTTTCTTCAGGGTCATCTCTGAGTTTTTCTGAGGGCAACGCAAATGTATTTTTCCGCTGTTCTAAGCTAGCACTCAGCCCCTGAGGGTTTAAGCAGGGACTTCCGTTACCCTCCATATGGGGGAGACCCTGACACCGAACCCAACCTGGATTCCTGCACTGCCGGGTGGGGTGGAGGGGAGTGGTGAGGAGGGGGGAGCCCTACCATGTGGGGATGTTGAAGATGCTGGCAGGGGGAGGTGGGGGAAAGAAAGGACTCAGGACCCTGAGGAATTCGGAGGGCTGGGTACTCCAACCCAAGAAATGGGGACATCATAACTGTTTTCAAATACTTGAAAATCTGTCATGCGAAAGAGAGATGAGGCTGGTTCTGCCTCGTGGAGGCCAGACTCAGACCGCAGGGAGGAAGTTCGAGGACAACTGCAAAGATCAAGTACAACATTCGAATCAGAAAAACTGCTGAAGAGGGAAACTGGCCTCTTGCGAGGAAGTGAGTGTGCTGTCCAGGGAGTAATTCAAGCAGAGACTGGATTTTCACTGACAAGGTTGCTGTAGACTCTGCCACTGGGTGGGAGGCTGCACTGTACCACCCCTCCAGGGGGCAGGGTGTGGGCTCTGGTGGCTGCCCTCCGTCCACCTCGCTCCTGACACCAAAGAGGGTCTAGATCTGTTGTCACAAATGCTGAACTGAGAACCTCAAGGGTAGAAAACCCCCATCTCAAAGCTCGCTCCTCACTGCTCCTCGGGAAGGTTTGATACCAGTCCTTTGCAATCGGTAAGGCTGTAAATCCTTTGTTCTCTTCGGTGGGGGTTTCATTTAAAGCTTGGCTTTAATCCCAAATGTAATGAAGGGTTTTGCTTCCTATGAGGCACCCTGACTGCTGCAAAAGGCTTAGATTATTTTCTTGGGAGAAGAGGAAGAGAAAAAGGTGGAGTTTACACTTTCCCAAAACCCCCAAAATCTCTGCTTATGGGAGCTATTCACAGGACCCAGGCCTGTTATATAAATAACTGGAATGACCCCCAGAATGGAATGGCATGTCTATCGGAGCTTGAATGGAGAAAAGGGAGTAGAAAAATGAGGTGGTGTAGATCAAAGAAAATGCAAATTAAGAGCCTGTATGCCACAGTCTACACATCCTGCTAAAAGTGACTCTGAGCCGGAGTCCTGGGATCACTGCCCCTCACCCAGGCCTGCTCTCAGGGAACCAGAGGCTCCAGCATCCCTTTGCAAAGAATGGCCAGGGCCACGGTTATGCTTTATCCCCAGCATCTTGCGCCCTCTTCTGGACACTTTTCCCAACAGCCAGTTTTATTTTTGGTTTTTCTCTCCTCTTCTGTATTCCATAATTCCCTGATCTTTGAAAGTCATAACTGGAAGGGCCTCAAGGAGATCAGCGTCCAACCTCCTCATTTTACAAGTAGGAAAGCTGACACTCAGAGAGGAGGTGGGACCCGCCCAAAGCCACACAGCTGGTTAGCAGCCCAGCGGCTCTTGGCCTGGACATTTCTGGGAAGAACTAAGAAGTGGGTGGTCACAAGCCCTGCCTGCGGGACACAGAATTTCATTCACAATCTCTCCCCACTTGCCTTGCTCAGAAAGCATACCATTCAGTCCATATCCCCATTAATAAATCAAACTTGAACCATCAAACAGACATCTTGTTGTGGGGCCCACGCTTCCAGATGAGACTTTCCTCACATCCCGAGGTGAAGTCAGGGGGAATCAGAGCCAGAGGCTGTCAGAGGATGGATCTCGGGGCTTCTGCTACTTACACAATCTAGTCAATTAATACAACCTGCCTGGAAAATGCTGTCTGTTTCCAAATCCTACCCATCCTTTCAGGCTGTGATTCTCCGTCTTGGTGACACATTCACATGACCTGGGAATTGCTTCACGAAGGCGGACCCCTGTATCTCCTCTCAGAAGCTCCAATTTACTTGTTCTGGGGCGTGGTCTTTAAACACTTCCCAGGTAACTCTAGAGCAAAACCAAGAACAAGAACGTCTGTGTTAGAACTACCCGCATGGGGGCGCCTGGGGGGCTCAGCTGGTTGGGCGACTGCCTTCAGCTCAGGTCATGATCCCGGAGTCCCGCATAGGGCTTCCAGCTCAGCGTGGGGAGGTGGGGTCTGCTTCTCCCTCTGACCCTCTCCCCTCTCATGCTCTCTCTCACTCTCTCTCTCAAATAAGTGATCAAGAACCATTCTTCCTTTGGAATGCGAAGGATTTGAACACCCCAAGCCTGCTAAGTTAACCCTTTACAATACAATCCCCCAAACAGAATGTGTTACCATTTTACATATTTGCTTTAATGAAGCAAATACTGTCATCAGTAATATTTTCACTCCAGTCTCTACCTTCATTGTCACACAGCATTCTCCCCGTGCATCTGTGTCTCTCTCTGTCCTCTCCTCTTTTTATAAGGACACCAGTCGTATTGGATTAAGGGCCCACCCAGTCCATCCCGTATGACCCATCTCATCTCATTACATTTGCAATAAACCCATTTCCAAATAAGGTCACATTCTGAAGCACTAGGGGTTAGGACCTCAACATGCCTTTTTGGGGAGACACAATTCAACCCAGCACAGTTGACATCTCAGGATGTCCTTGTCTGGTGACAGTTCTGTCCCATCAAAAGAAAAACATGGGGCTGGAGCTGTTATCGTTTATGCAAAACAAAGTCTTCCTTCTTACCTTCACCTATTTAGTCAACACGCTTTTACAAGAGCCGGGCATTTACTAGGCACCAGAGATAACAAAGTGACAGGCAAGCCCCCTGCCCCAGGGAGCGCCCAGACTGGCGAGGAACACCGAAGGACCCGGACGCATGGTTGGGCCTGAGCATGCGCCGAGGAGGCTCCTCCCCTCCAGGGCCGTCCCTGAGCAGCCATGGACCGGCGCCCCAGTAATATTTGCATCCCCAGCCTTGGCAGCTTTGGAGTGTAGAGGGGCATATCGTTTAGCCTTTTATTTTTCTGCTCTAGCTGAAAGTTTATGGTCTGCTTCTATTTCAACATGTGTTACTCCATAAATCAGGATGTAAAATTCTCACAAAGTTGTCTTTTGATTGTTCAAGCATTTGGCCATTCCTGTTCCAGCTAGTGTTAAAGCTCCTTCCACAAGTGGTCAGGGCAGTAACTGTCCAGCCCCTGGCTCCCCACTGCTCACACCTCCAGGACCACCCACAGGGAACCTCCCGCCCCGCCCCCAGGGCTGCAGCCAGTTTTAAGTCCAAAGTCAGTACATTGCCTAAGTGGGTCTTGACGCTCCTTTGCCTCAACTCCAGTTCCAGTCACTGGGATCCTGCTTTACTCTCACAACCAAGCCTCTGTCACAGTCTGGTTATAGGGCCTGAACCCCCTCTTGCTCTGATGCCCTCCTCTCTGTCCCATTCCCTGAATCATACCCAGGTTTTTCTGGAGAAAGACTCGGCCACTCCACCACAGTATTCCCCCTGGTCTCTGATCCCATCTTTAAGCCCAGATCTCATGCCTTCCTCCCAATTTTTGCAGCACTTCCTCCTGGATGCCCTGGTATCTTGCTTCCGATTCCCAATGCTGTGATCTACTCACCTGTCAGGATCCCTGGAACCCACCGCTGGGACCTTCCCAGAATTCACGTTACCGCCTGGGAGATCTGTTTGGTTGGGGGGGTCAGTGGTTCTTAAGAGCCTCCCACAGCACTCTGAGGGAGCCATGAACGGTCACGAGTGGACCGCCAAATTCTGATCACAATGTAAAATTTATCTTTGGTATGACCACAGACACGCGCTTTGACGAACAGGATGCCCTTTGCTTTGATGGAGACGCAAAAAATGGGGGACCCTGTCTGCTGGCACATTTCAGGGTGACAGAATAGGTCAAGCTCTCTGTCCACAGGCAGGACATCAGCGCCGTGGGCCAGCCTGGGGGCTCGTCCAGACCACAAGGGACACGGGGCCACTGAAGTAACGTCATGCGGGAGTCACCTCTGACTCGGTCTGGCTTCGTTCATTTCAACCCTTTCAGATGTGCCAACAAATTTCCTGATATCTGCGGTATGACTTGAAACATACGCAAAAAAGTTAAAGCAACATGAAAGGGGCCAGGGTCATGCTCCCGGCCCTGACCTGCAGCCATCCATCAGCCCCTTCTTTTCTGAAGCTAATCAGGAGCACAAAGAGGATATTGCTGCCTGCTTGGGAATTATGATCAAACATCGAAACGCCCATTCCCTTTGCCCCAGAAATTCCACTCCGGGAATTTACATTCCTGATGTGCTCGTGAGTTTAGCCACAGCAGCATGATTTGAAATAACAAAAGCCTGGAAGCCGCCTGAAAGTCCATCCCCAGGAGTCTCCTGGTGGCACAAAGCCCCAAGCCGGATTGTACATGATGTTGGTCCAAACTGGGGTCATAGCAGTCTCGGAGATCCCATTTCCCGAACATTCTCTGGTGAGGGTTGGGTACTGCACACATCAGGAATAAGTGAGTTGGCGGCAGAAAAAAGAGAGAGGAGAACCTGCCGTGGGTGGGGCGAGGAGGGGCATCCACGTGTCCTCATGGGAGAAAAAGGCAAGAGAGATGGGTAGATAGAGGAGGGGAGTCCTGCCCACTGGGCGCTGGGCTGGGAGGAGAGAGAGACGAATGTCACGAGATGGGGACTAGGGGTCTGGAAGAGGACGCAGGAACTGCCAGGGATAGAATCTGATTTTTGTATTTTTTACCGATGTAACCTGGGTGGCTCGGATGACTCTCTTGCAGGAAACATAATTTCTCTAAGTAAGAGCAGACTCTCCCCTCTCCTTGACAGTGCAGACACCAGCGCTTAGCACACGTTGTTGGGAAAGCACATTCAACCTGAATGATTACCTCCCTTGCCTTTTTACTGCACATAAATTTCTCCAGTTCTTGGCCCCAGACTTGGGATTTGATTTGCAGCATTCACGACAAAATGATTTGCTGTTTTGTGTTATGGCCCTAAATCCTTGTCTGGGTCTATTTCCCCCGCCCCAGCTTTCACACGTCACCATGACCTGCCTCCAGTGTCTCTCCCCATGTCAGGTGCCAGACTGTGGCTGCTTCCCTGGGCTGCAGCAAGACCATGGAGAAAGAGCTAGAGAGGCCCCAGAAGCTGGGGGCCCGCAGGAACAGAGCACTGTGCCTCCGTTTCCAGTGTAGGGAGAGCTGTGTGTCCATATGCATAACAGGGCTTTGGAATGTCACCATGATTAGTGGCATGCTAAATTCACACACACACACACACACGCACACACACACACACACACACCTGGGCCAACGAACCACAGGCAGACCACTCTGTAGGGAAAGTGTGGTGCTTCTCCCCCAGCCTTGCTTAGACTGCAGCTATAAACATGGAGAGTTGAGAACTGAATCCATAATCCCAGGACTCCTTCCATATGAATTAGGACCACCAGGCATTTATTGAAAGCCTGCCATGGGCATGGCATTCCCTTTGAGTCCACACCTCATTTTCATGTGAGAATTCCCAATAGAATAGGGTTTTTACTTTTGCTTTTGCTTTTTGTTTGAACTATCTATTTTCTTCAAGTGATTTCAGATACTATAAGTCATGTTGCTCAAAGTTCTGCAACCTAAAAAAAAAAATAGAATTAAATTTAAAAAACGCTTCAAAAGTGGTATGCCTCACCGTGTATGTTAGAAAGGGCACTGGATTTGGAGCCAGAGAACTCGAGTTCAAATCCTGCCCTTCCCAGCTGCCTGACCTGAGGACCTACGAGACTAAGACCCTCTGGCCCTGGATTCCTTCATTTGTAAATTTTAATAATCCCTGCCTAGAAGAGAATGGATAAAAAAGTTCTGGTATTCACAGAGCGGAATACTACCCAGCAGTAACAAAGAAAAAACCCCTGACATATGCAGCAACATGGACGAATCACATGAACATTATGTCGAGTGGAAGACACCCGTCACAGAAGACTACCTTCCTTTTTTTTTAGAGAAAGAGAGAAAGCATGTGAGGTGGGGGGAGGGGCAGAGGGAGAGAGAGAGAGAGAATCTTAAGCAGGCTCCACACCCAGCACGGAGCCCAAGGCAGGGCTCGATCTCATGACCCTGAGATAGTTGACCTGAGCCAAAATCAAAAGTCAGACCTACTCAACCAACTGAGCCCCCCAGGCGCCCCATGGAGGGCGCCCCACATTCTGCATGAGATCCCATTTGTATATGTTCCAGATCAGGCAAAACGAACGGGGGGTGCCGCGAGTCGGAATAGTGGTCACTGCTGAGGGGCATTGACTGGGAAGGGGCGCAGTGCTGGCCACGTACTGAGCGTGGGCTGCGGGGCTTATACAGGGGAGACCCACAAACGCACACCCTGCTGAGCACCGCACACGTTTTACTGTATGAATGTTGTACCAGGCTGCAAGCAAAAAAAAACCCCTGTCAAGCGCTCACGGCTGTGGCGAGGACCGCATTAAGACTAGACTTGCTTGTAAAACACCAATACATATGAATCGTAATTGTTCAGTAATAATGCAGATGAACGACGTTAGAACTTGGAGAAAGAAAGCCATATTGTTCTAGACGAGCACTGATGTGACTAAGAGTAGGAACTAAGAACTTCTGGGATGTTGCCGGAAGGATATGATATGTATTATGGTCGACAAGATTTCTGACCTTGAGGTCTACACTTGGCATGTGTTGAGTGCTAACCCTGTGTATCTTCTCGTTCAATTTCCTAACAGTCGAGGTGGGGCTGTCCCCGATGCGCTCAGTTGGTGACCTCTCCCCTGGCCTCGGGTTGCAGTAGAAACTCCAGGCCCGAGTCTCAATGCTCCTAAGGCAAGGCTCTGCAGGCACCCCGTTGCCCGTCACCCAGTGGTGCACCTGCTTCTTCCCACAGTGAATGGTCCAAATGATTAGGTCTAGTAGTGTTCACCATACACTCTAGACTGCACCCTGAGCAGGGAGGTTGGGTGGTCTGGTCACGACGGGTGCCCGAGGTGGGGGATGCAGTTACAGAAGTTCTGCACTCAGTTTCTATTGGAAGCTGGAGCAGTGTAGGAGATTTTCCTTTTTTCTTATTCAGAAAATGGGACAGATTCCCCATCTGAGTTGAGTCCACTTCTGACTATGAGCTGCCCCTAACAGACTCACCTCCAAAGATCCTCTTCCCTCTCAACGCCATCTACAGTCCCCATGACCTACAAGTCCAGCTCACGTGCCGCAAGTGCCACCTTAGCCCCCAAATCTTCCTAGATAGCTTAGCTGTAATACACCTCTCTTTTCCAGAAGCCCAAGGCAGCAGTGGTGTGGCTCCAAAGCGTGACTTGGGTGATACCACCCTCCTCCCAGTCACCAAAAGCCCCCCCCAAGTACCCCAAATAAACAACAATCTGGGGCACCTGGGTGGCTCAGTCGGTGAAGCGTCTGCCTTCGCCTTGGTCATGATCTCAGGTCTTAGGATTGAGTCCTCCTCGGGCTCTCTGCTCAGCGGGGAGCCTGCTTGTCCCTCTCCCTCTGCCTGCCGCTCCCCCTGCTCCTGCTCTCTGGCTCACTCTCTCTCTTTCTCAAACAAATAGATTTTTAAAATCTTTAAAAAAAAAATAAAATAAACACAAAATCGAAACAAAAACTGTGGCTGCCACTCAATGGACCGTCAAGACGCGCTCTGCACACCTATCTTCAGCCTGGTGCCTCCCCCTTCAGCCAAGCCACATGGAAATTCTGGAGCCTTTAAGCCTTTAAAAGAAGGCTAGGCAGGAAGTCTATTCTCCACACTCGATTGTATTTGACACGGCACTATTATATGTTGCCTTGTATTGCTGGCATTTATTTCTTTTCCCGGGTCTTGATCTTGGACGAGGCTAACCTCCCCAGGGAAGACACTGTATCGGGCTATGTCACTTGCTCCATAGGACCTCGCGGGGGGCTTCACGTAGCCAAGAGAGCACTAGTTACCAAAGACTTCGAAGGCTCTGCTGAAAACAGACTCTACTCCGTACATTCAGTGAGTTACCTCTCTCATATTATTTATAGGAGTGCTGCTGATAGTCATAATGAATAATCGTGGGTGCTCTTATAATTGCATTTTTTATTGATTTCTCCAGTTGTTAAAGGCAATTTATAAAAAGCCAATTGGACTTTAAACCATACCATGGCTATTTTCCACGGTAATACTGTACGTTCTCATTACTTCTTTAAAAACTGTACTCAGCACATTTTGTAGGTGGAGAAAATCAACTTCTCATCTGGAGCATAGATATCAATAAACATGTTTTAATTCCAATCACACGTCTCCCCAGAGTAGGATTAAGTTATTTCTCATTCTGTTCAAATAGCAATTGTCGTTTATTTATATACCAGATAATTAGTGTTTGCCATGGTCTTCCTCGAGTTGACAGCTGTGGGGCTGGTATTAACCCCTGAGGCAGCACGGGGCCAAGTCCTTTACCCAAAATCCTTGGGGCCAGATATGTTTGTTTGTTTGTTTGTTTGTTTAAGATTTTGTGTATTTATTTGTCAAAGAGAGAGAGCACAAGCAGGCAAGGCTGCAGCCAGAGGGGAGAAGGAGAAGCAGACCCCCACCGAGCAAGGAGCCCCATTCGGGACTCGATCCCAGGACCCTGGGATCATGCCCTGAGCCAAAGGCAGATGCTTCACTGACTGAGCCGCCCAGGTGGCCCAGTTATGGGAGTCCACATTTTTTGGAGTTCAGAAAGGCAGTAGATTCCTAAGCCGCAGATTTTATACTCTCAGCGAGAGCTGGGGCAGTGCCCAGTAGTCAAAAACATCAGTAGTTCTGTGGCAAAACCTAGGGAGGTCATCTTAAGTAGTTTTACACTCGCGTCGGTCAGGTTTTGCTGCTAAATGAGGTTTCGCATCAGACTTTCTGGTTTCCAGGCTTTTCGGCTGGTGCTGTTGTAGATGAGCATTGGTGGGCTGGTCTCCTACGGTGTTCCTGGAGCAGGCCACTGGGTTTGGGAGACGTGTCAGACACCAGGCACTCCCGGGCCCATGCATCACTCATTCATTCGGGCATTACAAGCCAATTCAGCAAACATCTGTGGAGGAGTTTCGACATGCCAGGCACTGTCCTAGGTGCCGTGAGAGACGTTAAGGGGAATAAGAGGGCTCTGTAGGAGCTGCCTGGGCCGCCATAACAAAGTACCATGAGCTGTGGGGCTTGAACCAAAGACATTTATTTTCTCACAGATCTGGAGGCTGGAAGTCCAAGATCAAGGTGCCGAGAGGCTGCAGCTTTCTGGTGAGGCCCACCTTTCCGGCTTGAAGACCATCACCTCCCCATTGTATCCTCATGCACAGCCTCACTGTGGCTGCAGAGAGCTGGCCATCGCTGCTGTCTCCTCCTCTTCTTATCAGGACAGCAGCCTTCTCTGATCAGGGCTCCACATCCATGACCTCATTAAACCTAATTGCCTCATAAAGGCCCTGTCTCTCAATAGTCACACGGGCGGCAGGGCTTTAGCATAGGAATGGGGGCAGGGGGGACATAACTCCACTCCTGGCTGACTCTTCCCCTCAGCGAGCTCATAGTCTAGTGGTGGACACAGGCCACAGCATAGCTAACCTGACATCTGAGATGGGAGGGGGTGGGCTCTGGGGGTGCCGCTTCAGCTCAGCTCATGATCCCAGGGTCCTGGGATCGAGCCCCACATCAGGCTCACTGCTCAGCAGGAAGCCTGCTTCTCCCTCTCCCTCTGCCTGCCACCCCCTCCCCCGCCCCGCTTGTGCTCTCTCTCTCTGTGTCAAAAAATAAATAAAATATTTTAAAAAGAAAGAAAAGAAAAAGAAAGAAAGAAAGAAAGAAAGAAAGAAAGAAAGAAAGAAAGAAAGAAAGAAAAGAGAAACACAGAGCTGGGGTGGAGCAGGGAGCAGGGCACCTTGCAGGGGGTTGCGGGGGTGGGGAGGAGGGTGGGGGTGGGGGGACGAGGACAGCCTGAAGCAGCACTGAGTGAGGGCGGAGCCGTGGGGAAGCGGGTGGAGCAGGAGGGTGTCTGTTTAGGGATCCGTGGCGATCAGTCCTGTGTAGCTGGGTCCTTGGTGCTCAGAGAGTCATAGGAAAAGAGCCCAAGGTGGCCTCTCGGTATGGACCCCTGGGCTGTTTATTTCCACACTGAAGGCCGAGAGACCTGTTAGTTCAAAAGCTCTCCCACGACAACCTCAAATCGTCACATGTCCCATTATTTAAGAATAGCCCGAACACACAAATGTCGAGGCAGCTAGAGACTGCCTGCTTCCTTACCCCATGACACGCCCCCCAAGGGCTGTTGCTAAGAGAGGGCCTTGCAGTAGCCAGGCCCCATGCTGCGGAGCCCCTCTGGGGTTCTCGGACCCAGAGACTTCCCACTGGGCTACTGAGCAACATCACCTAGACATGTGAGGCCCTCCCTGTTCCCCCCTCCCCCGGGGCTTCCCTTGTCCTTCACCCTTTCTGGATGTTGACAGCTTGATCTCCCAGCTGTGTCCATCTCCTGTGTGAGGGCTTAGCCTTTCCTGCAACCCCGTGCAAGCCCCGCCCCACCGAAGCTTGTGTGGGCTACTGCCATCTAGAACTTTCCTCGCTCAGCCCCAGAGCCACCAACCCCCTGCAGAGAGGCAGGGGGGTGCCTGCCATCAGAAGAGGGACGTTTACTCAGGGACCAGAGATGCAAAGGGGCAAAACACCTTTCCTTTCCACCCCCCACTCTGCACATCAATCTGGCTAACCTGTTCCTGGCTCTGGGTGGTCGCTCACCTGAAAGCCTGCATCTAGACACGTAGCAAAAGCAGACCTGTGCCATCATCACCAGCCTTGCGCCTAGAGTCAACATGTGAGTCTGTGAGAATTCTAGCTCCCCCGGTGAGGAGAGAGAGTGCGAACGTATTACACCACCTTCCGGAGCCCCTTACCCGCTCTTTGCCAAAGGCTGGGGCTACTGGAAGCTTCAAGACATTCCCTGCCCAGGGCTGGGAGCTGTAGAATCCTCAAGTCTTGCTCCCTCGGATGACATCTCCCGGCCCGACTGCCCGCCCAACTGCCGGCCTGCTTCGGGCCCTGCAAGGCCGCTTCGTGTCAGGGCTCTCGGCCTCCCTCGGCTGGTCTGTCTCAGCCACGCCTTATCCCATGTCAGCCTTGCTTGGCCCTCTTAGGTCTGGGTGCTGAAGAATCAGACAGAAGGCTCCATGGTCACCCTTTCACCCTGCTCACTGATTCTTCCTTTCTTTGCCCAGAACAAACGAGGAAATATTTTCTGAGGCCTTGCTCTGCACAAAGTCTGGTGTAAAAGCTTGGGGTCGTCTCAGTTGTGTATGACAGGCCTGCTTCAAGCAACTGTCTGTCTAAAGAGAGAGAACACACACACACACACACACACACACACACACAGAGTACAGCTCTAGCTGTGTGCTGCGGGTCAGATCGTAAGTCTTTAAACCTTCTCCGGCCTGGAGGTGCCCTGTATCACGGCTCCCCTCTGCCCCCCAGCTTCCAGCAATGGTTCTGTCTGGGCTCCGGGAGACACCCCAGGTGCATACCACACATATGACTTTGCGTTATCACCCAGGGCCTTCCCACGGCCTCCTGAGCCTCCCCAACTACTACAGGGGCACCCCTCAACACAGGGGTCCTCAGAAGCCCGCCAGGTGGAATGAGACCCAGTTGTCTGCAGCGGTAGACACCCCATAGCACATTCTTGTGCTGTCTCCTCCTTGCTGTCTGGCCGTCCTGAACTTCCAGGATCACCTACCAGATGACCCACCTGCAGCCGGGTCCTCCTGGCGGGAGACACTCTCTCATCTACAAAGTGAAGCGTTTGGACTAGATGCTCCCTCAGGACCCTTCCAGCCCTAGAAGCACCTCGGTTTTTAGACAAGAGAAGTACATCCCAGACAGTCCCACCAGAAGTCACACAGCTGATCAGTGACACATGGGGCAGGAACCTAACATGAAACGGTCTTGTTACATCCGCTTTCCCAGAGCCTTATCTATAAAGTCATTTCAAATAAAAGGCCCACATCACAACGCTTGGAAGCACCAAGTTAATAATGTTTGGCCTCTATCCAAAACATACGTCTTAGAACTTTGCAGAGTTTATGCCTGGAGGCAATTTTTGGCTCCTAGAGCTCTCTCCAGCCAACAGCTTCTCCGGAGGCATACACAGAATCACTTCTTTTCATTGTGACCTTTTCCTGTTATCTCAGGGGCTTCCCTATGTAGGAAGCTATTCGTTTTATTAAATGAAGTTCTCATCTATATTCTGAGGGGCTGTTTGCCCAGTTTATATAAGGTAATCAAAATATCAGAAGGATGCTTTATAGAAAGAAAAAGGTTCATGCCCATTGGTAATTTATGGAATGTGTAGGCATAAGTGTATTTCATGGATTTGCACCAAAATGCTGTTAGCACACATAAGGATGTGTGGACACGGGCCACAAAGCGATGGAAATGCTGTATATTGCCTAGACAGCAAGCCTTGAAGGGCATGTCGGTTGGGTAAGAGTGTTTCAATAAATTGGATTTTGGTAGAAAATCATGATGTTATATGAAGAAAGTGCTGAACCAAGAGATAGGAGATTTGGGGGGGGGGGTTCTGTTTTATCATTTCCAAAATAAAGAAAACTGGAATATTCATGATGGATTTTTTCTCTCTAAAAGTCTATGAATGATTGATTTGGCTGGTACCACCTGCTGTGGGGAGGCAGCGAACCAAAGAAACTAAAAGCATAGACTCTGTATTCAGCCAGGGTTCGAATGCCAACACCACCCCCTACTAACTGGGGTGTTTCCGAACACCAACAGCCAACTCTATGATTCTCCAAACACCAACGTTCAACAATTCAACTCTGTTCTGACGTTAATTATCCCGAGTTAGTGCAGATCCCACAGATTAAGAGCTCAGTCCCACAGGACTGCCCCTGCCCCATTTCTGAGGCCAGTCGCAAGTCCCGGGCCACCTAGACTTATGACCGACTGGCTACAAATTGGGAATTCCTACCATGCCCTCTCCTCATGTTCAATAATTGGCCAGAACGGCTCACAGAAGTCAGGAACACCCCGTATTTACATTTACGGCTTTACTGTAAAGGATATAACTCAGGAACAGCCGAGCAGAGTAGCCAGGGTGTTGGGGGGACAAGGTATGGGGGAGGCAGAGCGTCCGTCCCCTCTCTCGGTGTGCCACCATCCCCACTCCACCTCATGGTCACCAACCAGAGCTCCCCGAACACCCAACATCAGTATTCCTGGGTTTACGGACAGCTCAATCTCCAGCCTCTCCCCTTTCTAGCTTCTTATTGTCTTGTTTATAACAAGCAGGTAGGGCCTGCCAAGGACAAGGCAATTGTGCCTACATTTTTTCAATTGTAATCAGATGGTGGGCACTCAACGTGGACTGCATTAAATGAAGTACAAATGAAGTACAGGGCACTGATTAAAGGAGGTGGTGGTCGCACTGTATTGGGCTCTGCAGACCTCTTCGGGGCTGCTTTTATCTAGTTCTGAGCCTCCTGTTTTAATACAAATCTGGGAAGATGACCAGTGACCACTAGAGGGCAAAGTGATGATGGAGGGTCTGCAGTGCAAGGACCAATTTAAACATGTTTCCCTGCAGAAGAAATGGCAAGACACATGGTAGTAGCCTCCAAATATTAGATTCAGTTTTTAAAGATCCAGAAACCAGCACCATGACAAATAGTAGCTATTTCAGGAAGATTGATTTTTCTTTTTTTATTTTAAGATTTTATTTATTTATTTGAAAGAGAGAGACAAACAGGGTGGAGGGGCAGAGGGCGAGGGAGAAGCAGACTCCCCGTTAAGCAGGGAGCCCGATGTGGGGCTTGATCCCAGGACACCAGGATCATGACCTGAGCTGAAGGCAGACGCTTAACCGACTGAGCCACGGAGGTGCCCCGATTTTTTTTTTAACTGTTAATGGAATCCCAGTACACATATAGAAAACGGCACAAATCTTAAATGTACAGCTTAAAGAATTTTCTCCAGGTGAACACACTGAATCACCACCACCCAAATCAAGAAACATGACATTAATACCCAGAAGTCCCTCTCCAGGAACTCTCCCCAAAAAGGGTAATCTCCTGATTTCTAATACCCAAATTTAGTTTTGCCTGCTTCAGGGCTTTTCATAAGTGGAGCCACATAGCCCATGTCTGACTGATTTTGCTCATCATTATGTCCGTGAGTCTCATCAATGCTGTTACATGCAGCAAAGTTCGTTCATTGTCATTGTGTGTAGTGTTTTCCATCTTACTCTGGATGGGCATTTGGGAAACTTCTGATCTGGGCTGTTACAAATAGTGCTGCTACGAACAATCTTATACATGGCATCCACTGCATATACGTATGCATTGGGTACATACCTAAGAGTGGAATTTCTAGATCACAGGGTAGATATATTTTCAGCTTTAGCAAATACTGCCTCATAGTATCCCAAAGTGATTTTAAAAATTCATATTCTTAACATCAGTGTGTGAGAGTTCCAGTTGCTCATATTCTTCCCAATACTTGTTTGCCTATCTTTCTCATTTTACCCATTTCGCTGAGTGTGTAGAGTTATTTGTGGTGGTTTTAATTTCACTTCCATGGTGAGTAATACCATTGAGCATCTCCCCATCTGTTCATCGCCCATTTTCTTATTCTCTTTTGTGAAGTGCCAGCACAAGTCTTTTTCTACTGAGTTACCTTTTTCCTACTTATTGTACTGTTTATATATTCTAGAAATGAGCCCTTTGTTGGATATATGTTCTGCAAACACCTCGAGGAGATAGATTTCAGTCTGATATAAAGAACCTTTTTATTAATGGAAGAGTCAATCATGTACATATTCTAGACTTGATTTGAACCTTTATACAACCTGGCTAGATAACACTGATGTCTGCTCATTTTTACAAGTCCTGTTTCATTTTTAAGGCCAGCTGACTTCCTAGGGGTGGCCCTCTGTCCCTACAGCATAGCGCTCAGTGAATGATTAAGCTAGTAAGGCTTCTACCTTTTGCTGATGGATCTGTGTGAGGGTTGGGGAACACATTCAAAGTTTAGGCCAAATCTGCCCCAGCTTTTACTTTCTGTATGTGCAAGGCCTCACATCTGGCCAGGGATCAGTAGACCGCTAGGACCTGCCCAGGGTCTTGTATGAGCAAGCATGTAGCTTTACGTCTACACAGACTTCCGGACTACCGAGAGTATGTGGAAGCCCATTCAGATATCAAAGCCCATTATGGCTGTCATGTTCCCCAGACCTTCCTGTAAATTTCCAGCTGTTCTGTTGCTTGTTCCAATCAGCATCACAACCTCAGGCTAGTTGTGATGTTGGTCTTCCCTGACTGCCACAAAAATCACCATTATTTTGACAACGCCCCAAGCATGGATTTTTCCAAATGCCGCTCCCGATCAAGTCGCCCTCATCTGGCAGTAAGGTCCTCACGACCTGCCTTGCTCTGGTAGAGCTATTGTTCCATGTAGCCGAGGGGGCTATGGCAGCAGCTCCAGGCCAATATGCGTAGATCCCCACCATTCTCACCAAGGGTTAGATTTCCTGAATAAATGCTGCTCCATCTGTTGCATGCCTTTGGTCAATTTCCAGTGCTGAAATGGCTGTGTTTGACAATGTTTCCCGTTTTTTTGTTGTTGTTGTTGTTTGTTTGTTTTAATTTATTTACTTGAGAGAGGCAGCGAGAGAGGGTACACAAGCAGGGGGAGGGAGAAGCAGGCTTCCCACTGAGCAGGGAGCCTGATGCGGTCTCGATCCCAGGACCCTGGGATCACACCCTGAGCCGAGGGCAGACGCTTAACGACTGAGCCCTCCAGGTGCTCCTGACAATGTTTCCCATTTTATCATTGCCTTTTGGGGAGAGGATTTCCAGAGCTCCTTACTCGGCCATTCCAAAAGTTCCCTCCCCTCCCTTTTTAAGGAGGCTCTCTAGAAGATCCTATAACTTTGTCTGCAAGGGGGGGGTAAGTGTCCATTGATCACACAGGGCAGCCACAGTTGAGGGTGAAAGGGGATTGCACAAGGGCAGAGATATGGGGGAGAGGATCATAGGGACTGTCTTGGAGGATGTCACCTCTCACCTGGGCTACTGTGATCATTCCTTAACTGAGTCTGTTTTTGACTCCCCAAGGTCTGTTCTCAACACAGCAGGCAGCAATCCTCTTGTATCTTATGTCGCTCTTCTGCTCAAAATCCTGTAACAGCT
Organism: Ursus maritimus; assembly: GCF_017311325.1. Taxonomy (NCBI): domain Eukaryota; kingdom Metazoa; phylum Chordata; class Mammalia; order Carnivora; family Ursidae; genus Ursus; species Ursus maritimus. The sequence goes on along the minus strand of NW_024424230.1, from coordinate 23,543,459 downwards.
CTTTGTAGCCAAGTAAAAGCCAGGCTTCACCATGGCTCCAATGCCTTACATCACTTAGCCCTCACTGCCTTTCCGATTAATCTTCTACCACTCTCTCCTCAGTCACTCCACTCTAGCGCAAAGGCTATGCCTCAGACGCACTAAGCAGACTTCTGCCCCAGGGCCCTTGCACTGGCTCTTTCCTCTGCCTGGGATGTTTCTGCCCAGATAACCATATGGCTGCTTCACTCAAGTATCAGCTGCTCAAACTGATCTTCGAGCACTCTCGCCATTTCCTGCTTTAAAGCATTTAATACATTGGTTTCCTCTACCAGGACATAAGCTCCACAAAAGCAAGGGGTTTACTCTGTTCTTGCTAAAGTCACATGCGAGGTAAATATTTGTGTAATATTAATTAAGTAAGTGGGCTAATGAAAGTGGCTGTTAGGCCCAGCTCTGCCTTATTGATATGGTGAATTATGTATATGACATAGGCAATTATGTACATGAGAGAAAGGAAAGAGGAAATGGGCATTTGAGTGGATGAGGTGGGAAGAAAGTGTAGTTATTAACAAATGAACAAGAAAGGAAGGTGTGGGGTATGGGGGTAAGTCAGGAAAATAACTGTGTGATGAAATAAATCATTCAGATTTGTAAGACTATAAAGTCTAAAAAAAGGCACTAAGTTTAATTTGAAGGAATAACATTACATAAAATTATGCAAACTCAGAGAAATAAAGCAAGTTTATCCATGAGTTGAAAGGAACAGACAAGCATATTATAGTTAAAAACATTAAAAGACTGAGAAAAAATATATTCACGTTGATGAAACTATGGTGGAAGCTTATCAGGGCATGCCCTCCGCATGGGATGAATGTTTCGGGGCAGCACCTGATGGAAGGACAGAATCTCCCTGATCTTGTCCTGGCAAATCTTGTTTGCTGCTACTCCTGCTTCAAACTCTCGGCGTTCCTCTTCCTTCAGCGCTTCCCGGGCCTGCTGCTGGTAGGACATTTGCATCTGAAGTTGCTTCCTGTATTCCTGGGCCACACTGGAACGCCTAAGATATTAGAAATGTCAAAGCACGAAATTGTAAAAGCAAGCAGTTGGATTCATTTAGGGTATTATAATTAAAATGTAACTTTTGAAGTCAAATTAAAATTCCCATTAAAATCGGGGTGAGATGGGAAAAAATAGATGGAAAACTCAATAACGTGTTTATTATACAATAATAATTAAGATAAACAGAATAAATATTGATTTTAGGGAGGGAATGCTTCTGGCCCACTCAGAATATTTCCTGCTACCAGGAGTGAGTCCTTGGCCTCTCTCCATCCCCTCTCCCACTCTTTTCCAAGGAAGAAGTGACTTTTCTACTAGTCCAGCCAGGAACAGGCTAGTCTGCTGGTTTTCCACTCTGCTTTCTATCCCAGGGCCACACTCCTGCTGGAGAGAGCAGGAATGGGCTGGCACCGCTGGGGCCTGGCTGGCTGAGTGTGCCTCACTCTGTCTCCTCCATACATAAGCCACATTTTAAACATATAAACCACATTTTAAATTTTATAGTGTTTTTTTTTAACTGTGGTAAAAAACACATAATATAAAATTGACCACTTAACAATTTTTAAGTGTATAGTTCAGTAGTGTTCAGTACATTCACATTGTTATGAATCAGTTCTCGGGGACGTTTTCATTTTGCAAACTTGACATGCTACACCCACTGAACAACGATTTCCTTTTCGCCCTCCCCCCAGCCTCTGGCAACCACCATTTTATTTGCTGTGTCTATGAATTTGACTACTCTAGGGATCTCGTATAAGAGAAATCATATGGCACTTGTCTTTTTGTGACTGGCTTATTTCACTTAGCAAAATGTCCTCAGGGTTCATGCATGAGGTGGCATCTGACAGGATCTCCTTCCTTTTTAAGGCTAAATAATATTCCGTTGTGCGTATATATCACATTTGGTTTATCCATTCATGTGTTAATGGACATGTGGGTTATTTCCACCTCCTGGCTACTGTGAATAGTGCTGCTATGAACATGGCTGTGTAAATATCCCTTCAACGTCCCACTTCCAATTATTTTGGATATATACCCAGAAGTGGGATGGTTGGATCACATGGTAGTTCTATTTTTAACTTTTGAGGAAACTTCATACCGTTCTCCACAGTGGTCATGCCATTTTCTACACCACATTTTTAAATATCAGCTTTTATCAGAAAAGAAAGCATGCCCATGCGTCTGCGGCAGATTCATTTTCCAGAGATGGTCACAGTAGCATCTCCTCTCCCATATGCTCTTCTGCAGTGTGAACCTCTGTTCCCCTTATCAAGAGATGAAGCTTCCGTCTCCATTCCCCTGATTCTGGATAGGCCCGTATGACCAACAGAATATGACAAAAGTGATGCTATGCCAGTCCTACGGGCAGCCCTTCATGGCCTGGCAGCTTCCCCTTCCTGTCGTTGGAGCTCTCCCTGTCAGAACCAGCCAGCGCACTGCGAGAAGCCCCAGCACATGCAGAGGCCACATGAAGGGGTTGTGGGTGGTAACACCAGGCAAGTCCCCCAGCTGCGGTCAGCACACACTGCCAGCTACCTGAGTAGGTATCGTAGGTGTCCGGGGCAGTTGAGCCCTCAGATAAATGTAGCCCTGGCTAACATCTGACAAGAACCACATGAGGGACCCCAAGGAAGAACCACCCAAGTGAGCCTTGTCAACCAGAGAATCATGAGAGAATCAGAACTCACTTGAAGGCACAATCGTAGGGTATTCTGTTATGCACCAACAGGTTGCTATGATACCTTCCACACAGACTTGCTTTTCTTCTCTCTCAGTTGATTCAGAAGCTGGGCAGGGAAGCATGTTGCTATTTTCAAGTCCCCCTCACATCTCCAACAACGAACTTTTCAGAAGTGAGAAGGAAAGACCTCCAGAGCAGAGGCAGTAGCAGAAGTCAGCAGGGTAGGCCAGAAACTATTACGAGTGCTCCTAAACTAAACCCTACTCTTTAGAATGAAAAGAGCTAATTTCTATGTACCAAGTATGTGTACGTCATGGGACAGGACAAACGCACATGAAAGGGGACCAGCAATTAGAGGAGCCAAGTCGTTTTCCTCCACCACAATGATCATCTGAATTGGGTATCTTGGTCATCGGTGCAAAAGGAGCGCTATGGTCCAAGAAATGCTGCAGGGAGGCAGGCATCTGCCTGTTCCGTCCACTGGAGCCTGGTGGCGGCGATCAGAGAGGCATTATCAGAGGAAGGCAGTGGTATTTCCCAAAGCACCTAGAACATTCCAGTTTTCCAGCCCAGTGAGGCTACAAAAATTCTTCTGAGGACATTTTGCATGGACTCCTATCCTCAGAAGCCATTTCTGCTACTCCAACTTATCAAGCCACACTGTGTTTCAGGGTTTATTTCATGGGAAAGAACAGTCTTGTTATTTCACTAGGATTTCATGTTGGAGCCTATTTTAAAAAATTTTTTTAAAGATTTTATTTATTTATTTGACAGAGGGAGACAGGCAGTGAAAGAAAGAACACAAGCAGGGGGAGTGGGAGAGGAAGAAGCAGGCTCCCAGCAGAGGAGCCTGATGCGGGGCTTCATCCCATAACGCAGGGATCCCGCCCTGAGCTGAAGGCAGACGCTTAACAACTGAGCCACCCAGGCGCCCCTGGAGCCTATTTTTTAAAAACTGTTTCTAACTTATTTTATTTTTTAAGGTATTCGTTCAGTTTAATACCTAATGTCTATAATCATAATGTACACAATAGCAATAAAATTTAATTTTACCGAGATGTTTGGTGCTTATTTTCATATGGAATTTTGTATTGACTGACTGGAGCTTTTAGGACAAATGTAATACATAAAAAAAATGTCAATACTGCACGAGTGATGGCACATTGTCCTCTCTCTACATGAAAAATCTTCCCCTTTTGAAGGCAGTAAACAATAATAAAGAAAACAAAATCATACCTTGCAAAATTCTCCTTCTCTCCACGGTTAAGCTCCTTAAGACCTTCATTTATGCGTTCCTGTTCCATAGTACGCTCTTCCTGTTCTTTTGCCTTTCGTTGCACTTAAGAAAGACAAAAGTAATTTTTGATAAATGACTTTCTTCAGACAAAACTTGCTGGCATCCCTCTGGGCATCGACGCCATCCTGTCTTTAGAGAGGCAGAGCCTACAATCACTGGACTGAATCTTAGGTCAAGAGGGTAGAAGTAGTCCTCTCCATCAAGGGAGGAAGAGGGTTAGGTTTGATGTGTGTGATCTATACAGATTTTTTTTCTTAACCATTTTTCATTGAAAATCTATGGCCAGCCTTTTTCAAACCAGGTTACCACTATTAGAACACTTCTTAACTTTCTCTTCTTGAGGACAAACAGTTCTGTTGTCATTTATGTTAATAAAAGAGTTTATGACAAAGTTCATGTTGGAAAAGGCCTGAGTTTAAAATATTATAAAGGCATTTATAAATCAAGTTTTAAAAACATAAGCATCCAGTAAGGGTGAAAATATGGCAAAGAAAACAGAGTCCACAAAGAATAAATACAACTGGGAAATATACATCTGAAATGTACATATCTTTGGCCCCCAAATACATTTATAGGAACTTTTCTTAAATAATCATATATGAGCCAAGAAGAACTACGTACAGAGATAGTAACCCGCAATTCTAAAATAGTAGTAAAAAGATTCATGATAATCTGAAAATCCATTAGTTGTGTTTAGGTAAAATAAATGATGGTCCATTTTTATGATGGATTTCTAGGCAGCATTACGAATTCTATAATTGAAAAAAAATGTGTTAGAAAAATGTTTATGGTAAGTGGCAAAGGCAGGCTGTCAAACAATATATTCAACGTAAATTCCAATTTACTATATACACAGTAAAAAAACTGGAAGGAAATACACGAAGTTGTGAATAGTAGCTATTCCTGGGTGGTAGAATTATAGTCGATTTTGTTTCTTTGTTTAAAAATGGCCCCAAGTACTTAAATTTTCCATGTTGTCTCAATATATTTTAAAACATTTATCATGGATAAATACAGAAATATTTTAGCTTATCAGCTTTTTTCTCATTTTCTTATAACTCCACCCAATACGGGCTTAACAATTTTCAACGGCTGTTATAAATTCCTGGAGTAGAGAATCAATGAGCTTTCTCTTGCAAAGACAACTAGTGTGAAGTCTAATGGTACCCGAATGGTAAATGGGTCCATCTACTGCCTCCCCTGTTCACTGGGCTGAACTTGGAACAGTGGAAATCTGAAGGTGGCAGTTCACCTTCTCAACAAATATTTCCTTTTCTGACCAAGTACTGTTAGGAGCTGAGGGAATACAAAGGTGTGCTAAGACAGGGATGTGAGCAAGCCACAGTGAGAGCCCCAGAAAGAGGACTTATTATGAATAAGGGGACATATTTGAGGAATGAGACATCTGAGCTGGCCTTGAAGGATTCGCCAAGATTTCTCAAGATCAAAAGCATCATAAGCAAGGGTGCCTTGGGTGGCTCAATTGGTTAAGCGTCTGTCTTTGGCTCTGGTCCTAATCTCTAGGTCCCGGGGTTGAGCCCCATGCCGTTGGGCTTCCTGCTGGGCCGGCAGTCTGCTTCTCCTTCTCCCTCTGCCCCTCCCTTCGTTCCTGTTCTCTCTCGTGCACTCTCTCTCAAATAAATAAATAAAATCTTTTTTTTTTTTAAATAGCAAGCTTTGGTTTTTTTGGTAAAGATTTTATTTTTATTTATTTGACAGAGAGAGACAGTGAGAGAGGGAACACAAGCAAAGGGAGTGGGAGAGGGAGAAGCAGGCTTCCTGCCGAGCAGGGAGCCCGATGTGGGGCTCGATCCCAGGACTCTGGGATCATGACCTGAGCCGAAGGCAGACGCTTAATGGCTGAGCCACCCAGGTACCCCAATAAATAAAATCTTAAAAAAAAAAAAGCATCACAAGCAGAGAAAACTACCCAAGTAAAGGTATGGAGGTATGGAGACACCTACAGAAAGAAAAGAGGGACAGATAAAAGGCAGGAGGGGTGTATGCACTGTGTCCTACCTTCTTACTTTCCTTTACAGTCACTGAGGTGCACAAACCATTCAATGGACATACTGTTCCTTTAACCTTCAGAACATCTCTCACATGACTGCTCACAATCTGCTAGGATATAAAACTCTTCATATGTCTATACTCATGTATTAAATTAGGTAAGTTCTACAAGGCAGGGGTCTTGCCTTAATCCTTTTTACACCCCTCATATCATTTTACACATAATACCTACTTAATAAATGTTTTGGTTGCTACTTAAGTTGAATTAAGGCCCAACTATAATATTATCATAACTCACGTCCTTACATTTTTCTTGAACTTGAAGTTTTCTTGTACACATGACCTCATTCACAAGTTGTCTCCTTGCCTCCTTTTCAAGTCTCAGCTCCTTGTCCGTCTCAGCAAACTTCTTTTCCTTCTCTGCCTCTAATATTCTGTCTAGTTCTTTCTCCTGGGCTCTCTCCTCCTCACGCCGCTGCGCCACATACTGACGATATATCTCCTGTTCTCTTGCCATGTCTTCCTACACAACAGAAGAATTACCTCATGTTGTTAAGCTTGTAGGTGATAATGGTACAGAGGATAAGTTTTAAAACAACCATTTACAGCTACAATCCCATTTTTTTAGAACTACATACCGACACATAGATGAAACACACCCTCTAGGATTTAGTTCAAAATATTCACGAGTGGTGGAAGGGGACAGGTGGGGCACCCATGCAATACGAAATGACCATTAGTCCATGGTTGCTGAAGCTGAGTGACGGACGTATGGGTTTTATTGTGCTATTCTTTGTACTTGTGCTTTATAATACATTTTTGAATAAGTTACTTCAAACACTTTCCCAAAGTATTTTTCAAAGCAGTTCCCGGATAATTTTCAATTATACAGCTTTATCTTCATTTATTTTCAGTTAGGTAGGTTATGAAATTGTAACCTGATAAACAAAATAAGGCATTACTACTATGATAGCACTGTTCCTGACTAGAAGATGGTCACTTGATACTTTGATAACAGACATTCTCAGCCTTAGCTATACTTTGGAATCACCTGGGAGCTTTTTAAAGTACCAAGGGCTGAATCTCACCCTGAGACTCCGATCTAATGAACAGCGTTTAAGTTCCCCAAGTTATTTTATTTTATTTTTTTTAAGATTTTTTATTTATTTATGTGATAGAGAGACAGCCAGCGAGAGAGGGAACACAGCAGGGGAGTGGGAGAGGAAGAAGCAGGCTCCCAGTGGAGGAGCCCGATGTGGGACTCGATCCCGGAACGCCGGGATCACGCCCTGAGCCGAAGGCAGATGCTTAACGACTGCGCTACCCAGGCGCCCCCCCAAGTTATTTTAATGTGCAGCTAAGACTGTGAACTGGGTTTTGCAATGCTGGCATTTTTAGTTCGCTTCTCTATTGTTCATAGCATTATACTTGTGCCGTTCCATCCAATCTCTGTTCTGACTTCTTTTGAGAATACCATAGATCTGGGGGAGGACTGGCAAGGTCTGAACTGTACCCTCAGTATGACTTGCATTCATAGTCTCATACTTGGGAACAAATTTAACAAAAGAAGGGTAAAACTTGTACTCTGAAAACTAAGAAACTGAAAAAATAAGTGGAAAGACATCTTACATTCATGGATCAGAAGGCAATACCATTAAAATGGCAACTGTCTATATTTGGTCTACAGATTCAAAACAATCCCTATCAAAATCCCAAAGGGTTTCTATGCAGAAATCGACAAGCTGATTCTAAATTCATATGGAAATGCAAGAGAGCCAGAAAACCCAAAACAATTTTAAAAAGAACAAAGTTGGAGGATTCACATTTCCTGATTTCAAATTTACTGCAGAGATACAGTGATCAAGACATATGGATATGTGCTACTGGCATAAGGATGGACACATAGATTAATGGAATAGAAACGAGAGTCCAGAGATAAACCCTCACATTCACCATCAATTGATTTTGACAAGTGTACCAAGACAATTCTATAGGGGAAGAACAGTCTCTTCAACAAATGGTGCTGGGACGACTGGAGAGCTACATGCAAAAGAATAAAGTCGGACCTCTATCTCACACCATACACAAAATTTAACTCAAAATGGATCAAAGGCCTAAATGTGAGAACTAAACCTGTAAAACTTTAAGAAGAAAACATAGGACCCCATCTTCGTAACCTTGGGGTAGGAATAGATTTTTAGATATAACACTAAAAGCACAAGCAACAAAACAAAATAGAGATAAATAGGACTTCGTCAAAATTAAAACTTTTGCAATTTAAGGGATTAAGAAAGTGAACTTTTGGGGCGCCTGGGTGGCACAGCGGTTAAGCGTCTGTCTTCGGCTCAGGGCGTGATCCCGGCGTTATGGGATCGAGCCCCACATCAGGCTCCTCCGCTGTGAGCCTGCTTCTTCCTCTCCCACTCCCCCTGCTTGTGTTCCCTCTCTCGCTGGCTGTCTCTATCTCTGTCAAATAAAATCTTTAAAAAAAAAAAAAAAAAAGAAAGTGAACTTTTGCACTTTAAGCCATTAAGAAAGTGAAAAGACAACCCAAGGATGAAAAAAAAATTTACACACAATTTATGCGTAAGGGACTTGTACTTAGAACATATAAAGAACTATTACAACTCAATAATAAAGACAAATAGGGGCGCCTGGGTGGCGCAGTCGTTAAGCGTCTGCCTTCGGCTCAGGGCGTGATCCCGGCGTTATGGGATCGAGCCCCCCATCAGGCTCTTCCGCTATGAGCCTGCTTCTTCCTCTCCCACTACCCCTGCTTGCGTTCCCTCTCTCACTGGCTGTCTCTATCTCTGTCAAATAAATAAATAAAATCTTAAAAAATAAATAAATAAATAAATAAAGACAAATAGCCCAATTAAAAATTGGAAAAATTATTGGAATAGATTTCTTGAAATTTCAAATAGGTTCAAATAAATTTCTCCAAGGAAGATATACAGATGGTCAATAAGCACAGAAAAAGAAGCTCAACATCATTAGTCATTAAGGAATGCAAATCAAAACCTCAATAACAGATCACTTCAGACACACTAAGATGGTTAAAATAAAAAAGACAAAAAATAACAAGTGCTAACAAGCATGTGCAGAAATCAAAAACTGTGTACACTGCTAGTGAGAATATAAAATGGTGAAGCCACTTTGGAAAACAATTAGGCAAGTACTCAAAAACTTAAAGTTACCTTAGGCCTCATTAATTCTACTCCTAGGTATATGCCAAGAGAAACAAAAACCTATGTCCAAACAAAAGTTTACACAAGAATATTCACAGTAGCATTATTTATAATAGCCAAAAAATTCAAACAAATTAAATATCCACAGACTGACAATGAAACGTGGTACATCCATACAATGGAGAAGTATCCAAACCCTAACCCACCTTGCAGAGCAACCTTCCCACCTCCTGGTCGTGGAGCTCCCATGCCAAATCTGGCAGGAAGCAATGTCTGAGACACTTCAAATAACAGGGGGCCTTGTATTGGCAGCTCCACCAATTGGGGATGCCCAATGATCTTATATTGGGACAACCCCGAAGTGAGCTCCTCTCTTTAAAACAAGCGATTACCTCACTCCAGAGTCCAATCCTAATGTCTCAGTGGCCTTCAGAGAGTCCCAAGGCTCGCTCTCTCCCAAACAACTTCCCTAACCTGCAGGCTTGCCAGTCTCCCAGAGAATTACCCTAGGGATTTGGCAGTTCCTCAGAGCTTGTCCCACCTGCACAATTGTCCATTTACAACTCTGGTGGCCCACTGGGAGAAAGGCAATCACCAAACATTCCTGGCTCTATTAGACACAGAAGCCCAAGTCACAGTGATTCTAAACTCAGTCGTGGACACCACACATTCCTTTGCAGGGTGCACCCCGGCCAACCCAGCAGAGCTCACTGAGATCTGCTCAACGAGCAGTGGAGTCCGTGCTTGTAGTTCCACCCTGAGCCAAAGCCTCTAGAATGTACAGTTGACCCTGAACACATGGAAATGCAAAATAGTAGTCACTTTGGAAGACAATTTAGCAGTTTCTTAGAAAACTAAACATGCTCTTACCATATGACCCAGCAACTACACTCCTTGGTATTTACCCAAATGATCCGAAAACGCCACAGAGAAGCCTGCACACAAATGTGTACAGCAGCTTTAGTCATTATCACTAAAACTGGAAGCAACCCAGGATATCCTTCAGTAGGTGACTGGATAGCCTGTGGTCCATCCGCACAATGGAATGTTACTCAGAGTGAAAAGGAAATGAGCTGTAGAGCCAGGAAAGGCCTGGAGGCAACTTAAATGCACAGTCCTTGGTGAAATAAGTGAATCTAAAAAGGCATCATACTGTGTGATTCCAACTTCATGACATCCTAGAAGAGGTGAAACTGTGCAGACAGTAAAAAGATGAGTGGTTTCTAAGGGTTTGGAGTCAGGGGAGAAGAATGAACAGGGAAGCACAGAGGATTTTAGCCTAGTGAAATTACTCTGTATGATACTTTCATGGTGGCTACATGTCATCTTATATTTGTTCAAACCCACAGAAGATACAACACCAAGGTTAAACCTTTATGTAAACTACGGACTTTGGGTGATAATGATGTACTGATGTAGGTTCATCAATGGTAACAAATGTCCCACTCTGGTTGGGGGATGTTGGTAGTGAGGGACGCTATGCCACATGTGTGGGCAGGGAGTACATAGGAAATCTCTGTATCTTCCGTTCAATTTTGCTCTGAACCTAGAACTGCTCTAAAAAATAAGGTTTATTTTTAAAAAGGAACAAAAAGAATAGTACCTATAGGAAAAGCACAATGCCCTCAAGAGTTCAATACAAATTTCAAAAGAACAGACCACTGAATACATACTGGAATGCTTTTCTCTATTCTCTGCCTGACAAAACTTTACATATCTTTCGAAGTCCAACTCGAATACCACTTTCTCAGTGATGTCTTCCCCAGCCTCCCCGCATACTCAGTCACTCACTTCCTTCACTCCCATCCTGCTATCACAGTGCCAACTCCACGTTATAGGAGTGCTTCAAATTCAGTGGGCATCAGAATCCCTTGGGGGAGCTTGCTAAAACAGATTTCTTGCCCCTCCCAAGATTTCGATTTGGAGACTGACTCTGGAGGCTACGAATTTCTAACATCCTCCCAGATGCTGCTGATGCTGCCGGTTCGTGGACCACGCTGCAGAGTAGCACAATATGGTTCATTTTGCATGCGGCTGGCTCCGGTAAGACTGAAAGCTGAGCAAGCTACCTCAGCCAGCACACAGTAGGCACTGAATAAACATCTTACTCTTTTCTGCTTCTTTTTATCAGCCTCTTCCTGTAAGTCTAGAAGGGCCCTTTGCACAAGCTTCATGTTCAAGTCCTGTTCTTCTCTGTATTCCTGCTGAATATGTTCTATTTTCTCCTCAAGGGCTTTTTGCAAAGCAGCCCTAATTTCCTGTTTGGTCTTCTGTTTCTTCAGCTTATCCTGTTCGTTCTCAAGTTTCACCTGTGCTTTGTCATTTTCCTAAGGTAAAACAATAATGAAGATTATGTATCAGGATATTTGAACGAAACATACAAGGTAATGCATTTCACGTAAGAGACTGAGAATCAAGGGTTTCTTGGAGATACACACACCTGAATTTAGAGGAACTGTAAGATAGAAAACTTGCCTTTTCATTGCTGAGTCAGCAATAGCACTTTGTGCTGTGTATGATTATGAAATAATAAATGGTTGTGGAGTTCAAAATGCAGAAAAGTATAGAGAGAAATCACTTTTAATCCTAATACCCAACACCCACTACCACACTCAACATTTCAGTGTATTGGCCTTCCAGACTTTCCTCTTCTGTGTACACCCGCAAATCTAGATATGGACACATTACTAAGCAGCACCAGGAGCCCCAAACTGGAAATGTGCCATCAGCTACATATACAAAATTAAATTGTATGCATTGTGTTCTTTAAGAGTACTCCCCCCAGGGGCGCCTGGGTGGCACAGCGGTTGGGCGTCTGCCTTCGGCTCAGGGCGTGATCCCGGCATTATGGGATCGAGCCCCACATCAGGCTCCTCCGCTGTGAGCCTCCTTCTTCCTCTCCCATTCCCCCTGCTTGTGTTCCCTCTCTCGCTGGCTGTCTCTATTTCTGTCGAATAAATAAATAAAATCTTAAAAAAAAAAAAAAAGAGTACTCCCCCCATTCCTCTCATTTTCTTATCTTTCTGACCCTCCAGGCTGGCTTAATTGCCTGGCCAATCAAGCAGTTTTAACTGGGACACCAATGTTGTCGGGCATTGTGGGTTTGCTAGAAAATCTGGGTATGGTATAAACTGCAGCATTTGTCCTCCTGCCGGAGGCAGCTGAGCAGTCCTGGAGGGATAAATACTTGCCCACCTGGGACAAGAGATGACGTGGCAATAGTGAGGATGGTAAACAATTCCCAATGTGCTTTAACAGAGACTCGCAACAGCCGCAGTCACCATAATCACTGGTTTGTGAGAAGACAGTTATATGCTAGACTTTCTTATTTATGTCATAAATAGTAAATCCTGAATTGTGAGGGTCAAAAGAAAATGGGAAAATCCTCTGCTACATCTAAGGAAAAGCAATGGCTATAAAAAATGAAAGCCAGTAGAACAGCAGGCCACATTTTTTTTTAAAGTAAGGCTGACTACACCAGGAGGAAGCAATCAACAAAACCCCCACTATGAGACATGGGGGAGATGGGATAGGACAGGAGAGAAGTGTTCAAGATTTAGAGACCTAAAAGCAGCTCATCATGTCTTGGTTTCTCCAGGGTAGTTCTGATTGTGCACCTGTTGTGCTGACGTAATGAATTTCTTGCACCCCCTTCGACCTCAAGTGTCCCCTGGTTTGAGTAAGAAACAGTCCCTCTTTCTAAAGAGACTATAAAAACCATGTTTGGATTCGGATTTAAATAACATGTAATTCAGACAATGATGGAAATTTGATGCTGATTTTAGATGATAAAAAGGAATCACAGTTATCGGAAGATAAACGGAAGGGGGAGGGAGCTGCCGAGCTCGGGAGCCGGGAAGCAGTAGCCACCTGCACTGGGGAGTGGGCCGGACTCGAGAACCGGCACCTGCGAGAGAGCAGACTGAGACCGTGAGCCTGGGAACCTGCGTGAGTCCAGATTGAAAACCGGCGCTCCAGAACCGGACTGAAACCGGGAGCTTGGAAGCGTATGCCCGACCAGACTGAAAACCGGCACTCCAGAATGCGTGCGAACCACACTGAAACAGAGAGCTTGGGAGCGTACACGGAACCGGAGGTGGCTGGCAGTGTTAAAAGCACAAAGGACAGAGACGTGCCGGCCCTGGAAGTAAGGGCTGGGACACCGGCTGTGGGGTGCACAACCCGGGATGCTGCAGGGTTTTTAGTAGCACCAACAGAAACAGAGTTAAAGAGGCCAGGAGAGCTCAGTGGAGAGCGGACTGTGATCTCTCTGTTCTGAGACAGAGGCTGGAATTCGGCCACTGCTGCTCTGACTCTCAGAAGAGCCACAGAAAACCGCCAGGGAAAGCCGCCAGAGAACAAAAGGCCGGAAATACCAGCTCACATTGTGCCCATCCCCATCCCCCCTCGCAGGGGACAGGGTGACTCTACCCAAACAGGGTTGCCTGAGTATCAGCGCAGCAGACCCCTCCCCCAGAAGGCAGGCTGAAAAATCAAGAAGCCCACATCCCTAAGGTCCCTATAAAACAAGTGCACACTGCCTGGGTCCTGGTCAATAATTTGGGCTCTGGGCAACCCCGCAACCTCTCCTCATCAGAATGACGAGAAGGAGAAATCCTCCCCAGCAAAGAAAAGATAATGAGTCTGTGGCCTTTGCCACAGAACTGATGGTAATGGATATAACCAAATTGTCAGAAATGGGGTTCAGAGAAACAATGGTCAAGATGATGTGTAGACTTGAAAAAAAAATTAACGAAAATATTAATGAGAATATAGAATCTCTAAGGGCGGAAATGAGAGCGAGTCTGGCAGAAATTAAAAATGCTCTGAATCAAATGCAATCAAAACTAGATGCTCTGACGGCCAGGGTAAATGAGGCAGAAGGACGAATTAGTGAATTGGAGGATGGGATGGTAGAAGAGAAAGCTAAAACAGAAACTTGGCTCAAAAAAAATCCAATCTCGAGAATGTAGGTTACGGGAGATTACTGACTCAATGAAACGTTCCAATGTCAGAATCATCGGCATCCCCGAGGGGGTAGAGAAAAACAGAGGTCTAGAAGAGATATTTGAACAAATTGTAGTTGAAAACTTCCCTAATCTAGCAAAGGAAACAGGAATTCGTGTCCAAGAGGCAGAGAGGACCCCTCCCAAGCTCAACCACGACAAACCTATGCCACATCACGTCATAGTGCAATTCACAAATATTAGATCCAAGGATACAGTATTGAAAGCGGCTAGGGCAAAGAAATTTCTCACGTACAAAGGCAAAAATATCAGGATTACATCAGACCTGTCTACACAGACCTGGAATGAGAGAATGGGTTTGGGGGGCATTTTTAAAGCTCTTTCAGAGAAAAACATGCAGCCAAGGATCCTTTATCCAGCAAGGCTGTCATTCAGAATTGATGGAGAGATAAGGACCTTCCAGAATCGACAGACACTGACCAATTTCGTAACCATGAAACCAGCCCTACAGGAGATATTAAGGGGGGTTCTATAAAAGTAAAAAGGCCCCAAGAGTGATACAGAATAGAAAGTTACAATCTATAGAAACAAAGACTTTACAGGCAACATGACATCATTAAAATCATATCTCTCAATAATCACTCTCAATGTGAATGGCCTAAATGCTCCCATAAAGCCACAGGGTTGCAGATTGGATAAAAAGACATGACCCATCCATTTGCTGTCTACAAGAGACTCATTTTGAACCTAAAGATACATCCAGACTGAAACTAAAGGGATGGAAAACCATTTTTCATGCCAATGGACCTCAAAAGAAAACTGGGGTAGCAATTCTCATATCAGACAGATTGGATTTTAAACTAAAGACTGTAGTTAGAGATACAGAAGGACACTATATTATTCTTAAAGGATGTATCCAACAAGTGGATATGACAATTATAAATATCTATGCCCCGAACAGGGGAGCAGCAAGATACACAAGCCAACTCTTAACCAGAATAAAGAGACATATAGATAAAAATACGTTAATAGTAGGGGACCTCAACACTCCACTATCAGCAATAGACAGATCACCTAAGCAGAAAATCGACAAAGAAACAAGAGCGTTGAATGCCATACTAGACCAGATGGACCTCACAGATATATATAGAACACTACACCCCAGAACAAAAGAATACTCATTCTTTTCGAATGCACATGGAACGTTCTCCAGAACAGATCATGTGCTGGGTCACAAAACAGGTCTCAACAGATACCAAAAGACGGAAATTATTCCCTGCATATTCTCAGACCACAATGCTTTGAAATTGGAACTCAATCACAAGGAAAAATTTGGAAGAAACTCAAACACTTGTAAACTAAGAACCATCCTGCTCAAGAATGATTCGATAAACCAGGAAATCAAAAATCATTTTAAACAATTTATGGAGACCAACGAGAATGAAAACACAATGGTCCAGAACCTATAGGACACTGCAAAGGCAGTCCTAAGGGGAAAATACATAGCCATCCAAGCCTCACTCAAAAGAATAGAAAAATCTAAAATGCAGTTTTTATATTCTCACCTCAAGAAGCTGGAACAGGAACAGAAAAACACCTAATCCACGCACGAGTAACCAGTTGATCAAGATTAGAGCAGAGATCAATGAAGTAGAAACCAGGAGCACAGTAGAGCAGATCAACAGAACTAGAAGCTGGTTCTTTGAAAGAATAAATAAGATCGATAAGCCAATGGCAAGACTTATGCAAAAGAATAGAGAAAGGACCCAAATTAATAAAATTATGAAGGAAAAGGGAGAGGTAACAACCAACACCAATGAAATAGGAAGGATCATTAGAAACTTTTATCAACAGCTTTATGCCAATAAATTAAACACCTGGAAGAAATGCATGCCTTCCTGGAAACCTATAAACTACCAAGACTGAAAAAGGAAGAAATTGATTTTTTAAACAGACCGATTAATTATGAAGAGATTGAAGCAGTGGTCAAAAACCTCCCGAAAAACAAGAGTCCAGGGCCTGACAGATTCCCCGGGGAATTCTATCAAACATTCAAAGAAGAAATAATACTTATTCTCCTGAAGCTGTTTCAAAAAATAAAAACAGAAGGAAAACTACCAAACTCATTCTATGAGGCCCATATTACCTTGATCCCCAAACCAGGCAAAGACCCCATCTAAAAGGAGAATTACAGACCAATATCCCTGATGAATATGGACACCAAAATTCTCAACAAGACCCTAGCTAATAGGATCCAACACTACATTAAAAGGATTATCCACCATGACCAAGTGGGATTCATCCCTGGGATGCAAGGGTGGTTCAAAAATCGCAAATCAATCAGTGTGATAGATCATATCAACAAGAAAGGAGTCAAGAACCATATGAACCTTTCAACAGATGCAGAAAAAGCATTTGACAAAATACTGCATCCTTTCCTGATTAAACCCTTCAGAGTGTAGGGATAGAGGGTACATTCCTCAATTACATAAAAACCATCTATGAAAAGCCTACAGCAAATATCATTCTCAATGGGGAAAAGCTGGAAGCCTTTCCTTTAAGATCAGGAACACGACAAGGATGCCCACTTTCGCCATTATTATTCAACATAGTACTAGAAGTCCTTGCAACAGCGATCAGACAACAAAAAGGGATAAAAGGTATCCAAATCGGCAAAGAAGAAGTCAAACTGTCTCTCTTCGCAGATGACATGATACTCTATATGGAAAACCCAAAAGACTCCACCCCCAAACTACTAGAAGTTATAGAGCAATTCAGTAATGTGGCGGGATAAAAAATCAATGCTCAGAAATCAGTTGCATTTCTATACACGAACAATGAGACTGAAGAAAGAGAAATTAGGGAATCCATCCCATTTACAACAGCACCAAAAATTATATGTTATCTCAGAATTATCTTAACCAGAGATGTAAAGGATCTATGTTCTAGAAACTACAAATCACTCTTGAAAGACATTGAAGAAGACACAAAAAGATGGAAAAATATTCCATGCTCACGGATCGGAAGAATTAACATAGTT
>NW_024424230.1:23514839-23526225 GCF_017311325.1 Ursus maritimus | reverse complement strand
TTAATAAAATTATGAAGGAAAAGGGAGAGGTAACAACCAACACCAATGAAATAGGAAGGATCATTAGAAACTTTTATCAACAGCTTTATGCCAATAAATTAAACACCTGGAAGAAATGCATGCCTTCCTGGAAACCTATAAACTACCAAGACTGAAAAAGGAAGAAATTGATTTTTTAAACAGACCGATTAATTATGAAGAGATTGAAGCAGTGGTCAAAAACCTCCCGAAAAACAAGAGTCCAGGGCCTGACAGATTCCCCGGGGAATTCTATCAAACATTCAAAGAAGAAATAATACTTATTCTCCTGAAGCTGTTTCAAAAAATAAAAACAGAAGGAAAACTACCAAACTCATTCTATGAGGCCCATATTACCTTGATCCCCAAACCAGGCAAAGACCCCATCTAAAAGGAGAATTACAGACCAATATCCCTGATGAATATGGACACCAAAATTCTCAACAAGACCCTAGCTAATAGGATCCAACACTACATTAAAAGGATTATCCACCATGACCAAGTGGGATTCATCCCTGGGATGCAAGGGTGGTTCAAAAATCGCAAATCAATCAGTGTGATAGATCATATCAACAAGAAAGGAGTCAAGAACCATATGAACCTTTCAACAGATGCAGAAAAAGCATTTGACAAAATACTGCATCCTTTCCTGATTAAACCCTTCAGAGTGTAGGGATAGAGGGTACATTCCTCAATTACATAAAAACCATCTATGAAAAGCCTACAGCAAATATCATTCTCAATGGGGAAAAGCTGGAAGCCTTTCCTTTAAGATCAGGAACACGACAAGGATGCCCACTTTCGCCATTATTATTCAACATAGTACTAGAAGTCCTTGCAACAGCGATCAGACAACAAAAAGGGATAAAAGGTATCCAAATCGGCAAAGAAGAAGTCAAACTGTCTCTCTTCGCAGATGACATGATACTCTATATGGAAAACCCAAAAGACTCCACCCCCAAACTACTAGAAGTTATAGAGCAATTCAGTAATGTGGCGGGATAAAAAATCAATGCTCAGAAATCAGTTGCATTTCTATACACGAACAATGAGACTGAAGAAAGAGAAATTAGGGAATCCATCCCATTTACAACAGCACCAAAAATTATATGTTATCTCAGAATTATCTTAACCAGAGATGTAAAGGATCTATGTTCTAGAAACTACAAATCACTCTTGAAAGACATTGAAGAAGACACAAAAAGATGGAAAAATATTCCATGCTCACGGATCGGAAGAATTAACATAGTTAAAATGTCTATGCTACCCAGAGCAATCTACACTTTCAATGCTATCCCAATCAAAATACCAATGACATTTTTCAAAGAAATGGAACTAACAGCCCTTAACTTTGTGTGAAACCAGAAAAGGCCCCGAATCACCAAGGAATTGTTGAAAAGGAAAAACAAAGCTGGGGGCATCACAATGCCGGATTTCAAGTTGTACTACAAAGCTGTGATCACAAAGACAGCATGATACCGGCACAAAAACAGACACATAGACCAATGGAACAGAATAGAGAACCCAGAAATGGACCCTCGGATCTTTGGGCAACTAATCTTTGACAAAGCAGGAAAAAACATCCAGTGGAAAAAAGACAGTCTCTTCAATAAATGGTGCTGGGAAAATTGGACAGCTACATGCAAAAGAATGAAACTTGACCACTATCTCACACCATACACAAAGATAAACTCCAAATGGATGAAAGACCTCGATATGAGACAGGAATCCATCAAAATCCTAGAGGAGAACATAGGCAGCAACCTCTTTGACATTGGCCACGGCAACTTTTTTCATGACACACCTCCAAAGCCAAGAGAAACAAAAGAAAAAATGAACTTGTGGGACTTCATCAAGATAAAAAGCTTCTGCACAGCCAAGGAAACAGTCAAAAAAACTAAGAGCAGCCCACGGAATGGGAGAAGATATTTGCAATGACACTACAGATAAAAGACTGGTATCCAAGATCTACAAAGAACTTCTCAAGCTCAATATGCAAAAAACAAATAAACAAATCATAAAATGGGCAGAAGAGATGAACAGACACTTTTCCAATGAAGACATACAAATGGCTAACAGACACATGAAAAAATGTTCAAAATCATTAGCCATCAGGGAAATTCAAATCAAAACCACCTTGAGATACCACCTTATGCCAGTTAGAATGGCAAAAATTGACAAGGCAGGAAACAACAATTGTTGGAGAGGATGTGGAGAAAGGGGATCCCTCCTACATTGTTGTTGGGAATGCAAGTTGGTACAGCCACTCTGGACAACAGTGTGGAGGTCCCTTAAAAAGTTAAAAATTGAGCTACCCTATGATCCAGCAATTGTACTACTGGGTATTTACCCCAAAGATACAGACGTAGTAAAGAGAAGGGCCATATGCACCCCAATGTTCATAGCAGCATTGTCCACAATAGCTAAATCATGGGAGGAGCGGAGATGACCTTCAACAGATGATCAGATTAAGAAGATGTGGTCCATATATACAATGGAATATTACTCAGCCATCAGAAAGAACGATTTCTCGGGGCGCCTGGGTGGCGCAGTCGTTAAGCGTCTGCCTTCGGCTCAGGGCGTGATCCCGGCGTTATGGGATCGAGCCCCACATCAGGCTCCTCCGCTGGGAGCCTGCCTTCTTCCTCTCCCACTCCCCCTGCTTGTGTTCCCTCTCTGGCTGGCTGTCTCTCCCTCTGTCAAATAAATAAATAAAATCTGTAAAAAAAAAAAATCCCCCTTGGAGCTTGCTAAAACAGATTTCTTGCCCCTCCCAAGATTTCGATTTGAGACTGACTCTGGAGGCTACGAATTTCTAACATCCTCCAGATGCTGCTGATGCTGCCGGTTCGTGGACCACGCTGCAGAGTAGCACAATATGGTTCATTTTGCATGCGGCTGGCTCGGTAAGACTGAAAGCTGAGCAAGCTACACTCAGCCAGCACACAGTAGGCACTGAATAAACATCTTACTCTTTTCTGCTTCTTTTTATCAGCCTCTTCCTGTAAGTCTAGAAGGGCCCTTTGCACAAGCTTCATGTTCAAGTCCTGTTCTTCTCTGTATTCCTGCTGAATATGTTCTATTTTTCTCCTCAAGGGCTTTTTGCAAGCAGCCCTAATTTCCTGTTTGGTCTTCTGTTTCTTCAGCTTATCCTGTTCGTTTCTCAAGTTTTCACCTGTGCTTTGTCATTTTCCTAAGGTAAAACAATAATGAAGATTATGTATCAGGATATTTGAGCAGACATACAAGGTAATGCATTTCACGTAAGAGACTGAGAATCAAGGGTTTCTTGGAGATACACACACCTGAATTTAGAGGAACTGTAAAGATAGAAAACTTGCCTTTTCATTGCTGAGTCAGCAATAGCACTTTGTGCTGTGTATGATTATGAAATAATAAATGGTTGTGGAGTTCAAAATGCAGAAAAGTATAGAGAGAAATCACTTTTAATCCTAATACCCAACACCCACTACCACACTCAACATTTCAGTGTATTGGCCTTCCAGACTTTCCTCTTCTGTGACACCCGCAAATCTAGATATGGACACATTACTAAGCAGCACCAGGAGCCCCAAACTGGAAATGTGCCATCAGCTACATATACAAAAATTAAATTGTATGCATTGTGTTCTTTAATACTCCCCCAGGGCGCCTGGGTGGCACAGCGGTTGGGTCTGCCGCTTCGGCTCAGGGCGTGATCCCGGCATTATGGGATCGAGCCCCACATCAGGCTCCGCTGTGAGCCTCCTTCTTCCCTCTCCCATTCCCCTGCTTGTGTTCCCTCTCTCGCTGGCTGTCTCTATTTCTGTCGAATAAATAAATAAAATCTTAAAAAAAAAAAAAAGTACTCCCCCATTCCTCTCATTTTCTTATCTTTCTGACCCTCAGGCGCTTAATTGCCTGGCCAATCAAGCTTTGCATTTTAACTGGGACACCAATGTTGTCGGGCATTGTGGGGTTTGCTAGAAAATCTGGGTATGGTATAAACTGCAGCATTTGTCCTCCTCGGAGGCATGCAGCAGTCCTGGAGAGGATAAATACTTGCCCACCTGGGACAAGAGACTGAGCGTGGCAATAGTGAGGATGGTAAACAATTCCCAATGTGCTTTAACAGGACTGTAACAGCCAGATCATAATCACTGGTTTGTGAGAAGACAGTTATATGCTAGACTTTCTTTTATGTCATTCGTGAAATCCTGGAATTAGGAGGTCAAAAAATGGAAGGAAAATCACTCTGCTACATCTAAGGAAAAGCAATGGCTATAAAAAATGAAAGCCAGTAGAACGGCAGGCCACATTTTTTTTTTTAAAGTAGAGCTGACTACACCAGGAGGAAGCAATCAACAAAACCCCACTATGAGACATGGGGAGATGGGATAGGACAGGAGAGAAGTGTTCAAGATTTAGAGACCTAAAAGCAGCTCATCATGTCTTGGTTTCTCCAGGAGTAGTTCTGATTGTGCACCTGTTGTGCTGCGTAATGAATTTCTTGCACCCCCTTCGACCTCAAGTGTCCGCTGGTTTGAGTAAGAAACAGTCCCTCTTTCTAAAGAGACTATAAAAACCATGTTTGGATTCGGATTTAAATAACATGTAATTCAGACAATGATGGAAATTTGATGCTGATTTTAGATGATAAAAAGGAATCACAGTTATCGGAAGATAAACGGAAGGGGAGGAGCTGCCAGCTCGGGAGCCGGGGAAGCAGTAGCCACCTGCACTGGGAGTGGGCCGGACTCGAGAACCGGCACCTGCGAGAGAGCAGACTGAGACCGTGAGCCTGGGAACCTGCGTGAGTCCAGATTGAAAACCGGGCGCTCCAGAACCGGACTGAAACCGGGAGCTGGGGCGTATGCCCGACCAGACTGAAACCGGCACTCCAGAATGCGTGCGAACCACACTGAAACAGAGGCTTGGGGCGTACACGGAACCGGAGGTGGCTGGCAGTGTTAAAAGCACAAAGGACAGAGCGTGCCGGCCCTGGAAAATGGGCTGGGACACCGGCTGTGGGGTGCACAACCGGTGATCTGCAGGGTTTTTAGTAGCACCAACAGAAACAGAGTTAAAGAGGCCAGGAGAGCTCAGTGGAGAGCGGACTGTGATCTCTCTGTTCTGAGACAGAGGCTGGAATTCGCCACTGCTGCTCTGACTCTCAGAAGAGCCACAGAAACCGCCAGGGAAAGCCGCCCAGAGAGCAAAAGGCCGGAAATACCAGCTCACATTGTGCCCATCCCCATCCCCTCGCAGGGGACGAGGGTGACTCTACCCAAACAGGGTTGCTGAGTATCAGCCAGCGAACCCCTCCCCCAGAAGGCAGGCTGAAAAATCAAGAAGCCCACATCCCTAATCCCTATAAAACAAGTGCACACTGCCTGGGTCCTGGTCAATAATTTGGGCTCTGGGCAACCCGCAACCTCTCCTCATCAGAATGGCGAGAAGAGGAGAAATCCTCCCCAGCAAAGAAAGATAATGAGTCTGGCCTTTGCCACAGAACTGATTATGGATATAACCAGAATTGTGAGAAATGGGGTTCGAGAGAAACAATGGTCAAGATGATGTGTAGACTTGAAAAAAAATTAACTGAAAATATAATGAGAATATAGAATCTCTAAGGGCGGAAATGAGAGCGAGTCTGGCAGAAATTAAAAATGCTCTGAATCAAATGCAATCAAAACTAGGACTCTGACGGCCAGTAAATGAGGCAGAAGGGCGAATTAGTGAATTGGAGGATGGGATGGTAGAAGAAAGCTAAAACAGAAACTTGGCTCAAAAATCAATCTCGAGAATGTAGGTTACGGAGATTACTGACTCAATGAAAGCGTTCCAATGTCAGAATCATCGGCATCCCGAGGGGGTAGAGAAAAACAGAGTCTAGAAGAGATATTTGAACAAATTGTGGTTGAAAACTTCCTAATCTAGCAAAGGAAACAGGAATTATGTCCAAGAGGCAGAGGACCCCTCCCAAGCTCAACCACGACAAACCTATGCCACATCACGTCATAGTGCAATTCACAAATATTAGATCCAAGGATACAGTATTGAAGCGGCTAGGGCAAAGAAATTTCTCACGTACAAAGGCAAAAATATCAGGGATTACATCAGACCTGTCTACACAGACCTGGAATGAGAGAGAATGGGTTTGGGGGGCATTTTTAAAGCTCTTTCAGAGAAAAACATGCAGCCAAGGATCCTTTATCCAGCAAGGCTGTCATTCAGAATTGATGGAGAGATAAGGACCTTCCAGAATCGACAGACACTGACCAATTTAGTAACCATGAAACCAGCCTACAGGAGATGAGGGGGTTCTATAAAAGTAAAAAGGCCCCAAGAGTGATACAGAATGAAAGTTACAATCTATAGAAACAAAGACTTTACAGGCAACATGACATCTTAAAATCATATCTCTCAATAATCACTCTCAATGTGAATGGCCTAAATGCTCCCATAAAGCCACAGGGTTGCAGATTGGATAAAAAGACAGCCCATCCATTTGCTGTCTACAAGAGACTCATTTTGAACCTAAAGATACATGCAGACTGAAATAAAGGGATGGAAAACCATTTTTCATCCAATGGACCTCAAAAAGAAAACTGGGGTAGCAATTCTCATATCAGACAGTGGATTTTAAACTAAAGACTGTAGTTAGAGATACAGAAGGACACTATATTATTTAAAGGATGTATCCAACAAGTGGATATGACAATTATAAATATCTATGCCCGAACAGGGAGCAGCAAGATACACAAGCCAACTCTTAACCAGAATAAAGAGACATATATAGATAAAAATACGTTAATGTAGGGGACCTCAACACTCCACTATCAGCAATAGACAGATCACCTAAGCAGAAAATCGACAAAGAAACAAGAGCGTTGAATGCCATACTAGACCAGATGGACCTCACAGATATATATAGAACACTACACCCCAGAACAAAGAATACTCATTCTTTTCGAATGCACATGGAACGTTCTCAGAACAGATCATGTGCTGGAGTCTAAAACAGGTCTCAACAGATACCAAAAACGGAAATTATTCCCTGCATATTCTCAGACCACAATGCTTTGAAATTGGAACTCAATCACAAGGAAAAATTTGGAAGAAACTCAAAACACTTGTAAACTAAGAACCATCCTGCTCAAGAATGATTCGATAAACCAGGAAATCAAAAATCATTTTTAAACAATTTATGAGACCAACGAGAATGAAAACACAATGGTCCAGAACCTATAGGACACTGCAGGCAGTCCTAAGGGGAGAAAATACATAGCCATCCAAGCCTCACTCAAAAGAATAGAAAAATCTAAAATGCAGTTTTTATATTCTCACCTCAAAAGCTGGAACAGGAACAGAAAAACACCTAATCACATACGAGTAACCAGTTGATCAAGATTAGAGCAGAGATCAGTAGAAGTAAGCCAGGAGCACAGTAGAGCAGATCAACAGAACTAGAAGCTGGTTCTTTGAAAGAATAAATAAGATCGATAAACCAACTGGAAGACTTATGCAAAAGAATAGAGAAAGGACCCAAATTAATAAAATTATGAAGGAAAAGGGAGAGGTAACAACCAACACCAATGAAAATAGGAAGGATCATTAGAAACTTTTATCAACAGCTTTATGCCAATAAATTAAACACCTGGAAGAAATGCATGTCCTTCCTGGAAACCTATAAACTACAGACTGAAAAAGGAAAAATTGATTTTTAAACAGACCGATTAATTATAGAAGAGTTGAAGCAGTGGTCAAAAACCTCCGAAAAAACAAGAGTCCAGGGCCTGACAGATTCCCGGGAATTCTATCAAACATTCAAAGAAGAAATAATACTTATTCTCCTGAAGCTGTTTCAAAAAATAAAAACAGAAGGAAAACTACCAAACTCATTCTATGAGGCCATATTACCTTGATCCCCAAACCAGGCAAAGACCCCATCTAAAAGGAGAATTACAGACCAATATCCCTGATGAATATGGACACCAAAATTCTCAACAAGACCTAGCTAATGGATCCAACACTACATTAAAAGGATTATCCACCATGACCAAGTGGGATTCATCCCTGGGATGCAAGGGTAGTTCAAAAATCTAAATCAATCAGTGTGATAGATCATATCAACAAGAAAGGAGTCAAGAACCATATGAACCTTTCAAGATGCAGAAAAAGCATTTGACAAAATACTGCATCCTTTCCTGATTAAACCCTTCAGAGTGTAGGGATAGAGGGTACATTCCTCAATTACATAAAAACCATCTATGAAAAGCCTACAGCAAATATCATTCTCAATGAGGGAAAAGCTGGAAGCCTTTCCTTTAAGATCAGGAACACCGACAAGGATGCCCACTTTCGCCATTATTATTCAGCATAGTACTAGAAGTCCTTGCAACAGCGATCAGACAACAAAAAGGGATAAAAGGTACCAAATCGGCAAAGAAAGAATCTAAACTGTCTCTCTTCGAGATGACATGATACTCTATATGGAAAACAAAAGACTCCACCCCCAAACTACTAGAAGTTATAGAGCAATTCAGTAATGTGGCGGGATAAAAAATCAATGCTCAGAAATCAGTTGCATTTCTATACGAACAATGAGACTGAAGAAAGAAGAAATTAAGGAATCCATCCCATTTACAACACACCAAAAATTATATGTTATCTCAGAATTATCTTAACCAGAGATGTAAAGGATCTATGTTCTAGAAACTACAAATCACTCTTGAAAGACATTGAAAGAAGACACAAAAAAGATGGAAAAATATTCCATGCTCACGGATCGGAAGAATTAACATAGTTAAAATGTCTATGCTACCCAGAGCAATCTACACTTTCAATGCTATCCCAATCAAAATACCAATGACATTTTTCAAAGAAATGGAACTAACAGCCCTTAACTTTGTGTGAAACCAGAAAAGGCCCCGAATCACCAAGGAATTGTTGAAAAGGAAAAACAAAGCTGGGGGCATCACAATGCGGTTTCAAGTTGTACTACAAAGCTGTGATCACAAAGACAGCATGATACCGGCACAAAAACAGACACATAGACCAATGGAACAGAATAGAGAACCCAGAAATGGACCCTCGGATCTTTGGGCAACTAATCTTTGACAAAGCAGGAAAAAACATCCAGTGGAAAAAAGACAGTCTCTTCAATAAATGGTGCTGGGAAAATTGGACAGCTACATGCAAAAGAATGAAACTTGACCACTATCTCACCATACACAAAGATAAACTCCAAATGGATGAAAGACCCCGATATGAGACAGGAATCCATCAAAATCCTAGAAGGAGAACATAGGCAGCAACCTCTTTGACTTGGCCACGGCAACCTTTTTCATGACACACCTCCAAAGCCAAGAGAAACAAAAGAAAAAATGAACTTGTGGGACTTCATCAAGATAAAAGCTTCTGCACAGCAAGGAAACAGTCAAAAACTAAGAGCAGCCCACGAGATGGGAAGAAGATATTTGCAATGACACTACAGATAAAAGCTGGTATCCAAGATCTACAAGAGACTTCTCAAGCTCAATATGCAAAAAACAAATAAACAAATCATAAAATGGGCAGAAGAGATGAACAGACACTTTTCCAATGAAGACATACAAATGGCTAACAGACACATGAAAAAAATGTTCAAAATCATTAGCATAGGGGAAATTCAAATCAAAACCACCTTGAGATACCACCTTATGCCAGTTAGAATGGCAAAATTGACAAGGCAGGAAACAACAATTGTTGGAGAGGATGTGTGGAGAAAGGATCCCTCCTACATTGTTGTTGGATACAAGTTAGTACAGCCACTCTGGACAACAGTGTGGAGGTCCCTTAAAAAGTTAAAAATTGAGCTACCCTATGATCCGGCAATTGTACTACTGGGTATTTACCCCAAAGATACAGGCGTGTAAAGAGAAGGGCCATATGCACCCAATGTTCATAGCAGCATTGTCCACAATAGCTAAATCATGGGAGGAGCGGAGATGACCTTCAACAGATGATCAGATTAAGAAGATGTGGTCCATATATACAATGGAATATTACTCAGCCATCAGAAAGAACGATTTCTCGGGGCGCCTGGGTGGCGCAGTCGTTAAGCGTCTGCCTTCGGCTCAGGGCGTGATCCCGGCGTTATGGGATCGACCCCATCAGGACTCCTCCGCTGGGAGCCTGCCTTCCCTCTCCCACTCCCCTGCTTGTGTTCCCTCTCTGGCTGGCTGTCTCTCCCTCTGTCAAATAAATAAATAAAATCTGTAAAAAAAAAAAAACAAAAACAAAAAGAACGATTTCTCAACATTTGCTGCAACATGGACAGGACTGGAGGAGATAATGCTAAGCGAAATAAGTCAAGCAGAGAAAGACAATTATCATATGGAACTCATTTATGGAACATAAGAAGTAGGAAGATCGGTAGGAGGAGAAAGAGAAGAAGAAAGGGGGGTGGTAAACAGAAGGGGGAATGAACCATGAGAGACTGTGGACTCTGGGAAACAAACTGAGGGCGTCAGAGGGGAGGGGGTGGGGGAATGGGATAGGCTGGTGATGGGTATTAAGGAGGGCACGTATCGCATGCTGCACTGGGTGTTACACGCAAATAATGAATCATGGAACTTTACATCAAAAACTAGGGGTGTACTGTATGGTGACTAACATAATATAATAAAAAATATTTTTTTAAAAAAAGGAATCACAGTTAATTTTTTTAGGTCTGATATTGGCACGGGTAAGAAAACGTCCTCAATCGTGTTGTTGAGATGCATACTTGACATGTATTTAAGGGGGAAATGACATATCTGGGATTGATGTTTTATTTGTTTTATTTTTTTTTAAAGATTTTATTTATTTATTTGAGAGAGAGAATGAGAGAGAGGGAGAGTATGGGGTGGGGGGTGTCAGAGGGAGAAGCAGACTCCCCACTGAGCCCAACACGGGACTCCGGGATCATGACCTGAGCTGAAGGCAGTCTAACCAAGTGAGTCACCCAGGAACCCCTGGGGTTGATGTTTTAAAACATAAAAATGAAGTGGGGTTGGGGGGAGGTAGAGGAAACCAATATGGCAAAATTATACAGCTGCTGAAACAGGGAGAGTAGTAGACAGGGGTTCATTGTACTCTCAACTCTGTGCATTTGAAAATATTCATAATAAAACATTAAAAAAGGTAGGATTTATATAACATTCTTAAAGTCACAAAATAATAATGATAAAGAATATATCAATGCTGCCGGGAGTTAGGGTGGAGGGAGATTATAAAGGAGTAGCTTTATAGGAGTTTCTTTGGATGATGGAACAGTTCTGCATCCTGACTTTAGTAGTGGTTACAAAAATCTATATATGTGATAAAATTTCACACAACAATACCCCTTCCCCCAAAGGGCTAC
>NW_024424230.1:23465326-23514829 GCF_017311325.1 Ursus maritimus | reverse complement strand
GAGATAATGCTAAGCGAAATAAGTCAAGCAGAGAAAGACAATTATCATATGGAACTCATTTATGGAACATAAGAAGTAGGAAGATCGGTAGGAGGAGAAAGAGAAGAAGAAAGGGGGGTGGTAAACAGAAGGGGGAATGAACCATGAGAGACTGTGGACTCTGGGAAACAAACTGAGGGCGTCAGAGGGGAGGGGGTGGGGGAATGGGATAGGCTGGTGATGGGTATTAAGGAGGGCACGTATCGCATGCTGCACTGGGTGTTACACGCAAATAATGAATCATGGAACTTTACATCAAAAACTAGGGGTGTACTGTATGGTGACTAACATAATATAATAAAAAATATTTTTTTAAAAAAAGGAATCACAGTTAATTTTTTTAGGTCTGATATTGGCACGGGTAAGAAAACGTCCTCAATCGTGTTGTTGAGATGCATACTTGACATGTATTTAAGGGGGAAATGACATATCTGGGATTGATGTTTTATTTGTTTTATTTTTTTTTAAAGATTTTATTTATTTATTTGAGAGAGAGAATGAGAGAGAGGGAGAGTATGGGGTGGGGGGTGTCAGAGGGAGAAGCAGACTCCCCACTGAGCCCAACACGGGACTCCGGGATCATGACCTGAGCTGAAGGCAGTCTAACCAAGTGAGTCACCCAGGAACCCCTGGGGTTGATGTTTTAAAACATAAAAATGAAGTGGGGTTGGGGGGAGGTAGAGGAAACCAATATGGCAAAATTATACAGCTGCTGAAACAGGGAGAGTAGTAGACAGGGGTTCATTGTACTCTCAACTCTGTGCATTTGAAAATATTCATAATAAAACATTAAAAAAGGTAGGATTTATATAACATTCTTAAAGTCACAAAATAATAATGATAAAGAATATATCAATGCTGCCGGGAGTTAGGGTGGAGGGAGATTATAAAGGAGTAGCTTTATAGGAGTTTCTTTGGATGATGGAACAGTTCTGCATCCTGACTTTAGTAGTGGTTACAAAAATCTATATATGTGATAAAATTTCACACAACAATACCCCTTCCCCCAAAGGGCTACGTGTAAAAGCTGGTGAAATCCAAAGAAGATTTTATTATATTTAAGTAAAGAGTAACTTTAATTGAAGGTATTACACCAATGTCAATTTCCTGGTTTGTTTTGTTTTCAAATGCAACTTACTAAAAAAAAAAAAAATGCAACTTATTTTTGCATGTTTATTTTGTATCCTGCAACTTTACTGAATTTGTTAATTAGATTGAACAGTTTTTGATACAGTCTTTAGAACTTTTTCTGTATAAATCTTATCATCTGCAATAGAGGCAATTTTATTTCTTCTTTTCCAATTCTGATAACTTTTATTCTCTTTCTTACTGAAGTGCTCTGTTTAGGACTTCCAGTCCTCTGTTGCCCAAAGTGGCAACAGCAGGTACCCTTGTTTTTTTCCTGATTTTAGAGAAAAAGCTTAAAACCTTTCACCACTGAGCATGATGTTAGCTATGGGCTTGTCATATATTGTTGTAATTATGTTTAGATACTTCCTTCCATACCTAATTTGTTGATAATTTTTAACATGATTGGATACTGAATTCTTTCAAATGTTTTTTCTGCAACTATTAAGGTAATCATACAATTTTTGTTAATTTCCTCGTATTTATAGTTATATGTAAATATATAAATTCAAATATAAATACATACATATATAATGCTTGGTTACATAAGGGTATGCAGGAACTCCACTATTTTTTCAACTTCTTGTGAGGCTAAAATTGTTTCCAAAAATTTTTCTTAAAAAAAATTTTTTTAAAGATTTTATTTATTTATTTATTTGACAGAGAGAGACAGCCAGAGAGAGAGGGAACACAAACAGGGGGAGTAGGAGAGGAAGAAACAGGCTCCCAGTGGAAGAGCCTAATGCAGGGCTCGATCCCATAACGCCAGGATCACACCCTGAGCCGAAGGCAGATGCCCAACGACTGAGCCACCCAGGCGCCCCTAAAAAGTTTTTTTGAAAGGAAGGTAGAAATAGAGCTAGGCATGGTATAAAGAAAAATAAATATTTGGTCTGTATCCCTGTGTCCTGGTACATAGCTTCTAAAACCCTTGTGATCTCTGAAGTGGTAAGACTATCTTTTGTACCTTCGCGTGATGACTGGTGGCTGGAGCCCCTACATAACTTCAGGGTGGGGCTGGTAACCAGAAAGACCAAACCATATGATTTGAGGGTTGAAACTTTCAGTTCCGGATATCCCTCTGCCTCCAGAGAAGAGAGAGGGGCCAGAAATTGAGTTCAATCACCAATGGTCAATGATTTATTTAATCATGCCTACATAATAAAACCTCCATTAAAACGCCAAATGATAGGGCTGGTGAACACAGGAGGTACTGGGAACATGGTATGCCTAGAGAGGGTGTGCAAGCTCCCTGTACTGTCCCCCATACCTTGCCCTATGCATCTCTTCCATTTGCCTGTTTCTGACTTGTACCTTTTACAATCAACCAGTAATAGCAAGTAAAGCGCTTTCTTGAGTTGTATGAGTTATTTTAGTGAATTATCAAACTTAGGGGGAGTTATGAGAATCTCTGACTTTGTAGCCAAGTTGGACAGAAGTGTGGGTATCCTGAGGACCCACCATTTGTGACTGGCCTCTGGAGTACAAGCAGTCTTCTGGGACTGAGCCCTTAAACCCTACCACTATTGCTGGTAGCTAGTGTCAGAATTCAATCAAATTGTAGGTCACCTAGCTGGTAGTGTCCATGGAGAATTGGAGAATCGTTTGGTGTGAGAAAAAACCCACACATTTGTTATCAGAAGTATAGTGAGTAAAAACGACTCACTGGGTATCTTACAACAGAAGCAATTTGGGGACCACCATTTCAATGTTTCTAGAGCAGCTAAAATATTTAGAGATCACTAAATTCTCCAAAAGAAAAGTCTCAAACCCAGGAAATTTTTTGGGCTCTGAAATATCTTACCTTTAGCATTTCTTATGGTGTTAAATTTCAATACTTGGGATTTCCCAGGAAAAAATACATTTTTCCTAAATTTGGTGGTATTAAAGTATCAGTTGCTGGAACCTTTACGTACATATAAAATTGCTACTTTTTCTTAGTGCTTTCATACATTTCCAGTGACGGTTCTAATTTCTCTATCGTAGGGGCAACGGCCTTGTTGGAACGAAATGACTGATTTTGGTGGCTGGGGTGGAGGAGCCACTGTAGCTGCTGTATAGCCCTTTACATAGGATTTGGAAACTGTCAGTTATCCATATTAAAGAATGGGGGGATGTTGCCAAATTGCCACTAGCCCTCCAAGGTACTGCCCATGATTATCACATTTCATCCTCACAACAAAGACAAGTGCCTTTTGCCTCATTTTTTAGATAAAAAGACCAAGTCACAGTAGTGAAGTAACTTGCCCTATGCAATGGGATGGGGATGGCACTGCAGACTGTGCCTTGGAATCCAAGGCTCTGACCATGGTCTGCTGCCCTGTGAACTAGCCAGGCCATGAGGCAGAGTGCATGGTAGCAGGCCTGCAAACTGTGTACTATACCCATTGAGTGGATCATCCCGCGACAAGCATCGTAAATGGCCCACCACAAAGCGTGCCTCCTCTTCCTTCAGCTGCTGCTCAGCCTGCCTTTGCGCTTTGATGCCGGTGATCTGGGCATTCAGCCCCAGGCGTGTGTTCTCCACCAGCTCTTTCTGCCTCCTTGCCTCTTCAGCTTCTCGCTTTTCCTTGGCTAATCGATCTTCCTCCCAGAGCCTTGAGAACATCTGCTCTTCCACCAGTTTCTGCCTTTTCAGCTCCTCATTGAAAGCTATCTGTGCTTTCCGCTCCTCGCACACCTTCTTCTGATGGATACAAAATAATTCAGCACGGAGCTCCTCACAGCGTTCTCTGAAAGGAGAAATTTTTTTTTTAAGATTTTATTTATTTGACAGAGAAAGAGAGAGCACAAGCAAGGGAAGCAGCAGGCAGAGGGAGAGGGAGAAGCAGGCTCCCCACTGAGCAGGGAGCCCGATGTGGGGCTCAATCCCAGGACCCTGGGATCATGACCTAAGCCGAAGGCAGACGCTTAACTGACAGAGCCACCCAGGTGCCCCTGAAAAGAGAATTTTTTTTTTTAAAGTTTTTATTTATTTGACAGAGATAAAGACAGACAGCAAGAGAGGGAACACAAGCAGGGGGAGTGGGAGAGGAAGAGGCAGGCTTCCGGTGGAGGAGCCTGATGTGGGCCTTGATCCCAGAACGCTGGGACCATGCCCTGGGCCGAAGGCAAACACTTAACGACTGACCCACCCAGGCGCCCCTGAAAAGAGAATTTTTAAAAGGCAAAACCAAGCCTTTAAGGAGACACTGCTCTATTTAGGCACACATCTGCACAGTCAGACACTGAAGTATGAAAAGTAAAAGACCTGGATGTAGGCCACCAGAGCCGAGAAGTCACATGAGGGGCAGCAGGGAGAGAAGCCAACTTTGAAACCAATATCTGACATTTCTGTGTGACCCTGGATCAAAAACTTGCCTAACTGAGCCTGTTTCTTTATCTGTAAAACAACTCTCCTTCAAGGTTCTGGTAAGGATCAGAGAAAACGGATGAAAATATCTGGTAACTAACGCAAGCTAAATAAATGGCAACTCTTATTATTACTGTAGAGGAAATAAAAGAGGCATGAGTCCCTGAAACATTACACATAGATTAAAGCTTTGGTAGGAAGAGGCCCCATATGTCAAGGAAAGAGCTAAGAGTCTGCATATCATGGTGAAGCTGCCCCAGTGCCCCTGGATTCCTAGCGGGACACATGTCACTGAAGGGGTTTCTGCAAGAGCTGGGAAAACAGCCCAAACTCTGCCTTTTCATACCTAGGCTTATGTCACCATTCCAGAAGAAATGCTCTTTCAGTAAGTGTTTAGACCTCATCCTTTCTTTCAGTCTTAGTAATTCAAATTTCCTCAAAAATTCTTCCTTGGGCCCGTTTTTAATTTAAGGGCTATGATATTCAATACTGTCTACACTTTAGAATTGCTTAGGGTTATCTTTAAACTCCTACCCTCCACTTCTCCCCTCTGCTATTCTCAGACCAGGCTAGTTAAATCAGAATATTTGGGGGCAGGACCCAGGTATCTGTATTTTTTCAGAGTACCTCAGAAACTTCCGGCATATAGTCAAGTTTGAGAACCTCTGATTCAAGGTAATATTTATAAACATCAAGTCTTCCTGGTTTCATCAAGTTCAGCACCAAGAAGCTGAAATTTGAGAATTGGCTCAATAAAGAAATTTGAAGAATTTTAGTTGCTAAGGCTGAGAGAAAGGTTGATGTCTAAAGTTACAAGCATGGTCAATACCACAGAAATTGACATGTATCAAATATGGTTGAGTATTGTTCAACATTTGATGATGACTAGTCTCATTTCCCTAACTAAAGGGGAATCTCTGTGAGGGCTGGGACTCAGGAACATATTTCAGGAATATATTCCCCATACTACCTACCCAATGTCCATTAAATAATTGTTGGTTAAATTGATATACAGTCATGCTTATTAGCAAAATAATGATAATTGGCCATTATCTATATTCTGCGGAAAGCTCAAAAAGATTACAGAAACTGAAATTGCTAGGTTACCAAACAAATAAAAAAACACTTTAACATTGAAAAATGAATTCATCAGTGAAAATCTATCAGAATTGGCCGTGACAACTAATTAAAGTCCTTCCCGGTCCTATGATTTATACTCCAGAAAAGTTATTCAATTAATGAGAATCTGAAGCCTAAGAATAACAAGTATGGCTTACAATATTTTTTTTTAAAAAAACCTTTCTTATTGTAAAACTAATACATGCAGATAAACTGGAAAATATAGAAAAGTATGAAGACACTAAAAATTAATCCCTTAATTAATCCCTCTTAATCCCTCTCCCCAGAGATAACTGCTTTCAGCATGGTAGTGTATTTCTTTCCAGTCTTGTGTACGTGCATTTTCACTAGAATTGGTTTCATTCTGTATATCTATATACCTATATTGGTATCTCCTTATATCTTAATTTTTCCACCTAACATATTTTGGGAATGTTTCTTTATGGAATCTTCTTAAAATACCTAACCTCAAAATTTTATTATAGTTTGCTAAGCTATGGAATAGAGGCTGGACCTATAAATATATCAATTTATTTAAATATTTCCTTGTTTGATGAATGTATAGATTACTTCTTTTACTATAATGTTGCAATGAATATTTATAAATGTAGCTCTTTCTGCTTATCTCTGATGATTTCCTTAAGGTAATTCCTTTACCTAATATAAAATCAGAGTTGTAAGGCACTTGATGTATTGTATATAAATTG
The DNA here is from genome assembly GCF_017311325.1 of Ursus maritimus. Lineage (NCBI taxonomy): Eukaryota > Metazoa > Chordata > Mammalia > Carnivora > Ursidae > Ursus > Ursus maritimus. The sequence goes on along the minus strand of NW_024424230.1, from coordinate 23,508,484 downwards.
TATATAAATTGTATTGTATTGTATGTAATTGTATATATATTGTATATAATGTATATACAATGTATAATTGTATATTGTATAATTGTATGTATTGTATATAATTGTATATAAATACAGTTGTAAGGCACTTGTAAGGGATGTTGTCAGGCACTTGATGACGCATGTTGCAGAGAAAGCCTGAATTAACACTGTATGAAGATGCCCATATCAAGTATTTCTTTAGATCAGTAGATCTTCAAACTTTGATTAGGTATCCTTTCCAGTAAAAAGAAATTCTAAGCACCTACAAACAGGTAGAATTATTATTTATAAATTGGATGCAATTATTACTATATTACTATATCACATAAATTATGAAATATAGCAAAAATAAAAACCAAAGACGAGATTTAAATAAAAAACATCAAATATGTCCTCCCTACATCCTAATGATTCACATATTCGCTTAACCTTGAAAACACTTGATTCAGGGAAGTTCTGCAGATAAAAGTGTATCTACACTTTTTATCTACAGATAAAAGTGTATCTATCTATTTTAATTATAATAATGATTGATAAGAGGAAAACTTTTTGTTTGTGAGTGTTTTACATAGTACTTTCACAGTAAAATCTTATTTTATCCTCATACGTGTCTTATACTTAAATGGAGCAGCAAGTATTATCCCCATTTTAAAGTTACAGCAATTGAAACTCAGAGAACCTTAGTGTATTCCCAAACCATATAGCCAGTGGTTGTAATATTATTAGCAACAGTTACTGAATGCTTATTATTTGCCAGTCACTGTTTTAAGCATTTGACATGTATGAACTCTTGTAATCTTCATAACAACCAATGTTGCAACATCCCTCCAAGTTCATTATTATTATTATCCCCAGTTTAGATAAAATGGAAGCATAGAGCAGTGAAGCATCATGGGTAAGTTCATACATTTCATATGTGCTAGAGCTGAGACTGAGGACCTGGCAGTCTGGCCCTGGAATTGGGGTTCTTTGGTACTTCGTTCTATCACCTCTATCAGTAATTAACAGAGGCGAGACAACCCTCAAGTGTTCTGACAACACATCCTAGGGTATTCATTTAATAAAAACACCCTAAAACAAAACAAAGCCAAAAAATGCCGACCTTAATCTGGGATCCAATCACTCATTGTATATAAATACAGGACACCTAAAAACAAATTTCATGATGTATCAAAAGGATGATCCATAAAAGAAATATTGATCAAATGGATTTCATCAAACTTAAAAACTTTCTCTCTGTGAAAGAGCCTGTTAAGAGGATTAAAAAAAAAACTATAAACCACATATCCTACACAAAGGACTCACATCTAGAATATATAAAGAATTGGGGTGCCTCGGTGACTCAGTCGGTTAAGCGTCTGCCTTCGGCTCAGGTCATGATCCCAGGGTCCTGGGATTGAGTCCTGCATCAGGCTCCCTGCTTCTCCCTCTGCCTCTGCCTGACACTCCCCCTGCTTGTGCTCTCTCTCTCTCTCTGTCAAATAAATAAATAAAATCTTAAAAAAATAAATTATATAAAGAACTCTAAAAACTTAATAGCTAATCCAATTAGAAAATGGGCAAAAGACATGAAGAGACATTTCACCAAAGAGGATATACAGAGAGCAAATAAGCACATAAAAAGTTGTTCAACACCACCAGCCATTAGGGAAACGCCGATGAAGACCATGATGAGATATCGTTAGACACCTCTGTTCTAATAGTGACAATATAAAAATCAGGCAAGAATATGGAAAAACTTGGTCTACTATACATTACTGGTGCAAATGTAAAATGGGACAGCCACTCTGGAAAACGCTTTGGCAGTTTCTTTAAAATTAAACATACATAGAAAGACCCAGCAATAGTGTAGGACAATTATCCTAGAGAAATGAAAATTTATGACCACACAAAAATTTGTATACAAATGTTCATATTAGATTCATTTATAATAGCTAAAAACTAGAAACAACCAAAATGTTCTTCAGTAGTAAACAGTTTACACAAACCTAAGTATAACCATACAAGGGACTATAAAGGGCAAACTACTGATACATGCAGCAACTTGGATGACCTCGAAGGACTATGTCAATTGAAAAAAGCCAATCTCAAAAGCTTACATATTGTGTGATTCCATGTATGTAACATTCTTGAAATGGTGAAATGATGGAGATGGAGATGGAGAAGACATTAGCGGTTGCCAGAGGCAGGGAAAGATGGGAGTGAGAGGGGTGGGTGTGATTATAAAGGGGTGGCATGAGGGAGATCTCTATGGCGATGGAAGAGTTCTGTGTCTTGATTGTGGTGGTGAGTTACGTGGATCTACACATGTGATAAAATGACACAGAACTGTGCACACATGTTGTACCACTGTCAGTTTTCTTCATATTGTGCTATAGTTACATTAAGATATAACCATGGTGAGAAAGTGGGATAAGGGTACATGGCACCTCTGTACTATCTTGACAATTTCTGTGAATATGTAATTACTTTAAAATTTAAATAAGAGAAATCATGGGCTATCTTGTCATTATTATTCATTTCATTTCATTATTACTGAAAGTAATGTTTCCGTTTAGAGGAGTGGAACACTAAAAATGACCCATTCTAGGCATCCAATATTCTAGGTACCTAACAGAAATGAAAGCACATGTCCACCAAAAGACACATACAAGCATGTTCACAGCAGCTGTATTTATAAAAGTCCCAAACCAGGGGCGCCTGGGTGGCTCAGTCATTAAGCGTCTGCCTTCGGCTCAGGGCATGATCCCAGCGTTCTGGGATCGAGCCCCACATCAGGCTCTTCTGCTGGGAGCCTGCTTCTTCCTCTCCCACTCCCTCTGCTTGTGTTGCCTCTCTCGCTGGCTGTCTCTATCTCTGTCAAATAAATAAACAAATACAATCTTTAAAAAAAAAAAAAAGTCCCAAACCAGAAATAACTGAAATGCCTATCATCTGAGAAATGAATAAATTGTGGCATATTCATGTAAGGGAATACAAAAAGGAGGAGGAGGTGGTAGAGGAGAAGAAGGAGCAGTAATTTCATCTTGCTCTACATATGTATTAAAGCTCCAGTTATAGTTTCGATAATGGGGCCTTGTTTATTTATTTATGTAATGCTAAATTAGCATGATTTTTTAAAAGTTTGTTTGTTTGTTTGTTTATTTATTTATTTATTTATTTATTTATTTATTTATGAGAGAGAAAGACAGAGACAGAGAGCATGCAAGCGGGGGGAAAGGGAGAGGGAGAGAAAGAATCCTCAAGCAGACTCCAGGCTGAGCCCAACACAGGTCTCAATTCCAGGACCCTGAGATCATGACCTGAACTGAAATCAAGAGTCGAACACTTGACCAACTGAGTCATCCCATGCCCCAATGGGGCCTGATTTAGCATCCTTGGTCAAAATTTAACCCTCACCCTTCATTCTCGTAAAGAATTAAAACTATGTGTGATGCTCTGTATTGAAGAATTGGCAGTATTACACTAAAAACACCAAAAACAATTTATTGTAGGATATAACTGTTTCTTCAAAAAGCTAACAATTTATCTAACTAGCAAGTTATACAACTTCTCTACGAAGCTGTACACTTAGTTATACAAGATTTGTCTATAAAATCTGTAAAATTTTATCAAATTAATAAGTATTTTAAGAGCGTGAACCACTTTTGAACCTTGTTTTCCTTACTGTGTTGAGCAACATTTACCAGGGTGTGGAAAATATATGAATGGTCACTGAAATTCACTTGCTAGTATCCCCTTTGTCCCTCCCTGCGTCTTCTCCTCCAGCAACCAGTAGGGAGTCTCTGAGTCCTACCAAGGACAGGGGTGAGGTTATACTTTACATAGGCTAGTAAATCCAAGTCTAATTCTTTCTTGGTTACTACAAGCTTTAGGACTCAGGAAAATTAATATCTGTAGAACTCAAGTTACCCATTTGCTAGATGAAGAAAGTGACGAATCCCTTCCAGCCCTATGCATTACTACTCTGGTTTTCTTCGCTGCCCTCCTTCAGCAGTTCCCCAAGCCCTGGAACTTGCCACTCCCTCCAGTTTGAGCAATCTAATTTATGGTTAGCTCAGCTGTATCTGCGATTTGTATGCACTACTCACTGAAATAGTTTACTTGTCCTCTGGGCCTCTACTAGGAGGATTTAGGGCAGTCCATATGATCAATGGCAACTTCATGGCAGAGAGAGAGAGGAGGTGGCAAAATCTCTGCCTCTGAAACCATGTCTTAATCCTCTACATGCCTGGTTTTGCTGCTTTCTTACACCTGTTGACCTTTGGATTTCTCATCTGCTCAAATTTTGCATGGTGTAAAAAATGAACTCTTGTATTCCTTCTGAATTGTGCTAGACTTTAACTCAGGGTTTACATGTACTTTGTTATGTTACTTTGTTACATTATTCTGTTCTAGAATCCAGAGTAACATGATACACAACCTGCCCTGCTCACATCTGGTGACCTGACAGCCTAAGTGACACTCATTTTTTTTTTTTTTTTTTGTTAAGCCAATCAATCTATTATTTAGTCACAGAATCTGGCACAAAGTAGGGCCTCAGAAATATTTAATTATTGAATGATAATGGCTATGTTTTAAGCATTTCCAGGTAATATCTGAACTTTAAAGATTCCTTTGAAGATAAAAATCTTAATCAGTTACTCCAAAATTAAGAGACCGATAAAGTGGATAATCTGGAGCATTGCGTGGGTTACATCATGTGATCATCACTACATTAAGAAACACGAATGAGAAGAGGAGGCAAAATGAACATACCACCCTGAGATATATGATCGTAATTCTTGATGTTCACACTCTTATAAGGCATTATTAGAGGCACTGAAAATATAACTGAGGAATTACATATATAATTAAATTATAAATATGTAAGTATGTCCTTGCTCTAAGAGTTGTAAATCTAAGAAGGAATATAACACACTGAGACTTTTTTAGTATACCTTTGCTTTAGAGGTGAGGAATCTCTCAAAGTTTATGAAATCAAAAGCCTTTGCCAAGCTCTTCATGATATAAATCATCTCAGAAGATCACCCTCAGGTACTTCCATGCAAATATGGGCTGTTAGAACTAATCAATACATTCAATAAAGTTGCAGGATATGAAAACAACATACAGAAATCAATTGCATTTCTATACATTAAAAGTGAACTATCTGAAAGAAATTAAGAAAACAATCCCATTTGCAAAAGCATCAGAAACAATAATATATTTAGGAAAATATTTAACCAAGGAGGTTAAAGATCAATACACTGAAAACTATAAGACATTGATGAAAGAAACTGAAGACACAAATAAATGGAAAGGAATCATTTGTCCTTTCAATACTCCACTTGAAATTGAAATATTGAAAGAATCAATATTGTTAAAATGTCCATACAACACAGTAATCTACACAGTCAGTGCAATCCCCACCAAAATTCCAATGGAATTTTTCACAGAAATAGAAAAAAACAATCCTAAAATTCAGATGGAACCACAAAAGAGCCAAAGCAATCTTGATTAAAAAAAAAAAAGAAGAACAAAGCTCGAAGCATCACACACTTGATTTCAAACTATATTACAAAGTTATAGCAATTAAAACAGTATAGTACTGACATAAAAATAGATATATAGATCAATGAAACAGAACAGTGGGCCCAGAAATAAATTCAGACATATGTAGTCAACTACTCTTTTACAAGGAGGCAAAGAACACACAATGGGAAAGAATAGTCTCTTCAATAAGTAGTCTTGGGAAAATTGAATACCCACATGAAAACGAATGAAACTGGACTACTATATATACCATTCATACAAGTTTACTCAAAATGGATTAAAGACTTAAACACAAAACCAGAAACTGTAAAACATATAGGCAAAAATATAGGGAAAAATCCCTTTGACATTGGTCTTGGCATTATTTTTTGGATATGACACCAAAAGGAAACGCAGCAAAAGCAAAAATAAACAAGTAGGACCACATCAAATTAAAAAGTTCTGCACAGCAAAGGAAACAATCAACAAAATGGAAAAGGCAATCAGGGAATATTTTTAAACTATGTATCTATTAAGGGGTTAATATCTAAAATACATAAAGAACTCATACAACTCAGTAGCCCCCAAAAACCTGATTAAAAAATGAACAAAGGACCTGAATAGATACTTTTCCAGCAAAGACATACAAATGGCCAAAAAGTACATGAAAAAGTACTCGACATCAGTGATCACCAGGGAAATGCAAATCAACACCACAGTGAGATAGTACCTCACACCTGCTAGGATGACTATTATCAAAAAGACAAGAGATGATCATTGTTGGCAAGGATGTAGAGAACAGGAAACCTTTGTATGCTGTTGGTGGGAATATAAGTTGGTACAGCTATTATGAAAAACAGTATGGAGATTCCTAAAAAACTAAAAACAGAACTACCATATGATCCTGCAATCCCACTTCTGGTCATATATCCAAAGGAAATGGAATCAGTTATCTCGATATCTGCAATCTCATGTTCACTGTAGCATTATTCACAATAGTCAAGAAACGGAAACACTCTAAGTGCCTAGTGTTATGTGAAAGGATAAAGAAAATGTGTGATATATATATACATATCTATGTACATATGTTCATGTGTGTGTGTGTGAAATGGAATATTAGTCAATATAAAAAAGAAGGAAATCTTGCCACTTGAGAGAACATGGATGAACCCAGAGGACACTATACTAAGTGGGTTAAGACAGAAAAAGACAAATACTGTATTCTCACTTAAATAAAAGAAAAAAGAAGCTGAATGTACAGAAACAGAGAGTAGAATGGTGGTTCCCAGGGACTGGGGGTGGGAAAAATAAAGAGATATTGGTCAAAGGACACAAACTTTCAGTTATAAGATGAATAAATAAGTTCTGGGGATCTAATGCAGAATATGGTGACTATAGACAATAACACTATATTGCATATTTAAAATTTGCTAACACAGTAGGTCCGAAGCATTCTCACTACAAAACAAGAACAAACCCTCAGTGCCTGCATTATTCAATGATGTGTATAATTACCAAGGCTTAGAGGCACAAGAACCGTGTATACCATTTTAAGACCATATTTTACTATAAATTAGTATTCCTAAATCATTTTTTCATACACCAACTTCAGATTCTGTATGTTTTTCTAATATCATTACCTGAATTGCTGGTTTAGTTTTTCAGCCACGAGATCTTGTCTCTCTTTTTCTTTCTTCTCTTTCAATAATCTGGTTTTATCTCTCATTCTATCTTTTTTCTCCTCAATTGTTTCTTCTTTCAACTGCATTTCAGTAAAATACCCACTTTCTTCTGATGCTAAAAGTTCACGTAGCCTGAAAAAATTACAAAAAAATTAAAATGGTCATGCCACATGGACCATTTTACTAATTGGTTTTTATTTACTTTATTTAATTAGCATGTTTATTTTTATTTTTAAAAAAGATTTTATTTATTTATTTGAGAGAGAGAGCATGTACAGGAGCGTGGGAGGGGGGGTGTGGAGGCGGAGGGAGAAACAGACTTTCTGCTGAGCAGGAAGCCAGACAGGGGGGCTTGATCCCAGGACCCTTAGATCATGACCTGAGCCAAAGGCAGACATTTAACTGACTGAGCCACCCAGGTGCCCCCAAAGCACATGTTTAATCATAAATTTTGTAAGGAAAAAAATCATTGCAGTCTTCTATAAAATAAGACTAGTCTTCATTTAAAGCAACAGAAACTGACATGCCATATTTTATTTGATCTCATACAAATTAAATAATGTACATCATCGACAAAAGAATAGTAACAGATTTTAACTAAAGTAACAAAATATTAAACAATATATTCTTTTTCTTTCTATCAAATGTGGGTTATCACAAGTGAAAATACAAGCAGTAGCTATTGATTTGGTAAGGATATGAATATCTCAGCTATGATCGTTACTATAAAAATTCACTTGATTTTTGGTCAATCTCACATTAGGGTTTTGGGAATGTTTTATAGTCTGAAGCACCAGTTTGTGAACCTTACTTATTTCGTCTTTCTTCAGTGTTGATGATAAAACCTTGCATGGCATCCTTGATTCGTGCTTTCACGAGACTGTCCACAAATCTGCGATCATTGTGCTGGTCCCACTCAACTTTCAAGCGATCTCGCTCCTTTGACTTAATGGAAGCCAAAATAGCATGATGTTTCTGATGGCTGCGTTGGATTCTTTCCAGATGTTGCTCAGCCCCTTGAACTTTGGGAGGCTTGGCTCTCTGAAAACAAATAATTATCACTTACAATCGATCCAAAATCGATTGCATATTTTCAATTAATCATGATCTCCACCAATACTAAATAAAATTGGATGTATCAAAGTCATACATCCTGCTACAACTGCAAAGAGCTTAAGCGCCTAAGGTTTAACGTGTTTGATCCTTTGAGCCTATACTTAAGACGTCATCAAATCAGTCTCAAATATTTCTTAAGTGCCGTTTGAGTACAAGTTCATGGAATTACAAAGTTAAAAATTTAAGCAGGACTCTAGAGATTATTTAGTCAAACTCAGAAACATTAAGTGATTTGTCCAAGGTGCTTCTAATAGGGCAAACCTGGACAGAACAAGAATTAGAGGTCTTGTAATTCCTGACCTTCATCTTGCCCCCCACTATCTCACACTGTTTCTCAGGGGTAGACAACATAGTTACCATCAAAATACTTTCAACTAGAAAAGACTACTATCTCTAAGTATATAGGATATATACAATGAGTTGTGACAATAAAAAAACCATCTACTGAGAAGGAAGGAAGGGAGGGAGGGAAGGGAAAAAAGGAAAAGAGAAAAGGGGAAAAAACTGATAGTAAAGCTTTCTTATTTCTCTTGTGCCCAGTTTAATGCAAGGGCAGTACTCCTGAGATTTGGGGATAATTTGAATTTCTACATATTTTTATACAAATTTCCATTAAAAAGTTGGAAACACACCATTTTGAATACATATTGATAAATTTAATAAAATCACGTGGACAATCTTTCTTATTACTGTATTCCTAGCATTGAGAATAATGCCTTACCACTGTTGGTTCTCAGTGTGACGGAAGGAAGGAAAGAAGGGAGGGAGGTAGGGAGGAAAGGAGGGAGGAAGGAAAAATTTCTGGGTAAGCTTGATGCAATTTCTGCTCCTCCAGGGGCCACCATGAAATCCACTGTCTTGAGCTTTGTATTTTCAGCCAGTTTTATCAAGTCAACCTTAGGTGAATAGTGAGACTCCAGGATGCTGATTTACAAGTAACAAAATTCTTAACTCATATGGCAGAAAGTCAATCTGATAATTTACACTTAGAACAATCACTGTCAGGATTACCAAAATACTACTGTTAAGTCTTGGTAAATGAGTCTCCTGGGAAAAGAAAATCATTTGTAGATAGCTTGATGAAGATTCAGGGTTCAAGGTACACATACAGGTACCTAGATTTAGTTGAACAAGATAAGACAGGTCTGAGGTGGGTTGGAGACAGATGATATTGAGGGTTATATCATGGTAGGTAGCTAATCCATATCAGAATTATTTAGAGCTTAGAGCCACTTAACTAACAAACTACTGTTCTCTAGTATGTATGGCATTTTGTGAATGAAGACTCAGTGATAATGAAGTGGAAAAGGGTCAAGACTACACCTTGTTCAGGATACACACAGGAATTCAGGCTCCCAGTAGACTTACAGGCTGAGGACCAAGCACCAAGGTCATCAAGAACCAATTGTCTTGAGTTGTCAGAGCAGGAACCTGGTTCTGAGGTACATTTTGACTGAAAAGGTGAATGAGGGTGAAGGGTGGTGAGAAACACCCTGAGCAGTAGCCAGGGGTCAGGAAGCCCTTCAAGGCTTAGGGTATTAGAGGGCCCAGTGTTGGAGGAGTAAGATTTGAACTGGAGTTCTCTTACAACACGGTGATACCAATCCATGCACGGTCTCAGCATTACTCAAAATCCATACTGTTTAGCAGAAATATAACGTAAAACAGATCCATAGTTTAACATTTTCTAGTAGCTGCATTTTAGAAAGTAAAAAGAAACAGAAAGTTAATTTTAATAATATGTTTTATTTAACCAATATATTCAAAATATTGTCATTTCAACATGTGACTCTAGGCACATTTCAAGTGCTCAAAAGCCATGTATGGCTAGTGGCTATCATATTGGACACTGCAACTCTAAACCATGCTAAAGGCAGGAGAACATAGGATTTAATCACTACCTTGTGTTTCCAAGGTCACTGAAGACTCTGTCACTGTAACATGTTAAATTACAGTTTCTAATGATAGAGTTTACAGTTTATATGTCTTAAAGAACAATGTTTTACAGTCTAGGTTTGATTCTGGCCTCTACCCATTACAACTGTGTGATTTTAAACAAGGTACTTAATCTCTTTGAATCTGTTTTCTTACCTTTCAAAATGAGCAAAATAAATGTGCTCCTAAAAAACTATTTTGAGAATTAAATAACTGGGTCCCTAAGCAGCACTCACCACATAACTGCTCCTTTATTTCTCTGTTACTTCAGACATTACATCATTTATTGCTTTCTCCTGGAGGAATTGTTTAGCATCAAGTCTCATCTCTGGTGGCTTTAATTCTTCCCCCACCGCAACGCTGCAATCTCTAACATCCATACTTCTTACCACACTCTGACATCTGAGATGCACAATGCTGACTTTTCCCTTTTCCTCTTTATTCTTCTATAAGCTCAAAGTATTCAATCGGCCTGCTTCTCTGGTTTGGTGGTAATTTTTTTTTCATGTTCCTTATTGGTTCCCAACACAACTAATGGCACTTGAACAATAGCCCAGCCCCTGAGCTCTGTGTTGGGATACAGAACCCAAAGATCAGTTTCTGTTCCTTATGAAATCTGTCTATAATTACCACCTTGAACCCTACAGTCTGTGGAAGCCTCCAATCTACTCATTTCCAGACCCAGAACCTACAGTCCTTGGACCCAGAGAAGAGAGGGCAGGTCTGTAAGTGGACTGAGAATTGCTATGTGCACTGTGGTGCATAATAAAACTGCATCCTTCGTTATTCCTGATATTTCTTCCATAAAGTACCATCATAGACAGTATAGCACATGATTATCTACCGTGTTAGCCTTTAATGGTTTTACACATGAACAAATTGTTTCTGCAATTAGATAATAAGCAACAGGAAGGCAGGGATCAGACTTTTAATGAAGAATAAACTTCCCAGGGTCATTGTATTTACCCCCAAATCTGCCACAGTGCTGTGGACACAGCAGGGGCTCAAGTAATACCTCTATAATTGCCTAATCACACATGAAGGTTTTCTAGCCTGTAGAAACTAGTTGGTAAGAACAAAGGAATCTAGGTGCATAGACCAAGTGTCTGGGGTTCTGAGAAACACCCATCAAATTCTGCAGTACACAGCATTCTCCTGGCCTCCGACCACCACCCCAGCCTTAGAGACAACCAACAGTCCTATTGCCAGGCCTGCAGGGACACTTCTGTTACAGTTGAGTTGGCACAGGAAGGGCACTATAACTGCTCACAACCCCTCACAGCCCAATCCTCCTTCCTCATACGATTTCCCTGGAATGCAGGACCAGCCCAAGATCATACAGCTGAATCACCACTAGCCCAGACCCGAGATCCTGCCCTGCCCCAGCCCAGCACTTCTGTGACAGCCACGCCACATCACAAGGGGTCAGACCTCCTTTGGGTGTCTTGGAGACTGAAAACTCTCAGTATCCCAAGTGGTGATTCTACAAATACGTAATCTAAATATAACTGGTGCGAGGTGGGGGTGGGGGTGAAGGGGTGGAAGGGTGGAGGGTGAGGGGTTGAGGAACAGAGTACAGGAATTAGGTGAAAGGCCTTATTTTTCCCTCTTTCAAAATTCAACCCACTGCACAAAGCACCTGCTCCCCTTGAGAGATCCGCGGCTGGGGCCAGGTTGGGCTCGGCTAGGCCTGGAGTGCAGGGAGATGCAGAAAGCAGTAGGGTCCCGCACACATCCCGTGCTTACCACGATCACCACTTTGGGAGTGGGGCCCTTAACCTCCCGCTGTACGATGCCAAATCGCTGGCTGTACATTTTCGAATCCCTCGGGATGGGGGCGGCGCCCGCCGCGGTTTCCCAATAGTGAAGACCTGCGGGACCAGCTTCCGCAATGCAGAGGTCTGGTTGCCATGGTGCGCCCTGCACGGCGAGGGGCAAGTGGGAGGGGCCGAAGTCGGGCCCGTCACCATGGTGACCATAGACGCCGGTGCTCGCAACTTCCTCCCGGAGCCGAGGAGCTGAGTCTGCGCTGTCCTCACCCGGCCCTTGGCCAGGCCTCCGGCGACCTCGACCTCGCTCCCTTCCTCTAGGGTTCATCAGAATAGCAGAAATAAGCCTCCTTAACCCGAAGTGAAGGCGAAGATCTAATTACATTCCAATTGACTTTGCTATTTATATCCTGTAATCAGCCTAAAAGCATGAGAAAAGTTAGTGGATATTGTGTGGGAAGGCTAAATTTTGCGGGCATTTCTAGGTGAATCTTGATGATGGTAATAATCGTCACAGGACAACCACCTCGTTTTGTGTACTTCTTTACAGTAATTTGCAAGGTATTTTCACACATAAAACCTGTGGGTCCCACAAATATCTTAGAGGGTTGATGGAACGGCAGGTATTATTATCCTCACTTTCCAGCTAAGACAAGGCTTAGAGAGCCTGTCTTGTTAGCCCACCCAAACCAGTAATGATAAATCTGTTACTAATAAAATCTTCCTACTGCACTGGGCAGAAAACAGAAAACAGAGCTGATTCTAGGGTACCCTAGGATGGGGGACAGATCAGATGGGCTAAGAGGGCAATGACATGACCTGGCTAGGCAAATCTGAGGTACGATTCAAAGTAAACCAGGGTCAGGACATGAATGGGAAGCACAGGTAATGAGGCCCTGAGAATCCCTATCGGAGGAAGCGGAACAGGCAACACAGCTCAGGGAACCTAGAAAGAGCCCTACGCACAGGCGGAGCCCACGGCTGTACTTCTGGTCAAGTGCAAGGTAGTAGTAACTAAAAGCCAATTAAGAATGACACTTTGGTACTCTCCTAAAGTGGGGGCGAGCACAGAACACTAGAGCATAGAAAAAACTCGGAACCTAGTCATCACTGACATCTAACAATAACCAAAATACAACCACTGTGTATACCGTCGCAAGGTCGCAATTTACTGTAAATTAGCATTCCTTAATCATTTGTAATCCACCCACTTCGGATTTTGTATGCGGTACGTTTCTAGATTTGGATTCCATTTCCTGAATTGCTGGTTCATCTTTTCAGCCACAAAATAATGTCTCTTTTTTCTCTTTTTAATAATCTCTTTTAATAATTCTCATTTTGTCTTTTTTCTCCTATAAGGCTTCTTCTTTCAATTGCAGTTCGGTAAAATACTCATTTTCATTTACTGCTAAGAGTTTACGTAGCCTGAAACAAATAAAAAAGAAAGAAATTAGAGGTCGTCTCGGTTCCCTGGACAGACTCCTGAGGGTCAGTTCCTTGATCTTCGAGTCCCACGGGCGAGTGGCCCGCCGGTTGGTATGGGTGGAACCACCCCTCACACCACACCCTTGGGAAAGAAGGGAGGCAATGAAAAGGCCCTCAGTCAGGCGCGGGGTTTGGGAAAAGCAGCAGAAATACAGGAGAGCCCATCGGGCGCCCCAGAGGTCGTACAGCCCGTAGGATACTGTCGAAATGAGTTCGGCGACATTTTGCTGCCCTCGAATGTCCCAGCGTCGGTCCAGAGCTCGTCGTGCTGCACCCTCAACCTGGGCGCGCCCCGTAACTTAACTCCGGTTCGGTTTTGCCTGTTTTACCACTACGTGAAGAAGAAAAGTCGGCTTTCCTCCCAGCCCGGCCAAGGACTGGTGTCTCGGCCGGGCGGAGGCCACGCCCCCGGGGCCGCCCCGGCCAGGGGTGAGGGGCTGCGTCTCCCGAGAGCGGTGGTGGGATAACCGTGGCCCCGGCGCCCCCTGGCGGGCCTATTCGGAGGGGGGAGGGGCCGGGACCAGCGCCCCGGACGGTGAGCCTCCGCCTTCAGCCAAGACCCAAGGCCTAGAGAAGTGATTGGCCCAAGGTTCTTAGACAGAACCTGACCTTGATCTTGCCACCCACCATCCCACTTTCTCAGAGTCAACACTGTTACCACCGTCAAGACACTTCCCAAAGAAACACTAAATATATGAAACAGTAAACGGGACAATAAAAATCATTTTAAAATAATTTTAAAATAGAACAGCTCAGAGATAGAAACTATTTATATTATTTCCAATTCCTATTGTGCCCCAACAAGGTTCACGCAAGGGCTGTCCTCCCGACAGTTTCCTGAATTCTATATTTTCACCATTAAATTCCATGATAAAGTTGGATATCCATTCACCATTTGTAATACATACTGACGTATTTAATAAAATTGCATGGACTATATCTTTTTCATTCCTGTATCCCAGTTATCAAGTACAGTGCCTACCATGGGCCAGGTTCTCATTACTTGAATGACACAAAAATAGCCGAGACCAGCCAGCTTTTTTCTGGGTGGGCTTGACAGTATTTCTGTACTTGCTGGGGTCACCATGAAATCCATGGTCTTCAGCTTTGCATTTCCAGCAACGTAGCTTTATCAAGTTATCCTCAGGTGAGCAGTGAGACCCTTGGGAGCTGATTCATGGCAGGGTGGCTTTGTAATGTGTCACCTTGACTAGGCTACGTTTCCCAGAACTCCCTTCCCCGTATGCTTCCGGTTAGGATGGGCCACAAGAGACATTTTGCATGGTAATTGGAGGACAGAAGTGAAGCAGCAGCATACTGTTTTTACACTCGGAAGGTTGGTGCAGGCGCACCAGGCACTGTTGCAGTTCACACATGTTGCCACTTATCTGCTGGCTCACCTCGTTGGTGTGGGGCAGCAGTCAGGCCTGCAGCCAGGCCTGCAGCTGCTCCACTTTCCCTGGGATCTTCCTTCAGCTTCTCTAATTCCTGGGCCAGATGAGTATTTAACTCTGTGATGAAGGGCACCAGCTTCTTCTGCAGGACACCCACATCATCGAAGTTGGAGGTGGTGAGACACTGACATGGGTTCTAGGCCATCCTCGCCGGTTCCAGCTCTTGCTCGTGCGCGCCAAAGTGTCCTCCGTCTCCCACACTTTACATCCATCTTCCCTTCCCGATTGCCTGCCCTGCAGACTTCAAGCTCCAGCATTAGATGCAAAGACAACAGCCTTACAGACTGTTTAATCAGCTCCCACTACTGCATAAGCTCAAATCCCTATTAAGTCCCTTAAAATAAACATATATATATATATATATACATACACACACATATATATACATATATATATAATCTTTACATTAGTGGTGCTGCTTTTCTGATTGTACTGTGATACACACTGTAACCAGACTCTTAGGAATCTGAATGCCAATCAAATAAATCTCATTTAGGACATCACAGAATACTAGGGTTGGGTGGCTGGGTCCCAGGGAGAACAAAACAATACCAGAAAATTACCCAGTCTTGTCTCTGGCTCAAGAAGATAAAGCAAAGGAAGGGGCAGAGGAGGGTAGCAGAAAGCGTTAACAGTAGGGAAATGTCTAATCTACATCTGAATTATCTAAAGCTGCAGGGCTGGGACTAGAATGAGGCAGGGAAGATACAAAGGCTACAAAATTTAAGGAGGCATGCACTCAGTCACAGCCCTGAAAAGCCGGCTATGTAATGAACCACAGGTCTAAACTTTTTGGCACTTTATGAAGAAGTGGAAAGTGAGGCAGGACTGAGTCAAGACTGGCCCTTATACAGGTCTTGAAGCAGGAACTCAGGTTCCTAGTAGAGAGGGGCCAAGGGCAAAAACCAATAACAAAAGTCATCAAGGGGCAGGGGAGGCAAGTTGTCAGCAAAGATGAGCCAGGCCGACAGCTCTACTTCTGAAGACTGCTTTGGCTGAGGAGAATGAGGGCAATAAGCAAAATGGACAGTGACCCCTGGGGAAGGACGTCCTTTAGTGTTTGAGGAATATTATGCAACACCCAAGGCCTCAGAAGAATACAGTCTCTTGAATGCATGGGTGCTGTGACAAGGTGACCAAATCCACACAGCCTTGGTACTCCCTAAACCACGCTAGAGGCAACAGTGTAAGCGACTTGTTCTGTTTAAGGTAATCCACTTTGTTTTCAAGGTCACTGGAAACTTCTGTTACTAAAATATTACACATTATCGGATATAGGATTACAGCTTACAGTTCGGTGGCTTAAAGAAGATGGTTTTTACAACCTGGGTTTTTTTTTTCTAGGCTTACTGATACTAGCTGACACTGGACAAGTTATTTAATTTCTTTGAATCTGTTTTCCCATATGCAAAAATGGGCAAAAATCATTGTCTTCCTGAAGATTGGAGGACTAAACAAATTGTATCAGTAGGAGGAACTAACCAAAAAGCAGTTTCTTTCCTCATTTATTCATATTACATTTTCCAATGCTGTCTCTCTGACGAAATGGAAATGTTCAGAAACGCTGCCAGGTCTCATCCAGAAGCCACTGAAAAATTATTTATGCAGATGGCTTGTATAGGCTGTTTTTAGTGGCTTTTACATCCCCTCTGCACCCCAGATCCCCCACCTGTAATATCCACACTTCTTATCAACAGTCAAGCTCCTGGGATTTGCACCAGTTGGAGCAGATGCAACAACTTTCTATTCTTTCTCTTCCTTTCCTGCTTACTTCCTCTATAAGCTCAAAGTACTGAACAGGCCTGCTTCTCTGGTTTGGTGGTAGGTTTTTCCAGTTCCTATTGAATCCTACATAAGCCCCTCAGTCTACGGTCCAGCCTCTGAGTAGATCAGTGTTCTCTCATAAAGCCAGTCTGTAAATATCACCTTGAATCCTACAGTCTGCAGAAGCCTCCAGTCTACTGCTTTCTAGCTCCAGGTTTTTTAAGGTCCTTGGACCTAGAGAAGAGGGAGCAGGTCTGTATGTTGAATGAAGTTCGCTCTTTGCAAAAATGGAGCATCACAAAACCATTTCCTAGTATTCTGTGCCCACCACCCATTTCCCCATAATTATCCCTTATCTCTCTTCTCACTTTTACAATATTCCATTATAAACAAGATAACACATCATTACCTTCTCTGTTAATATGTAATGACTTCACACATAAGGAAACTGTTTCCTCACTTAGATGGTAAGTTCCCTGAAGGCAGGAATCCCCCTCTCCTGAAGGATAAGCCTTCCACTTCACCACTGTACCTTTCACACTGCAGAGTACCCAGCAGGTACTCCATCAGTACCTCTGTAATTGCCTAAGGCAGATGAAGGAGTTTCTGGCCTGCACAAACTAGTTTGTGGGAACAAAGGAATCCAGGTGCCTAGGCCAACAGTTTATATTGCCTGTGTCTGGGGCTGTGTGCACAGCCTGTGAACATTCTGCAGAAGTAGCATTCCCCTGTCCTCCTACCACCAGCCCTGTCCTTAGGGGCAGCTATCCTTCATCCTATTGCCAGGCCTGCAGGGACAGTTCTATGGAGCAGCGAAAACTGTTAATAACCTCAATAGGCTCAGGAAAGGCTCAAGAAACACAGCCCAACCCCATCCACAAAGGATGTTCTAGGAGGTAGAGGACTAACCTGAGATTGCACAATTGCACGTGGACCCAGATCAGAGCCATCTCAGGGCCCAGATCTCCTGCCCACCCATCACTGTCCAGCCCACCTGTCCTCTCTTGGAGACTCGAGAGGCCTTCAAGACCCCAAATGATGATTCTCTGAATAAGAATTTATTAAACTTGACCCCTTCTGGATTTTCTTAGGAAGATGTGGACCACGCTTTTACCTTTTCCTTTCAAATCTCATTGCAGGGCATCAAGTCCTCACCCTCCACTGACCCCTGTCCCTCCACCGCCCCCACCCACACACACACCCAAGGAAAGCCCTGACCTGAACCCCAGGAGAAGTCTCTAGGGTCCTGCACATAACCCCTCACTGATCATGATCCACGCAGTGATATGAGCTTTTACCTCCCACTGCATGATACCAAACTGCTGACTCTACTTTTAAAACTCAGGGCCCACATCTGACCAGCACCAACCCCATACCACCCCTCACTGTGCGGGGCACACCTTGGCAACCAGACTGCTGTGTCCCGGAGGCGGGTTCCACCCAGGCTGAAAATCTCCGTGATCTGGGGAAGAATTAATATCATGGGTCATCATGGCCAATGGGACTAAAGTGGGGTCAGGGCAGGGTGAAGTATCCCCCAGCACTGACCACGGGTGTGCCAGCCCCTCCTGCCTCCTCCTCTGGGGCCGAGTCGGAGGCGGAGTCATCCTTGCTCTCTTCTTCCTTGTCCTCCTCAGGGTCCAGTGGCTCTTGCTTCACAGGTGGCAGGGCTGGGTCTACTGCCTGGGAGAGGTGGGAAACAGGCAGCAGTCAGAAGGGCAGGGTTGGCCTGAGGAAAGAGTCTCTTATCAGCCAACCTGTCAATGTGCTGACAAATCCCACTTCCATCACACTTCAGCCCAGAAAATCTCTCTCTCAGCCTACAAACCTTTCCCATTCCTCAGAGAATTCCATTTTTGTGTTAGCTGGACAGCAAAGCAGGCAAAGTTAGTTGCCTGGGGAAGGTGGGGCATGTGTCAGACAGGTGGGGTAATTTTATGGTGAGGCTGCAATCAGTACATTATTGCTCTGCTCAAAGAACCACCATCACTCTGCTCACAGACCACCCATCACTGACCCCCACCTTGCTGGGGCAGCCAGACAGCAATACAGGAGAAGTCAGGATGGCTGTGCCCGGTGTCCAGTCTTCCTGGGCATCCGCCTTCTCTTGCTTCACCTGGGGTAAGGCCACAACCCAACTCAGGCCAGGGCACTGGGCCTCCTGTGTGAAGGAGGATTGCGGCAGACTTGGTCCCAGCTTCCTGGCACAAGGCTGGGTAGGGCTGGGAAGGGCAGGATAAGATGGGACCCTCACCTGCAACAGGGCTTCTGTGCAAGCTGCAGCAGGGCCAGGCACCTGCACAGGACTGCTTGCACCTTCCCGTAAGAACACAAGGTCGGTGCCAGGTGGGGGTAGCACAAAGCCACTGCCTGTTTCCTGTTTCACTGGAGTCTGGGCACGGCCTGATCGGGCTGTGGGTGTGGTCAAGGAGGCCTTCAGTATCTGGCCCAGACGGGGCCGTCGAGCAGAGCCAGGTCTCTTTCGACGAGAGTAAGGTGGGGGCGGCCCTGCCCCATCCTCAGATCCTGCCCAGACACTAGGCAGCAGCCGCTTCTGAAGAAAGACAGGGTGTTATGGCCACCTGGTGCAGTAACCAACTCTACCATCCTGTCCTGAACAATCTGCCTGCTAATCCCTCTTAGTTCCAGCACAGGACCCGCTTACATAGGAGGCCCATATCACTGAGCCTGCTGGTCTCCTGTTAGCAATGCCAGTGCCACCCAGATTCTTCATTTGCCCCAGCACAATGTTCGCTAATCTTTGGCTGAACCTACTGCCCTGCCCACTCTTCTGAAGATGTACAACCCATCGGGCCTGCCCCACAGCCCTACCAGTCCTACCCACCACTCCCAGGCACTGGAGGGCCCTGGATCAACTCATCCCACCCGCCTAACCCTTCCTGCCCCACCCACCATGGCAAACTGCAGGCATTGGCGCCAACGACACTTCTGGCGCTTCTGGTTGCTGCCCCCAAATTTGGGCTTGTCACAGCAGAAGTCGCAGTGACCACAGTCCATCCGGCGTAGGCAGGCTGCACAGGCCCCACACTTGCGGTTCTGCCGACGGTTCGTGTAAGGCTGCTGGGGGATGGGCAAAAAGAGGGTGCTATTACTGGCACTGATCCGATGCTACTCCTGTTGCTCCTTCACTAGCCTCATGAGAGGGAACCAGCTGTGCACTGGTCTCAGTCACACCTCAGCATGTGTTAGTCCAACACCAGGCACTATCACTGTACCAGACAGTGCCCGAAACCACTGGGATTATGACTGCTCCAACACAGTATCCATCACGTCGCCTGCCAGACCAGTGGCTACCAAAACAAAGTCTTTGACCTCCAACTCTAGCAGAATTTTGCTGACCCTCTATAGCTGCCTCTATCGTGCCTGCTGTATCTGCTCAACCTTTGTGAACTCCCTTCGCTATACTGACTTTTCCTCTCTTAGCCCCACCAGAGCACTGATTCATCTGACATTAAGTACTGTTGCTGCACCTGTTGATCCATGTTAGTCCCTCCCCCATTATCTGCTCACCCCACACGAGTACCCATTACTGTGTCTTGCTATTCCCCTATTAGGCCCATTGCAGCAGCTGCTTCTTTGGGCTTAACCCAGTGCCCTGGGAGGGTCTAGGCTTGTCCAAGTAGGGTGGGGCCACTCACTAGCTCGTCCTCGTCTACACAGTAATAGATGAACTCGGCAGGTGGCGAGGGGGCCAGGGCTCTGGGGTGCTGCAGAAGCAAATGGGGTGGGGTCAGGGCAGGTACTGGGTAAGGTTAAGATTGTGCCTTCCCCCTGCCCACCAGGGCCTCACCAGCTCTGGGGACTCTGGAGGCTGTGATGGGGGAACTGGAGGCAGTGGCTGGGTTCGCGGGGGGCGCCGCCGGGCAGCCATCTTGGAGTCGCAGCCTCCCCTGCGGCGGCTACGTTTACCCTGGGAGAAAGCCAGAAGAGTAGCTTAGGCTTGGTGGCACCAGGCAGACAAAGGACCCCGACCCCCACCCCCAAGAGGAGTGCGGAAAGCATGCATGGGACAAGCAGGCAGAGTGTGGGGTGCAGCACTCACAGCAGGGGGAGCCACAGCTAGGGGAGGGCGTCGTTGACATCGCTGATGGTGGCGACGGAGACGGTGGGCAAGGTGCTGGCAGATAGGGGCAGGCAGGTGGGACCAGGGAGTTGAGTACGGGGTGAAGGAGAAAAGAAGACATGAGGTGGGCAAGGCTGGGAGGAAGCAGCAGCAGCAGTAGCAACTTTAACCCCAGAATGAGTTCTGCCCCAGCCCTGGCCCCAACAGCTCTGCCCCTCCGGCCAAACTCACCCGTAAGCAGCGCCTCTGGACACACCTCCACTGGCGCCTGAGACCAGGGCGGGGAGGGCGAAGGCAGACTCGACAACGGCCACAGTCCTCTCGGGTCTGACAGCCCCGGCATACTCCACACCCTCGGCTCTGTTGGGGGGATGGGAGGGGGCAGAGGCAGGATGCATGGGGCCAGGGCTATGAGAGCCAGGGGCTAGGGTGAGCCTTGGGCCCACCCCACCCGCCCAACTCACCCTTTCCACAATCCGCAGGCACCGTCTCTGCTCACACTTGCAGAACAGCCCCGAGGCCACATCATGGGGCAACTGCAGAAGGCAGGTGGAGCAGGCCCCGCAGTCCTCGGTTACCCGGCAGGCCGCGCACTCCCCGCAGCCCACACGCTGCCAGGAATGGGTGGGGCGAGGTCACAGGCCCAGACACAGTAGCTCCAGGTGCACTGCCCCTTACATGTCTATTATCAGCCCCCACTGCCATGTCTAGTAGTCCACCACTTGCCTCATTACTGTATCTGACAACTGCTGAGTAGATGCCATCAGAGGCCATCTCCAATGTCTACCAGTACCCTGTTAACCTCATCGCTGAATCTATTGACACCCCATTAACCCATTACTGTCTGCTAGCCCCCTACAAAATGACTGACACCCTGTGGATCCATCACCATTCCTTCAGACCCTCCACAAGCCCCCATCACATCCTGCTCCCACCACATACTTGTGAGGAGGAGGCAGGTCGTGCTTACCTTAAACATCCTTTGCTCCCGGTTGAAAGCAATTCTCTGCGCTGGAGAGGGAAAAAGAGAAGTGGACAAGAAGCATCAGATATCTAACCTCACCCACTGCCACTGCCCTGACATCCACCATTCAACCTCCAGCCCGATAGTGGTGTCCTGACATCAAACCTGCTCCACTCCTGTCTCCCCGGGCCCCGGGAGCCACTCACCTCGGCAGTCCTTGCATAATGTCTTGAGCCGCTGTCTTCGGGTACCATCTCCTGAGAAGCTGATTCCACAGTTCTCACAGCACCTGCGATGGGAAACATGGGTGTGGGGCTCTGAGTGCACCCCCAACAATCCTCACCCTCTTGGCTCACTTTAGGCCAACACTCACCCAGGTGCAGGGAGTGAAGTTGGGGCTGTGTTGGCATCAGCCTTGGTCTCATCTCCTGGGGCCTCCCTTCTGACCTCACCCTTCTGGGGTCCAACCTGACGTTTCCGAGTCTTGGCTGGCCGTGAAGGCTTCTTCCGCTTCCTGCTAGGGACAGCTATGGGCTGGGGCTGCAGATGAGAGGGAAGAAGGAAGAGATCAGTAGGTAGGTGTTAGATGGCTCAGTCACCCCTCCCTGGGTACCCCACACTGTGTAGTACCTTAGGGGCTGGATAGCACAGAATGCCTTGTTTGAAGTCGAAGAGGGTGAGGTCGCACGCAGGGCCCAGGTATCGGGTCAGCTCAACTTTGCTTCGGATCCTGTCTCCTGTGGGGCTAGGGATGGGCCAGGATGGGTTGGTACCTGGGTGAAGCCATGGTCACTCCACCCACACAACCCTCCCACTGGGCTGGTGAACAGGCCTGCAGGGCTGGCAAGGGATACAGGAGGCAATTGGGATTGGCATGTAAGCCCTGACCAGGTCTTACCCCAACTAAGCCTGCATAGCAGAAATATAAAAGGTGTATAAATAGCAGCACATATGCAAATATAAATAAGTAAAATAAACATAAATACACATATATGTACTTGACATACACTACTAGTTGTAGTCTATGTAAATAAAAATAAATATACATGGAAAAAACCAGGTAGAAATTCCAGAAATATCAGAAATACTGTTATGTACTAAATATATAAAAAAGCGAAAAAGAAAAACTGTTTAAAAATATACAAATAAATGAGCACACAAACATATATATAAATACGTGCGTAAACAAACAAATGCAACTACATACAAAACAAAGTAGGAATAACTGATACTGAAAGAGAATACTCCACAGGTCTCTAGCACTTCTGCATGTCTTGCAAGAAGGCACTGATAGTCCTTTGTTGTGAACTATCTTTTCAAGGATGTTTGTACAACAAACAGCCTTGGAAGATAAGAGATAAGTTCTCCTTCCAGAGCAAAAGGAAGGCATCCTTATTATTCTAACATTATAAAAAGATTGGATTCCTTAAGTTCAGGGTTCCTTTCCTACAACCCAATACATGGGCAGATGCTAGTTAGCCCTCTTCAGGTCACCATATGGGAACTGGAGTTCGGGGAACTGACACGAAAATAATGACATTCTGGATACTGCTGCTGCTGTGAGTAATAAACTATCTTTCATCTCTGACCCAGGAGTCTTGTATATCCTACCAGAATCCACAAAATTGTGACATACTTGTTATCTTGCCCTAATTAGGATAAAACCTCCAATCTTTTATGGTTCTGGATGACGGCACTTAAAAGTATAAATTTTGACAGTTTCACGCGAATTGTGAATATGTGGATAAACGTACAACTAAATATGAACAATTGTATTTATGATTTTACTATATTCCTCCAGGAAAATAGCAACTTAGAGACAAAAAAAAGTTCAGGAACAGTGCAGTAAATTCAGTAACTCTATCACTAATATATCCGAAAATACCTTGGATCCTTAAATGTAAATGGCGTATAAACACGTATATTCACATATTAATAGCCGATTCTCATTCGTAGTATGTCATATAAAGTCACGTTAAACACCAAATTAGTGAATATAGTAGACCTCTGCTCCTAGTGAAACTACAGGTTAGCTTCCTGAGAGCCTCAGGTGACATTTCTGTCAACCAATCTATAACCTTGTTTTATGTATGGCCTTTGAATGATTTAAAGCCAGGAGCTTTGGAGTATTGTTATATAGGTACTTTTACCAAGGTCTGTGTAAAATAAACCAGTCTCATCAGTTTTGAAAACCTATTCTACGTGACACTTTTCCCACGTAACACTTAACAGGTATTTTTAAAATTCCTCTGCAAACTCTCGATCTGCAGAACTACCTTCTAAGCAAATTTAACATTTTTCACCACGTATCACCTTTTGAAACATGTGAGCCAGTCAGCACTAGCTAAGATAGGTTTAACATTTCCCTAACCAGGGGTAACACAACTGTCAATGTCCCTGGCTTTCAGGCTCTCATGCTGCCTGCTACACTTTATTGTACTGGTCATTATCTTAGGGATCTTTAAATTTAACCCTTTTCCTACCTTTTCCTTAGCTTCATTATGTACTACAGATGTTACTTTAGCATTTTCCAGAAATTGGAAGTTGGACAAATTGGAAAATTTCCTTTTCTTTTTCTAGATGTACCACATTCTTGATTCATTAACACTGCACTCACACCTAACAGAACTACAACTCACACCCCAAATTTATATTTAATGTGTATTTTCTCCTTGTAGCATATCACATTTTTTCTCCTTACAGCCCATCACAGACTTCTTGCACTTAGAACACTAGACAGCACTTCAGCACTATGCTGGGGGCCATTCTAAATACCAAAATCACCAATAAAAAGCACAAAAATGTGAAAAACATGGCACTAAGTAAACAACGAAAAGGACACTTAATTACAGTAAAAGAACTGAAATAAGAAGGCCTCATTCAACCTCAGCTGGGAATGCATGTATCCAGCAACTTAAATTTTTTGCTGTTTTGTGCAGGTCTATGAAACACCACGAAAGTACAGGGAGTATAGACTTTAGGTTTAAGAATACAAATTCTAGAAAGCAGACAAATTTGCAAATATGGAATCTACAAATAATAACAATCAACTATATATGCGTGATTTTAACCCACCCACAAAAATCAACCACATCCCCTGATTTCACCCTGCTTAACCAGGCTCAGCCCTACCCATGACTCTGTCCAAAACCCACCCAGTACCTCTGGTAATAGGTGTCTGAGCGTCCACAGGTGGCACCTGACTTTCGAAAGACCTCACGGCGCTTCCAGCCAGGGCCCAAGGCTGGGCAGTCCAGCCAGTCCTCAGCCATGGGAGCCACGGGAAGGAGCAGCGGCCTGCAACGTGGAGGGGGCAATGAGGAAAACTGAGGCTCTAGGAGAGGACAGGTTGTGCCCTAGCTCCACAAACTGCTAATATTTATTAATGCTTGTCCAAGACCTGGTACCTACCACAGGCAACTGGCCAATGTAAGAGAAAATCCCCCTTCCCACCTCATTCTTCCCTGTCCTGGGCCCAGAAGTTTGTCATTCCTCCCTCTTCCTGACTTGGCAGCCCCATCTTCAATTTAAGAGTCCCCATCCTCAACCCAAAGACCTTCATTCCTTACTCAATGTTCTGATTCCTGACTCTTCCCCAACACTTCTCCCCTCCGCCAATCTAGGAATCTTTCATTCCTCCCAGGAGACACTCTGTCTTTAACCTACTGGTCCCTACTCCTCCCCTTTGTCACCCTGAAACCTCCATACTCCCCATCCTCAGCCTGAGAGGTCCTATTTTTCTCATCATCAGCCGAGAGGCCCCCATTCTGCTCATCCTCAGACCAAGCTCCCAGTACTCTACCTCAATGTTCTGACCTCCCATTCACTCTCTTCATTGACCCAGGAGTCCCCAATTTCTCTTTCAGTCTTTTAGCCCTCCCATTCCTTTCCTTTCTGATGTCCTCTTATCATGCTACCTCAGTGCTATGGCCTTAATTTCCCCTGTGTCCTCTGCCAGAGAGCCCCCAGCTTCTCCATCTCTTTATCCTAAACAGCCCCTCAGCCCTTCTGTTTCTCAGCCTGAACGCCTCCTCCTCCCTTATTTTCTTTGTCAGTGTTCTGAGCCACAAGGCCTCACCAATCTCAGTCCCCAAACTTCCTTATTCCTCTCGTTTTCAGCTAAAAAGTTTCTTAATTCCTTCCCTTCCGTGTCCTTTATCCTCCATTCCTCTCATCACCCCGAGATACCCTGATTTCTCCCCCTCAGCTTTCTGAACCCTTCAATCTTCCCCGTTTTTGTCCCAAGATCATGCCTTCCCTAACTCAGCATTCAAAACCCCACTATTTCTTCTCGTTCTCCATATGAGTCCCCGTTGCTCCTTTTCAGCATCCCAATGTCCCCATTTCTTCCCGTCATCAACCTGAGACCCCCCTCATGTCTCCCACTCAGCGTTCTGAACCCTCATTTCTCTCCTTAATCTGAGAGGCACCGAGATCTCCCCTCGGCGTTCGGATCCTTCCCCATCCCTCTGAGTCCCCGTCCAGACTCCCGACACGTTCACCTGTCAGCGCCGTGAGCCCCATTCCTCCCCGTCCTCACGCAAAACCTTCCCATTCCTCCCCTTCGATATTCCGACGCCGCCATTCCTCCCACTCATCGGCCTGAGGGCCCTTCATTCCTCTCCCTCAGCGTTCTGAGCCTCAATTCTTCCCCATCCTACGCCTGAGCGCTCTCCATTTCCACCCCCACAACTGTCTCACCAGCTCGGCACCGGGCCGGTAGCTTCCGCCGCTCTAGGTCTGCGGACCCATGGCGAGGGTCCCGCCTGTGACTCCCGCCTTGCCCTGCTCTTCTTCCTCCTCCGCAGACGCTTCCTCTGAAGCGGTAGCTGTCGCTGCCGCGGCCGTTCGTTGCTCCCGGAACCGGAAACCCACTGCCCGCCTCTAGGGCCCCGCCCCCAGCAAGACGCTTGCGCGCCAATGCCTCTCCAGTGCTTGCCCTTAGTGGGGAGGACCCCGCGCCTGCGTGTTCAGTCCCACAGCGGCGCGCGCCTCTTGTCCGGGACCAACGGCGCTTGCGCCCTGACGTCCAACTACGGCTCGCGCCCCTATCGGAGACCTGCGGCACCGGAGCTCCTCGCTTCGCCAACCGGCGCTTTCTCCCCACTCCGCCCACCTGGTTGCGCCTGCGCTCTCCCAACCTAAGGGGGCGTGGAGGGTTGGGGTTGGCCCTACGCTGTTCCTCTCGCGGTCTCCACGGGGGTGGGGGAGTAAGCAGGAGGGAGGAGCGCGGAAGGCTGAGGTCGTGTCAGAGGTCTCCTCTCCCACCTCTCGCCTACGTCGCGCCAGTTCTGTGCCGTCCGCCAAACATCTCCCCCAGGACTATTGTGTCCCGCTCTCTCCGCCCCGCCGAACAGTTGCAGGAGCGCGCGGGTACTCGTGTGGCCGCACGCTAACCCCAGCTCCTTCCGCGGGAACTGGAGAAGGGGGCGGTGCCGCGCTGCAGGTAAACAGAAGGGCCGTGCAACCGAGAAGGGCGGGCCCATCCTGGAAAGGCTGTGCTGTAGGGATCACTAGACCCGAGGACAGGGCGGGATGGGGTTCCCGGACTTCTGTGACACACGTGTCCCAAAAGAGGGGTTTGTGGGAGAATGAGACCTTGTATCCATCATGGAATACATTTCTGGTCTGGAAGATGCCGATGCTGACACAGGGGAGGTAAGTCAGTCACAAACTTAATTAGTGCCGACTGTATACCCAGTTTCAAGATGAAATGCTGAGAATGTAGGTCATTGGGTTCACTTTCAGCAAGGCATATCCCACCGCCCAAGGGTGCTCCTGCAGAGCACAGAGTACGTGCCAACTGTATACTTAAAGCTATATATGCAATCCCTCCTGAATACAGGTGGGTGCCACAGTTCATCTACCCAAAGGGTGTGGGAATGCAGTTGCAGCTGGATAAAGTGTGAAAACCATCAGTAGTAATCTTTGATTCTTCAAAATTTTATTAACAAAACCAGGAAGGGAGGAGGCAAGAGTGAGCAGACTCCACAGTCCCACCCAGGCACAGAGAATGGAGAGACAGAGGGACAGACAAGGACCAGAGAAAATTCTGAGACCCTCTGGTAACAGCAGCTGGGTAGTCAAACGGTGGATGGGCACAGGGAGAAACTCAGGGATCACTGGAGAAACAGACGAATGGCAGAACAGACAAATGGGGGATTCAGGGCAGCTCCCCAGCCTGGAATGCAGGGTGTGAGTACTTCTGGGCCAGTGTGAGGCTCAGCGGTCAGCACTGGAGCGCAGGTCGGTAGTGAGTGGGTCATGTTGGATCGTTTGGTGCAGCATCAGGGCCAGTAATCCTGCCCGGTTAGTCATGGCTGTGCGTACATTGCGCTCCTGCTCAAACAGCTCGTCCAGCTTGTACCACTGCCAGGGGAGCAGAAATGAGCCATGAGAAGGAGCTCCAGAAGCCCCACCTGACCCCAGCCACATTCAGCATCAAAGCCTACCACGCGCACACGCTCCAGGTCAACTTCAGCACGCCGCAACTTCTCCCAGCAGTAATGGCGGTTACACTGGCGTTTGGGTAGGCGGCAGAAGTCACCTGTGAGCTCAAAGACATCACGTACAAGAGGGCACCCGCATACCTCATCTGCTGGCACCTGCAAGGAGATCAGGAGTCAGGGATGAATGGGGGTGGTGAGGCAGAAAAGAGAACAGGAATGGAGAGCGGTCAGAGAGGCAGGAAGGGAGGAATAGAGAGTTCAGGGAGTAGAGAGGAATGGAAACGCAGAGGAACAGGAGACAATAAGACAGGGAAAAGGAAAAGAATGAAGAGTGAGAAGGCAGGCAAAGTGAGAGTTACAGAAGCGGTCAAGTAGGGAAAAGGGAAGGAAGGAGGGCAAAGGAGGAAGCGAGGGATGAATGTGGGGCAGTGAAGAGGAAGAAAGGACAGAATGGGGGGAGTTGAGGTCAAACCTTACTTTGGGGTCCCGTGAGTGCTCAGGGCACAGCACCTGGAGCCGCTTACAATATGTCTTGCTCTGAGGATTGTAGACATCACAGAAGAGTCGTGTAGCTCTGGAGGTTACAGTAGAGAGAAGGTAGTGGAGGGAGAGAAGGGGAACCCATCTATTCTTATCCATGCCCATATCCTACCCCAACATGCCACTTCCAACCCCAGCCTTAACCTCCCTGCTCTAACTCCACAGAGCGCCCACACTCACCCCTCAATGCGTGTGGGGTACATGGACCCAAAGGACGTCTGGCTCTCATACTGGAGGGATGAGCACAAATGGAGGGAACTGAGGATGTGTGCTGCATGCCCTCCTGAGACAACCCCCAGACAACACATCTGTTCCCCCATGGACCCACTGATACTCCCCCTCAGGGTGACACCCTGACCTTGGCGTAGCAGCGCTCCATGTGGCGCAAGGCAACACGTGGGTTGATAGGGTGCCCGCAGGAGACGCAGAAGATCTGCAGATCTGTGTCATCACTGTCACCCTCATTGCTCTGTGTGGAGTGGAAGCAATGATAAGGCCAGGCAGGACCAGGTACTGGGCCCCGTGCCACTGGGCCTGTGCTCGCTCACCTCCTCATCCTCACGGACAGCCTGCTGCTTGGCACGAAGAATGATGGCCTCAAGCTCATGGAATCGGCGCTCCATTTCCTGAAGGCGGGTGCGGGCGCTCTGCTGCTCACGGCGAATACGTTCGAGCAGCTTCTTCCCGTGCTCCTCGGCAATGCAGGGACTCTGCTGCCACTGCTGGATGCGCTGGGGGAGGATCTCGTAGATGCGGCTGCAGGGAAGCAGTGGGTTGGGTACAGGCAGGGAAGGTGGCAAACAAGAGAAGTGGGGTGATCCAAGAATGGCAGAATGGATGGCTGACCAAATGGCGAAAAGATAATTAAGTGACTGCATAGCAGATAAATAAGCAGATGGGCACCTGAATGGTGGGCGGACAGATGGGTGCTTTGTGGACTGAACAGTGGGCAGGTGACTGATGGGAAGACATACAGAGCGCTCTGGCCATGCCCTACCCCATATTCCCTGACTCCCTTGAACCTCTCCGGAATGACTCACTTGGCTGCCAGCTTCATGCCACAGTCATCTGAGCAATACTTGGAGCCAGGCTGGGCAGGGCGCACACAGCCAGGTCCCAGGCACTGCGGTAGTGATGCAGGGTCCTTGGCATCAGCACGCTCTGGGTGTTTCCATTTGTCCTTGTGCTTCTGTTTCTGCCGATGCCGCTTATATCTCTCTTCCTTCTATGGGATGAAGGAGGTCGGGTCAGGTTAGGATAGAGTTAAAGTCAGCCCCAAATCCCTGTCTCCCCCTGTATCCCACCCCTTCTGGCTCTTGCCCCAACCAGCTCCTGACCTTTGCCTCTCCCTCCCCTTCCTGCCTTCTGCCTTCTGCCTTCCCATACCCATTTCACCCTCTCCATCACCTTCTTCTCAGATTTCTTCTCCCGACGTTTTACATGCTTCACTTTCACTGCCCTCTTACGCAGCGCAGGGTCTAGGAATGGGGACTCCTCTGTGTCGCTCATCCAGGGCTGCAAGTGAGACATACACTGACCCACCTGCCCCACTCATGACTACCCCACCACCGATCAGTTCCAAATCAGCCTTCTATACTCTGCCTCATCTTCCATTTCTCCTCATCATGGGCACTCAGCTTCTGTAACCTCTACCCTTTCACCATGGGATGCTCTGGCTGCTCACCAGGCCATGGTCATCAAAGGCCCCCGCACAGAAGTCCTGGTACAGATCAGGGTCCAGTGGCAGGTCCTCATCTGAGAGTGGCTCAGGTGTGGCCGTAGCCTCAGGTGGCTCCTTGACTGCTGATGATGCCACTGCCCCCTCGTCCTCACGGATGCGCCCCAGCTTCTGTGATGGCTGTGGCTGCTGCTGGGTGGGCAGTGGCCTGCGAGGCCTTGGCAGGGACTCTGAGGGCGTCACTGGCGAGAGCTGCGGGGCAGAATCTCAGGACTGGCCCTGACCGCCCTGCCCGCATGCCCCGCCCTGCCCTGGGGGGCTGGACTCACCGAGGAAGGGAAGTACTTGTACGATTCCTGTGCCGGCAGGAGGAAGGCCCAGGTCAGCCCCAGGTGGATGGAGGGTGGCCCTGCCCTAGCCCCTCCCACAAGAGCCTAGCCCCACAAACTAGCCCTGCTTTGCCTCCCCAGACACACCCACTACCCCCACTTCTCAGCACCAGGACATGCTCAACCCTGTCCCACCTGCCCTGACATGCCTGACCACCTTGAAACATCTGGCTCTACCCTGCCCGCCTGGGGTTGGAGGTGCCCCTGCTAGGCCCGCACACCTGATCGTGCCCCATTCATCTGGGCGGGCCAGGCTCCTTCCCACCTGTCTGTATGCAATCAGGCCCCACCTCACCTGGCCCACCCCTCCTGGCCTGAATGAGCCCTTCCTGGACACACTGACACCCCCACCTGGCCCTGCCCAGCTCTACCCATGCTCACCCGGGCCCGCAGCTGGCACTGACGCAGCCGGCACTTCTGCCGGATCTTGTTGGGGCCCCCAAACTTCTTCATGTCCCGACAGAAGTCGCAGTGGCCACAGTCCTCAGTGCGCCGGCACGCCTCGCACTCGCCACACATGCGGGCTGACCGTTTGATCTGCTGCTGCTGCTGCTGCTGCTGCTGCTGCTGGTGATGCTGAGGAGAGGGGCCCAGAACAGAAATCAGGAACGCAAGTAGGGCCTGAGATGGGATCCCCTTACCTATCCCAGCCATGGCAGCCACTCACCTGGCTGGGTGTGGCCACCAAGGGCTGTGGAGAGGATTTGTGGGGCGAAGCAGAGCCCCGAGCAAGCATTGCCCCAACCCCTGTCCCTGACCCCGCCCGACGCTGCAGGTCTGGATCCGGGGCAGGCCTCTTGCGCCCTCCACCCTCATCCCGGGGCTCACTGCCGTCTCGCTCATTGCTGTCCCGTTCCCGTGACTTCTTGTGCCGATAACGGATTTCCAGCTTGGGGTCTTTCTCTGTGGAGCCAAGGTGGGTTGACACTGAGGTATTTGGATGGTCCCAGAACTCTTTCTTCCTCTTTTCTGTCCCACCCACCTTCTCTGTCCCCCTACTCCAGGGCAGAGCTACCCCGTCTGGTGGGACCCTGTATCTGGGCTCAAGGTGGAATCTCCACTCCAGCTCACCAGAAACCAATAATCACCCACAGACATATATAACTACTCCCCATGACCCACCCTCCCCTTATGGCTTCTCCTCCCTCGAGGCAGGTGGATCTGTCTGCCCTGTCCAGGCCACCCCCCTCACCTCGGCACTCCCGACAGTACCACTCCCGGATGGCCTTGGCCATCTTCTCAGTGATCCGGATGCAGTCCCCATGGAACCACTCATTGCAGTTGTCACACCCGCTGCAGAGGATGGGGTGAGTAGTGCAGATGTGAGGGGCCGGACCCATCAGCCTCACCCAACCTTGCAAGTGTCAGCCCCGCCCGCCTCTCCCCGGCTCACATCATGAAGCAGTTGATGTCTGGTTTACGGCAGATGCAGTAGATGGGCGCATTCTCCCCATTCTCCGACTTGCTGTCCTCCCCAGCATCTGGAGGCTCTGGGTCTGAACCATCACCCTCCTGTGGGATGCCCCCCACCATCATGGTTCCTTAGAGAACCCCCATCATAGTGCCTCATCCCTTGTTACAGCTCCATCACGGCTCACCACAAACCCCAACATTTTGCCAATAGACTTTCCATCACACCTCCTCATAAATCTTTCCATCGCAATCCCCACAAGCCCCCCATCACTCGCCCCTGACACCCCAGTACCACACTAATAAATCCCATCACTCTGTTTCGGACCTTTCATCACTTACCCCACTAACATTCCACCACTCAATCCACACACTCGTAACAGTTAGTTACAAACACTCTACTGTTCATCTCATACTGTCCCCATCGTGACTCCTCACAGGCCCCCAACACTTCTCACAGACACCACGGGGTATATTCCGCAGACAGAACATGTATTTCCATCACGGTTCCCGCAGATCCCCCGTTATCAACCCCACAGACAACCCGCCCCCATCACCTTTCCCCACCGGTCCTCTGACACAGACTCATCACGGCTCACTACGTACTAGTCACTACCGCTCATCGCAAACCCCTTATCACTCTGCCCAAACAATCTCCCATCCGGACCCCCGCGGAACTACCGAAAGGGATCGCCACCAAACTTCCATTACGGACCCCCCATAATGGCTCATCACAAAACTCCCAGATGGTTCACACATCAGAAAAAATTCAGAACATCAGACCCCCAACATTCTACCCACAGACCCCTGTTAAGGCTCACCACAGGCCCCCACCATATTGCCCGCAGACTCTCCTTACGGCTCACCAGAGACCCCCAAGAGTCTGCCCAAGGACCCCACCACTACCAATCCCACTGATCTCTACCACCGACCCCCTCCCCGGACCCGTACTCACCATCTCTCCGCTGCCGGCGCACCCCTCCGCGAACCCCGCCAGCGACCCGCGAATCCACACAGACCTCTCGGTGTCGTCCGCGGCCGTTGTAAAGGCGCCCACAACTACTTCCGCTTTGGTCGCGCCTCCCGGGCACCGTACTCTTATTGCGCAGGCTTAATGCGTCCGCTCCGCAGCAAACAAGTAGATCCGCCGCCCAGAGACTCTACGGTCTCTCAGACGCCACCATCTTGACTACTGAGACCGTACGGCGGCGGAGTCCGTAAGTTTGCAGGAAACATGGCCGCACCTATATGGCTGCTTTTCCGAGGGCACCGCCACCTTGTCAGCTGAGTCCGTACGGCGACTGCTTGTACGGACTCCGTTACAGGAAATATGGCCGCGCCTATGTGCGTCTTCCACGCAGATGCCGTCATCTACGAAAATGATTCCGTAAGATGGCCGAGTCCGTACGTTCACAGGCAATACATGGCAGCGTCCTAATCGCGGCTTCCAGGAGGGCGCCGCCATTGGCCATCAATTCCGTACGCCGGCGGCTTCCACGAAGTTCAAAGAAAAAGTGGCAGCTCCCTAAACACTACCTGTATCAAGTTACACTCACCCTCCCATTCAGTCACTTTTCCTTCTACATGTATTAATGGCGCGCCAGCAGACTGTGTGCCTTAGCCCTGCGAAGGAAACCTTTCCCCCTGTTATGTCTCCGATGTCACCGTCCACACTCTTTCCCGCTCGCATTTCTCCTTCCAGTTCTTCAGCCAGGCCTGGCATGATTCAGCCTCTGGGCTTTTGCAGGAGCGCTCTCGCCCCTCAGAATTAGTCCCAAGCAACCATGGAAGGCCATAAACGGTGGTGAACTGACCGACTGGTGAGAAGTGGCTGAACCAGGGCAGATTTTGAAATCCGAGACAGCTGGTTTCACCAAGTCTTCCCCCGACCCCGCCACCGCCAGAATGTGAATTTGCCGGGTTCCTGGTGACGTCCACTTCAGTCCTCTTGTTTCATACATATTCAATTCTCTCCCGTAAAGTTAATTGTAACATTTTTAAATTAGATCACGTACAATAAAAAAATTTTTTTGGACAGATCGTAGGTAGACGTCTCTTTAGGGTAATGATCTAACTGGGCAACCACTGAGGTCAAATGAGATACAACAGGTCAGTGCCCCCACCACCCCAAATCCCACCCAATGCGCGAGTCACGGTCATAGTAAATGTCCATATGTCCACATTCAGAGTCAGAACAACTTGATTCGGGTTGCGGAAAGCGGCTTGGGGAAAACGAAACTTTTCCCCCTTTGCTGACAATTCTTCTGGATTTCTTGGCTCCGGACGTAATAGCAACTTATTTGCTACTGATGATTCTCCTGCCCATGGTTTCAGTGGTCTGGTTTTCATTTTATTTATTTACTTATTTTTTACCTTTCCTAAACATTTTTACTCACGGCGCCTCCACACCATCACACAACTGAAGACACAGGAGCTGCAACATGGATTCAATGACCTTCTCTTTTTAAAAGGCGTTTTTAATCCACAAAGCAGACCTTCAGATCCAGACTTGCCTCCTTTTTCTAATTAATTAATACTCAATTAATCTTAATTTGATTGTAATTTATTTTAATTAACATAATTTAATTCATCAAATTTAGTTGTTCATTTACTGTATTAAATTAACTTTAGTTAGTATAAATGAATATGTATGTGTTGGTAAGGTACTCAGATAAATTTACTTTAACATCAATTAATGAATTTCATATAATTCAATTTTGATTTAATTACAATTTGATGTATGAAAATAAGTTTAAGGGAATATAGTTCAAGTTTAACTTAAATTTAATTACTCAAATTTAATTTAACATTACTGACTTGATTTACTAAATTTAATTTGGCTTAAAATAATTTAATATTAATTCAATGTATTCAATTCAATGTTGTGAATCATTTAATTTCAATTTAATATTGTTTACCTTTATATTTCATTTTATTTAATATGATTTAATTCATTCAATTTCAATTTAATACATTTAAATTTTAATTCAAATTCACCTAACTCATTACCTTTTAATGTTATATAACTAAGTTGAATTAATTAAATGTATTTTCAATTACTGTAATTTTAAATAGTAATTTATTAAATATGATTTATTCAATTAAGAAAAACCAGTGGGAAAACACAAATTACTCACCTCGTGAATGCAGAAAGAGCCATCAGTACAGATCCTTACAGATATTAAAAAGAGAATATTATTCACACATTTATACCAACATAATGCAATATATTTGGCTACTTAGATAAAATGGACAAATTCATTGAAAAAGACAACCTACTAAAACTAACACATGAGGAAATAGAAATTTTGAATAGCCAAGCAGCTATAAAATTATTTGAATTTCTAATTAAAAACTTTCCCACAAAGAAAACTCCAAGCCCAAATAGCTTCACTAGTAAATTCCATCAAATATTTAAGGAGGAAAAAAGATCAATCCTATACAAAGTGTTTGAGATAATAGAGGAGGAAAGAACCTTTCCAATTCATTTTCATAATCATTTCCCTGTTACCAAACTAGACAAAGACATTACAAGAAAAGAAAATGACAGGCCAACATACCCCATGAGCATGAATGCCACAAATTTTGAGGAACAATCTCCAAAAGACTGCTTTTCCTATTTATTTATTTATTTATTTATTTATTTATTTATTTTTAAGTAACCTCTACCCTCAATGTGGGCCTTAAAGTCACCACCTGGAGACCAAGAGTCACCTGCTCTGCCAACTGAGCCAGCCAGGTGCCCCCTGCTTTTACTTTTGGCATCACTATGGATTTTAAGGTTCCACAAGACCATGCTTACTTCTGACACTAATTGCAAGTTTGCAAGTCCCCAACTAATTCACTAGAAGGACTCACAGAACTCACTGAAAGTTGTTGTACTCACAGTTATCACAGGGAGAGGATTAAAATCTGTCTAAGACAGAGTCTGGAAGGGTCTAATTCACTAGAAGGACTCACAGAACTCACAGAAAGTTGTTGTACTCACAGTTATCACAGGGAGAGGATTAAAATCTGTCTAAGACAGAGTCTGGAAGGGTTCCAAACACAGAGCTTCTAGTTATCCTGTCCCTTAGGCATCTTGGACACAGTTAGTTGCTCTTAGGGACAATACGTGACAACAGGCATGGAGAATTGTCAACCAGGGAAGCTCACCTGAGCCTTGGTGTCCAGAGTCTTTATTAGAGTTCCATTACCTAGGCACTGTTGACTACCCATGTGTCTAATCACAGTTTCTATCCCCTCAAGAAGCAGAGCTGATACCATGTGACTTTAAGTCCTCACCCCAAGTCACATTGTTAGACTATCCAGTGACTAAAGACCCTTAGGCAAAGACACTTCTGTCAGGAATGACGTTAAAGGGCTCAGAGATTATCTCCCAGAAGCCAAGCAGAACAAAAGCCAGACCTCTCTTTAGGCAAGGTTAAATTCTTTACTACACAAGGGCAGAGTCATTAACAAAATATAAGCAAATTGCATCTAGCAATTTGTAAAACTGATAATATACCATGAAGAAGTGTATTTATGCCAGGAATGATCTTCAAAATGCAAGATTGGCTTCATGTTTGAAATATTGTGGAGGATTAGTTATTATATCATGGCACTCTCCTCAGATTATACATCTCCTCAGAGGCCAAGTAGGCAAAACTTAATTGCTGTCTGAGTCTTGGTGGAATGCCCTGGATTTCCCCCAAACCAAGGGAGAGAAGCAGCCTTATGAGGAATAGCCAAAAGGCCATGTCTCATCCATCTCCCCAGCTGCAGTTGAGCACAAGACTTACCACTTCAGCTCTCCTTTGGAAATGGCCACTGGCTATAGAAGCACTTGACTGAAGTTTAGAGCTGATCACTCAGCAGAAAAGTGACCATCACCAGTACTGTCCATATGGCTCCTCTGATTGGGTGTTATTTTTAGGGGACTAGGAATGTAGGAAATTGATACCATGATGATCTTGCTAAATCTAATAAAACATCTGAATGTGTTTGAGCTTGTTGTCTCCTAACCATCTGAGTCTGTGGAAGCATGGCAAGCCATGCTGAACAGCTGTAGTAGTGATACCTGTCACCTTGTTAGCCACCACACCACTGCTTAGGGACTGCTTGGCCACTTGACAGTTTGAGGCAATGAACATTAAAACTCCCTAGGCTCCAGTAGCAAATGCTCTTGCCTAAGTGGTGGGTCACGGGGGAATATGAGTCCCACATTGCCCAACCTGTTCATAGATGATCACCCATTGGTTGGCAAGTCAAAGCCTCTGTGTCAATGACCTAAAGCATTATCACACTCTGCCCACAGGACTGACTGACAAACCACCTCCCAAATTTAGGGGCCTATTCGCCAAGTGTTTTGGATTTATGTGCTCATGCTGCATAATCATTCTGGCAGTCAAGAGAAAAACTCTTCCTTCTTCTCCAGATACAACGTGCCTCACTAGACAGCTCTTGCTGAGTGCAATTGACTTAGCCCATGGCCATCCTGGTTTTGCACGAGAAGGTATAAGCTACTCTACTACCTCTCTTAAAACTTCACTGTGAGGCATCTGGTGGCTCAGTCGGTTAAGCGTCTGCCTTCAGCTCACATCAATCTCAGGATCATGGGATCGAGTCCTGCATCAGGCTCCTTGCTCAGCGGAAGCCTGCTTCTCCCTCTGCCTGCCGCTCCCCCTGCTTCTGCGCTCTCGTGCTCTCTCTCGCTCTCTCTTTCTGACAAATAAGTAAAATCTTAAACATACAAACAAAAACTCAATGTCAGCTACAAATCAAAAGCAGGTGTGTTTGCTGTGCTATGTGGGAAGAAGTCATTTCATAGACCCAGCCAATACCCCCTTCATGAACCTGTTTTTTGTTTGTTTTTACTGATTCTTGGGCTGTTTGGTCTGCCACTTTCAGAGTATAACAGTGTCCTGAGACCAAAAAGTTAAAAACTCCCATCTTGAAATATACTAATTACAGTTGACCTTTGAACAACGTGGGGGTTAGGGGCACCAAGCCCTGTGCAGTTGAAAATTGACATATAACTTTTGACTCTCCCAAAATGTAAATACTAATACCTACTGTTGACCAGAAGCCTTATCAATAACACAGTCTATTAACACGTGTTTTGTATGTTTATATGTATCATATCCTGTATTCTTACAATAAAGCTAGAGAAGAGAAAATGTTATTAAGGAAATCCCAAGGGAAAAAAATACATTTTCGGTACTGTACTATTTTTATCAAAAAAAATCTGCATGTAAGCTTAAACATGTATTGTTCAAGGGTCAACTGTATAGTTTAGAGAAACTGCCTAGATTTGTGCTAAAGTGTCTCCAGTTTTACCAACTATTGCCTTTACTTCATCAGTGCAGCTATTAATGCAGTGAGGAATGGGGGGAAAAGCCTTAATATTATGAAAAGGTTTGATCTTCCACCACCTAAAATCATCTCAGGAGTCCCCAGAGGTCCATAGACAATGCTTTCAGAACCAATTTTCTATACCATAAAGATTAGCATTTATCACGTACTGTCGAGTATTGTTGATTGAGTGCCATGGATTATGCTCATTGCACTAACTAAACCGGACCTCTCTGAAGTCAGGGACACAAGCTTTTTACTTTTTTTAGTAGGTGTACACTATCTACCTGGTGTAGACAAATGTCGGTTAGTTGGTACTTAATCATGCTCATTGAGATCTTAAAAATAATCAGCAGTTACCTGTCTTTCTGTAGATGACTTGGGAAGAGAACACACAAAGTTGCGAAATAACAACAAAAGAAGTTTTGAAATGCGAAGAGAAACTACTTGAAATACACCAGTTGTTGGGGGTGTATAAAAGAAATACACCAGTGAAATCCTCTCAGAAGAGGCAGAGTAACTTTCCAAGTCTTTCTTTTTTCTTTCTCTTTCTTTTTTTTTTAGATTTTATTTATTTATTTATTTGAGAGAGAGCAAGAGAGGGAAAGAGAGCACAGAGGGAGGGGGAGAAGCAGACTCACTGCTGAGCAGAGAGCCCGATGCAGGGCTCAATTCCAGCACCTGGAGAGCATGACCTCAGTGAAAGGCAGACACTTAACCGACTGAGCCACCCAGGCGCTCCTCCAAGGTCTTTCCTATCTAGATTTTTATTGTAGCAAAACATTGTAATTTAGTAAAGCCCTAAAACTTAGAAGGAAAAGAAAGTATGATTTGTGATATTTTCCCTTTACCTTTCTTCTAATTATAATACTAACACACTGCAGAAAAACTAAAAAATCTAGAAATATGTAAAACAAAACCCATGAATAATTCTACCATTGAAAAGAAACATTGTTAACTTGCTAACATTTAGATATGTACATACAGGTACATAAACATTAAAAAGCAGATTTGGGGTTATGTGAGTATTTCCAGACCTATGTTTTAATCTTTTGGTCTAACGTTTTTTGAGACATATGTTTCCATATCCATAAATACTTTTTAAAATAATTCTTAAACTAATTTCAAAATGTTTTTTAAGTCCCTGAAAGTTAGGATTGTTATCCGCACTTTACCGTGAAAGCAATTAAGACTCAGGGCGCCACATAGTCTCTAGCCAGACCACATAGTTAGTAATAATAAATCTCATATTGTTAGTAACAATTTTCCTGCTTTGAGTGCTGTTCAGTGGGTTGAAATCAGGGCATAGACTGAGGGAACCCCAGCATGGGAGCAGCTAAATGAAAAGGCTGATGAGGCAGCCACAGAATGGAGTAGGTTCTGAAATCTGAGGGTCACAGTGGACCTAAGTCAGGAGATGGATCAGTAGTCCAGGTAGTCAGACTCCAGGGGTCAGGATCTTAGTCAGGAAACAAGCAACATGGAATGAAGAGCAGCGGTCTCTGGATGTCAACACACTTCATGGTCTGTTGGTGTCGGGATCATCAAAAAGGACGTGACTAACAGCGGCATTGGTTAAAACAATGCTTAACTCACACAGAGAAGGGACAAAGTGAGCCAGTGGGGCTCTTATTGCATTGGGTGTGAAGTCTTCATTTCCCATTCAATGTGCACTCCTTTGTTCTGCTTAAGCATGTCATAGAGCACCTGGCTAACTCCACTACTATATCCCACCAGGAATGGGGTCCTCCACCTGCTGCACAAGATGGGTGCTTGTAGGCCATCCCCCTGCTAAGGATAAACATACAGGTTTATTGAGTATATATCTAGGAATAGCTGGGTCATATGGTAACTCCATGCTTGACTATTTGAAGAAACTGCCAGACTGTTTTCCAAAGTAGCTTCACCATTTTCTATTTCCACCAGCAGGTTCTAATTTCTCCAGCTCCCCAGTAACATTTGTTATCTGTCTTTTGGATTATAACCATGTAAGTGGGTGTGAAGTGGTGTCACACTGTGGGCTTGATTTGCATTTCCCTAATGGCTAATGATGTTGAGCATATTTTCATGTGCTTATTGGCCATTTTTATATTTTCTTTGGAGAAATATCTTTTTCATTGGTTGTTACTGTGTCTATAAATATTCTGGATACATTCCTTATCAGACACAGGATTTGCAAACATTTTCTTCCATTCTGTCAATTGTCTCTTCACTTTCTTGATGGTGTTTTTTGAAGCACAAAAGTTTTTAATTTTCAACCGACAAAACTAAAAGACAACCCACTGAATGGGAGAAGATATTTGCAAATGGTATATCCTATAAAGAGTTAGTATCCAAAATATATAAAAAACTCATACAACTCAACACCAAAATAACAAACAATCCAGTTTAAAAATGGGCAGAAGACAGGAACAGACATTTCTCCAAAGAAGATAGACAGATGGCCAACAGACACCTGAAAAGATGCTCAACATCACTCACCATCAGAAAAATGCAATCAAAACAACAAGGAGATATCACCTCACACCTGTCAGAATGGCTAAAATAAAAAACTCACGAGACTACAAGTGTTACCGAGGATGTGGGGGAAAAAGGAGCCCTCATGCACAGCTGGTGGGAATGCAAACTGGTGCGGCCACCCTGGAAGATAGTATGGAGATTCCTCAAAAAATTAAAAATAGAACTGCCCTATGATCCAGTAATCACACTACTGGGTATTTACCCAAAGAATACAAAAACACTAATTTGAAGGGAGGTATGCATCCTTATGTTTACTGCAGCATTATTTACAATAGCCAAACTATGGAAGCAGCCCAAATGCCCATTGATAGATGAATGAATGAAGAGGATGGGGGTTATACATATACAATGGACTATTATTCAGCCATAAAAAAGAATGAAATTTTGTTATTTGCAACAACATGGACGGAGCTGGAGAGTATAACGCTAAGTGAAATAAGCCAGTCAGAGAAAGACAAATACCATATGATTTTACTCATATGTGGAATTTAAGAAACAAACAAATGAACAAAGGAAAAGAAATAAGAGACAAACCAAAAAACAGACTCTTAACTGTAGAGAACAAACAGATGATCACCAGAGGGAAGGTTGTTGGTGGCATGGGAAAGGAAAAGAACATTTTTAATATTGATGATGTCCAGTTTATCTACTTTATTTTTTGTCACTTGTGCTTTTGGTATCAAATTTAAGAAACAATTGCCTGACCCAAGGTTACAGAGATTCACACCTATGTTGTCTTCAAAATATTTCATAATTTAAGCTCTTACATTTAGGTTTTTGGTCCATCCTGAGTTAAAAAATCCATTTTGAGTCTTCTGTATGGTATGAGATAGGGGTCCAACTTCATTCCTATGCATATGGTAAACAGATGTCCCAGCACTATTTGTTGACTAATCTTTCCTCAATGAATAGTTATGGTATCCTTGCCAAAAATCAATTGACCATAAATATGAGGATTCATTTCTGAACTCTGAATTCTATCCTAATAGATTTATATATTCTATAGATCTGTCTTATGCCAGTACCATATATCTGTATGTCTTGATTATCGTAGCTTTGTAGTAAGTTTTAAATTCAGAAAGTGTGAGTCTCTTTATTCTTTTAAAATATTATTTTAGCTCCTCTGGATTTCTTAAATTTTCCTAAAATTTTATGATCAGTTTGTCTAATTTTTCAAAGACGTCAACTGGGATTTTGATAGGGGTTGTTTGAATCCGTAGATCAATTGCGAGTAGTACTGCCGTGGGAGCAGTAGTAAGCCTTGCAATGCACCAGCATGAGCTGTCACCTTCTGTTAACACAGGCCCTGACTGCAGGTCCAGTCGGGCTAGGCTGGGCTTAGGAACTGGGGGCAGCTGGACAAGTTTCTAAGGTCTCGGTATAGGATATTAACACCTTTTCCTCCCTTCCTCCTACCACCTCCAGGTCCCCTCCCCTCCAACACCTCAATTGCCACCGTTGCCACCACAGTCATGTAGGGGGTGTGAGGCCTTTCAACCTCATCCTGCCCCATGAAACCAGACAGTTGTCTTTAGGTTTCCAGGACCTTCCATGGGTACGGCAGCTGTGCCGTATAGGGAGGAACCCACAAATCACAGCGACCAGTGAGGACTGCTTTAAGGTGTGGCATTTGGGTTGCCCTGACCTACCCACTCCCTGAGGGGGGTGTGTTTGCTCCTGCCAGAGTGGGCAGTGTCACCAAGGGAACCAAGGACCCCGAAATGAGCTCTTTCCTCTTGCTCTGAGAAGCTGTAATCTCTGCAGGATTCTCTCCTGCACCCAGGCTGGGCTTGCTGGATATTATACCCTTCTTCCCTGAAGGCAAACTAATTCCTAGTACATCTTTCCTTTGAAAAGGCTGAAGGTCTAAATACAACTCCAATTTATACAGCGAATTGTATCTTATAATAGGTATAAAGGTGTGGTTAGCTCTCATCTGGTTCCAACAGCACAGTGTTCAGGCTTTTTTTTTTTTTTTTTTTTTGCAGTTTGGGAAGAGTATTGTTATTTTGCTATTTATGGTACCGGCTGAAAACGGGGGGGGGGGGGGG
>NW_024424230.1:23365604-23465308 GCF_017311325.1 Ursus maritimus | reverse complement strand
GGGAGAAAGTGGAGGTGATGGGGGCGGCCACGGTGCACACACCTCTCTACCAGTCCCACAGCAGCCGCAGCCCTGCCCCTTGCCTGGTCCCCTCCGCCACCAGTGGGTGCTTCCACTGTGGCATCGGCGGGAGGGGCCCCAAACGGAATCCCTAGGCACTCCAAGAGCTCCCATCCTGCAAAGGAGCCCACCCGAAATCAAGTCCTGCGTGGGGCCTGTCCAATCGCTGAGTGGGTTTTTCCAACCTCTGAACCTGCCTCTGCGAGGTTAGGTTTCCATAATAAAAATCCTGGATCCCCGGGTGGTTGGGTACATGAGAGCAGGAGGGGCCTCGGCTCAGCAACAGGAAACCCAGGCTGGCCCCGAGGCTGGCACCATCACACAGAGACTCCTGCCAACGCTGCTCACGGCCGAGGTGGCTCTCAGCAGAGCCAGGGGCCCGGTGGGGCCTGCCCGCCTTCCTGGGCCGTGGTCTGCAGCAGGCTATTGGCCGGTTTTCACCCTCACTAGGAAATCCATGTCAACATATGGAGAGTTTAGCTAAGCTACTCCTGTGTTGCCATCCCCGCATCCATTTTGTTTGGCTAAGTGGCTCCCAGGGGCCTCAAATGGACACTAGCTCCTCATACAAGCCCATGCCCTAGATAGCAGCCACCGACACATGCAAATGCAGACTCCTGATACGACCTCCCCAACAGCCCTTGTGATCGGCAATCTCATCTGTCTCCCCAAGCCTATGCGCCTTATGTACTACTTAGATAAGACCTGGTGGGACCACCCAAATCCCACTCTTTGGTTTGAATTGATCAGTTCCACTTGGGAACCCCAAAGCACTCCATCCAGGGACCCTAATTAAAGGCATGTGCCCCGGGTCCTGAATCCCTATCTGCACTCTGCCTTGATCTCCCCACCCACAGAGGAATGCAGGGTACTTCCCTCAGGAACCTGTGAGTAATAAAATTTCTCTATTTCAATTTCCCTTGAGGTCTATTGTTGAAACGGGGGAAGGGAGCATGGGGCTCACCATCCAGCACCCTGCATCCCGCTTAACAAATGTTCATTGAACAATGTCATAGGACGGTGGCATAAGATGGGAGCCCATGGCCAAGCCACTTTTAACCCCCTCAAGGACTCAGCCCTCTGCCCCTATGTGGTGAGAAGATCACAGAGACCTGGCCCAGCCAGCCCAAGTCTGGGGACAGGTGGCCCAAGATCTCTGGATGGGAACAGGGTTGACCGTTTGGAAGCCAGGAAGCCTATCATGGGCCTCAGGGGACCGTGACACAGTGATCTGCAGCCCTTCGGGGATCAGTGTCACCTGGCTCCTTGGGGGCAGGGAATCTGAGGCTGTTTCCTCTGGGATATGACTCCCTACCATCTCGTGGGCCTTGAGTACTAGGACAGGAAGGGGAATCCCTTCCCACAGAGGGAGACCAGCTGGAGGCCATGTGTGCTGCTGTTCTTTCCCAGGCATCGCCTTCCACACCACAACTGAAATCAAATTATTACCACCACTTGCCAACTTGTTTTTTTCTAGAGCTGTGGTATAGCTCTGTTTCCCTGCTGTGTCTCCTGACTTACTCTTTCTTCTGATGATTTCGGAAGATAAAACAAGGGCTCACTTTGGCAGGACATACACGAACAGAGGAAAATAAAACAAACGTTTGCAGTTTTCAGAATGTTTATGGCAGGCCGCCATGTTATGTCTTTGTTTTGTGTTGTTTTAACAACTGTAATTGTCCTAATATT
Source organism: Ursus maritimus (assembly GCF_017311325.1). Lineage (NCBI taxonomy): Eukaryota > Metazoa > Chordata > Mammalia > Carnivora > Ursidae > Ursus > Ursus maritimus. The sequence goes on along the minus strand of NW_024424230.1, from coordinate 23,463,559 downwards.
CTTTTGCTCTCAAGCATAGTGGGGAATTCTGTGAAAAGAAAACAAAGAACGAAAAAAAGACCATCCTTGTGTAATTTCTTTGAAATCGTTTTCAGTGTTTTATCTTAACATGGAAGGTGCTTTTGTGTGCATTTCGAAACACAAATGTAACTATAAAATGTATTGTCTTTTCTTAAACCTACTATTTGGTGTAATCCTATATGAATTTACAATACATGTGCTTATATTTGCTCATTATAGAAAAGATTTTGAGAAATCTTTGTAATACTACAAAAAAGTGTGACACACGTGAAGCTTATGTTTTCAGTTCAATAAACATTTTCCTTTAAACAAAAATGTGAGAAGACGGAAGTCACTGATTTTTTTCCTACTGCTCTGGTGTTTCTTTTTCATATTTAAAGTTAGCTTTTACTAAACACAGAGTATCACATTCATACATTCCCTGTTTCCTGGCACCACGGGCGAAGGAAGCAGCAATATTTACAAGTAGTATCAAATTCGGGAAGCAGGGAGGCAGGGACAGCTGTTGACTGGAACCTCTCAGAGCTCAGGCAGATTCTATTTCCTTCCCTAGTGGCTATTACTATCCAGCCTGTGCTGCTCTAAGGGACCCGGTGTAGCCCTTCTAGTTTCCCTCTCTCAAAAGAAACAGGCTTTTACTGAAGTCAGGTGCCCTGGTGGTATGGGAAATCTTAGTGTTGAGGAAACAGGAGCCTCTCCTGGCTTCTTACCCCACTTACTGGCTTCAGCACAGGGGAAGAATGGGAAAATGCCTGGGCCAACAAGCTTCATTTTCACAGCTTAAAAAAAAAAGAATAGGGGCACCTGGGTGGCACAGCGGTTAAGCGTCTGCCTTCAGCTCAGGGCGTGGTCCGGGCGTCATGGGATCGAGCCCTACTTCGGGCTCCTCTGCTATAAGCCTGCTTTTTCCTCTCCCACTACTCCTGCTTGTGTTCCCTCTCTCGCTGGCTGTCTCTATCTCTGTCAAATAAATAAATAAAATCTTTAAAAAAAAAATAAAGTATGGAATCACTTTGATGGAGGCAGAGGAACCCTACTGTTACTGGAAAAGACATACTTCTTCAGCAAAGTTTTCACTGTAAGATGGTGATAGTGGACATACATCTTCCTTCCATGTGTTAAGCTAGGAAGCCCCAGAAAATGTTACCAGGGCAGCTGACGCTGCAGTCACAGAGCCCTCAAGGACCAGTGACAGAACCTCAGAGATATCCAAGGATCATCAGTCTGAATCCAGGTCAGACGGGTTGTCATAGCCGAACTCCTTCTGCACCCCTAAAGGGGATTTGCTCCACATCTCTGGTCTGCCATTGCTTCCTTCCTTTTCCCTGAGGCTGTCCTAGTCATCCGAGCTCTGGAATCTTCTTCATTTCCGGCATTATTCGCCTCCTTTGGGCCCTCATTGTGCCAGTTATTCTCACTTGTTTTCATCATTTTCATCTTCATAAATGTCCTCTGCTTGCTAGCCATCACTCACCAGCTTCCACTCCTGGCTGAGGGCTGCACAGAGGAAGTCCTCCAGCCATCCTGGAGAGGCCATCTCCACGTAGTAAATGTCGTACACATAGTCGTCCTTCTGTTCCTTCTGGTGCCCAACACTTGATCCATCCTCAGATACAGTCAGCTGCTCGTGGGTCAACTCTGGGAAATTGCAGAGGACTACTTCTGGGTCAGATGTCTTGCAGGAGCCATTGAAGGTGGCCTCTGGGTCTCCCTACTTGTGGACCAGGTCAACAGCTGGAAGTGTGGCTTCTGGGTTCCCCGTGCAACATCAGACTCCAGGCCACTGGAGGGAATCCCCAGGATCAGTGGCTAGAGACCACCCTGCAGTGGCCTTCCAGCCGGATCTCCTGAGCCAAAGCACAGAGGTCGGGCGGGATATGCTGCTGGGTACCCACGGGAGAGGCTGCACTGGCTGGGTCCTCCTGAGAGTGCATGAGGGCCCCCACCTGGAAGACGTTATTTTCTATTGCTCTCTCCAGATCCTTGGGGGTGTCTTTTGGGCCACCAGTGGATTGCGAGTCTCCAAGGTCTTAACAAGTGAGGACAAGAGCTTTGGCAGGCTCCCCGCTGTTCTTCGGCTTCATGCAGGTTACGCCTGTCCTGCCTGCCTCCAGGGTGGCCATCACCAAGCCTCTTACTGCTGTTGTATTTCAAGATTACAAGTCAAGCCTGAACAACAGGAATTTGAACTGCACCAGTCCACTTAAACATGATTTTTTATTTTTTTAGAGATTTATTTATTTCACAGAGAGAGAGAACAAGCAGGAGGAGCAGCAGAGGGAGAGGGAGAATCAGGCTCCCCGCTGAGCAGGGAGCCCGATGCAGGACTCAATCCCAGGACCCTGAGATCATGACCTGAGCTGAAAGCAGATTTTTTTTCAAAATAAATACAGTATAGAACTGTCAATGTATTTTCTCTTCCTTATGATTTTCTTAAGAACATTTTGTTTTCTCTAGCTTCCTTTGTTGTAAGAATACCATATATAAAACATATAACATACAAAATATATGTTAACCAACTATTTATGTTCTCCATAAGGATTCTGGCCAATAGCAGGCTATTAGGCGTTAAGTTTCTGGGGAATCAAAAATGATCTGTGTGTTGTCGACTTCACATAGGGCCGACTGACCTTGTAACTCTTCCTCAACAAGGTACTGATCTTACTCTCAGCACCGTAAAAGCAGCTGCCTCAACCCATCAGGAAGGATCTTTGGGCCAGACCTGTCCTTTTAGGGTGTTTGGAACATGTTAAGAATTATATAATTTGTCAGAGTGAGCAACACAAGAAGTGCCAAGTTTAAACTCGCATGAATTGTATAAAACAACACAAATGAGAATTGCAGACATGAAAAGCTTTACCCAGCTGCTGAGCAAATCAGCCACCAGCATATGTATTACCAAAAACTTGATCTAGTCACTGAGTACATTCTGAGATCCTGCAGACTCCTTGCTAGCTGGCTTTAGATCTGTCCCCCTCTCTGGCAGTGGGAACAACGTAGGTGGTTCTTGCTAGGAAGACAGCTGGAACTTGATCTTTTCCTCTTAAAGAGGAAAAAAGGGCCCCTGTAATCTGTTTTCCTCTACTTAATAAATTGAATTTTTAAAACATGCCATTTGTCTGTCTTGTGATTATATCCTTTAGGTTCATTCACTCTCACTTAATTATGGCTGAAAACGTCAGCATCCTCCTCTACAAAGTGATAGCCGCACCTCTCTGGTTGCTGCATCCAGGCCTTACAGGACCACATCTTGGTCCCAAGTATATCCCAGGTTCTCCTTTACTGACCACTTGCTGAGACAGCAGACAAACCCTTCTCAGCTTGACCCTAACTCACATTTCATTTTCCCAGCTCTTGACCTGCCCTCCCTACTCAGTATATGAGCTGTACTCACATTGAAAGTAACACTGAAAATCCTTGTTGTGTCTCTTAAACTGCTGCCCTTTGTTTACAAAGATGGGAGCACTACCCCAACATCAAACCTAAATGTATTTTTTAGCTCATTTGTTTTAGTTTACATGCAATAAAATTCATTCCTTTCACTGTACAGTTCCATGAATTTTAAGAAATGCATAGCTGTGGGTACACAACCACCACAATCAAGATACAGAGCTCTCTCATCACCTCCCAGAAAGTTCCCTTGTGTCACCCCATTGTAGTCAACCTCTTCCCCCAGCCTCCTTACCTGGAAACCACTGATCTGTTTTCTGCTCCTGTAATTTTGCCTTTCCCAAAATGTCTTATAAAAGGAAACTTTGGGGCGCCTGGGTGGCTCAGTTGGTTAAGCATCTGCCTTTGGCTCAGGTCATGATCCCAGGGTCCTGGGATAGAGGCCCACCTTAGGCTCCCTGCTCAGCCGTGAGTCTGCTTCTTCCTCTGCCTTCCCCTCACCCTGCTCATGCTCTCTTACCCTCTCTTTCTCTCAAATAATAAGTAAAATCTTTAAAAATTAAAATTAAAAAAAATTTAAAAAAGGAACCCTTTATATAAGCCTCTTTCACTTGGATGAATGCTTTTGAAATTCCAAGTTGTTGCATGGTTCAGTTATTCCTTCTTTTTAATTGTGTAGATTTGTATAGATGTACCATGTTCCATCAATCTATTGAAAGTCATTTAGTTTTTGGTAGTTATGAATAAAGCTGATACAAATATTTGGTTAAAAATTTTTTCTGTGATCATGAATTTTCATTTTTCTTGAGTAAAAACCTATGTGGGATTGCAGGTTGATATGATAATAAGTGTATATTTAACTTTTTAAACTGCCAAGCTCTTCTCCTTACATTACCAGAGCATGCTCCCCTCTTAACCAGAGACCTGACTGCGGTCCAGTTGGGCTGGGTTGGGCCTGGGGGCGAGGAAAGCCGGAGAAATCTGAGGATCTGGCACATTCCCCCAATTTCCGTGTTTTCCCTTCATCACTATGATGGGAGTGTGGCTTTTCTTCTCACGCTGTAAGGTGTCTTAACAGCTGGCCCTTATATATTTGCGCTTCGCGCTCAGAACTATGAGCGAGGTAAAGAGACCGGAAGTGCGCTCTGTCACCACGGGAACCGAAGAGTCAAAGACTTCCCAAGGAGTCGAATTACTGAGTCTGCGCAGTCCTAGCCTCATCGTTGGCCACGCCCCCAGTCTGCCTTGCTCCTTCGCTCTTGGGTCGCGATGGAAAGGTGGATACTCTGGGAAATCGATTATGGCGAATACTACAGCATCCTTTCCCGTGAGAAACTCACGCTGTAGTTGGAAAGACGATATGGAATCAAACAATTTCAATATTTTTTTAAAGTACCATCAATAATAGAGGAATGCAAAGTTCGGAAAAAATTTGACCCACGCTCAAGGGAGATCAAGGAAGATGACCCGCGGAGGTAATTATTGAGCTAAATTTTGAAAGATGATTCGGAATTATTCAGAGGACAAAAAGGGTTCGTGGGCTGAAGGACATTCCAGACAAGAACTTCATGAACAAAGACGTAGAGGCATCAAACAGCACGTACGTACTGGCAAGGTGGGGGTGGGCGGCACAACGTGGCAACCACCGCGAACAGCTATTCCTGTGGTATCAACTGCTGGTCAAGAGGGGTGGTTGCTGAGGCTAATGAGGTGGGCAGGAGTCAGGTCAACAGTAGAATTGTATGTCATGCCAAGGAAGCTGGACTTTGCTTTGAAGATGACAGCCACGAAGGCACTTTTGTCAGGGAAGCACTGTGTCCTGTCGCAATCACCCCTGACCAGAAGTCTCAAACCCATTCCTGGTCTGGTTCCCCTCCTGACAGCTAAACTCTAATTCTGACCCTATTTTTCTTTTTTTTTTTTTTTAATTTAATTTATTTATTTGACACAGAGAGAGAGAGAGATAGCCAGTGAGAGAGGGAACACAGGCAGGGGGAGCAGGAGAGGAAGAAGCAGGCTCCCAGTGGATGAGCCTGATGTGGGGCTCTATCCCAGGGCTCCAGGATCACGCCCTGAGCCAAAGGCAGACGCTTAGCGACTGAGCCACCCAGGCGCCCCTGACCCTATTTTTCTAAGCAAAAACAAATCTGACTATGATGGTTCATAAGAGGATGTCGTGGATTCCAAATCTGTCCTGAACATATGTGGGACAGTCCAGGTGAAAGGGCAGGACCAGGATAGCTAATGTGCCAGACAATCCAGACATTCCGTTCTGGGGGTGAGATAGTTTAGCAATGGAATGTACAGGTATAACAGATGCTGTATTGCCCTGCCCTGTTGCCACCGAGAGACATACCAGCTGCAGGTAACGTTGCTAGGAAATTCACCAAGAGGCTTTATTGAGAATCTTAAGCAGACACACACACACACACACACACACACACACACACACACACACTTAAGCAGACACACATACACATACACACACACGCACACACACACACACACACACACACACACACACAAAAGGGTTCATGAAAAACAGTGCTAAAGGCAAAAGGATTAAAGCCAGGGACATTTAGTTGTACTGAATGATTTATTAATTGGCTGATTAATTGATCAGAGCTGGAAGATTATTTAAAAATAAATCCTATGGGGGAGGATGTTAATTACACCATAAACATAGGGTAGAATTTAATGGGCAAAGTCCTGTACAAAGTGGGGAGATTGGTCTTTAAGGGGAGGATCCCTGCCTCTTCCCTGAGAGTAGGTGGGAGGAGGAAAGGAGGCTGGGCATTTCCACCTTTGCCCCTGGAGGTCTGAAGATGGCTGTCTCTGCATGGATCTTCAGTATCTTGAAATGTGAATTCAGAACAGTTTATGGGCTTGCGGGGGTTAGATTTACTGTGGAGGTGAGTTTGAAAGGATAATGCTGTCCGCATGCAGCCTGTCCTTTTTCTTTTTATAGATTTGGGCCTGTTTTGTTTGGTTGTATCTCAAAGGGCGTATAGTTGGATTGTGTTGGTTTTTTTTTTTTTTTTTTTTTAGTCTGAGGATCTTTCTATCATACTGAAGATTAAATATATTTACTTACATTGTTGTAGTTTGCAAATCAATGTAAAAACTTGGTGAAAGATTCAGGGTTCAAGGAGCACTAAACATGCCTAGATTTGGGTTGAATTAGATAGGGCAGTGCTGGGGTGGTGAGGGGGCAGAAGTTATACACCAGAGGGCTCGGTCCCGTGGGAGTTAGAACTAGTAAGTGACGAAGCCACGTGAGAATTTATAGATTTTAGAGGCCATTAGGCCGTGATAACAGAGGGACAGAGGAGTTGTTTTGGGGTGATGGAACTTTTCTGGATCCTGAACTTCGTGGAATTTACACAAATCTATACATGTGCTAAACCTATAAAAAGTCAGTTTTACTGTATTTTATTTTTTTATTTTATTTTTTTAAAAGATTTTATTTTTATTTATTTGACAGAGACAGCCAGCGAGAGAGGGAACACGAGCAGGGGGAGTGGGAGAGGAAGAAGCAGGCTCCCAGCGGAAGACCTGATGTGGGGCTCGATCCCAGAACGCTGGGATCACGCCCTGAGCCGAAGGCAGACACTTAATGACTGCGCCACCCAGGTGCCCCAGTTTTACTGTATTTTAATTTAAAAAACATAAATTTACAATTTAACCCCAAAATAATAAACCATCCTACCTCTGACTACCTAAGGTGAGGTATGTTTTGTTTCTTTAACCCGTCTGATTTCTCTGTGATGTCTCTTCAGATGTCAGTGTTTTACCTGCAATTAAAAATGGCAGAGTTTATCAGTCTTACCAAGATTAGTACCTGATGCTGCAGCTGTTGTAAGATTTGGTGTTTCTGGTGAGCACTGTGAAGACGGTAGTGTGCACCCAGAGTGCTAACAAATTTCTAAAAATAACCAAAAGGAGATTGTGGGTTGGGGTTAGGGTTAGATTGGAGTTGGGATTCTGTTAAGTTTGAGTGACATTCGTAGTAAATGAGAGAGGAAGGAACCGTGAGCAGGAGTATTTACAGAGAATGCTGGGAAGGGTCCACACTAGCCATTTTGTATCAGGAGTAGGATCTTCGGTGTGTTTGCTTCTGACAGGTGGAATAATGAGAGTTTTCATTTTATTCTCTGTACTTTTCTGTGTTGTTTAGATTTGCTGTTAAGAACCCGCGCTACTTTCATAAAAGAAAAGCTAATGCTAACAAGGAAGATAGGGAAGTTTATCTTCAGAAACTTTTCGATCTGGTGTCCTGAATTTGCCTTTTGTTTAGCTTGTGCCCTCAAGAAGAATGGTGCTGCCCTGCCATCTAGTGGCCATATAGCAAAGGCGCCTTCCCACCAGCATTCCAATAAAGCAAAAATTTGTTTTACCAACTTAGAAGAAGACAACAAATGTACATTGTTCTGGGTAAAACTTTGGGTTGAAGACTTATTGATACCAAACAGAGATCAAATATTCTATTTTATGGTAAAATCTCATCCTTTTGGCATCATCAAGGAACAAAACTCCTCAACTCAAGTTTTAACTCTTACGGAACTACAGAAAAATTAAATGCACACTCTCGCTGTTTCTTAAAAAAGAATATATTGAATAAAACAACCTTTCCTTTAGGGCTTATGGTTTTAAAAAAGCAACATCACCAGGAAGAGCCTGGTTTAGTCATAATCAGTAAATCTGGGGCATGGTGTAGCGGTTTCTTACGGTTACATCATATACTGGTTTGCTACGGCTGCTACACACTGGATGGCTTGAACAACGGAAGTTTGTTGTCTCACAGTTCTGGAGGCTGGAAGTCCACGATCAAGGTGTTGGCAGCTTTGGTACCTTCTGAGGGCTGTGAGGGAAGGCTCTGTTCCACGCTTCTCTCTCTTTGGCTTCTGGATGGTCGTGTTCTTTCTCCCCGTGCCTCTTTGCTTTATCTTCCCTTCATATGTGTCTCTGTGTCCAAATACCCCCTTTTCATAAAGACACCAGTCATATTGGATTCGTGCCATGTAATGACTTCAGTTTAACTTGATTACCCTTTAAAGGCCCTATCTCCAAATAAGGTTACATTCTGAGGTCATGGAGCTTAGATTTCAGCCTATGAATGAAAGGAGCAGTGTATAATTCAACCCTGATTTGGTTTCCTATCAGCAGAATCACAAGTCTACTTTGATAAACAACAAGTATGAAGCAAGCGAGATGAAGAAGGGTGCCATTACTATTTCATAGGTGCCATGGGTGGCAGTGAGTCAGGCTAGAATGGAAGGGGCAGGACCCCTGGAGCATGATGGAGGGTGGGGATTGTTGACCTGAGAGGCAATAGGGTGGATAGTGTGGAAACGCATCGAGTGAAGTGGGGAGGAGAGGCGAACAGCAGGGCCCAGGCGTTCAGGGGAAGTGTATGGTCTAGCAGCGGAGTTTAGGGACCCATGCTAGGTATAAGAGAAAAGGCAGAGGGGGAACTTGAGCCAATGAAGGTCCTGGGAGCAGCTTCACTGGGATGTAATACGGGAAGAGCTGAACCACTGAACTGCAGAATGTGCGTGTAATCGCTAAGCCGTGGACAGGGGCAGGATTGAGCTTTGCTGCTTCAGGCGCCATTGTGGCTGGGGCACATCTGAGCTGGCGTGATTGTGCGGCTAGGCTCTGGGGAGTTCATCTACAGCTCAGACTGCTTCTGGGCGGCCTCAGTTTGTCTCAAACATCAATAGTACCTGGGAGGGTAAATCTACTGGGCTTGGGTTTGTCCCCTCTGCTATAAGAGTAATTTAACATCCTGTGAGAGATTTCTGATTCAAGGTACCAATGCTGCCAACCCCTTGATCTTGGAAGTTTATTTGGAGGTCTGGGAGTAAATCCTGGGAGTGTTCTAATGAGGTCCAAAAAAATCTTCGATGTAAAGATCTAAAATCTTGTAAGCATCTTTGAAATACATAAATTATTATTAATTTAGCTTTATATAAAGCTTACACAAGATTTATAAACAGACCCTGTTTATAAAGGCAGATTGAGATTTTCCAAAACATGGAAATCACCTCATCATATAGATTTGGACACCATCATGACAGGTAATAAAATTAAATGCTAATTGAGTTTTCATTTTATTGCTAGGTTTTCCTTAAGGAGAAGAACTTGCGGAAGGTAAGCAAGCTAAGCAAGAAAAATACCTTGGTTCTAGAAGATTAGAACATATTCAGCAAAATGAACACATCCATATAAATGGTATACGAATGGTCTTTTCTAGCTTTCCTGTGAGCCATTAATAGAGATCTGATTGGCAGGTATTTCTGCAATTAATTGATTCTGGAAAATTTGGCAAGCATTGCTCCTCTCTACCTTAAGAATTGGAAAAACTGCCCAGTTTATAAATACCAATATAATAATATCCTTGAAGTGTTTGAAATGCTTTGGGGGAAAGTCTCTGTCAAATAAGAGTTTTGTAATGTATAATACTTGATCTCAAATATTTATATATAAAATATAAATTGTTTTCAAAAATATTTCACCAAGGGGCTCCTGGGTGGCTCAGTCATTAAGCATCTGCCTTAGGCTCAGGTCAAGATCCCAGGGTCCTAGGATTGAGCCCCGCATCCTGCTCCCTGCTCAGCGGGAAGCCTGCTTCTCCCTCTCCCACTCCCCCTGCTTGCGCTCCCTCTCTTGCTGTCTCTCTCTCTGTCAAAGAAATAAATAAAATCCTAAAGTATATTTTACCAAATTCACAAAGTATGTCAGTATGTGAATGCCATAATCCAAGTGTATGTGTTGGTTGTCTTCCTCTTGAGATCCATGCTGGACTGAGGGGGCCTGACCCAGATAGATGGCTTCAAGATTTTCCTTGCCTCCTGGCCTCAGGGTGGGTCCAGCCAAGGGGAGTTGGGGTTATCAGCAGAAGACGAATAGGTGGGAGAATACAGGCAGATACTTATTCTCCTAGCTTCCTTCCCGCTGAGTTCCTGACGGGGGTGCTCCGAACCTGATCAGAGACCATGGCTCCTGCCAAGTAGCCACTTCCATAGCACTGCCTCCCCAAACTCATGTGACTGTCGGTCTTCATGCTTAGGGATAATCACTGTTCCCTAAGTTATAAACCCCAGGGAACCGCGCCATTAAATGTTACCTTCTGAAAACTCTGCCACATATTTTAAGGAGTCCCTTTTATTAAGTTCTCCTCAAATTATCCCGTTTTTTTCCCGTCCTATTTTTGCCAAGACGTTGACTAATATAGTGTGTTCACTCTTTTCTTTGTGTGGACTAAGCATATGGCAGAAAAGACTAACAGTCTCTGTGAAAAACTGGAGAGATTTTGTACTCTAGAGCTGTTCTACCCATTCATATCGTCTTCCTTTTCTTTCAGTAGAAACCAGTGCTCCAATTTCCAGTCAGCTGAGTCTGTCTTGAGGTCAGTTTAGCCACAGCCTGTCAGGATTCAAGGGGTTATTTATACCTTGTTATTGTGTGGGTTGGACATTTTATAGCCCTAAATGCAGCAGCCATCCTCTAGAGTATGTGGGCTGGAAAGATTTTCTTCTTCTTCTTATTATTATTGAAAAAATACTAAGTTTTTTTCATTTGTGTCCTTGTCCCTTCCCTTCAATAGGTAGCCGGACTTCTCCCCTTATTCTTTATTACATACACACATTCTGTCTCATTAAAATGCTAGACTCTAGAAGCCAGAGACATAAAAGATTAGCCTCTCATAGTAGAAAATGTGTGTGTATATGATAGAGTGAATTGTGTCCCTTTAAAATTCATACGTTGAAGTCCTAACCCAACAATGTGACTATATTTGGAGATAGGACTTTTAAAAATTTAATTCCACTGTAGTCTAAAAAACATACTGTGTATTATTTCTAGTCTTTCAAATTTGTTAAGGTGTACTTTATAGCCCAGAATGTGGTCTGTCTCAGTGAATGGTCTATGCAAGCTTGAAAAGAATGTGTATCCTGCTTTTGTTTGACAGAATATTCCATAAATGTCAATTAGATCAAATTGATAGTGTTGTTCAATTAAACTATATCCTCAGTGATTTTTTTGCCTGCTTGATCTATTAGTTATTGACAGGGGGATGTTGGAATCTCCAAGTGTAATAGTGGATTTGTCTATTTTTCTTTTATTTCTATCAGTTTTTGCCTCACATATTTTGATGCTCAGTTGTTAGGTGCGTGCATGTTTAAGATTGTATGTCTTCTTGGAGAATGACCCTCTATTATTATGTAGTGTCTTTTTATCCCTGATAATTTTCCTTGTTCTGAAATCAACTTTGTCCAAAAGAAATATAAGTACTTAAGGGTTTTTTTTGGGGGGGGTTTTTTTTTTTTTTTGATCGGTGTTATCATTGTGTACCTTTCTGCATACCTTTACTTTTAATCTATCGATTCTGTATATTTAAAGTGGTTTTCCTGGGGCGCCTGGGTGGCTCAGTCACTTAAACATCTGCCTTTGGCTCAGGTCATGATCCCAGGGTCCTGGGATCAAGCCCCGAATTTGGCTCCCTGCTCAGCGGGGAGTCTGCTTTTCCCTCTCCCTCTGCCTGCTGCTCTGCGTGCTTACGCCCTCTCTCTCTCTCTCTCTCTCTCTCTCTCGCTCTGTCAAATAAATAAATAAAATCTTTAAAAAAAAAAGTGGTTTTCCTGTTGATAACATGTGTTTGGGTCTTATGTTTTTTTGTTTTTTTTTTTAAAGATTTTATTTATTTATGTGACAGAGAGACAGCCAGCGAGAGAGGAAACACAGCAGGGGAGTGGGAGAGGAAGAAGCAGGCTCCTAGCGGAGGAGCCTGATGTGGGACTCGATCCGGAATGGAATGCCGGGATCACGCCCTGAGCCGAAGGCAGACGCTTAACGACTGCGCCACCCAGGCGCCCCATGGTCTTATGTTTTTTTATCCACTCTGACAATCTGTCTTTTAATTAGTGTAATTAGACCCATTCACATTTAAAGTGTTATTGATGTATTTGGATTAATATCAGCCATGTTTGTAAGTATTTTCTATTTGTTGCTGGAGGCTTCTTTTCCTACTTTACCTGGGTTTAGTTGAGCATTTTTATTTTATTTTAGTAACCTTCAGATTTCCTTCAATTCAGAGATAATGTGGGTTCTTCAATATGATTTCAGAGTGATGATGTGATTAGAAGCCAAGCCATCCTCTACTTCTCCTCTGTGCTCCAGAATCTTCTGCTTCCCTCCTTGACATCAGTGTTTGAAGTTTATTACCTTACATTATTTCTGGTTGTTGCCAATTATTAGTGATTTTTTGGGAGGAGAGGATTTAAAAAAAAAACTTATTTGGGGGACATTTAAGAAGTAGGGAAAGGAAAATCTGTGGGATGGTCTTACTCCCCTCCCTCTTAACTTAAAAGTCCATACTCTCCACCCAGTCATGTTTATATTTAAAAGCAGGTCATAGGAAGAGAGAAATACTTTTCAGAAGGAAAAAACCCGAATGCTTGGAGCTGGACATGATCTCAGAAGTCACCTACTTCTCAAGTTCACAGAGCCAGTTAATGACTGAGCTGGGACTATCTAAAGGACTTGTGATATTTTTTTTCCATCTTCCACTGTTCACTAATGGGTAGAATTCCAGACATCAGAGAGGGAGAGAGAGAGACAGAGTAGTTTTCACGCTGGTGACTTTCCTTCCCTGCCTCTAATCATATCACATACCTCTGAGACTTTGGTAAGGGCACCCTGGTAGCCCAGAAATTGGGGCTCTAACTGTAACAGTAAAAAAAAAGTACACAGTGGATAAAGACTCCATAAAATGAGGAAAGAACACTAGGGGAAAAGTATAAGAAGCTTTTTTCTTTTTCTTCTTCTCTCTAGTTTCAAAAAAACCAAAAAACCAAACAAAACAAACGAACAAAAAAACCCAAAATAACACCTCGGCCAACCAACCAACCAACCAACCAAAACCAAAAAAATGCCACCAGAGCTATAAATCATTTTAAGGTATGAAACATTGTAAAAGTGAGGAGTTTGATTTTTCGGGATGATTCACCTCAGCTGCCACGACAGGTGAAGAGAAACGGTCCCTGTGAGAACTGTATTATGAAATGTAAAAACACAATCTGCCTTGAATGTTATTACTCCCAAAGGGTCAGACCTAATCCTGATCAGTGGCACATCTCGGAATGCACCCCATCGATTACAATGGGCCTTCCCTCTTCTGAAAGGACAGCTATGAAATTGGCCACTCTCCACTGTCAAAACCAGAGGATTAAATATTTCCGGAGCTTCCCAGAAATGCACAGTCCTATTGCGTAAAGAGATTTTTTATATTTGTTCTACAATGAGGACCTTAATTGATTCTGACTTGGGGACATCCAGAAATTAAACTTGACCCCCTAGCTGCAAGAAAAAGTAACAAAAGTACAAATAAAAGTATTTTGTCAAAGTCAGTTGGGTATCAAAAACTTAGAATTCATAAAGAATCTCGAATTGTTCATGTAATATACATGACATGAGGGAATTAAACAATGATGGAAGTCTTTAGGTTCAGAAGCATAAAACGTGGGAGCAAGTGACTTACCCTTTGCACCTGAGAGGCAGCAGAGCATCATGGGAAAGAGGACAGGCTCCGAGATACTGACTTGGGCAAGTTACTTAATTATAAGCCCCAGTTCCTCATCTGTAAAGTGCAGATCATAATTTTAAGTATTCATAAGTTTATTACAAAGATTAAACAAGGTAATATGTGTAAAATGCCTGAATTAGACTAAGCACCCAATAAAAGTTTCCTGATGTTATTGTTATTATTTTTCCCTGAAGACTAGAGTTCACATTGCTTTTACTCTTGCTTATATTTCTTTGAAGGACCAGTCCAGCAATTTCTTATATCTTGCGCTTTTAAAAATAAAGGGAAACCTCTCTAAGGTGGGGTCAGGAGGCTAGAAGGGGAAGTCTTACCATTCCATGTCAATTACAGGAAGCATTGTCAGTTATAGGCCTCAGCAGAGAAAGATGTACATTGTATCCCCTAGGAGAAATCAACTATCTCTGCAACGAGCCAATGAGAAATCATCATCACCCTGAACTCTTGCTTTTTCCCCAGCAAACTTTTGTTCAAGACAACCCTTCCCCACTTCCTCCTCCTTCTCCATAAAATAATGTTTCAGAAACCACCTCTGTCCTTTTCTTGGACTGTGTTTTGGGTAGGATTGTCCTAGCTCCCAGCTATTGAATGGCTAGCCAACCAGACCATTCCACCCCTCTAAACAGGCTGATTAGTTTAAGACTGGGCAGATGACCTAAATAGGACAATGAGGTGAAATCCTGGGGTTTTTTGCTACATCTATTCGGAAAGCAAGAATTGCTAACCTATTAGAGTGTAAGTCTGGAGGTACCAGTGATCACCAAAGAGAAAGCCTGCCTGAGAATGAAATCAACACAGATGAATGCAGAACTGAGAGACAGAGATGGTTCTTTAATAGGATGTTTGAGTTCCTGGGTCCTGCTATAACAGTAGACACAGACACGTGCTTACTTTACAGTTTTATAAGCCAAGTAAAGTCTTTTTTTTTTTTTCTTGCTCAAGTCAGTTTGGATTGAGTTTCTGTCATTACACTTGAAATCTTGATAAATAATCCTGTCCTAGGAAGAAATATGAACCAGGCAGTGCAATCTAATTGCTCATTTGTATATTTTTTTCACATTTTCCCCACCTCCTCTTGTATTCAGTGCCTTTATGCTGTTGGTCTTCCTGTTTATTTTTTCATGGGAAGTAATCTGAAAATGTTTGTCCTTGATGCTACAGGGTGAATTTGTGTTGCTGTGTTATTCTTCTTAGATAATGACAATTACTTTTAGTCCTACAATGAAAAGGTTTGTTCCTATTAAAGGACTTTAGCTTTAGATAAGCAGGTGTGTCAAAATTAAAAGAAACATTTAAAATGTGTCAACCAAATAACAATGTGTAACTGTTATTTGGATTCTAAACAAACCAATAGTTCTTAAACGATACAATCAGGGGAAACTGAATGTTGGCTGGATATTTGTTATACAGAAATAATTGTTAAAATATTTGTGTGTGATAATGCTAGCATGGTAATTTTTAAAGAGTTTCTATCTTCTGGAGATACATATGTAAATGTTTTTGGATGGAAAAATACAATATATGAAATTTGCTTCAAAATATTACAGTAGGGGGCGCCTGGGTGGCGCAGTCGTTAAGCGTCTGCCATTGGCTCAGGGCCTGATCCCAGCATTCTGGGATCCAGCCCCACATCAGGCTTCTCCGCTAGGAGCCTGCTTCTTCCTCTCCCACTCCCCCTGCTTGTGTTCCCTCTCTCGCTGGCTGTCTTTCTCTGTCAAATAAATAAATAAAATCTTAAAAAAAAAAAAAACCCAAAATATTACAGTAGGAAAAAAAATTCCGGTAGGAAAAGGGTGAGAGGAGAGGAGGTACAGATGAAACAAGATTTAAGTTAATAATGGTTGAAGCTGAAGTGATGGGTTGAGCATGGGATTCATTATCCTAGTTTAACTTTTTAAGTTTGAAATTTTCCGGAAATTTTTAAAAGTAATAAATAGAAATGGCCAAGGTTGCTATTTGCCTACCCAGAATCTATGCTCTCCTTCTCCCTTACGCACAGAACCCCTATATGGTTGAGGATGCCATGTAACTGTCTAAATAAAAAAAAAAATTTTTTTTTCTTCCAGTCCCCCTTGCAGATGTGAATGACCAGTGGGAAGCGGAAAGAAGCCATTGGGCGTGGCTTCCAAAAAAAACTCTTTAAAGGTGGTGGCTCAGCTGGTAAGTGAGCGTGTGACCCTTACCTCTTCTTTTCTGCTGCCTTAAACCAAGATCTGAGGAAGGAGCTGGCAGGGTCATCTTGCATCACAGGCAACCCCAAGGCCAGAATGCATGATGCTATGGATGGTGGCGCCAGAAGATAGACGGCATCTGGATAGCTGATGACCGTGGAGCTGCCACACCAGCTCGGGGATACTTTCCCTTTTTTCCCAACAGGGAGAATTGACCCTTTTTCTTAGTTTAAATTTGTATTTGCCCTTATAGCGGCTGTAAACGCTACGAAGACAAGGTCCCTGTCTTTAAGCTCACAAACTGGAGGGCTTTTTGGAATTATCTGGGGTGCTTTTTAAAATAGGAAGGCGTGGACCCCACTTCCAGGGTGCCTGATATCAATGACTTGGGTCCAGCGTAAGCGCTGGAATTTGTAAAAGCTGTCCCTGGTGATTCTAACGTGCCGCCAACCTGGAGACCTACGTTAGAGCTCGCCATTTGATTCCCGGAGCGCGCGGCCCCTGGCTGGGCAGCCGTCGAGACTGGGTGGCTGGCTGGGATCACCCGGGACAGCCTGGACTGGGAGAGGCACTGGCCGCATCAGCCTTGCGCGTCAATCCGTCCAGCCCCGCCTTTTCCCCCGCCCCTCCGTGGCCTCCGATGGCGCCGGAACTGGAGCCTCCCGCGTTCCGGCAGCGCCGAGGTGCGCCTGCGCGGCGCTGGGACCGGGCGGGCACTTTGAATTTCGCTCCCGGAGTCGCGTCTCGGGATCCTGGGCTTCTAAGACCGAGTGGCGCTTTGCTCCCGGACCCGCTCCAGGTTGGAATCTGAAGTTGGGGGTCCTGCCCTCGGAGTCAGGCGGAAGGCATTGTTTAGACGGATTGGGGGCGCGGGGCCTCCAGGCGGAGCAGAGGAAACGGGCTTGTCTTCCCCACCGCTCGGTTGGCTGGAGTGGGTGCTTTAGATCTTCTGTCCTACCTTCAGGTGAATGATAACCGACTCCCTTCCTTCCCCTCCTTCTGCCTCCTTATCAGCCCCAAACCATAAAGCTCCAGCCCCCCGCAGCATGGGAGAAATGCTTACTTGGACTCGTTTCTTTGCATTTACTGTGTGCTTTTAATTCATGTGTACTTTGCGTTTTTAAAGAAAATTTAAGCGCTGTCTTTATATATAAATAGCGCATTTGTCCCTCTAAATCCCCTGTACCTTGCTTTGGGATGCGTTGATTAAAGAAGGCTCAAAGAGAAGTCAGTATCGGACTCTAGTTAAAAACTGAATTTTGTAGAATTGAAAGAAGTTGAGTTTTTGTACTTTCTTTTCAGGGAGATGTGATTTACTGGATCACATTTGTGGTCCATTTACTGGATTACATTACTGGATCAATACTGGTAATACCACTATTGGATTTTGAAAGTGAACCAAAACTTGGCCTTTCTGTTTTTGTAAATGTTTATTTTTTTTCTTCAGAGGCTTAAAGGATGGCCTCCTCAGATCTGGAACAATTATGCTCTCATATTAATGAAAAGATTGGCAATATTAAAAGAACTCTGTCACTAAGAAACTGTGGTAAGTAGAACAGATTCCACTGACGTTGTAGATATAAAATGCATTTTAATTGTTGTTCCACTTTGAATATCTTATTGCCTGGTTAAGTGAAAGGTAATTTTAACTTTCAAATAGTGGTTTTTTGAAGCGCTCCAGCATTAATATTTTGAATACTGCAGAGTACTAAAATGTAAGTTATATTGAACAGTGAACTGGATATTAGTTATACTCAATTGCTTGTATTTTTCTGAGATACACAAGGCATAATAGGAAGATTCGAAGGTTATTTGGCATTTATGGCCATAAAGCTAAGTGGAGATAATGAAAGGTAAGAGATAAAAATAGAAGTGGAAAAGACCCACAGAGGTAAAAATAGCCCATTATCCATCTCACAGCCTGATTTGGAGGAAGCTTATCATTATGTATAACTAGGAAACAACTGATTGAAAATGTCCAGTTTTTTTAACGTCGAGAAGCTTAGAGATTGTAACTGTCTTCCAGAACATTTTGAAGTGCTGAAAGAGGATGAGGCAATGACAGTGCAAAGATGGGTGATCCTTGTCAAGTCTGGGGAAATATTGTTTACAAAAATTGTGAGCTCCAGGGTCCATTCTAGGAGAGCTTAGGATTTATTTATAGGCAGAATTCTATCTGCTGGGAAAATTGTGGTGAACTTTGCTATAGTTTGTACCTTGAATTGATAATTTAACAAATTTTTTAAAATATGAAATTATAATGTTGAAATGCCCTTTTGAATTATACATGTCCATCTAGGGACTTTGATATTCTTCATCTCTTGTTGAGAACCTCTAGTAAAGGAATATGACCCGTTATACAGTTTATAGCTCACATTCTCCGAAAGCTAAAGCTGAAGGGACTGTGGGTTCATCTTCTCGTGCTCCCTCATTTCACACATGACTCTCAGAAGTCAAGCGACTTGCCCAGCTCCCCTAGCTCCTGGTAGTCAGTTGGGACTACAGTTTTGCATCCTGATTCCCAGTCTAGTATTCTTTCTCCTTCTGTGCCACTTTGATTGAATAACCCAAAAAGAACATCTAGATTTTTAATAACTAGTCTTGTTTAGCCTCTCTGTCTAGGGGCATGATTTCTGTGGGATAAACAGATAAAATTTAGAGACCTATAACACAACTAAACCTTGAATTCAAATGACCCCACCAAAGCATGAGGCCTGGCTGAAGCAAAGTGACCTATTAGATCACTACATACTCAGTAACCATCATTTGTATGTGGGGAGAATGATTTGTCTGTTTGGTTCCATAGCTCATTTAACAGAGCCCAGTAGTTTGTCCCTCTGGCTACAGTAATTTATTAGACTACAGCTTTCAAAAGTATTGTATTTGCTCAGTTGATTATGTTTTTATAAATCACCAGACAAGGCCCTAAAGTTTAGGTAACTAAAAGTTATTAGAGGTACCAGTGTATCCAAACTAGTTATATAACCCCCTGAAATTAATCTCAATAGAGACATCCATACTCTTATTTACTTATTAATTTTTTAGTTGTTATGATCCTGCTGTCAAATGCAATTAACATTGCCCTATTAGATAAGAATTATATGCTGCTTGTCATGACGATGATGAATAGTGGTTAGCATTTACTGAGTGTTTTACTAGATTCCAGGCTCAGTATTCAACCCATCTTGTATGTACTTTCTCTCTTCTCTTCACCGTAACCTTGAGGTAGGTGCTGGTGTCTCTGACTTTAGGTCTTGCACCTTCTGGCCATTTCACTCTACAGCCTCCATAATCTACAGATATGGCCAAACTGTGCTTTTGTTTATTTATTTTTTTTCTGTCTCCCTAATTGTGCCTTTACTTATGCGTATTTCATTGGTTATTAAAAGCAAAGATGGAAAGATTTGATTATGAGGGTAGTTTTTCTTTTGTGTTTTTGATCTCTTAAAAAAATTTTTTTTTATTACTTCTTTTATTTCTAGGGAGGAGGAGACTCTGGTTTTCCCATCCTCAAATCTTTGGAACTAGAGAGGGGTGCCAGATGATGGGGTTGAGAGTATGAGAGCATGCTACTTTATAAATGCCTGATGTTTGTTTCTGTGAAGCACTCCAGGCTTATTACTAGCCTGTAACTTTTTTTTTTTTTTAAAGATTTTATTTATTTATTCGTCAGAGATAGAGACAGCCAGCGAGAGAGGGAACACAAGCAGGGGGAGCGGGAGAGGAAGAAGCAGGCTCATAGCGGAGGAGCCTGATGTGGGGCTCGATCCCAGAACGCCGGGATCACGCCCTGAGCCGAAGGCAGACGCTTAACCGCTGTGCCACCCAGGCGCCCCTATGTTACTTTTTCTGCTTAGGAATAGTGAATAGTGTAACTATGAATCTCAAACCCAGGTGCGTCCCAAGCCACTACTACAAATTCTGAAGGGAAACTCTCCCCCATCTTCCACGCACCCTTGAGAGCCGGTCCGAAACACAAGCTTCTCTCCCTGGCCAGTGATTAGAATTTTGAGGTGTGCACTTTCACTGAAGGTTTATCCCATGAAGAAGCCTCATTTGGGATTCTCACTTCCAACACCCTGTACTTTGAAGTACCAAAGCCTAGGTTCTTGACCCCATTAAAACCAAACGTGTTGGGTTACTGAGACTCGCCAACTCCTCTCTCCAGGTTTCCTCTGCACCCCCAGTTAGGGCTGCTGTAGCATCAGCTCCCACCTACTGCCAATCTGGGGGTCTGTCTAAATGCTGAAACCCTTGGAGAAAGCTCAGCTATGCATGTAGAAGGGTGGGTTTTGTTTTTTGTTGTTGTTTTTTTTTAAACTAACATTTCTAGGTGTCTTCTTATAGTGGAGGACTTTGCCAAAATCAAAAGACTCAGGGGACCCTTTGTACTTACCTCTCCCTTTCTTCTCTACCATATCACTTAGAAATGAGGTCTTAAGATTATCCATGGAGGCAGGTCCTAGGGCCTGAAACAATAGTCCTTTCTCCTCCCCCAAGTGTCTCTCTCAGCTTTGGTCCAAGAGTTTAATTGGGTACAATTGAGTTAAAGAATACAGTATGCTGGGGTGCCTGGGTGGCTCAGTCGTTAAGTGTCTGCCTTCGGCTCAGGGCGTGATCCCGGCGTTCTGGGATCGAGCCCCACATCGAGTTCCTCCGATGGGAGCCTGCTTCTTCCTCTCCCACTCCCCCTGCTTGTGTTCCCTCTCTCGCTGGCTGTCTCTCTCTCTCTGTCAAATAAATAAATAAAATCTTAAAAAAAAAAAAAAGAATACAGTATGCTAATACTTTTCTGTATGCTTTATTTTTCATTCTTTCTTTGTCTGTTAATAGGTCAGGAACCTACCTTGAAGACCACATTAGATAAAATAGGAAATGAGATCATTGTAGTAAATGAACTTCTAAATAAATTGGAATTGGAGATTGAGTATCAAGAACAAACCAACCATTCACTCAAGGTAATGTTTTTCCAGTAAAGAAACGAAAGGGCAGTAAATACAAACTCCCTGATTGCCAGGGAATTCTGAACGATTCTTTAAATTTGAAATGTTCTTAGCTTTGTAAATTGTTATTAATGGTATAGAGCACCTCTCGCATTGTATCTTCTTAGTATAAAGGACTGCAGAGCTCCACAGGTGTTTCTTTGTTTATGCTGGTAGCCAATGAAATGGAACTGTACTAAAAAGGAAGATTTCCTAAATAACTCTTGGTAGGTTTAATTTAAACAAATGATCTTGGTAGAGTGGTGTGGAAGGAGCTCCCCACCTGGGGTGAGGAGACGCAGATTCTCACCCTGGTTGCCCTTAGCCCCCTCTACCACCCTGAGAAAGCCCTTTTACTTCTTCGGGTCTTGTGGTCCTGCATTTCTCTGTTCTATAAAACATAACGTAAGGGTCTCAGATAAGGGTCTCTGTTCTATAAAACATAACGTAAGGGTCTCAAGTAAAGAAAAACTTGAGTCTCATTCACACACCATTTTGTTCTAAATAAGCTTTCTAACTGGCTAAGCTAATGAAAGTGCTTGCGTACTTCTGAAAAAATACGCAGTCTGTACATAGATACCTCGTGCTGTTAGAGCCATTGATGTGTTCCTTGGGATTGAACAGGGTGGCCTCTACAGTCCCTTTCAGCCTTATAATCCTTAAGGTCTGTAAAGATTTTTGAGCTATAGGAATGGGCATGAATATGCCTATCCTACTACTATGGAAATGAAATTAGTGGCTCTGAACATCATTCAGCTCTTTGAAAGAAAAACGTCGTATAAATTCAAAACAGAAACCAATATTAGTTTCAGTTCTAACCTACCCAGGAGTGCCCAGGGTTAAGTGTGGGCCTAGAGAATGTTAAATTCAGAATTGAAGACTATTTAGAATTTTTGTTTATCTTACAATTGAGAATCAGATGACAGGAATCCAAAGGTGCAGAGTATTTTTCTTACTAAATTTGCATGAGTTCATGGCCTCAAGATCTAGTGAAAGGTAAAGTAAAGACAACACATTACAAAAACAAAGCAGTTATGATCCAGTGGAAATTTCCATTAAGCTAGAGTATGTGCACGTCAGCAGTGGAAGTTGTTCCGAGTAGCGTCTCGTACGTGTGCTCCAGGCACGCGCTGTCCCCTGGCGCTGCTGTACAGATAGCACTGGGGAATGTTTGTTAAGTCAACAAAAGCAATTTACCAGAATGGCCGATATAAATCCTTCATACATTTTTTAGTTGCTTTCCAAGGTTGCAGTTAAATGTCAACCCTCCCTGTTGTAGTGTGATTATAACAGTTCTCTGAAAACCAGTAGAGAAAGCCACTGTATTGCCATCCAGAAACAGCTCTAGAAACCAAACAGTTTTTTAAAAAATATTGCTGCAGTCAGTGCTTTTCCACCTCTTCTGTGTTCTGAACACTCCCAGTCATTGTGATTGTGGATGAGTCTTTCACACTCTTTATACCATCTTAAAACACAGGCAGTAAAGACACTTAACTTGGGAGCATTTTTTTTTTTTAATTTTAGGAACTCTGTGAATCTCTTGAAGAGGATTATAAAGATGTGGAGCATCTCAAAGAAAACATTCCTCCCCATTTGCCTCAAGTAACAGTAAGCCAGAACTCGTAAGTGTACTTATAATTATTCTTGCTATCCGCGTTTATAAAACTATTAAATACCTCTGCTCTTTCTGCTTTTTCATGGACTTGTGGTTTTGTTAGTGACTATGTTAGTGTTTTTAGGTTTTTTGTCACTTACACTAGAAATAGTATTTCCCTCTGTCTGCATTAGTCTTCTTATCTTGCTGCCTCTGCGGAAAATGTCGCCCCTCTTGCCCACGGGCGAGTGTCCACTAGGCTCTCTTTTCCCACTTTTTCTCCCCAGAGCCCCTCAGCCTGTCCCTGGGCTGCTAGTACTAACACACGTTGGCAGCTGACCCAGAAATCCCCCTTCAGCCCTGATCCTTCTTTTCAGATTGTAATTCGCTGTCTCTTTGTTTCTGAAATGCCGTGTCCGCCACAGTGCCTCGTTGTCATCCCGCGTCTCTGACTTGGCTGCCTCCCGTTTCTCTGCCCTTCTTTAAATTACGGCGTTTCCTAAAGCTGTGTTTGGCTCACGCTTCGCTTCCACCATGGTCAGTGCTCTCAAATGTCAACTCCAGCCTTGACGTGACCTCTGCTGGGAGCCTGATCATGAGCTCTTCTCTCCAACTCTGCATGTTTGAGGCCAAACCGACCAGTTCTTGTTACCCACCCGTCCTGCCTGCTGCCTTCCTCCCAGCCCCTGGACAGCGACTCGGCACCTTCCGCCTGTCTTTCTCTCGGTAGCCCTCAGCTATGCACGCTGTCTCTCTGGGGTTTTGTCTGGCCCAGCCCTCCCTTCCCTTCTTATTGGCTGGCTCTGAGTGTGATCTTCCATCATCGTTTGTCTTTGTGATCTGAGAGCTCCTGTGTTTTGTCCTTCCGTGGTTCCACTACTCCCCCTCTCCAGGCTTCTGCCACCAAAGTTACATTTCTAAAAGGGAGTTCCAAAGTGTGTAAAAACAGTCAATGCATAACTTAAAATTTTTTAACTTTTGAAATGTATCATATATATACAGAAAAGTGACTAACCATTATTTGTGCAAATTAAAGAAGAAGAATAAAACAAACATGGGTGTATCTACCAGTCAGATTAAGAAATAGAATATTACCCATACCTCACAACCCTTCTTCTCTTGCAGACCCTTTCTTTATCAGAGAGGTAGTCATCCTGCTGTGTATGATAATCACACTCTTGGCGTATGTGTTTCTGTAAACAATATGCTGCTTAAATTTGAAAAACTGAAAGGAAGGCACGAGGCTTGCTGAGTAGGAGAAGAGCCACATTACTGCTGGTGGTTGAAGTTCTCCAGAAGAAGATAAGCTCAGCAGAATGCCCAGCATGGTCAGGGTCCCCTACAGTTTCCCTGCAAGAAGAGAAAATGGTGGGCAAGGTCATGAATGAATGCTAGGAACAGAGGTCATCACAGGAGATCTGCTAGGATTGTAGTGTGGGCTGGACATGGGACATCCAGCAGGAATATGGCCTGGGGAATAGGAGGAATTTTCTTCTCCTGACCTCACTATGGCTTAGTTTCAGTTTTCAGCCAAGGTCAAAGCAGAACCTTTCTATAGGTTGAACCTTTCTTTTCAGCTGATACGCATAGCAGGGCATGAAGGAAAAAATCCGGAGCTGCTGTAGCATCCGGTGAAGACAAACAGGTACAGCTAAGAGTCAGCCAGGCTCACCGTGAAGTCTCATGTCACACTCATGGAGGGTTGATGGTACCATAGCATCGGGCATCTTCATCTTGGCACCCTACAACGTGGCCATCCGCAGTCACAGCGCCTCAGTCAGGCCTGGTGGCCCTGTGTCTGGTGCTCAGCTGTCATCCTGGGATCTCACCTCCCTGTCTTTCTTGGGACTCCCTTCGCTCACTCTTGGATCGGATCTACTCCGTCTCCTGTACCCCATTTCTTTTTTGGAGCAGTCCAGCCAGTATGGCTTCACTTGCTGCTGCCAGCAAGGATCTGTTCCCTCCCTGGCAGCTAAATAACCCAGAAGCTGCAGCCTATTTCTAGGGCTGTTAGGTGTGGGGTGGGAGCTATATTAGGCTCTTCACTGACTCCAAAAATTCAGTCGGACTGAATCCAAGAGTTCATGCTCATTGCTGGCAACTAAAATGAGTCTGCCACAGGCAGGGACTGACACTAGCAACCAGTGGGACAAAGAGAAAGATAGAAGTATAAGAGGATTCATGTTGCTGTGTCCGGAATTCGGGAGTCAGGAAGAGAAGCTGTTTAGAGGTTAAGATAAGTTCAACCTCAAATGTATTGACTTTGAGGAGCCAGTGGGATAACTGCTGAAGATCTGTACTAGGTGTCCTGCATACACCTAGGTTTGGGGCTTGTAAATTATAATTCTATTACTGAAGATTTGGGGACTTAATTTTTCAGTGTTCTCTTCACTGTTCAGATCTTGAACAATAGGAGTGGGGGCAGCAAAAAACGTTGGCTATAAAATTATTATAATAAGATGAATCTTGTATTTGTTAACAGATTGTTTTTAGTTGGGAAAACTTTCTAGTAGGCTGCGGAATCCCAACGATCACTTGTTCATCTGTGCATTTCTGTCTGCAGCGCTAATGTGACAGATCTTGACCCTGAAGAGCCAGTCAAAGTGGAGGAAACTGCACCCACAAAGAAGCCCCCCAAAGAACAAAGAAGTATTAAAGAAATGCCATTTATAACTTCTGATGAATTCAATGGCATTCCGGCGTAAGTATTTAAGATACAATTTTAACGTTCAGCTCTTTAATGGTCAACATACATGATTGTTGAAATCCTAAAGCTTGATTATATTCATAGCATGCTGTGTTCAAATATTGATCTTTTCTCAAATAGTCTTACATTATACAGTAAAAACTTAGGAAATCTTTTGTTGAAGATGCTTAAAATCCTGTTTTTTATTTGGTTCTAAAGGTCTTTTCATAGCATGATCTAGAGATAGGTCAGTTTATTGCTTGAGTCATCTCCAGGACCATTTTGTGATACAGATTTATCCAGGTACATTTTAAAAGTAGCTGTTTTGGGGCGTCTGGGTGGCTCAGTCATTTTAGTGTCCAACTCTTAATTTTGGCTGAGGTCATGATCTCAGGGTCACGAGGTCGAGCCCTGCATCAGGCTCCTACACTCAGCTTGGAGTCTGCTTGTCCCTCTCCCTCCTCCTGCTTGCAGTCTCTTGAGTGCTCTCTCTCAAATAAATAAGCAATTTTATAAATTGCTTTATTTAAAAAAAAATAAAATAAAAGTAGCCTCGGTTTTGCTATAATTTTAAGTAAAGTGTGCTGTATAGTTTTGAGAATTAGAACGGTAAGCGTTGCGTCTGTTTGGTTTCCATCTGTTCCTCGACTTATGCCACACATTGTTTGAGTCTGTGTTCTGTTCCAGGCTGTGGGTCACTGGGAACAGTACAGGGCTGAGTAAGACAAGATTCCTTCCCCGGAAGGAGATCTGCTTTGCTCTTTACAGAAGACAGTATTGGAGAGGCCATTATGGAAACTCATGTTTGTTTGTTTGTTTAAAGATTTATTTATTTATTTTAGAGAGAGAGCGAGAGCATGATCAGGGAGAGGGGCACAGAGAGAGGGTGAGAGAGTAGGAGAGAACCAGACTCCCCACTGAGCACAAGGCTGCACGTGGAGCTTCATCTCGTGACCCTGAGATCAGACCTGAGCTGAAATCAAGAGTCAGACGCTTAACCAACTGAACCACGCAGGCGTCCCAGGAAACTCATTACTTTTAAACTCTCATCATTCCAGGGCTTTGCTGAACTTCTTGGGCTTTACATTGTTACATTTCTTGTTATGTTTTTATTATACAAGTAATAATTGTTGGACAGTGTTGTCAGAAAATAACTCATCTGTAATTCTACCACCCAGATAAAATGGAGTATTTCCTTTCAGATTTTATTTAATTTCACATATATAATAGGCTGTTTCTGATTGTTATTACAACAATGTAGTTATACTGCCAATACAGTTTACTTACTTTTTTTATTATGAGCATTTTGCCATTGTTAATTATTATTGTAAACTTGGGTTTATTAGTTGTGTTCTATTTCATCAAAATGAGACCAACCTTTCTCTGTAATCTTTATTTTTTGTCAGTCATTTCTTTTATGATAGCTTTATTTTCATGAAAATTCTGACGATATTCAGTTTTTTAAACTGTTATTTTTGTTGCTCATTGGCTAAGCTAAAGAGAAAAGCAAATGTCTGAGGAACAGTGGAGTAGATGGGCTTTTATAAAATGCTTCCATGAAGAGATAAAGGAAGGAAATTAGCATAGTCATGGTAGAGTGTTCATTTTTAAACTAAGGGGTTATTTAGTGAATGAGAGAACTTAAATGATTGGGTTAAGGAAGAATGTATTCCAAGCATAGGGCTTTTATTTATTTATCTTTAAAAAATTACTACTGAGGCTGGAGTTAAAGTAGAGAACATTGGCAGAGGGCGGGGGTGGGTATTGAGGAAATTAAGGTGATAGTTCAGAGGATTTAAAGGAATCGCTTTGTGGGGAGCTGTGGGATATACAGTTTGTGGGAATTGTAGTTAGAAATAACAGCAGCAAAAATGAATTTAGAAAAGAAGAAAATAGGGGCACCTGGGTGGCTCAGTCGGTTAAGCCTTTGCATTTGGCTCAGGTCATGATATCAGGGTCCTGGGATCGAGTCTCGCAAGTTGTGCGTCGGGCTCCCTGCTCAGTGGAGAATCTGCTTCTCACTCTCCCTCTGTCTGCCACTCCCCTTGTGCATGTGCTCTCTCTCTCTCCCTCTCTCAGTTAAATAAAATCCTTAAAGAAGAGAATAATGAAAGTGAATGTTTTTGGTTAATATGAACACTTTCCTTTAAACATATTCATATATTATTTCATATTATGGAAGTTTTGGTAAGGAAACTGCCCCTTGAAGAGAGGTAAAGGGCAGAGTTTCACATACCGAATCCATAGTTTGTTGAAGGGTGGGGCGCCTGGGTGGCTCAGTCGTTAAGCATCTGCCTTCCGCTCAGGGCGTGATCCTGGCGTTTTGGGATCAAACCCCACATCAGGCTCCTCTGCTGGGAGCCTGCTTCTTCCTCTCCCACTCCCCCTGCTTGTGTTCCCTCTCTCACTGTCTCTCTCTCTCTGTCAAATAAATAAATAAAATCTTAAAAAAAAACCCAAAAAACATAGTTTGTTGAAGGGAAAAATTGAGCCAGACGATTGAGTTTTGTTTTTGGTGTGTACAGAGAAATCGAGTCTTCTGTTTTTATATTCTAAGACTGTATGGTGACTGGGAGGATAGCAAGAGGCAAATGGGATTGGAAGAGTGGATTTAGAGAGAGACCATTGCTCCAGAGGGTACAGCCCAGAGCTGCGCACTGGCTCCCCTCCGCCCTGCAGCTCGCTCCCAGACCCTTTCCTCTGCCATCCTGTGCAATTGGCTCTCTGTCCTGATTGGAGTTGCCATCTGTTGTGGTCTTTGTTGTCCATCTTCCCTCCTCCTCCTCCTCTTTTCTTGCTTTCTCAGAACAGATAAGTTTGCAGAGTAGTATAAGTTATGTAATTTATTTAATATTTAAATTTTTGTTTCCCTTTCTCACAAACATTTAAAAATGTTTTAATAAACTTCTGTCTTGCAGTTCACCAGCAGGAGACCCTATTTTAAATTCTAGTGTTTGAGACCCTATTTAAATTGTGGTATTAATTCTGTGCGCAGAGAATGGAGATGAATACATCCAGATATAAATAGGGAAGTTAAGCAACTGATACATTGTGGTTCTGTTTAATTTTTCAGCTGTTGAGATCTGTCTGGTGTATTTGGAAGTTGATATACATTTTTTAAAAAGACTTATTTTGGCAGGGGGTGGGGGCAGAGGGAGAGGGAGAGAAAATCTCAAGAAGACTCCATGTTGAGCGTAGAGCTGGACATGGAGCTCCCCGTCACGACCCGGAGATCATGACCTGAGCTGAAACCGAGTCAGATGCTCAACCAACCACCCAGGCCCCCCGACATTTTTGTTTTAATGAAGAGTTCTAGTAGCTTTGCTTCTGTGTAAAGTCATCATACATACACATTTTTCAAAGAAAATAATTTTGCATAATGATTCTTTTAAAAATTAATCATATACTTATTTGCAGGTACATGAAGTCTCGCTTAACCTATTGTCAAATTAATGATGTTATTAAAGAAATCAACAAGGCAGTGGTCAGTAAATATAAGATCTTACATCAGCCAAAAAAGTCAATGAGTTCCGTGGCCAGAAATCTCTATCACAGATTTATTGACGAAGAAACAAAGGATACCAAAGGTAAAAATGATAGCATATATATGTGTGCGTGTCAGCTGTTTGGAGTATAACTAAATCATGAGAAACAAAATGAATTCTCGAAAATTCTGAATCTGGAGAGGTAGTTCTCAACCAGGAGCGGTTTTCCTACCAGGGCACATTTTCTCCATCTCTGGAGATATTTTTGGTTGTTACAACTAGGGCTGGGGGTGCTACTGGCATGTGGAGACTAAAAGTACACCCGAGTACAATGTACAAGGCCGCTCCCGCAGGAAGAAAGAACGAGCTCCCGATGTCTGTAGTTCCGAGGCAGAGAAACACTGCTTTAGAGTCTATTATGAAACCATAGCCAGTGTTTTCAGAATTAGAGTAGTGATGACAACAGCTGGTCATGCTTGTATAGCACTCACCATGTGCCAGACAGTGTACTGAGAGCTCTAGTCCTCCCATCTTACGAGGTACTACGGTTACCCCCATTTTGCAGATGAGGCGAGGAGAGCATCCGTTCCTTGCCCAAGGTCAGCCAGTTAAGGGACAGAGCTCCTGGGGGTTCCATTCTCTTAACCACTAGCCCATATTCCCTCTTGAAAAGGCAGTTGTTCGGAAGATACCAACAGATAGCTAGTCACATAATTAGCAGGGCTCCGTTTCTAAAATGCCACAGTAAACATTATGCGACTTCACTTGAGAGACTACTGATCATTTTAGCAAGAATACCTGTTCTCAACCTTGTTTGCCTAATGGTAGTAAAAACGATCAATGTTATTCATGTTCACAGCGTCACGCCTTAAAGTCTCATCCTGAAAGTTGTCCTTATGAAAAGTAGCACTAATATCTTTATTTTCAGGTCATTATTTCATAGTGGAAGCTGACATCAAGGAGTTCACAGCTTTGAAAGCCGACAAGCGGTTTCACGTGATAGTGAATATCTTACGGCACTGCAGGAGGCTCTCGGAGGTCCGAGGGGGCGGCCTGACCCGCTACGTTATAACCTGAAGCCCCTGGGATCTTTTGAACTGGCCCACAATGGGGCGTAGAGGCCACTCCCCTAGTTCCCTTCTGTGTATATAATTTCTTTGGCTTTTTCATTTTCTTTTCTAGTTTCCTAGAAAGGTAAAACTTTTTAGTAAGTGAAGCATATATATTTGAAAATTGACTTTCTTTCCACACATATTTAACCCCCTACCATATGAGCCTCTGTGCTAGGCGTATGATGGAACTAAAAAATACTGACGGTTAGTTTTTGTGTTTAGTGACAGTGCTGTAGATCCCATAAGACAGATATACAGGTGATAATGGAAGAAAAAGGTCCAGAAGATAAGGTCTAGGGTTCCCAGGCTCTTTTTTTTTTTTAAAGTAGTCTCCAAACTCAGCATGGAGCTCAGCGTGAGGCTTGAACTCATGACCCTGATATCAAGACCTGAGCTGAGATCAAGAGTCGGACACTTAACCGACTGAGCCTCCCAGGTGCCCAATGATACCCAGGCTCTTTAGAGTTAAAGGTCATTAATGTCAAAATTCTATCGGTGGCATTCCAGTCTACAGGCAAAAGTGGAATTCGTAGGCAGCCCCTCCACGTGATGATTCTGCTTTCCCATATGTCGTTAGGGAACAGCTTACCTGAAATGCATTCGGTATAAACCAATCTATAAACATCAGGCTGTAATGAAATTGTAATAAAAATATACTGAGATGAAACAGATGATAAGATAACATGTAAGCAGTTTGATAGCTGTCGTGGAAAATGGGTGGTTGGATTGCAAGACTGTAGGATGTTTCTCTTGTGCACTTAGGGAGACTGGCTGTGTGTGTTTCCCTCAGTGTTCTCCAGAGATATAGAACCAGTAGGAGATAGATATATATATAGAGAGAGATTATGACAAATTGGTTGGGAAGTCCCTTGATCTGCCGTCTGCAAGCTGGAGACCCAGGAAAGCCGTGTATAATTCAGTCCTGAGTCTGAAGGCCTGAGAAGCAGAGAAGACGCGGTGTGGCTCAAGCAGTGAGGCAGGAATAACAGCGCATTCCTCCTTCCTTCGCCTGTTGTATTCAGGTCGTCCACGGACTGGATGATGCCACACACATTGGGGAGGGCAGTCTACCGAGTCCACTGATTCAAATGCTAATCCCTTCTGGAAACACCCTCACACATGCATCCAGAGATGAGGTTTAATGTGGGCGCCCCGTGGCCAGTCCAGGTGACACATAAAGTTAACCGTCACAGTCACTGTGCCATCTGCTTGGTAGATCGATCCCTGTAGCGAGGGAAAAATCATCCCCTAGGCCTGGTGGCCTTGTTAATACTGTCACCGTGAGGAGCACAGAATATATTATGGGCACTACACATATTGTTATCCTTTCTTCCTCCCTAATTTAAACGCCGATGTGTTTAATTTTTCATGTCTTGCTTTCAATAAAGATAATGGCGTTATCCTTTATTTTAAAGTCTTGCTTGATTTTTCGCTAAAAATTGTTTTTTTCTATAAAAGACTATTTTGTCTGCTTGAAATATTTCTTCTTGAAACTCACAGTGAACAACAGTGTCGATAAATGTGTCTAACTCTTGTAGAATGGATACTGAGGTGAGCAGTTCGTCTCTTTTAATCTTTAGCACATCATCAGTTTGTTACATTAATTGGGCATGTACCGGTAGACTTGTATGCATAAAGAATAGTAAAGACATTAATTTTCAAACAAGAACTAATCTCTGTTACTTGAATTTCATTTTCAAGCAAAATGACAGGCTTGTTCCACTTACTTATTTTTGAAAATAACACCTTTAGGAATGCCTGCGTGGCTCCGTGTTAAGCGTCTGCCTTCAGCTTAGGTTGTGGTCCCAGGGTCCTGGGATCGAGCCCTGAGTCGGGCTCCCTGCTCAGCGGGAAGCCTGCTTCTCCCTCTCCCTCTGCAGCTCTCCCTGCTTGTGTTCCCTCTCTCATTGTCTCTCTCTCTCTCTGTCAAATAAATAATAAATAAATCTTAAAAAAAAAAACCTATAAAGATCTAAGTTTAGATGCTTCTTGTGGTCCTGGGGCTCTGGCCTCAGACGCACCTCTCGCCCTTTTCTCTCCAGCTGCTCTCCGGTAGCTGGCAGCCTTAAGCCCCCTTCGTCTGCAGTCCACGGTCCCCACAGCATGGCTCTCTCCAGAACATTGGGAGAACTGCCCCTTCTTCCACAGCTGTCTGTGGCAGGTCCTGTGGCCTGGCAGGGATGGATTCTGGCTGGCTGTCACCAGCTGGGTGCCACTGAGCCTGAGGCCTGGCTTCACACCTCGTTCTACCAGCCTACGGGCCCTGGAAGGAGAGGGCTAGGCGGCAGACGCCCAGAACCCCGCTCAGGCTTCTAGACTGAGATACTAATTTTTATGTGTTAAGTCTTTCATCTGTTCTTTCAAGGTTCTGGGTTTTTTTGTTTTTTTAAGTTGGTTATTCATAGATAAAACATTTTTTTCTAAGTAACATAGTCTAGTTAAAAGTGTTCATGGTACATCACAGCCACTGTCCTTTTTACCTCCCCTTAGGATATTCTGTCCCCCTATACATTTCCTAACTGTAGAGCTGCCCCTTGGCTCCTTTGCCCTCATCCAGTTTGTATGTCTACATGTGGATCTTGTGTTTGTCTTACATGCTAAGACAAAGAGGGAAATGTAATTTGACAGGAAGAGAATCTAGCTGTCACGACTTGTAGCAGATTGTATTATACGAAGATGGACGGAGGGGATGATTCCATATTTCATCTCACATACTCCTCCAATGTGTTATCAACACTCTTCCATCAAGAGGCAGGATCCTTGTTTGCTCCCTTTGAATCTGGGCATATCTTTGTAGCTTCAGCCAGTGGAACGGAGAGGAAATGCCACTGCATGATTTCCAAGCTAGCTATTAAAGACAATATGAATTCCATCTGTTTCTTTCTTGGGACGCTTGTCTTTGGAACCTTGTCACCATGTTGGGAGAACGCCCAGGCTACAAGGAGAGGCCACATCCCTGCCAGCACCAGCAGCCATGGGAACAAATGAGTCCAGCCCTCAACATTCAAGGGTTCTTGCTGAGGTCCCCGGCATCAGGACCCACAGAAATCATGAAAAAGAAATGATTATAGTGGTTCAACGACACTGTTTCTGCACAACGTATTGTGCAACAAGAGATAATGGAAACTACTCAACACTAGCCTCACCAACCGCGGAACGTCCTGACGTGCTGTTCCTCCTGGTGCGGCACAGTGGGAAGTAGGACTGCCTGTGAAGTGTGATTGTCAAAAACATTAAACGTGAATCTAATAAAGACAAGCTCTATCATCTAGTTTATAGGAAACGGGATAGAGAAACAAGCTAAATGTCATCAGGATGGAATGATCAAACATCCAGATATAAATAATCTGGTCTCTTAAAAACAAGTCAATAACAGAAAAAAGAAGGGGGGGTGGGATCCTGTTCATCCTGTTCTAGCTTTAAAAAGGCTTAAGAGCCTCACCAAATATAAACCACGAACCTGGAGGCACCTGGCTGGCTCAGTTGGTTGAGCGTCAGACTCCTGATATCGGCTCAGGTCATGATCTCAGGGTCGTGGGATCCGAGTCCCACACTGGGCTCCCTGGTCAACAGGAAGTCGGCTTGAGAATTCTCTCCCTCTGCCCCTCCCCCCACTAGTGCACTCGCTTTCTCTCTCTAATACAATTTTTAAAGATTATTTATTTATTTATTTACTAGAGAGACCAAGAGAGAACAGGAGTTGGGGGAGGGGCAGAGGGAGAGGGAGAAGCAGACTCCCCGCTGAGCAGGGAGCCCGATGTGGGGCTCCAACCCAGGACGCCAGGATCATGACTTGAGCCGAAGGCAGATGCTTAACCGACTGAGCCACCCAGGTGTCCCAATAAATAAAATCTTAAAAAACGCAAAACATGGGGCGCCTGGGTGGCGCAGTCGTTAAGCGTCTGCCTTCAGCTCAGGGCGTGATCCCGGCGTTATGGGATCGAGCCCCACATCAGGCTCCTCCGCTATGAGCCTGCTTCTTCCTCTCCCACTCCCCTGCTGTGTTCCCTCTCTCGCTGGCTGTCTCTAGCTCTGTCAAATAAATAAATAAAATCTTTTAAAAAAAAACAAACCCAAAACATGAACCTTGACTGGTATCTCACATCTTTATTCATCCATTAATGGACATTTACGTTGCTTCCATATCTTGGCTGTCGTAAATAATGCTGCAATAAACATTGGGGTACACGTATCTTTTCAAATTAGTGTTTTTATTTTCTTTGGGTAAATACCCAGTAGTGGGATTACTGGGTCACAGGTATTCCTATGCTTAATTTGAGGAACCTCCATACTGTTGTCCACAGTGGCTGTACCAATTTACACTCCCACCCACAGTGCATGAGGGTTCCTTTTCTCCACATCCTCACCAACACTTAACTTCTTGTCTTTTTTATTCTAGCCATTCTGACAGGTGTCCGGTGATACCTCATTGTGGTTTTGATTTGCATCTCCCTGATAACTAAGGATGAGCATCTTTTCGTGTGTTTAAAGACACGAGTTTCTTGGGGCTCCTGGTGGCTCAGTCATTAAGCGTCTGCCTTCCACTCAGGTCATGATCCCAGGGTCCTGGGATCAAGCCCCACATCGGGCTCCCCGCTCAGCGGGAAGCTTGCTTCTTCCTCTCCCACTCCCCCTGCTTGTGTTCTCTCTCTCGCTGTGTCTCTCTCTGTCAAATAAATAAAATTAAAAAAAATTAAAAAAAAAAGACATGAGTTTCTTGAATTATGCTAGATGTAAATATTGTTATGTTTGCACACAAAGCAATTTTTTGGCATCTGACTTAATGCGTGGAGAAATGATATATGTGTATAAGCTTGGTATCTGAAAAATGTGCGCTTTTAATGAATCCTGTTTTCAAATAAGCTTGAGCAGGACACACCCTCTACAGGGGACTAATGGGGACAGATTTTCATTTCTTTTCTTTTTTTAAGATTTTTTATTTATTCATTTGAGACAGAGGGAGAGAGAGTGAGCATGAGCAGGGGAAAGAGGCAGAGGGAGAAGCCGATTCCTCACTGGGCCAGGAGCCCGACGTGGGGCTCGATCCCAGGACCCTGGGATCATGCCTGAGCTGAAGGCAGACGCTTAACTGACTGAGCCACCCAGGTGCCCCAGATTTTCATTTCTAATGCAGGCTTAACTTAATTATTATAAGCCCACTCGCTGCCTTTTCTTTTAAACAACTGTAGTGCAATTTCAGACAAATACTTAAGTCTAGGGTCAATGCAGCAACTCAAAAAGTTCAAGTAATTAAAATTTTCTTCTTTCAATGGGTCAACATGACAAATGTGAGCTATTTCTGATTATAAGCATTTTCTTGCTAGAATGATTGTGGGCTGTGCCTCAGTTGCATATGAAACCTTACAATTCTAATCCTTATCATGACTCAGAAATCCAATTATTTCTTGGGAATACTTTCTTCAAGTTTAAAAAGCAATTCCGCAACATGGTGCATCGAGAAGTTGAGCATCAGAAACCTGGGTTCTAGTCCTCCCTCTGCCATTTACTACCTTTTGGTCCTACCTTCAAAACTTTGACCCCCTTCTCCCAAGCTCCATATCAACTATCCTGGTCCCAAACAGCATCGTCTCTCCTCTGGATTAATTCAGAGCTTCCTAAGTGGTCTCTGTGTTTGTTCTTGCTTCCCTCCTGTCTATTGTCCAATGAACCGATGTTAGAATAGGTCACTCTCCCGCTCAAAAACCTTCAGTAGCTCCCCATTTCTTAGAGTGTAAAAGCTGAGTCCTTACAAAGGCCTGGAAGGCTCTTCATGCATCCCTCCTCCTGCTCCTCTATTTCTCACCTCTATTCCCAACTCCTACCTCCATGCTGATTCTGGAACAGGCCAAGCAGGAGTCTGCCTCAGGCCTCCGCACTGACTGTTGCCTCTGCCCTGAAAGCTCCTCATCCTTCACCCCTAGGAACCCCCTCCTTCCCTCCTTTAATCTGCTCTGATGTTATTTGCTCATCGCGGCCTTCTCAGACCACACTGTATCTAAAATTACAGCTCCTTCTGCAGCCTTCCCCGGCCCTGCGCTATTCTCCTTCATAGCACGTATGTGCCTCTGACGGTCTGTGTATGTGAGCAATTTATTTGTCTTTCTCCCCCTGCTAGAATATTAACTCCTGGGGCGCCTGGGTGGCTCAGTTGTTAAGCGTCTGCCTTCGGCTCAGAGCACGATACCAGGGTCCTGGGATTGAACCCCGCATTGGGCTCCCTGCTCTGCTGGGAGCCTGCTTCTTCCTCTCCCACTCCCCCTGCTTGTGTTCCCTCTCTCGCTGGCCGTCTCTATCTCTGTCGAATAAATAAATAAAATCTTAAAAAAAAAAAAAGAATATTAACTCCTGAGGCCAGGAGTTTTTTCCTCTTTTATTTCCTGCTGCCCCCACGCCCCGCCGATCTAACAGGGCTCGACAGTAGAGGGCGCTAAAGAAATACTCGTGAGGGCACATTCACCGCAACGGCTTGTGTCCTGGGCAAGGGATTTCACCTTCTCAGGCCTCGGTTTCTTCCTGAATATAGTGACGTGGTTGAGCGAAAATTTCTCTCCGGACCTTCTAGTTTTAACAGCCATGAATCTAATATCCTCAGTTACTTCTGGGAAATACATTCATTTGAAGTTAAGGGATATTCTGTCTGACTGGATTATAAAAAATTATAAAAAGTATTTGCTGATACTTACATGGAAATCTCATCTTTTAAGCAAAGAACATGTGAGTATTAAGCTTTAAGAAATAATGAAGTTCTAAGTTACTAGTTGAGTAATAAGAAGTTTTCACTGACTAAACACCTTTATACATTTTTTTCAGCCCAAATCTTGTTTTCTAATTTATTCTGTTTGTCAGATAATAGTTTTAAGATTTCACACTTTAGAAATGTTATGCGTAATCATAAATGAAATTATGGCGGAGCGTTGAATAGAACTATGTGTTATAGCCTGCAGTTTTGTTTCATAATATTAAATATTTCTTTTATGAAACCACCCGTCTCCTAAGAAACCATTGCCATTGTTCCAAAATGTATCTATTAATACAGGTGGCCAAAAAAAAAAGGGCTACTTAATATATTAAGGAATCCTAGATAAGTTTCAAACACTATTACTCAAACTGGAGCCAAGACTATACATATAATCAGAGAGTAGAAATAATTTAATATAATGTCAGTCGAACCCTGTTGAAATTAGACTGACTCAAGCTAAGTCCCTAAGGCCAAAAAAAAAATAGATTCTTAAGTAAAGAGAACAAACAGAGGGTTACTGGAGGGGAGGCAGGTGGAGGGAAGGGTGAGATAGGGATGGGGATTAAGGAGCACTCTTGTGATGAGCACGGGGTGATGTATGGAAGTGTTGAATCACTATATCGTATGCCTAAAACTATAACACTGTATGTACAATGGAATTAAAATTTTTTACAAAAGATTAGTCTCTAAGGAACACACACACGAAGTATTTATGAGAAATTATGGTAAGATTAGAACTTCGTATCTCAGATTCTTTTTTATGAACATGCTTTTGCCTGGTGTATTGAAAAGCCATAAATGAGGCGGCTGGGAGGTTACATCATTTTAAAAATTGCAATTAAATGTACAAACAGTATAATGCACAGATCTTAAGAATACAGATCAACGAGTATTGACCAGTGCATATACCCGTGTAACCTACACCCCTATCATTTCTTTTCTTAGTTAGACTTTTCATTTTGAGATAACTATAGGTTCACATACAGCTGTAAGAAATCACAGAGAGAGACCTTTTACCCTTCACTCTTGGCCTCAGTGGTAACATCTTGCACAGCTATGGCACAAGATCACAACCAGGATATTGGCTTTGATACAGCCAAATACAAATATTTCCACCACCGCAAAGATCCCTCACACTGCCCTTTGGGGCCACACCTGCTTCCCTCCCAGCACCACCCCCTCTTTAGCCCTGACAATCCCTCATCTGTTTGACATCTCTATAATTTTGTCATCTCAAGAATGTTATATGAAAGAATGATACAGTATTAAACCTTTGGAGATTGGCTTTTTTCCCCACGTAGTATAATTCTCTGGAAATTCATCCGGGTGGTTGTTCATGTCAACAGTTCGCTCCTTTTTACTGTTGAGTAGTTTTCCACGGTCTGGGTGATGTGGCTGAGCCATCCTTACTTGAATCATTCCACCTGCTTAAGCATATCTGCAGAGTTTCTCGGTGGAGGCTATCATGAATCAAGCTGCCCTGCCCGATGCAAGAACAGTTTTGTGTGTGAACATAAATCTTCATTTATTTGGGAGTGCCATTCCCAGGACTGCAATTGCTGGATCCCATGGAAGTTGCATATTTGTTTGTTTCTTTTAAGCTTTTATTTATTTATTTTCCAGAGACAGAGAGAGCACAAGCTGGGGGAGCGCCAGGCAGAGGGGGAAGCAGGCTCCCTGCTGAGCAAGGAGCCCGATGCAGGGCTCGATCCCAGCACCCTGGGATCATGACCTGAGCCGAAGGCAGACGCTTAACCCACTGAGCCACCTAGGCGCCCCTATTTACTTGTTTTTTTTAACCTGTCAAATTGCATCCCAGAGTAGCTGCACCATTTATAAGCCTCAAAGCACAGCTTTCATTGCATGCCACAAATTTTGATAAGTTATATTTTCACTTTCCTCCCTTCAAAATGTTTAAACATTTCTCTTGAGACTCCGCAATTTTTTTTTTCACCGCTGTGTTGTTTAGAAGTGTGTTGTTTAATCTCCAAATATTTTGGGATTTTCCAGCTACCTTTCTGTTATTGATTTTAGAATGTAATTCCACGTTGGCTTGAGAGCATATGTGGTGTGACTTCTATTTTATATTTTACTAAGGTGTGATTTATGGCCTCGGTTGTGGTCTCTCTCGGTGAATATCCCAAGTGAGTTTGAGAAGAATGTGTAATCTGCCGTTGTTGGCGAAGTATTCTGAAAGTGTCAATGAAATCCTGTTGATCCGGGGCACTGTTTAGCTCAGCTACGTCCTTCCTGCTCTTCTGCTGCTGCATATGCCGATTACTGGTGGAGAGGTGGTCAAGTCTCCAAATACCACCCTGGTGTCATCTGTTTCTCCTTACGGGCCCATCAGTTTCTGCCTCGTGTATTTCGATGCTCTGTTGGGCACATACACAATAAAGATTGTTTATGTCTTCTTGGAGAATTGACCTCCTTATCCTTCACGCCTCTCTGTTTCCCTGATCGTTTTTCTTGTTCTGAAGTTGTCTTCGTCTGAAATGAATACAGCTCCTCTAGGTCTGTTCTGATTCGTGTTAGCATAGTAGATCTTAATCCCTTTACTTTTAATCTGTCTTTATATTGAAGCGGGTTTTTTATAAACAAACGATAATTGGATATTTTTTTTAAGCCTGCCGACTCTGCCTTTGAACTGGCATTTTTAGCTAATTAGCTAACTAACCACATTTAAGGTGGTTGTTGATGTGTTTGGATTAACATCTATCCTATTTGTTACCATTTTCTGTTTGCTGCATTTGCTTTCACTTCTGAGTTTCTAATCCTCTCTTTCTCTGGTTTTAACCGAGCATTTTATATGATTCTATTTTCTCTCCTCTCTTAGCGTACAAATTATACTTCTTTTAAAAACAGTTTTCGTGGTTGCACTAGAATTTGTAATATACATTTACAATGAATGGAAGTCCACTTTCAAATAACACGAGAGCTGTTCACAGGCGGTGCAGGTACCTTATAAAAGAATATTCCCGATTTTTGCCTCCTGTCTCCTAACATCGCTGTCGTTCGTTTCATTCATTTGTCCATAAGCTATGATCCCCCAATCCATAGTTGCTATTATGATTTTGAGGTGACAACCTGAGCTTGCAGGTGTGTGTGTGTGTGGTCTAGGGAGGGCAGTCTTGTAAGACTGAGCCCTTAACCTGTGGAATCTGATGCCGTCTCTGTGTAGACAGTACCAGAATTTAGTGAAATTGCAGGACACCCTGGTGTCAGAGAGAATTGCTTGGTGTGGGGAAAAACCTTCACACATTCGACGACCAGGAACGTCAGAAGGGAAGCACTCTCGGTAAAGGTGAAGAAGACGCACAGGGAAGAGAAACACCCAGTAGGGAAGAAACGGGTTTTTCCCTGCTTGGGAAGGAAAAATCTGTGAATGTTGCCACTTCACCCTTCTTTCTTTCTTTTCCTTCTGGTATTCCCACTTCTGTGTGTGTTTCCCGCTTATCAGGCTTGGGACAGAGGCAACGTATGCTGTTTGATGGAAAGCTAACGATGTTTGATGAACAACCCCAACTCCCCTGCCCTCCCCCCGCCCCCGCCGACCTAGCAGGAGTTGATGTCCACACTTCATCTCCCCTTTTGTGGGTAGCCGCTGATGGCTTTCCTTGGCTGGGTCCTCCGCCCAGAGGTTGCTCTCCACGGGGCTTCTTGGAGCCCGCTTCCCCCCCCACCCCCAGGGTGCAGCAAGTCT
Source organism: Ursus maritimus (assembly GCF_017311325.1). Classification (NCBI taxonomy): domain Eukaryota; kingdom Metazoa; phylum Chordata; class Mammalia; order Carnivora; family Ursidae; genus Ursus; species Ursus maritimus. Next base: position 23,423,073 of record NW_024424230.1, on the reverse strand, counting down.
GTAAGCCGAGCGAATAAATAGAGTAAATAGATGTGCGGCTTCTCCCTCTGGGCTTTCTTCTTCATTTCCAGGATCTCACCCGCTCCGCTCCAGCACGCCCCAAGTCCTCTGTCTGATACCGCAGCCCAGTAAGACCACAGCTCTCTACCTGGATTTTAGTTTACCTGCACACGGCTAGGGAATACCCTACGGAAACACCTGTCTGAATGCAGATCTTACCCAGTGCAATTCCCTCTTTTTTGAGGGGAATGTTCTCTCTAGTCCTGCCTGCTTTGGGCCACTTTCCAGACTTTTCAAATAGCCAGGTTTTAAAAGATTTTGAATAGAGTTTACAGTTGCTATCTGTGGGAGAGTCAGTCCATTTTCCTACTCCATTACTGGAACCCAAACCTAGGAAGCTCTCTCTGGATCTTTCTGAGGAGAAGAGCAAGGTAGGCTTTTATTTACTTTTTTAAAGTAATCTCTATGCCCAACATGGGGCTCAGACTCACAACCCCAAGATTAAGAGTCCCATGCTCTATGACTGAGCCAGCCAGGCACCCCAAAGTAGACTTTTAGAATGTAGATAGTACCCCTTATCTCCCTGATTGCTAGTAATCCAAAGGGTCACATGTCTGCTGTATGTTCTGCAGGCCCACTGATAGCTTCCCTCTGAGAGTAGAGGGTAATGAGAACTAGTTTTCTGTGTTATACATCTGTATTTTGGGGTTTAGGATTTTCTTGAAGCAGGACACCTCTAGACCCAGACTTCACTCTGACCTGCTTCCAGAGCTTGAGAGACTAGTGAGGGAATTGTGCTTCCGTTAATACGTTCAATATGGAAGCTAATAATTGAGAAAAGTCCCTCTGCTAGATCTCTCTTCTTCTCTGGTCCTTTGTGTTAGCAGAAGCAGCTGTTGGTATTAATAAGCTAGAAATAATGATTCACTTCTGGAAATCCTTTCCAAGTTAGATACCATGAGAAGTCATACCATCATTGGTTTCCCTAAATTGAAACACCCAAGCCTCTGCTGTTCCGTGTGGGCTGGCCACGGAGGTGGGTGGTTCTCTCCTATTCTGGGGTTCTCCTGGATGGGGTTGGACTTGGAGATATGGATTCACAAACACCTCTGCCCTTTGTGAGTTTGCACTGACTTCTGTCTTGGAGGAGGAGTGAGAAGGGCATTTGCTCTTTACGCCTGCTGGACTGGCTCTGAGTCAGAAGAGGCTCCATGCCACGTTAGCCGCCATATTTCCTGGTTCTGGAGCCCAGGGCCCCCTCGTGAGATCAGTAAACGGCAGTATTCTATCCCCGCCGGCTGGGAATTCATGTGCCAGATGTAATTCTTCTGCTTGTGTATGCCCCTGGGGCAGAGACACGATGGTTAGAACGATCTTCTTGTTTTTAAAGTATTTGTAGGCAACGCGAAGAGACGGGGCCCCAAGAACTCTGATGAGGTATAAGGGTTGATCTTAAAAAGGGTTAAATCTCGTGGTATGTTGATAGGACTGCCTCTAGGTGGCTATAATTTTAGACGGTGAAATGTCTATCGCCTGCTGTAAGGGATCACGTGGATCATTTATAAGGATGGAGAGACACTGGCCCAGTTTTTTAGCTACTAATTTCTTTTCCTAATTTGATTGGACCTCCTCATTTGGCTGTCTGGGAATCATCTTGTTTTCTCTATCCTTTGGCACATCCTGTATCTGTTCCTAAACCCAACCCTATTTTTGGCCTCTCCTGACTGCCTGTGATCTGAACCCTTAGTCTCCCAAGACGTGCTCCCTTGTTCCCCTGGCAGCCATTATGCTTCTGGGGAAGCCTGTGGCAGAAACAGCGGTCCCCCCTCTATTTTCCACTCTGATAGACAAGACGGATCTGCTTATCCACTTGACAAATATTTATTGAGCATCTACTTTGACTCAGGTATGTTAGGGGCTAGGGCTCAGTGGTAGCATGATGAATGCTTTGATCATGTGTACAGGATATTGTGGGGACACCCAGAAGCACCTGACCAAATGCATAGGGATCAAGGAGGGCTTCCCGGAGGAAGTGGTATGTAGACCAAGGCCTGAGGGTGATTAGGAGAAGAGGGAATTCAAGCAGAAGTGACAGTTTCTAGATCCCCACGTATAACACACGCCCAGGGAGAATCCAGGGTTATGACCAACCTCCAAGTTTATCCTATACCCACCCTTTTCTTTCCTGCTTAAGAGAACATATAGAACTCAAGGTTAACAGTAACGTCATTGGAGGGGTAAATATGAATCTGCTCTAACTTCTTAAAAGAGAGATTTTGAGCAAAACTGGGTTGTGAAGGTAGCCTGAGTGGGAAGAAGCATGATAATTTATTTTTTTATAAATCTAGGTAAGGCTTTCAATTTATATTTTCACAGCTTTATCGTTTATTGATATTCATTTACCAAGGTGCTGTAGAACTTTGAGAAATAAGATGAAAAGTCATGGATATTAGATTTAACTATAGAATTAAAATCCTAATGTTTTCTTAGAATGTTTACCATCACAAAACAGAAGAGGGTAATTACAGGGAATTGCTTTAATAACTTGTAATTGAATTTGGTAGAAAACTAATACCTCATGTAATTTCAGGGGGAGGTAGATTTCTTCCCAGTTCAGGTTAGTTATTTAGAACATTTTAAGCTATATAAGCTCATTACTGCTTTCCTTATCCTAATACTCCCAATGATATTGTGCGTTTATAGATGCTAGAGGACTCTCGGTAGAGACCGAAGAGTTTATGAATTCTTTGAACTGACAATGAAGAACAGCTGAAATATTATTACCTTCTTAATGTTGATCTGATTTTGAATTTCTCTTAAATCTCCATTTTCCCAAGAACCGATACGGTATATGCTACCTTGAGATCATTGGTAGTTTGAGCAAAGATAGTTTCTTGCGCAGCTTGTTTGATCCTCTAGGAGCTTAGTCTTGAGGGAAGTGCTAAACCTTTCGTCATTCCATCTACGTCCAGTTTTTCTTGCCAGAGTTAATGGTACTTTTGGGGCAGTAATGGCTGGCCTAGAACAGATCGATCTCCTCCCTGGCCTGATTTTCGGGACTTCTTGCTCGCTCTCCTCCAGTCACATTGAGTCTCCTCTGTGTGCAGTCCAGAGCTCAGCATGAAGGCTGCCTCCCTCACCCTGAAGACTGGGCTGCTGTATTTGTGTTCGTACGGGACACATCCCTGCTGTCTCACTGTCGCCATTGCCGCAGGGGGCCAGGGGCCGGGGAGCAGGTGGCAGGGGGTCCGTCCTTGGGTCGCAGTGGGAGGCAGGACCATGTGTGGGCTGAGGCTCCAAGTCCCGGGCACATGATGCATTGTCCCGTCAGCCTTCGCTTACAAAACACAAACTCAAAGACGACATTATTAAGAATTTCAAGATGGTGATGAGGTAGGGACATTCAATCCCAAGCATGAGGCCTTTCTGAAGAGAGGGAAGGGCGTATGTGAGATCACACACCCATCCACAAAGCTGGCCCTGGATATATTAGTTCATGTGGTCCTCATTTCACCGATGCGAAGGCACTGACCTGAAAGGCTAAGTAACCAGCCAAATATCGGACAGCGGGATTTGAACTTGGGCAGGACACTCCCATAGTCTCCGCTCTCAACCTTTATGCTGGCCCACCCTGCTGTGCGGTGGGAGTAAAGGCCGGAATTCACCACTCTCGGAGGTTGGAACCACAGGAAAGAAGCCATCTCTTTGTGTTTTTCCTCCATATTAACCACGTAGGTGGGGAGCCTGAGTTCCTCAGGCGTCCGGTTGGTGTCTGGTCTCTTCTTTACAGCCGATGATGGTCACAATAAAAATGGCCTGTCGTGTAGCATCATTGTCCTCACTAAAAAACTTTCTCTCTGTGTATGTGTGTATGTGAACATATAACAGGTAGTTATATAAATGATTCATATATTTAAAAATATGTGTAATTTTTTAATATGTAATGCTTTAAAAAATATTAATGGTTATTTTTTTAAAAATTATATCCAGATGCCTGGGTGGCTCAGTAGGTTAAGCGTCTGCCTTTGACTCAGGTTATGATCCCAGGGTCCTGGGATCGAGCCCCGCATCAGGCTCCTTGCTCAGCGGGGAGCCTGCTTCTCCCTCTGCCTGCTGCTCCCCCTGCTTGTGTGTGCTCTCTCTCTCTTTCTGATAAATAAAGAAATAAACTCTTTTTTAAAAAAATAACAAATAAATTGTATCTGTATTGCCCTCTAGTGGCCACAAAAATTAAAGACGAGCCACCGAAAATGGAATAGCGGCTGCATATTAAGCACAATCGTAACAACATGAGCCATACCACTCCCATTTATCGCTGGTGTGCAAACACACATGTCCACGGCATCCAGGCAGATGGGGTCACAAGAACGTGGGCTGGGACAGCACGAAAGGCAGACAACACTTGACCCATCGAAAGGGAGTGAGTTCTAGTTCATGGTTGTCCTGGGGGAAGGCAGGCTCAATTGTTAAAGGGAAGCCCCAGAGCCAGACATTTATATAAAACTTACTGATTTAGAAGCATAGGTCATGAACTATTTAAAAATACAATTTTGTGTGGGCTATACCCATGTCTGTGGGCTAGACTGGGACTGCACTAACTGATCACTTATGACCTTTATTGGTGCTTGCTGCCCGCTGGGCACTTGTACGAAGAGCTTTACGTACAGGTTGCCAGCTCAGTCCCCAGGACAACCCCACGATGGCTTAGCCCCATTGGATACATCAAAAACAGAGACACAGAGAAGTTACACCACGTGCCCAAGGTCATAAGGCTGGGATTTGAACTCACTCTTGCTAACTCCAAAACCCCTGGTTTTAACTCTGTACTTATTACCCACCGTGTGGCATGGATGATTCGTTCCATTAAGAAATATATATTGAGCTGCTAACATATGCCAGCGACTATTCTAAGTGACAAAAATACAGCAGTGAATGAAGAAGATCCTGCCTTCGTTCTCGGCTGTGTTCGCACGAATCTAATGAAGTAGAGAGTAACCGGGGCTCGGATTTGTTTCGCGCAACTGGATTCCCTGGTTTCTGTGTCTTTAGAGCCACACTTCCATCCTGACCACTCAGTTTATCCCCCAGTGCTTTTTGCTCTGCCCTATTTCCAGCTTGGCATCTGGATTTCTCTGTGCTTCCGTCCAGGTGGGCCCACTACTTTACTTACCACCCTTCAGCTCCGAATTTAGTCCCACATCTCTGTCCTGCTCATTTGGCCTGACCACAAGGCAGTGCAGCCTTTGACTTGGTCTTGGGGGGAAGCCCCTCATTCCCAGACCCCTACCCTTTCCCAGCCACTGTCCCGGCAGGGGCTGTCACATAAGATGTCTTGCTTCTTAAACTTAGGGACACTTGTGCCATTAAAAAAGGGCAATCACATCACTACCAGCTATCGCTCTCTCTAGAAAATCACGAAATATTCTTATGTGCTAAGTTTTGGAGTTATTTCACTTCTAATTGCACTATTTTTGTAAGTCAGGTTTACTGAGGTATAAATTTAATACCTTAGTAAATTAAGGTGTCTGTTGCTTTGACTTTTAATGAACACATACAGCCCTGTAACCTCCACCATAATGGAGTTATAAAACATTCCTACCACCCCAAAAATTTTCCTCCTGCCCCTTTGCAGGCAATCCCCAGTCCCGGCACGCCTTTGATCGATTTCTGTCCCTGAGGTTTTGTCTTTTCCATGACATCATCTAAATGGAATCATATATTCTGTGGGCTTATAATTGCTGAATGGTATTCCCAATTGCTTTTTGAGACAAGTGTTTTCTCAGTGGCAACATTAACTTTGAAATTCTAATGAAAACCAACGGGAAATTGTAATTGCTGTTAGAAACACTTATCTTACAAACCACTTTGAAAAGCATATCAATGTTATTACATGAAGCATACCTGAACTCAGTAGCATCTGTTGATCTATGCACATAATTCATGGACATGAGAGATCATGCCTAGCCAAACTAATAACTTTCTTTTGGTGAGGGAGGAGGTGAGGGAACCAAGGAATTACTATGGGGATTTCTGCTAAACTACTCTCATTCCCAGCCCACATAGAGAACTACAAATATTAATGTTACGATGCCATGCCTACTGCTAGTGTTTAATCAGTCCTGCTGCCGGAAAAGCCAGACCAAGGACAATCGGGTCTGCATAGGAAATGAATGTTTCTGGGGGCACTTTCTTGCATGGGTTGACTGGATTCATCTCATAAGAGTGAGTCAGTGGGCAACAGTTTGGTGAAGAGGGGAGAAAAATCATTCCAGACAGGGTGAACAGCATGTGCAAAGGCCCTGTGACATTGTGTGTCATCATGCAAGGTTAGCATGAATTCGGGGCTGACACTCAGCTGTTTACCATGGTCAGACCATCAAGATGCTCAGTATTCATTCTGACTGATGACAGTGTGGGCTTTACCAGTTGTTAAACATTTTTTTAATGTCCCCACTGAATGTGCTCTAAGGCCCACTAACCTCAGGCAGTTAGGTTTTCGTTCATTTGAGCTCAACTAGAAGCAAGAGCCAAAGGAGAGGCACTGGAACCCAGAGAGTCGCATCTGTAAAGTATACACTGGACCGAGAGCCACTCCTTCCTAAGACTTCCTAGAGAGGCCAGGCCTTCAGGGATTAACAGTAGTAAGTGCCACGGACAAAACTGGAGTCTTCAGAGCCCTTTTCTGGGGGTGACCAAGAAATCAAGCTGAACCAAGCCACTCATGTGGGTGCTGAGCACAAAACAGCTCTTCACTCACTATTTGTTGACGTGCTGCGGGCATAGGGCATTCAGGCATCTGATCCGTGCCTATTTTACTAGGAAAGTTAGGTTTATCAGGTTTGACATGAACGGACCTCCATTCTCCAGTACTTGAAGGCTATCTAAGCCAACTCTGACTTTGCCAACTCTGAGGCGAAAAGTCATTCGGCTCAAGCCCCCAACTAGACCGTGGGTGCAACTGTGACTAGCACTCACGTTTACCAATTCAAAGTAAATCCACTCTCCTGTTTTAAGGAAAATAAATTCTTGTCCCCTCAAGAAAGAAAAGTGTGTTGTGTTCCTCGAAGCAAGGCTGATTAAATTGCTGTTTTCAGGTCTCAGTTCAGGAAGGTCCTGGTTTGGCCGACAGCAGCAAATAAATCTCACAGATGAACTGCATATAAAAAGAAAAAAACCCACACACCTCATAAAACTTCAGTATATCATCTCAGACAGGCTGATAGCCAACAATTTTATGATGCCATCATTGGGGCAGGCCCTCAATCTATTGCCAAGAGCTCCCCGGACCCGTAAGAGTGTGGGGTGGGGTCCTGATGTTGTTCACTGATTTTCCAGAATAAAGAAACTGAATTAGGATTAGTCTGACTGTTATTCTCAGGGCTGCTAGATTGTTCTTTACTTCATAAATGACTTCCTTTTATTATATTTTCCTCCTACGCGGGTAGGAAGAATAATTTACAGAATGTGACATGTCTGGTTTTTGTGACAGAAAAATGGGTGATAGCTCTAATTTCAGCAGGCCAAGGAGAGAAGACTTCAGAAGGTTCGCTTGGCAAAACAGCTGGATTCCTTGCCGAGTGCTTTTGCAGTCTAATTAGGGTGAGTTACATAAAATGCAATTTGGACTGAGCTGCCTTCTTGCAAAGGTAACTTAGACTTTCTGCCTCGTCCTCGCCTTCAAAATGAAACTGAACGGAGGACTAGAAATGAGCAGATCATCAAAAAAGCTTTTCGCCATGTTTGAACGAACCAGATTAAGTGAATGAACAAAACTCAGCCATCAGAATCCTCCGAATGGGAAGAGGCCTTGGAGGAGCTCTACTCTCTAACTGGTGGCTTTGTGTTCCGTTAGGGCCAAAGTGAATCATGAAGTAGTTAAGGGCTTTGTTCGGGGGCCTGGCACGTAAGCGGCACTTGCAGGTGCAGGAGAATCTCTTGAAGAACAATAGCACGCAGACAGGGAGTCTCTGTCGTTGTCGAAGAGATGCCATGGCAACATCCCTGCGAAGCTGTGTGTGGGCGGAGCGGCCGCGCCAATCTGCGAGTTCACCCTACGTGTGCTCGCGCGTGTTGCACGGAGCCGCCGCCCTTGTAAGTCCTCACGTAACGGTATATATATAGTCACACATGCTTCTATCAGCCACCCCAAAGCAGCGTCTAATTGGTACTTGAAGCTAAGAACAAGCAGTGAAACGGAATCCATTTATCAGTGAGGGGGACGGAAAAGTGTGCGCCCAAGCCTACGCCGTATGAATGAACCGAAGAACAAAAAGGCACTTCTGAGCTTAGACAGCGGTACCGGCATGTAATGTATGCGGAGGTATCAAGGAGGGTGAGAGCTGTAACAAGCCAGGACTTTGAGAGCAATTAGGATTCTTTCTGCAGGTAGAGCAAAATTGAAAAGTCTTTTCCAATTGAGTGTTTTAGTGCTAACGACAGAGGGTTCGGAGTAACTGAAGTGTTCGCGACTTCGTTGCTTCGGTATGGGCTCGCACCTGTGTCCGGAGGCAGGCCCTCAAATATCCTTGACCTATTTAGAGAATGTAGCTGGAGACCGAGAAGGGATTGGAGATGAGTGGAAGGAATGGACGCAGAAAAGCCAGGAAGGGGGCGCCTGGGTGTCTCAGTCGTTAAGCACCTGCCTTCGGCTCAGGGCGTGATCCTGGAGTCCTAGGATCGAGCCCCGCATCAGGCTCCTCCGCGGGGAACCTGCTTCTTCCTCTCCCGCTCCCCCTGCTTGTGTTCCCTCTCTCGTTGGCAGTCTTTCTCTGTCAAATAAATTTTAAAAATCTTAAAAAAAAAAAAAAAGAAAGAAAGAAAGAAAAGAAAAGAAAAAAGAAAAGAAAAGAAAAGCCAGGAAGAGTGCAGCGAACACATCTGCCTATCTACTTCTCTATGCCGCGAATTCTGATGTCTGCTTTACCGATATGCTCATTTATTCCTCGTGGAAATCCCTTGACCAGTTGGAGAAACGATTTCTATTTCTTTCTTTCATTTAGTCATGCAACATATGCTTACTGTGCACTTATTATGCTCCAGGTACAAGACTTGTCCTGGGCAATAACATGTGGACCCAACAGATATGGGCTTTACTCTCTGGGAGTTTATATGCTAAAGGGAATATGCACATTAGTCAAATAGCCATGTAAAGGGGATAAATAACGGGAAGGAGAGGTAAATGGCTGGCTGCGAATTTTTGATGGCGAACCAGAGAAGGCTTCCTTAAGAAGTACGATTTAGCTGAGATCCTAAGAAGGAATAGGAAATCACTGAATGAAGTGAGAATAAGGCACGTTCTAGGCAGGTGGAAGAAAGCCTGTTCAGAAGGTCCTGTGACAACAATTGGAGTGATGCGAGGAAATAATAGCCAATCTATTCCACACGGTTCTTAAATGAAAAGGAAAGAGACCAATTCTGGCCAATTTTTGCTGAAAAGGAGCTTATTAAAAGATCGAGTAGTTTACAGCACATCCCAGAGTGTTATACAAGCAAGTCCAGTAACAATGTCCAAAATGATTCCGTGGAGCTTGTTCCATAAGGAAACCCCTTACGCTGGTCTCACTGGCACCATCACTCCCGGGCACTGGCCATTGTCGTACCTGCTGGAAACTGGACACAGCTCCTCCTGTTGCCGCCACCTGCGTGAGGACGGATTTCTGCTTCTCTGTCATGAGTTGCTGAGTAATAGCTGCCCTGGTGCTTGCTCTAAAGGGCAGAGCCTCATGGACACGTCTGTGCCCTCGCTACGCGGCAGGCTTGGAAGGCCAAGTAGACAATGAGATACATAGCTTCAAGCGCTGCCTGTTACCAGGAATTCCCTCCTGCATTGACCTTAAAGCCCATTATGTCGTTCCACTGGTCCCTACCTAACATCAGTTGAGGGAGGGGTGTCGCTGTGACAGGTGTAGGCCCACGGGAATGGGATCTTCCTCGCCACAATGACGTGTGATTGAAGACCTGTTCTAATACACCGTGGTGTGTGTTAGTTCCTGTCGCGTAACAATCGACGCCAAAACGTAGCTTAAAGCAACAAACATTTCTTATCTCACATAGTTTTTGAGGGTCAGGAAATGTGGGAGCAGCTCAGGTGAGTGGTTCTGGCTCAGGGTTACTTGCAAAGCTGTAATCAAGGTGCCCACTGGGACTGCAGTCATCTGAAGGCTTCACTGGGGCTGGAGGACCCACTTCCATCATGGCTCCTCACATGGCCGAGGGCAAGAGGTCTCAGTTCCTCCCTTGCTTTTGGCAGGAGGCCTCTGTTGCTTGTCATGTGAGCCTCTCCAGAGGCTGCTTGAGTGTCTTCATTACGTGACAGGTAGCTTGTTCTAAAGCAATCGATGTGAGAGAGAAAACGAGGCACACACCACAATGTTTTTGATAACCTAGCTTCAGAAGTTACATGTCATCACTTCTGCTGTATTCCATTGGCCCCACAGGCCAACCTTGATGCAGTGTGGGAGAGGACTACACCAGGCATGAATACCAGAGGTGGAATCACTGAAGGTCATCACAGAGGCTGACTTACCATCTATTGTTCTTTCTTGCCAATGGAGTGCTGGTGGGCACATCTGTCCTTAACACTTGGTATCTCAGAAAACACCCAGTTAGTGAGCAGAAACTCACATTCTATGTCACATGGCAACCAGGCACTCAGTATTTACCAGTGTCTGTTAGCAATCCAGGAACTGTAGCTCAAAAGGAGAATAGTTACCTCTAAAGAAGGCATGATTTTATTTCAAAACCCTTCAGGACTGTGGCTGAAAATGTCCCCTTGGGCTTGCCGTAGGCTCCTTCAAGCTTGCTGATCTGCCGTGGTCACTTAGATCTCCTTGGCCAGAGGACCAAATGGCAGAGCTGTTATGTGGCAGCCTGGACTGGCTGATGGGGCTTCGCTCAGTGTGGGCCCCCCCAAAGCAGCAGCATATAAATGGATCAGAGCAACACAGCCACAAGAAAACAAACAATCCAAAATGTGGGCCATTCTATAAAACTGTGAAAGTATACTGCAGCCCCTCACAAGATAAACAATTTCCTTCTAGCATTTTCTTTCTGTATTCCTTTCTTTCTTTCTTAGGATAGATTTTTACAAACCACCAGATCCAGAGCTACATACTGGGTTGTGGAGACTGTGGTGATTTGTTTTGATAGAAACAGCTTTTGGAACACTAGCCCCAAATGCCATATCACTCGAAGAACCCGGCATCATTTTCCCAAAACTTAGCTTTTACGTTGACCAAACATGTGGCTAAGAAGGTGATACAATAGGAATAACTACCTCTCCATCTTTCAGAAGATCTTCGGTTCTTCCAGGGATGCAGTATTGGTCTTGGTTTACAGTTTGGGGAGGAGGAGAGAACTCCAAGTCTTCCTCTCACTTCTTTCTGCCATCAGAGCCCCTCTTCCTCAGATCAGGAAGCCCATGGGGAACTTCCACCTGCTCTAGCATCTATTTACTTCAACTCTACCCTCAGGAATGGGGAAATAACCTTGATCAGTGGTAGGGTCACTAGAGCGACCAGGAGATGGACCCAGGGCAAAGTTCACTCATCACTTGACCATCACAAGTTCCCTCTGTGATTGAGGACCCACTGTAGTCCTTTGGGACCCTAGAAATAGCATTAGTTCAGAACCTGTGTCTGATAATCCCCAAGAAATGGATAATTACCATTCCCCAATGTCCATTTGCCCTAGTAAGTAGCTAGAGTTTCCTTTGGACAAGACGAAAGAGAACAAAGTGGGTACTTTGGTTGGTCTATGAAATCTTTTCCTTGCAATACTGCTTCATTCAGGGCATCCTAAGTCTATGAATTAACTAAGTTTGGGATGAGGTACTACAGCAGACATTGTGTGTCCACCCATATCCCCTTGGATCTCTTTTACAATTTTTCTGCACCCCTCCCCTGGTTTCTGGGTTCTTGTGTTTCTCATGTCCCATACCTGCAATGGTCTTCAGACACCTGCTCTTTAGCTATTGGAACCACTCTAGCCACATGCACAGAGAGCTGGAGTGCCTGGGAGCTTATGACTCCCTCCCTCATTGGGCTTCCAGTCAATGACTGATTGGAGCAAGACTGTGAAAGTCCTGCTTCCTTGCCTGGAGCTGGGACAAACTCTGAAAGTATTTATTTATTTTTAAAGACTTTATTTATTTTGACAGAGAGAGAGCACAAGCGGGGGAAGGGGCAGAGGCAGAGGGAGAAGCAGGCTCCCCGTTGAGCAAGGAGCCCAATGTGGGACTCAATCCCGGGACCCTGGGATCATGACCTGACCTGGAGACAGACGATGAACCGACTAAGCCACCCAGACATCCCAACTCTGAGATAATTTAAATCCTAGATTTCCCTGGGATCAGGCACCTTGCTTGGCTTATTTCCCTTGCCTATCATGCTTCCTTCCTCTTTCCTTACCAGTTTCTCCTGGGAGCACTTTCTTAGTGAATAACTTAGAGAGAAATCTTCATTTCGGGGTCTGCTTCCAAAGAACTTGACTTAAGACAGGAGCCGTAACTATTGTCGTGGTCCAGGTCTCCGTGCATTAGACTTAGATTTTGTTTGTTTGTTATAGTGACCAATAAGGAACTAAGTAGTCTGGCCAAGTGCTAAGTTGCTCATCATCAATGAGCATTGCCAAAGATCCCCATGAGTGAGGCTACTCTATTATTTTGGTCCCATATCCTATTCAGCAACTACCTCCACTTTACCTCTCAGACTTAAATACTGTTTCTAGATTTTATCTACCCTGGAATGCCAATATGGTCGTGAAAATCAGGAAACTCATTTCCATTTTAGGTTCTTCCCCCAGCATCCTCGACTTGTAAAGAATAGGCCCTATCATTACTTTTGAAGGTGATGGCAATACTCCACCAGTGTAATTCCCAAGAGCTTGGTTAAGAGGGTGTATTCTGGGTTCTCTTAAGGCACAGAGAAAATGGATGAGTGGGATTGCCCATGATAAATCCACTTCAACATTCCTATATCCCCCAAGGCATTGGATCATTTCTCTCTCTCATTACTATTCAAAGTGTATGAAGACCAGGAATACTGGCATCACCTACCTGGGATCTTGTTAGAAATTCAGAATCTTGGACTCGATCCCAGACCTTACTGAATTAGAATTTTAACAAGACCTCCATGCTATTCACATGCACATTTAAGCCTGAGAAGCACTAAGCTACAGTTATGCCAGCAAATTTCTGGCATCTCAACACCTTACAGTTAGGCCACCCCTGAGCCCAGGTATCAGTCAACTAATTGAAAGCACAACTAAAATCACTTCCAGATGCTCAACCTGGAATACTGAATTCAGAGTTTCTGGTACACACAAATAGTAATCAGTTTGGCCTGATCTAAAATTAAGTTTCTCTTTCCTTGGTCTAGACCCATATTCTGCGAGTTTTTTAAAGTAAGCATTGGCAATATCTTGCATATCTTTTGGTGTGTACTTCTCCTCCTGGGTTTGTCTTTGTAATTACATCTCAGGCTATGCTGATACTGGAGAGTGGAATCTAGTCAAAAGCCTAGAAAGAAATAAGGATGGTTGAGCTAAACCCTGAGGAGAATGGGCTCACCTGGCAAGCTACCCACCTCAACAATCATCTTTAGGGGTCCTCAGGCAAGGCAGGAGTAACCTCATCAGAAGGGAAAGGAAAGGCTCCTTCTGCTGGGTTCAGATGTTTCTGAGACATTCAGATCTTCCTATAATATCCTGTTCCACCCAGATCCACTGTTTCCAGACTGATGCCCAAATTTTTACATAAGAGTGAATGAGGCTGTGAATTAAAAGAATGCTGTAATTCAGCAACCCTTCGCCACTGCCACGTGACCTGATAGCTGCCAATGAGAGATGAGGGCACACCAGCTACTGGGCTTTAGGTGGGTGTGTTCTTGTTTGCAAGAGAAAACCAAAGGGAAAGATGGTTTCTTTTCTTCCAGAAATCTCAGTCTCGGCGGATGCGTGGCACTACTGCAGCAATCCTGACGTCAGCTGGAGCACGCAGATATCACTGAGAGCCCCCCAGAGAGATGCCGGGCACCTGGGGCTCTGAGACATCGCCCAGTCTTTGACTCCACTAACCCCGGGGGGCTGTTTTACTTCCATACTTCCTTTTATGTGCGATGACATCTTCTATAACTCTTGTAGCCTGTTTGAGCTGGGATATATGTTACTTATGGCTGGAATCTGGGCAGAGAAGGACAGCGCTGCTCACTCATGCCAGATTCCACAGCCGATAAAGCCACAGACCCAGGATTTAAGTTGGTCCGAAGGCAAAGCCCATGTTCTAGGACTGTGGCCCTGGCTAGAGAAGGAGCATTTAGGTTTTTATTCGTGGTCTCCTGGTACGACAGGGGATGGCAGGAGCCTGACAGTAAATATTTTAAGCTTTGGAGGCCCTAAGGGCTTTGTCCCAATGACCCAACTCTGCCATAGTAGCAAAAGGAGCCTTAGGGAAAATGTAAATGAGTGGGTGTGGCTGTGCTCCAATAATACTTTATTTACCAAAACAGGTGATGGGCCTATGGGGTTGTAGTTTGCTGACTCCTGTTCTACAGCAAAAGATTGAGAAAAGAAATTCTGGAATTAGATCCCATGTTTTAATTACAAGTGTGTTTCTATGAAATATGGACTGAGTCTGACTTCAGTGTCGGGGGCAGAATGTGAACTGTCAATACACAGACAAGTCCCACGTGGCATTTTAGGAAGGTTTTTACCTAAGTCCTTTAAGATCAGCCTTTGGAGCAGCTTAATGTGCATTGATTTCTAAATACTGAGTAAGAATGGCTCCCATATAGAGAGCTATGACCAAGTGCGCTGGGGTATTTGCAGAGGCAGCCGAGGGAGGCTGACTGGAGGCAGGGCCTGCCTCAGATTCTGGGGGTTGAGGCTGTCTTTCTGATTCCATCTGCTGCTTCCCCCCGGACCCCCGAAGTCAGGATGCTGACAGATACTCTCCAGCTAGGAACACTTATTGCAGGTGGAGGATGGGGGTTAGGGTTGGGGATCCCTCCTCTATCTTTTCCCCAGAGACTGTTCAACTAATCCTAGACAACCAGAACTTTCCACTTGGTCTACAGCAATTATCGGCAAATTAACCGCTCTATGGGAGCTCGTAAGGTGTTTGATCTACGGAAAGAGGAACACTTCCTGCGCACTTTATTGTGTTTCTATCCCAGAGCTTACGCTAGTAATCGGAATGTGCAACAATGAGGATCTCGATTGAGGCGTTAGCCAACAATGGGGGAAGAAAGGTGAGATGGGAAACTTCCTGAAGAAACCAAGAACAGAACGTAATGACGTTGCAAGGTAATGAGAAATGAAAACGGCTTCCATTTGCTGCACCGTGGACATTCTCCGGGGAGGCGCGCTTTAAGCCCGATGCTCCACAGGGCAGAGTATTTAATATTTCAGCTTAGCAGTAATATCACCAGCTCAGGTAGTGTATTTGTGCCTGGCCCCTCAGCCTGGAGAGCATTGGAAGTCCCGGCGCCTGTTCCAGGCATTTCTCTGAGTTGGCTCATCTCAGCTACCGCTGCGGGAGAGGAGCCCCCCGGGGCTGCAGGCCTGAGCAGAGGTGACCCAAGACACCAATTCGAAGCCAATCTGAGCTCCCTGCTCCCTGCCTGCTGGATGAGGCCCCCATCGACGCCGGTTAATTCCAGCCGCAGAGCCAAATGTGGCAAGCATTTCGTCTTACAGGATGCTTTCTGAAGACTGTACTAAAAGAAGAGATTTCAAACGACAGAACAATTAGCGGCCCGTCTCAGGTGTTGACTAAGCAAAGCCGTGGCCCGGGAGCCGCCACAAAGCCGAGGACCCGGCCGGGAGCCCCGAGCAGCTGCTTTCAAAGGAGATTCTTAGACAGAAAGTCATAACTTATTCATGCTTCATAAACACACACAGGCCTTCCAGTCGCTTGAACACAGTATGCCACTTCACTTCAATTAACAGCAAAGTGGTGCAGCTTGCAGCCCCAGTTCTGCGGCTGCTGGTGGTGGAGAAAGGCCCACAAGGAGATGGCTAGCTGTCCAGCCCAGCGCCGTAGTGACCGATTGGAATACAGGGAAACACTGGCCTCCTGGGCCATGAGGAAGATACTCTGGCCATTTCTGGGTTCTTCTTAATTTATAGTAATAAACCAAAGTCTCTCTTTTTTAGATTTATTTATTTATTTATTTATTTGAGAGATAGAGTGAGTGAGAGTGGGAGGAGGAGCAGAGGAAGAAAGTCTTCAAGCAGACTCCTTGCTGAGCAGGGAACCCCAGGTGGGGGGAGGGGGTGGTCAGGGGGCTCGATCTCACTCATGACCTAAGCTGAAACAGAGAGTCAGGCGCTCAACCAACTGAGCCCCCCCGGCGCTCCAGTAATGAGCCAGAAAGTCTTAGTATCCGAGCTTTACTTGAGAGCTAAGCAGGGGTACGTTCTGAAATAGCAAACCTGTTAGGGAAGGTGAAGAAGTAGCAAGTTCATTATCTCATGAGCGGATGTCCTGTCCAATCCACATAAAGAGCTGGTTGTCAACGATAACCTTTTACTGGGGCCTAAATGCGTTCAGTGCAGTGCTCCACGTAACTATAGGATTCAGACGGAACAAAACAGCCACGTTAAAACCTAGACGTTTCCGGCGCACCTGACAACTGAGTAGTTGTTTATTGGTAAGACTCTGGCAATCCCTTGTGAGGCAGCAGACCTCAAATACTTGCAGGAAGCAGCCCGGAGATAACCCTCTATCCCAACATTTACCAATTAGAATCATAGGGCTGAAAGGCCCTGGGGCCTATGTAACTGGGGGTGGGGGGGCGCTCTAATTGGCAGTTAAAACCCAGGGGCGCAGAAGCAATGAACATCCTCCAGATGTGAGCCATGCGACCCAAGAAGAATTATCCCAACGAAAAAGTCCACAGTACTCCCTTCGGAAAACACTAATTTAGACCAGTTGCCACATTTTACAGATGAGAAAGCTGAGGCTCCTGGATAGGAAGGCTTTTGCCCAAGATGAAGCAGGTTGGTCCTGGAGCTGGGTCCAGAGCCCAGGATTCCTGACTCCTCCTTCAGAGTCTCCTTTATTGAGTTTCCAGTGACCCCTTTCCATAAAATTAAAATTTGGACTAAGCGAGACAAGTGGCATTCTACGCCAGGCCCGCCCTGGAAAGAACCTCGCGGCTTAGCATTAAACTAACTTAATGTCTGTGCTCAGGAGTCAGACCTGCGAAGATGAGCCTCGGTAAGCTGCCTCCTTTATCACCGGGAGGAGGAGATGCTGTCACTTCAGATCATCTGGGCTAAGAACTATGGTGGCTATGCACCCCAGAGGCAGAACCTTCTACCCCTCTTTGGGCGTAGAACTTCCTAGGCTCTATCCTAATGGACAATGCATAAAACAGCTGGTTCACTCCCCAATAGACAATAGACATTTGACTTTTTAAGTGCATTTTCATTAATACACATACAGACAAAAACAAAGAAATGATACGTGGAGGCGGGATGGTGTCAGTTTTTCAGATGAACTGGAGAAGAAAAGTTACTTACAGAGCCTACAATTTTTTGTTGATCACTCCAGCTTGACATGCTTAAAGTGCTTGGCCTGCCCTGAATCCCGTCTCCTTCCATGGCATGAACCACGTTCTGTGGCTCCTTTGTGATAATTTGGGCACGTTTTGTTGTTCTTGCTATTATCCGGCAAACTCCTCCAGTGTAGGGACTCCGCGCCAGTCACCATAGGCTCTCACGGTGCCTCACACACCGAAGCACATGGCAGATTTTTCATAAATGCTTGTTGGATAAGCGAGCGCAGGTCAACTGACAACAACTTCGTCTTTGTTCCCGGGCTGCGGCTCTGCCAAGTCCCTTGCAGGCATGGGGGTCATTTGATTCTCTCTCCATTCTTTGGTTTTTTTTTAAATAATTTATTATGTTATGTTAGTCACCACACAGTACATCCTTAGTTGTGGATGTAAAGTTCCATGATTCATTATTTGCATATAACACCCAGCGCTCCATGCAATACTTGTCCTCCTTACTACCCATCACCGGCCTATCCCAGGCCCCCACCCCCTCCCCTCTGAAGCCCTCAGTTTGTTTCCCAGAGTCCATAGTCTCTCATGGTTCATTCCCCCCTCTGTTTACCCCCCTTTCTTCTTCCCTTCCTTCTCCTACCGGTCTTCCTATTTCTTATGTTCCATAAATGAGTAAAACCATATGATAATTGTCTTTCTCTGCTTGACTTATTTCACTGAGCATAATCTCCTCCAGTCCCATCCATGTTGCTGCAAATGTTGGGTAATCATTCTTTCTGATAGCTGAGTAATATTCCATCGTATATATGGACCACATCTTCTTAATCCAGTCATCTGTGGAAGGGCGTCTTGGCTCTTTCCATTCTTTAAGGTATCAGATAAATCTGAGCTCAGATGGCTGGAGTTTGAATCCTGCCTACTCCACGTACAGTGTGACCTTGACGAAGTGACGTAACCTCTTGGAGCATCATGGTCCACACCTGTACAATGAGCATCATACTAGTATTGATCTCATGAGGTTGTCGTGAGGATACACTATGGGAAAATACACGTTCTCCAACACAAACAACCGATTATCCGGGACATAACTGGGTGCAAAACCATTGAATTCAATTCTGACACTAACCACCACAGATTTAGAAGTTTGGTCCCAGGTGACTGTCTCTGCCTCACACACCAGTTGTAAGTTCTAGGTCCCTGTCCTTCTGACCAAACCCCAGCACCCCAACCTCAAGTTAGATCACCTGCTATCAAATAAATTACTAATGCTTCCTGGTTTATTATAAAGGACACAACTCATGAACAGCCAAATGGAAGACAACATGGGCCAGGTATGGGGAAGGGGTGTGGGGCTCCCTTGCCCTCTCTGGAGGCACCATCTTTCCAGCACCTTGATGTGTTCACCAACCTGGAAGCTCTCCGAATCTTCTTATTCGATAGTTTTTATGGAGCTCACTCTCCAACCACCTCCTCCCCGCCGCCCCCCCTCCATTTCTCAGAGCTCGATGGGAGGGGCTGAAAGCTCCCAGTCTCCAATCACTGAGTCTTTCTGGTGACCAGCCTCATCTGGAGGCACTTAGGGGCCTCACCCTAAGTTATCTCCTTAGCATAAGCTTAGGTGCAACGAAAGGGGCTCATGACAAATGATAAATAACACTAATATCCTTCAGAAAATTCTAGAGCTTTAGGAGCTCTATGCCAGGAACTGAGGATAAAGCCCACATATATTTCTTTTTTTTTTTTTAAAGATTTTATTTATTTATTTGACAGAGATAGAGACAGCCAGCGAGAGAGGGAACACAAGCAGGGGGAGTGGGAGAGGAAGAAGCAGGCTCATAGCAGAGGAGCCTGATGTGGGTCTCGATCCCATAACACCGGGATCACGCCCTGAGCCGAAGGCAGACGCTTAACCGCTGTGCCACCCAGGCGCCCCCACATATATTTCTTAATACGCCACAGTGATACTTAGCACAGTGCCTGGCATGTCATAAGCCCTTGGTAAATGTTATGTCATTGTCACCAACATCAGCACGACCTTCCTGAGTTAAGCCTACTGTCTTGCAATTGGGTAGGTTTCCTGGAATGTAGATTGAAGGTGTAAATTATAGTTTCTAACTAAAACAGGAAAGCAGTCAGGAAAATACAAGTGTCGGTACACTGAGATTTGACATCCAGGATCTGTTCGTTCCAAACAGAATGTCTCTGCCTAAAAGGCCACACTCAGGGCAAAAGACCATATGGTGGCTTGGTTGGTGGCATCCGGCAGAGTGCTGGAAGAATTATTCTTTGGCCCACCTGTTTTTATCTAACATGGTCTGGAAAAGAGAGTAAGCCACCCATTTTATACACTGAGAGGTACGTCAAGCATTAAAAAACAACTCAGAAATAACACACTGAAAAATATTTGCCTCCAAGATGAAAAATAAAATATGATTTGATGGAAAATGTTGACAGTGCCAATCCATGTGAATTTGCACGGGCCTCTGGGTCCCTGGCTTGATAGAAATAATTTTCAGGCAGGCTAGGATTTTAATTAAAATGGAAAAACACTCACTGCACCCTCTCAAGTGATCATTATCAACAAGGCGATTGTAAGGTTGGAAGAAGCTGGTGAGGATTTGCAGGTGGTTGAAATAACTTTGCATGGAAATTTCCACGCTTGTAGGAGTCCTTAGACATGATTTCATTTAAAACCATTATTTTACAAGAAAAGAAACTGAAGTCTAGGGAGGCGATATGACTTGCCCACATCCTACACAGTAAGTTAGTGACATAGTTCGGCCCTACCAGCCTCCATCCGGGCCCTCCCCTCACTTCCGTAATTTTAAGAAACCTTGTATAAAACAGCATTGGTTCTTCCCATCTCTGTTTCTTTCTATTTCCAGTCTTAAAAGGAGAGATTTTTCAAATGTGGAGAATATTCAATATGCTCATTATATTTCTGGAGCTTTTTTGTGCTTTGAACATTTCTGTATAATAAAATGATCTCCCATCATAGGAAATAATGGCCCCCTTTTTTTTCCCTCCCAGAGTCTTCTCTATGCAGCATTCTTGAGAGATGTCAACCTAGGAAGGTAGATGTTCTCATCACTAGAGGACACCTCAGGTTTCCATGTTCTGTCAGACCTGCTGGGGCCTCCAAGCCAGGACCTCTGGATTGCGAGTGCCCTTCCTCCCTCTGCAGGACACACTGGGCTGGAGGCCATGGCGTCAGACTGGCTCTGCTCTGCTGGGCAGTTCACGTCACACCTCTGGGCCTCAGTTTCCCCCTTTGTCAAGACAGAGTTGGGCAAGCTGGAAGGCCAAGGTCCATTCCAGTCTCACAAATGTCATCCCACATTCACTTTTTTTTTTAGAAGGCAGTTCTGCTCTTGTAAACTGACCAAACTGGCTGGTGTCAAATAGACTGTACAGCTGAATGAAATGTAAAATTGATGTGTTTTTTTCCCATTAATAAATTATACAAGACCCACAGTCATCTTTCCCCTAAAGGCTGATTACTTTTGTGGTGGAGATTATTCCCCCATCTGTTAAATATGTCAGAAATTAAGCTGGAAAGAGCTTATGTGGACTCATATATCAGTAAAAGAAATGTTCACTCATCCAGGAAGATGGGAGTGAGAACTCAAAACAGATAGAATGCAAACAAACCAGTTGCCTACTCTTTCTTACCATGCAGCAATAGGAAACATAAATAACGTGCATCTACAGAGGGTAGAAGAGAGTTCAGTCAAGAAGATTTGTTGGAGAAAATGCTCCAGATTCTTTTGTATCCCCAACATTAAGCTCCGTCTTCAAGACAGATAATTACAATACATTGTAATATATTGTGTTACAATAGCGGTAACATGATTGAGAACGGGAGTCATGGTTAGAATTTCCACCAAATGCTTTTCAAATTTCAAGCTCTATTATTATTAATATCATCATCAGCAGCAGCAGCAGCATCATGGAGGGTCCATCTCTGCATCCCCTAAGCGTGGCTAGTATCTTAGTCTGTTTGGGCTCCAGTTGGAAGTTCTTCTTATGGCCCTGGAGGCTGGAAGTCTGAGATCAGGGAGGAAACCCTCTTTGGAGTCCCAGACTTCTCCTTGCATTCCCTCATGGTTGAGGGCCTAGAGTACAGTACTTGAAACTCAGAGAGGTGAAATAATTTGCCCAAGCTCACACAGCGTGCGAGTGGCAAAGCTAGGACAGAAATCAGACTGTCTGACTCTGAAGCTACTTTGGCCGCTGCTGATGCTTTCTCCTCGGGGTTTTATTTTAGAGATTCAAGCCCCATCCTTGGAAGGCATGGGAAAGACCCATAGACACAAACTCTCCCTCCCCTTAACCTGGCCAGAGGGCTGAGACCCAGGGCCTCAGGCAGGCCTGCTCCTAACTTTTGTGGAGCCTAGGACAGGGTTTCAAATGGTAGCCCACATGACCAATCATCAGTGTCAATGATTTAATCAACTATACCTATGTAATGGAACCTCCATAAATATCCCTAAGCAGCAGGGTTCAAGTAGCTTCTGGGTTGGTGAACACATCAAAATGCTGGGAGGGGGGTGTGCCTGGAGGGGTCATGGAAGCTCGGCACACACCAACCCTCCATCCTTTGCACTACGCTTCTCTCCCATGTGACAGCTTCTGAGTTGTGTCCATTAAAATAAACCCATAATAGTAAGGAAAGTCTTTTTCTAAGATCTATGAGTCATTCTGGTTAATTATAGAAACTGAGGAAGGGGTTGTGGGAACCCCAGAATTAATAGGCTGTCAGCCAGCAGGGCAGGTGGCCCCTGGGACTCATAATTAACGTCTGAGGTAGAGGCAGTCTTGTGGAAGGGGGGCCTCACCTGCAGGGCCTGCACTAACCCGGGATAGTCAGTGTCAGAATTGAGAGGAATTGTTGGACCTCCGGTTGATCTTGGAGAATTGGAGGATTGGTTGTTGGTGTTGGACACCACCCACATTTGGTGTCAGAAGTGGTGTCAGAAAAAAAAAAAAAAGAAGTGGTGTCAGAACCCCCCCCCACAATGTATAAAGCTATGTCCTTTAAATGATTATAGGTTGAGTGACTGAGGCACACAGTTTTGGTTTTGTTTTAAGATTTTATTCATTTATTTGTCAGAGAGAGAGAGAGCACAAGCAGGGGGAGCAGCAGGGGCAGAAGCAGACTCCCCACCGAGCAGGGAGCCCGATGTGGGACTTGATTCCAGGACCCCTGGGATCATGACCTGAGCTGAAGGCAGACACCCAACCGACTGAGCCATCCAAGCGTCCCGAGGCACACAATTTTGTGTGCCTTTGTAAGCACAGCCCTGGGGCTGGGGCACCACCTGCCCAGGTCTAAGGCTGGTACTGGCCTCAAGAGACATTGGGGATTGTCTAACTCTATGACTGATAACAGGATTCAAACAGTGTCCCTTTATAAAAGACAACTTACTGTGAGTTTGGCGTGATGAATTTAGATGGAGCCACAGTAAAGCTTTAAATTGGGCTCTTTGGTTTGACCTCATTTTTATTGTAATAATTCAGTTTTTAAGTTATCTTTTGGCATGAAATTATTTATCCCTAAACTCAAGCAGAATGGTTGACTTTTCTTGTCAGTGTATTTAAAATCTATTACGCAACATAGGTTTGAGCTTCAAGACTTAAAAGAAATGCAGTTTTACCTTTGAGGAAATGTGTTAGTAATTTTCCCCCATGCAGAAACAGCCCTTTGACATTTGGAAGGAACAATGCTCCAAAGGAAAGTATGATTTCTGAATTAAAACATTTCAGGTCAAATACGAAAGGTTAAGATCGCTGCTATACATAGAGCTTTTACAAGCTAAAAGTGGAAATGCAGTAGAAAAGCAGGGAAAGGAAGAATCAACAATCAATGAAAAAATATTCAACTTCACCCACAACTTTAAAACACAATAAAAACAATAGCTGTTGTTTACCTTTAAAAAACAACAACCACCTGTTAGATTGGGGGGGGACAAGATCGATAATATGAGAAAAGAGACTTTCTCAACCCACAGGAGGAAGTGTCAATTGGGTAGACTATTTGGGGTCACAGGGCCACTGGAGTGTTATCTATTATAATTGAAAATGTTTGACAACACTGACTTGGCAACTAACTTCTAGGAATTGACCCTAAAGAAACATACCACGATCTAAACACGTATGAATAAGGATCTTCCTTGCTACAGTGTTTAATATTAGAGTGCAACACTGCAAATTCAAGTGCTCCCAAGTGCATGCACTATTCTGATACCAGCTGCAGGTTAGGGGGTCCCCAGGACCACCTTTAGTTTCAATAATTTTCTAGGACTCATAGAACTCTGCGAAGTCATTATACTCACTGTTCTATTTGTCATAGCAGAAGGACTCAGATTAAAATCAGCCAAGGGGAGAAGCACACAGGGCAGGGTCCAGGAGACACCAAGTACGGCTTCCAGATGTTTCCCCTGACTCCTCAGGGAATAGCAGACAGCACCAATTTCTCTCAGCAACAATATGTGACGATATGCATGAGGCATTGCCAACCAGCAAACCTCACCTGAATCTTGGTATCCAGAGTTATTTTTATTGGGGCTTAGTCACATAGACATGGCTGGCTACCTGCATGACTGACTTTAGTCTCCAGCCCCTCCAGAGGACGAACTGATGCTGTGCACACCAAAGCCCCCCAACCATACATCACATTGTTTGCAAAGACTGCTCAACATGGCCCAGGGCTCCCAGGTAAACAGGGACACTCTTACCGGGCTGGAGAGGTAGAGGGTGTGTATGTTGGAGGTCCCACCATGCCACTCTAGGGAGCTTAGATTTTATTCTGTAGATGGTGAAGATTCATGGAAGAATCTTAACAAGAGGCTACCAGGAAGACATGTGTGCTTTAGACAGAACATTCTGGCATCATTAGAAATGATGAATTGGAGAGGAATCAACCTGGGGGTTGTACTTATCTAGGTTGTACTTATCTAGGTTAAAGATGCAAATGGGGTCTCAATGCTTGTTAATTCCTGTCCCTGGCAGCACTGCTCCCTCCTGAGGCCCAGCCTCACATGCAAAACTGAACTGGCTGTCATTATATTAAAATGCTTAACTCCACTAATGAGTGGGGTCTAGAATTGGTCTAGTTGCTGAGAGTTTAGTATCTGGGCATGTGAGATGAACCCAGAGAGCCCCAGCCTTTCCCTGGGCACATCTCCTTTCCCCTTGTACCCATGATTATGCACACTTCTGTCTCTATTTTATATTATTTCCTCCAGGGGTCCCAAAGGACATCTGTCCTGAGCTGTCCCAGTGACCCGCTGCTGGACTAGGCCAGTTCACTCTGGCACGAAGGCCAGATCATCCTTCCTCATCTTCATTTCTGGACATGTTTCTGCTCCTCATAGAAAGAGCTCCTGGACCCACGAATTCTGCCATCCACCCAACTCCAAACTTCCAACACTGTCCAGAGGAGAATGGCTAAGTCACGCTCTCTCTCCCCTCTCCTGGGTCCATGTGCAATCAGTGCCAGTGAGCCCTTTCTGACAAAGGACTCTAGGCAGCCACTCAAGGATTAGTATTGGCTGTCAAGACGAAAGCCATCTGTCACCACTTGCTAGAGGACTCTGCCCCCTGGATGTCCATACTCCCCAGGAGGATTTCCACTTCCCCATGGTCTTCCAGTTTGCCTTGCTGGCATGCCTGGGGCCTCATCTGGCCTTGGACCCACCTACTCCTAGCTTCTCTCTTCTCTTTTCAGTTTGGATGTCTCTTGAGGCCAAGTCCACCCAAGGCGCAACAATTCCAAGCTATGAATTGTGAAGATAGTTTGTCTTCCAGGAATTTTGAAATCTTTTGAGACCCAACCAAGCCTTTGGTCAGCCAATAGGTGTCTTCTCACATACTGTTCATGCCGCTCTTCTCACAGCACTGGATACGGCACTCTGTGGGAGAAGGATAACCCGGGAGACAGGGGCTTGCTTCCCCAGGAGCTTACGAGCTAGTTGGACAGATAGGATATGGTGCTGCGAAGTGAACCTAACACTCCAGGCATCATAAGCTAAATGCTAAATGAGCAAGAAGAGGATGCCAAATGCCAGAGGAATTCAAAACACAGGAGCAGATATTTTGGGGAACAGCAAACAGGGCTCCACCCCCGGTTCAGCACCCAGTCCCTGGCCCTGGTTCCACAAGTGCCAGATGATGGGGAGGCAAAGCCAGGTGCTGCGGAATGAGCAGGCAGGAGGAGGTGGCGCCCTGCCGGCCGCCTGGGCCCACGGGCTTTGGTGCCGCATCCTGGTAGTGGCTGAGGCTGCAGGAGGCAGGCAGGAGTGGGCGAGCAGCAGGAACCAGTCACCGAGAACATTCACGCGGTTCCCTGTCATTATCTGAACTCAAATTCATCTACACCCACAGAGCCCCAAAATCCCTGGGGAGGCAGCAGACAGAGGAGCCACTTCCAGGTGGGGGAGGCTGGTGCATGCTCCGCGAGGCTTCTGGATGGCTTCACAGCAGCTGATGCATGTGGGCTTAGAGAAGTAGAGAACGGTGAAGGGCTGTGGCAGCAGGAGCAGGGAGCCCAGCTTCCTACCGTGGACTGATGATTGGGCGTCTGAGCAAAGACACATCATCCCCTTATCATTCCTGACAACTGCCCAGTGGACTGGGCCTGCCTGTTCGTGAACTCCAGGGTCCCTAAGGATTTGCCACTGACTAGTCTGGGCAGGAGCATTTTGCAGCAAAAGAGAACCCTGCCGAGAGCCTGTGGTGGGTCACAGTATGAACAATTCTATGACCCCACAGTCCTTTGTATCTAGCGGTTAACCAGGCAAATATGGGCAGAAGGAGAGATGGGCCGAGGAGGGCATGCTGAGAAGTGGAAAGAGGCAATCCCACCTTTTCATTGGGGATCCCTCTCCTCCCCCCAAAAAGGCTCCATGGTGCTGGGCTTGGAAGAGACTCAAGGAGAGTACAAAGTGTCCTGGTGGGTAACCGGAGAAAGGAAGGAAAGCTAGGCCCACCTACCAGAGCAAGTCCAGTGAAAGTCTTGTGCTCTCCACCTTCTTCCCTCCCCCACTGCACTCACCTCCACAGCCTGCGGCCAGATGATAAGAGAGGTCCTGTCTGGGGCACCTTCCAAGCATCCTGCAAATCAGCCCCTTCTCCACCTCTCTTGCCCCATCCTGATGGAAGCCGTGGCCTTCTCCTGCCTATACTGCTAAAACTGCCCCCTACCCAGGCTTCCTGATTCCAAGCTTGCCCCATAAACAAACAACCTGGATTTTACCTTTCCCTTCTGGAAAGGCAAAGCTGTTAGAAAAACAAACCTGTGTGTGTGACACTCTCTTGTTGAAATCCACCCGAACACGGCCCCCAAACCTCTGAATGACCTGCTGTACCCATCTGGGCCTTCCTGGAACATCCCCAGTCCTGCTTCACTGGACTTCGTTCAGTTCCTCAAGGGCCGCTCACTTCTTTCTGCCTTTGGGATCTTGCACATGCTAATCCCATTGTCTGGAATGTTCTTTCCCTTGTTCTCGGCAGAGCTGGCCCTTTCTCAGCCTTCGGGACTTGGCTTAAATGAACAAAGGTCTTCTTTGACTCCCTTATTCACTCTATGTCATCGAAACTAAGATACCATCAACTCTAAGACATACCATTATTGTAACTACCACTCAGAAAGTTAAAATGTCGCTCGTTATTACCCAAGGCCTCATCTCTGATAAGCTGCATCTTGATTTCAGAAATATTGAAATGTTAAAAAAAAAATGCATGTCTGAGATGCTTGGGTGGCACAGTCGGTTGAGCAACCTCTTGGTTTCCATGTGGGTGGTGATCTTGGGGTCGTGAGATCGAGACCCTCGTCGGGCTCTGTGCTCAGTACGGAGTCTGCTTGGGATTCTTTCTCCTTCTCCCTCTGCCCTTCCCACTTGTGCTTTCTCTCTCTCTCTGTAAAATAAGTAAATAAATCTTTAAAAAAATGTATGTCTAGGTATGACTGGGTGGCTCAGTTCGTTAAGCGTTTGCCTTCAGCTCAGGTCATGATCTCAGCATCCTGGATCGACTCCTACATCAGGCTCTTTGCTCAGTGGGGAGCCTACTTCTCCCTCTGCCCCTCTCCCTGCTGGTGCTTTCTCTCTCTCTCTGACAAATAAATAAATAAAAACTTAAAAAAATAAAAATAAAAATAAAAAAGCGCATGTCTGAAATCAACAAAATGCAGCAAGTAGATTTTCTGTTATTCTCTATTGTTGTGCCTTACTCACTCTCTTCATAGCACTTATCCCAAGTTTATTACTATGTAATTTATATATGTATTATTCATCTAAGATCTGGCTGATCTGAAACCAAAAGGCCCATGCTCTCAGGGCTGTCTTGTCATGACCCTACAAACAGCCACCGCCGTTCCTAGTGTATGGGGGACGTGTCACAAGTAGTTGCTGACGGTGTGAGTGAGGGGAAGGAGCACGGGCCCAGAAAGCGAAATGTCTGGATTCTAATCTGGCTCTGCTCTTAACCCAATGTGTGACTCTGAGCCAGGAGCTCCCCTGGGCTCTGGTGCCTCGTCTATAAAATGAAAGGACTGAAGGCGGAAATGTCCCAAGGCCTCTCCTTCTTCTTAGTAACACAGCACGAGCTACTGAAGAAATCTTTTCCAACTCTTTAGGGCCCCAGAGACAAACTGTCTTATTCCCATAAATGCAAGAGGGAGCCTCGCACACTTGCTGCCCAGCTGCCACATTGTCACATCGGTTGATTTCCTCAAATCCAGAGAAATAAAACAGGAGGAGACGCAGGACGGCCGAAGAGACGACGTCAGTGCTGGCGGGGCTGCCGTGGGCGGCTCCCTCGTCCACTCTGCTGAAGCTTCAGGAATAAATGAGGCCCATTCAGCACCGCAGGCAGGTGCCCACTCGCTGCTCTGCGAGGTGCCCAGGGTTCCTGGAGAAGGAAGCTCGTCAGCTCTCCGTGGGGAGATGGTGCTCTTCTGTGGCATTCTAGTTCAAAAGCCTCTGATGATTAGTCTGAGCACCCTAGGCTTTGCGGATAAGAAAATTGTATGTGGGGGCTGGAATTCCAAGGCTAACAGGAGTCAGTGCTCGAGTCTAGAACAGGGTACACCCTTTTTTGATACATCTGAAAAAGGCCAAATAGTACATATTTCTTGCCTTTCAGGCCACAGGGTCTCCGTAGCAACTATTCAACTCTGCCTCTGTAGCTGAAATAATATGTAAATGAATGGGTGTGGCCGTGTTCCAATAAAGCTTATTTATAAAACCAGGGGAGGGCTGGATTTGGCCCGTGGGCTGTACTTTGCCAACCTCTGGTCTAGGAGTCCACATTCAGAGATCCTCTGGGATTATGTGTTGACTTCCCCAAGGTCCACACAGCTGGTAAGCGAGGCTGGGATCCCAATGCGGGTCTCCAGACCCTTGTCCAGTGCAGTTCTCACTGCAAGGGCAGAGCTTCCTCCGCCTGTGCTCATGAGGTGCCTGTCACATTCACTGGCAATCCCAGCCAGTGGGAACATGTGAAGAGAAAGGAAAGAAAATTGAGAAAAAATTTGCCTCTTTCATCTCATTTTAATCAGAAAATTAAGAAAAGAAAGAATGATCAACTCTGTCAAGCCCATAGTGAGTGTGAGTGAGGCCGAGAACCACTTTCTCTTCTGCCTCCTGGGTTCCCCCCGACGGCCACAAATCCGCGATCTATGGGACAAGTCACCACCAGGGTTTTTTCTAAGTTCCGCTTGCTTGGCGAGGACGCCTGTTGCTCGAATCAGTCAGACTACGAACTCTAATCAGAACAGAGCAGGCAAAACGGGGCTCGTGTTTGGTGAATTGACTTTAATTCGCCAGATGTTCTTTGTTTCTGCCCACTTGACCACAGAAGTGCAGAGATTTGACTCTGTTCCTTCTTTCAGAGTTCCTACAGTCTAGCTGAGGAGACAAGGCATAAACACGTCAGAGGTTAAATAAAATGCAAAACCTGGTTTAAGGCAGTAAGAAAAATGCATGTGCATACATGCACGCACGTGCGCACACCTGCACTCACACACACACACACTCTTCCAGTGAACAAGCAATAATTATTAGAGACCATATAGTATTAAGGCACTTTAGGAGAGAGAAACTTCCTTTTCTTTTTTCTTTTTTTTTTTTTTTTTTGCGGGGGGAGCGTGTGCGCATGAGCAGGAGGGAGGGGCCAAAGAGGGAGAAGTAGACTCCCCTCTGAGCAGGGATCCCGATTTAGGACTTGATCCCAGGACCCCGGGATCATGACTTGAGCCAAAGGCAGCTGCTTAACCAACTGAGCCACCCAGGCGTCCCAGGAGAGAGAAACTTAATTTTCATGAATATAGCTTATGGCTCCCAATCCCTCCTTCCAGTAATGTCCTTTCTCTCACGATGCAGAGCAGTTTCAGTGCTTTCCTTCCTGCCTACAGACAATGCCCAGAGGTCCCGCGGGTCTAAGAAACGAGGGCCACTTCAAGATGTCTTGCCAGACAGAAGGATGTCTTTAGTTAATCTAAAACACATAAAAGCATTTGAAATGTGTCCTTTCCCTTCTTTTGAAACAGAAGGTTGTAGTTTCCAGTAAGGACTGTTTGTGGGGCAGGGTATCCTTCTTACAGAAGAAGGATGGTCCAAGGATTTAGAATCCTTCTGGATTCCTCCATTAAAGGGAGAACAGGCCAGTTCTGACCGCTACACACTGGGTGTTTCACCTGCTCATTCCGCAAAATAGATGGGGAGGGTTTACTCTGTGGAAGGTTCTCGTGTTCCTGGGTGGGTTTTTGTCTGAGATGAGATTTTCATGTAAAGAAGACATCTGTCAAATGCCTCCAAGAACAAAATAATAGAATAAATGTATACATACTGCTGTCATGATAAAAACAAAAACCAACTGTGAAGATGGTAACTGAAGACTTCTTTGATTTTCATCGGACATTTTGCGTTTCTCAGTTAATCCTGACATGAAATTACTAGCCCCTCTAAGGAAGCAGCAGGGCAGAAATGGCAGCAGGGCCGATAGCTCTGGGTAATTTCCCGAGGGCACTGGATATGTCATATCTGTTCTCGTTCAGGAGCAGTGGCTGCCAGAAGTCTGCCCTGCTCCACAGCCCCTGGCCTGAGGATGCTCCTGGGTACCATTCATGGACCAAACAAGCATCGGGCAGATTGAGAGCTGAAAGGGGTTTCACGACCTCATCTGGGCCAATCCCTCTCTTGACCTTGAGCTGCTGCACAAGGTCAGGAGGTCCTGGAGCCAGCACTGCCTGCAGCCGCTGGCCAGAGCCCAGAGCTGGCCTGCTCCCTGTCGGAGAGTGCTGCTTCTCCAGCTGGTGGACAGCTGAAGGTGCTTTGCACCTGCACCTGTATCTTCGCTGCTGGAGTCTGCACTCACTTCTGATTCTCCTCCCGGTGTGGGGCTCCCCTTCCTCTGTTCCCTTGTCTGCTGGATTACCTTCCAGCTCTCTGCAAACAGCGCATTCTGACAACTCTAGCTTCAGTTTCTTTTTTTCTAAAACTGGTAACTGGGAAGCATCATGGGCAGAGGACTCCAGCTCCAGCCTGCCCCTTCTCCCCCCGTTCATTCCACAAATGGTTCCATTTGCGCCCCGGCTCGGAGTTATTAGCAATCACTTTTCCGGGAAAAGGCTGGGACCAAGCCTTCTGGTAACTCTATATTAACTGCCACACTAAGAAACAACTAGTAAAAACAGCTTTAATACCCTAAAAGCCAGGACTCCCAAAAGATAATGCCACTCTGACTTAACCTGACATTTCAAAGCAGGTGAACTCACTCATTAGCAATCACAATTTTTAAGGTTCAGTCAGATTCTTTTTTGCTAGTCAACCTGATATCATTTTAAAGGCATCAGATATTACAGTGAAACTCCTAAATTTGTCCAGAAGCATAATGCTTTTGCCATTATATTTCTGGCTCCTGTTTTAACTCACTGCATATCCTAACAAGCTGTATTGTAATGGGGTGGTGCTATATTTGAAAAGTGACTTCACTTAGCCCAGGGATATAGAAAGATACTGACTTAATGGGGGGAAATCCTGGTTTTTTCCTTCTGTCTCTGCTTAATTTGGATTTGTCATTTCAAAGGGACAGGATCTGCTAGGATGATGTCAGAATCATTGTCCACATGGACCTGGTTATTCCTGGATTTTCACCATGGAGTCAGACTTCCCAAATGTCGAAATGAATCTGACCATGGCTTTGGCTGTTCCCTTGTCTTTGGCATAACAGCCAGCAAATGTGTATCAGCTCCCAGCTTCCTGGTCACTTCTCATTCCCACATTTCTAAGAAATGTCCAATCTCTTTTGGCCGGTTTGCTTCTGGATTTATCAACCTAGGTTCCTGAGTGTGAATTAGTCTTGCAATTCACTCTGAACTGTGATCCCACCCAGTATTTTTAAGAATAACGATGGTTTGGGGTGCCTGTGTGGCTCAGTCAGTTAAGTGTCTGCCTTTGGTTCAAGTCATGATCCCAGGGTCCTCCCTCTCCCTCTGCCCCTCCACCCTGCTCATGCGATCTCTCCCTCTCTCAAACAAACAAACAAACAAACAAACAAATAAAATCTTAAAAAAAAGAATAACTATGGTCCTTGTGAAAATTATACCTTCTCATTGAAATTAATTTAAACAACACAGAAGGCACTCAGATAAAAGTTAAAAAATCAGTTGATCCTCTCCACTCAGAGTTAACTTCTTGGTAAACATCTTTTTAGGCATATAACATACATGTTATGTAACGTATAAAATTGTGTGTGTACGTGTATATACACACACAATTTTATACAATTATATTTTTATAAAATTTCATAAATACAACTTTACAAGATTGTATACAGTTTTATAAAAATGGGATTTACCATACATGCAGCTCTGTGGCCTGCTTTTTTCACCAAACCATGTGTCCTTATTGGGCGAGAGAGTTCTCCATGGGTCTCTGTACTCCTACCCGTCTTTCTGGGCATGTCAAAATGTGAGGTCATTTCTCAGGATGTGTTTGTGGCAAGCAGCCCTGAGGAGATTTTCCTCCTGGACGAAGGGCCGGTTTGGTTACTGTTTGCAATAAAATGGTGGGTTCAACTGAATGGCAGTTGAACCTCTATCAGACAGAGCAGAATTTACATATCCATAGACAGGAATTATTTCGCATTGCTATCAGTTATCTACAATTTTTCAAGAAGTCAAGTCTTTTCCATAGAATCAAATAACCCCGGGGGTGTTTTCTAGAGTCTAGATAATATACGGCTTTGCTTTTCCTGGAAACGCACTTTTCCCTAAGGCGCTCAGCAAACACTTAACAATCTCCAATGGCCTCTCTCAGAGGGGAGCTACTAGATTTGGGGAAAAAAACTGGAGGACATCCTAGGGCAGGGCTGCTTGCAGGTCTCCCGAAGAGCAGGGTTGATTTCAGAGCTGGGGAGGCAGGGGTTCCGGGGAGCTGAGGAGGGGAGGGTAAGATGTCTGAGGCCCAGTGAGGTTGTTAGCAACACTCCCACTGGACAAGCTCCTAGCAGATCCCTGTTCCAACCTACTTGAATTTCATGAAGCAAACCTGATGTCTCACCAGATTTGTTAAAATTGGGTTTTAACCAATAAATGAAAATGAAAAGTGGGCAAAACCTAAAAATGATACAGAATTTTGGGAAAGGGGACTAGACGTAGCTGTCTTTGCTTTTATGATGTCCCAGTTTGATTTCCAGACGCAAAATTTCTCAGTGCAAGTGTCCATAGCTCAAAGGTCTGAGACCTTCCATGAATCTCTTTTTAGTGCTCTTTTTCACTGTAAACAAATAAAACAAAAACACAAACAAACAACTCAAACTCAGCCGGTTTCCTCAGACGGGCCTGGAAGGGGCCTTCCCCTTCCTCCTTCTCTGGAGCTGCTTTCTAATAAGAACCCAGGGATAGCTTTGCGGGAGGCAGAAAGCCAGCACCTCCGTTTAGTTTAACAGCCGGGATCTCTTCTTTTTTTTTTCCTTCGCGGCCTTGGGCAGCACCACAAGCCCCAGGTGAGGGCTTAGCTCCTTTAACACTCCCCATGATCCCATTCGGAGCATAGCTGCTTAGGGCTGGTCGAAAAGTCCTGAGGAGATTCAGGGGCATAGAAATGATATGTCCAGTGACCACGAGGCTGTCTTTGAAAGAATAACAGCTTGTCGGTGAGGAAAATTCCACTGTGCCCCTTGCCCCACACCAACTTCAAGGTCCGGTTCAACAACTTCCCAGCATCCACTCGGCCACACTTTCATTAAGCACCTGTTGTACGTTTCAGAACTTCAAAGATGAGCAAGAACAGAATTCACTTTTAATGAGGCTTGCTGGCTGGGGCATGATAAACGCCAAAGCACACCACTGTCAGCAGCCTGGAGGTGGCCAAAGACACAGGGTGAAGAGAAACAAGCGCAGGCCTGAGCGACACCCAATCCCGTCTGAGTAACAAGAGCTATTTATACATATAGAGATAGAAGACACATATCCTTACATATGCAGAGAACATTTCTGGAAGCACACAGGATAACTGGTTATTTCTGGAGTCTTGGCTTTGGGGAAGTAGGCAAGGAGGGAGATTTTTACTGTCAACTCTCTACCCCTCCATATGTTCAAAAACCATTCTTTGTACAATGAACATGCATTACTTATATAATACAACAACAACAACACAGAGTGGCAGAGCCATCAAAGAGATCTATGCAGTGAGTTATGGGAGCAACAAAACAAATCACCAGATCCAATTCAAGAATGTTCCAGATTACTTTAGTCGGAATCAATTTTTCTGTCTTCTGAACTCTCATAGGTTTTTTCCCTTCCCTTCCCTTCCCTTCCCTTCCCTTCCCTTCCCTTCCCTTCCCTTCCACCCTTCTTCCCTCCCTCCCTCTCTCCTTCTTTCCTCCCTCCCTTCCTTCCTCCCTTTCTTCTACGAATGTTCACTGAGATTCTACAATGTGTAAGGCAGATGATTCAATATTGCATTATAATCAAATTTGGCTGCATGTGACAGAAAGAAAAAAACTAAAGTAGTGGCTTAAATAAATACAAGTT
Organism: Ursus maritimus; assembly: GCF_017311325.1. Classification (NCBI taxonomy): domain Eukaryota; kingdom Metazoa; phylum Chordata; class Mammalia; order Carnivora; family Ursidae; genus Ursus; species Ursus maritimus. The sequence continues at coordinate 23,388,525 of NW_024424230.1, read as the reverse complement.
TAATTCTCTCACACATGAAAAGTAATCCAGAGGTAAGCACTCCAGGGCTCATATGGCAGCTCCAGAGTCATCAGGAACCCAGGCTTCTTCTAACTATTCTACTGTCCTTGGCAACTCAGGATCTAAGATAGCTGTTCCAGCTCCAGCCCTAATGTTCAAATTCCAGCAAGCAGAAAGGAGGCAGAGAGAGGGGCTCATGCTCTCCCTTTTCTGGGAGACATCCCAGAACTACCACCCTATATTCTGCTTAAATCTCATTGGCCAAAACTTAGTCACATGGTCACATCTAGCTGCAAGGGAAGCTGGAACATACAATAATTTAGCTGGGTGCATTGCTGCCCCCAGTAAACCTAGGATTCTTTTACTAATCAAAAAGTGGAAGCTAGGTATTGAGAGGTCATTACCAATCTTTGCTACACATAGGAACCAAAACAGAGAGTTCCTGCCCTTATGATACTTACACACAGTAGGTGAATTAGACATTAACCAAACAATCATGAAAGTAATTGTAAAACTGCATGCTGCAGTAAATGAGGTAAAGAAAAAGTTCACTGGGTGAACTTAGAAGACCTGACCTACTCTTGGAGGAAGCCTTCCCTGAGGAACTGTGTAATGGGGCTGGAGAAGTAGGCAGAGGTCGGTAACGTAAGGCTTTGTTGTCTATGTCAAAGATCTTGATATTTGTCCTAAAACAAAGGCCAGACATCAAAAGGTTTCAAGTAGGGTCTGGGGTAATATTATTACCCTCCCATGTTTATGTTTGGAAAGACCTCTACTTACAGGTCAGTGCAGAATGTGGATGTGGAAGAGTGGATATGAAAGGGGAGGATACATATCAGCAGAGGGATGACCATGGAACTCTTGCCCAGTTCCAAGTAGCTTCCCTTTTGGAAACCGGTAGTGGTCAGTGGTGGAGCTGCTCAGGGTTGGGCTGTTTATCTTGTTCTGTCCTACCCAAGCAGAGGGGAGGGCCTATAACCACATGAAAGGAAGGTCTGCATTGAGTCATGTGGGACTATGTGTTATCTCTCCAGGCACAGACAGCCTGGCGAACATGGCTGTTTGCCCACCCAACACCTCTCCCACCTACCTTTTTCCTGCTGACAGATCCCTGATTTACTCAATTGCATGGTGAACTGAAGAAAGTAGATCCCTTTTCCAGCCCCTTGGGATGACTCATGATTGGTCTAAAATAGACATGCTAATCCTGTACCTCTTCCCAGGTACTTTCCTAGGCTTTCTGTAGTTAGAGGTGATCTTGTGACTCAATGAGATTAAAAGAGGTGGGGGGGGGGGTTCCTGCCTCATTGCCCTGGCTAGATCCTCAAGTGCCATGTTGAATAGATGTGGCGAAAGTGGGCATCTTGCCTTGTCATTGATCTTAGAAGGAAAGTATCCAGGCTTTCATCATTAAGTATGATACTAGCTGTGGGTTTTTCATAGATGTCCTTTATCAAGTTGAGGAAATTCCTTCCTATTCTTAATTTGTTGAATGTTTTTGTCATGGAATGGTGTTGGACTTTGTCACATGCTTTGATTGCATCAGTTGAGATGATCATGTGATTTTCCCCCCTTCATTCTATTAATACGTACATACATTGATTGCTTTGCTTTTTTTGTGTTGCACCACCCTTACATTCCTGGGATAAATTGCACTTTGAAACCGTTTATACTTCTTTTCATGTATTTCCAGATTTGGTTTGTTAGTATTTTGTTGATGATTTTTTAAAAAAGATTTTATTTATTTATTTGAGAGAAAGCACGCTGGAGAGTGAGAAAGTGAGAGAGAGAATGGGTGGGGGGAGGGACAGAGAGAGAGGGAGAAGCAGACTCTCCACCGAGCAGGGAGCCAGAGGTGGGGCTTGATCCCAGGAACCTGGGATCATGACCTGAGCTGAAGGCAGACGCTTAACCCACTGAGCCACCCAGGCGCCCCATGTTAGTAGTTTGTTGATGATGCATGAGTATTCATAACAGCTATTGATCTGCAGTTGTCTTGTAGTATCTTGGTCTTGTTTTGCTATCAGATTTATACTAGTCTCATAGAATGAGTTGTGATGCAACCTCTCTTCTTCTACTTTTTGGAAGAGTTGGTGAAGAATTGGTATTAATTCTTTAAATGGAAAATTCATCACAGAAGTCATCTATTCCTGCTTTTCTTTGTGGGTAGTTTAAATATATATATATATATTTATATACATATTATTTATATTATTATATATATTATTATATATTATAATATATTTATATATTTTTATGTATATTATAAATTTATATATATATATAATCTCTTGTTATAAGTCTATTCAGATTGTCTATTTCATCTTGAGTTGTGTCTTTTTAGGAATGTGCCCATTTTGTTCCAGTTATCTCATTTTTTGCATATAATTTTATACATTTTGCATACATTTCCCTTGTAACCGATCTTACTTCTGTAAGGTTAGTAGCAATGTTCCCTCTTTCATTTGTAATTCTAGTAATTTGAGTTTTCTCTTTTTCTTCCTTGGTCAGTCTAGCTAAGGATTTGTTAATTTTATTATTTTTTCCCCAAAGAACCTGCTTTTGGTTTCATTGATTTTATTTGTTTTTCTATTTCCTATTTCATTAATTTACTTTCTAATTTTTATAATTTCAGTCTTATGCTGGCTTTAGGTCTTTTTTTTCCAGTATGTTAAGGTGAAAGCTTACATTATTGATTTGAGATCTTTCTCCTTCCTTAATATGGGCATTTCAGAGCTATAAATTTTCCTCTAAACATGGCTTTAGCTGCAACCCCTAAGTTTTGCTATGTTGTGTCTTTATTTTCAATCATCTCAAACTATTTTTTGATTTTCCTTTTGATTGCTTCTTTCCCCATTGTTTATTTATGAGTGTGCTATTTTTCCACATATTTTTAAATTTCCTATTTCCTAGATGTTTTTCTAATAATGAATAGAATATGGCAAACTTGAGACAATATCACTGCTGAGATTAGAATTTTAAAAACTGTGACTCGCATCTTGTTTGCACACACTCTACTCGGCTCTTCCTGTTTACTTTGATGAAATAAGCTGCTATGTTATGTGCTCCCCTACGAAGGGACCCATGTGTCAAGAATTCACAGTAGCCTCTCACGAACAAGCCAGCAAGAAATGAAGACCCTCTATCCAACAGCACATAAGACACTGAATTGTAGCCATGTGAGACAACCTGAGCCAGAGGATCTAGCCAAGATATGCCCAGATTCTGACTTACGGAAGCTGTGAGATAACAAATTGTTGTTGTCTTAAGCCATTAAGTCAGAATAATTTGTTGCACAACAGTACATAATTATTATGATAAGTTCATTTCAGAAGGAGGGCCTGGGTCTTTTGGATGGACTAGCCATTTCTTTCTTTTTATTTCCTGTCTGCATGAGTTACAAGGCCTAGAAAGGACCCTACCCCACACAATCTCTCTGTGCTCTCGCTTCTCTACTGGAAACCGAGTTGCAAATCAGGTTGGATCTGCTCCCAGGAACTGACCATACTAGATTCAGGACAGGAAGACCCAGAGGCTTCTCCTTAAGTTCAGTTCTTCAGCCTCCCATTCAGTACTGGGGTAGAAGAAAGGCTGCTATTTCTAAAGTGTTTCTTTGTTTACCATTTGATTATTGTCTCTGGTGAGTAGATTTGTTTGCTTATAACCCTCAGGGAGGAAGGGAAGTGGAGGATAGACTAGAAACCCTACCCCCAAATCCTCAACAGAGATAATGAAACCAGAACATTCAGAGCAGGTGCTCAACAAACGTTAATTTTTCTTCCTATCATGTTCCTCTATCCTACACGGTCTTCCAATCCCTCAAGCTGTGACACAGATGAAAGAGTCAAACTCCTTGGGCTATAAACTGGAACCATGTTCTAGTTGGATGTAGTAAAGACCCTAATTTGTCTGCTGTTGATGCGCTTAGTGATAAGCCTTACTGAAAGAGGAATTCAACCAAATTCAACTCAACACACATCTGGGTGATGGCATTATGGTGGGACTGCACAAACAGAGATGGATAGAACACCGTCTCTGCCCTCAAGAGTGGTCAGTCTGGAATTAATATCCGGTAAGAGTATGTTTGTCTTTACAGATCATCTAATGATTTGAAGGCCACCAGCTAAGAATCCACTCATTTCCCCCCCCACACCTCCCCCAGTCCAGACTGCTTTTTTAAAATGTCAAGAAATCTAATAGTCCTTCCATTTTAACTTCAATCCTGGTGACGGGTCCCTTCTGGGGCCATCCATCTTGGTATCTTCTGGGCTACCACACCTGGAGCAGAGGCCTGCTTAAAGGAACTCTGCGGAAGCCCTCTACCAGCTAACATGGCAACGTTGTGCAAATTAGAAAAACACTCCTGAGCCTCAAGTCAGTTCACAGCCATTAGTCACAAAATATTCACAATAATGGTACAACTCGGTGATGTTCTGTGAGGTGAATGATTCCCTACAGTTGTGTTATACACACTTGCACAACTGTAAGTGGGGTACAGCTGGTAAAATTGCTGGGAGCAGGAACCCTATGGGGAAATGATCTGCTTGGTCTGTGATACTGGAATCCGGGGATGCTGGGGAGAGATAGAGTGTGGGCGTAGGAGGAGAACTACAAGGATGGCCTCTTTCCAGGCTTCCCCACCATATGAACACACCATGCTAACATTAACACGTGGCTTTACTAGCTCACAGTTGCCAGCCACATGACTGCAGGATTTCTAAAGTCTCCCTATTAATTCTGGTCTCGGGTAGGTCCCAGACCAGGTTGGCTGGTGCCTCCTCATTGAGCTCTCCGGCCCACACACCACTTGAGGGCAGTGTCTCACTACTGCAGCTGCAACTGGGTCAGCTGGGTCTAAGAGCAACGCCTCCCCTCTGCCTGAGGCTGCTTGCTTCCTGGGCAAAGGGCAGAAAAGTCCTTCAGATGCCAACACTGCTGGCTGTGTTCTCTTCCCTCTCTGTCCATGCATGGCAAGAGGCACACTGCATCCCAGCTGGAAATCCCAACCCAGATCTTCCCTGGCTCTGGCTCCTAGCCCTTCAGCAACAATGCTTGTGGTCCAAACTCCATGCTGTCCCTCATGAGAACAGCTTCAAGGTCTTCCCTTCTCTAATCATTCCCCCCCTTAGACTTATACTTCCAGCTTCTTCTCCACAGACTAAGCACCCTCCAAACGTATCAACTGGTGCAATAGGATGTTGGGGGCATCACTGCCCCACCAGTTTGATAGCTACAACCAGATTTTGAATACCTGTCATAGAATGTCGGAGACACTCAGAAAATCCTCTAACCGTCATTCTAGGTAATGGACCTTTACTTCAAGGCAGGGATCTCCAAACTTTTTGAGTTAGAATGGCACTCCCCCCTGCCCCCGCCGCCAGCCGTATTTTTACTGATGCAAGAGGTAGATATGGGTGAAGAAGGCTAAAATCCTTGAGCAAATTGTTTTATGTGCCTGTGTCTGTGTGGTATGTTGACCCACATATACCTTAGTGCAAGATTACAGGATTACGATGGAAGCCCCTGCCAGCTTCACTCTTTTCCCTTCTGGAAATCCCAGCATAACCTTGGGGTCCAGGTGGGGGATGGATCATGGCAGGATGGCTGAGACAGGAACCAGTTTCCAGAGTGACCGGATGGAGTTTTGGAATATGCCTTGAAGGAGTTTCTGTGCCGGGCACAGAGGTTCTGGTAGGGGACCAGGTTCCAACCAGAAGAAAACTCAAAGTTCAGTGTTCAGGTAAGCAAATAACTATGTTTGGACAAATAACCATGACAGTCAGATGCTTGACTGCAAATTTCCTGGGTTTTTGCCCAGTCTTCAAAACAAATCCAAACCTTCCTTGAACTTTTCAAGGAGGCATTTGCTTCTATTCTCACAATGAGTCAACCCAATTAAAAAATTAATGAATGTTAACAAAATTAATGAATGACCCTGCCAGGAGGGAGGGGGGAGGATGGAAGGAAAAGAACCTGAATAGGGGTGGGGAGGCCACGGCTACGGGCTTTGTCATTAAGTATTTGGGTGATGCAGTTAGGTTCTCTGTGTCTCAGAGACCTCACTACTAAAATAAGGGTTAAATCCGCCTTTATGAAGATAACTTCCTATGAAACGTTCTCTAACCGTATTCTCTCCCTCTCCCTCTTCCCTTCCTCCTCCATTTCTCGCCCTCTTTCCCCTTGCTATCTCCTTTCACTCTTCTCTTTCTCTTATGTCTGTTGTTTTTATTCCCAGACCTTTACACAGGCTCTTTTATTTTCATCACCAGGCGATTTGTGCCAACGAGTGTGATACAAATAAAGTTAGACAGGATTTTGGTTCTGACTGACTAAGAATTGCTCCACTTGAATTAAAAAAAAAAAAAAAAAAAACCCAGTCCCTCTCAACTGATTCTATTCAAAATTTCTTGGCTTCTGAATTTAAAGAACAAGTTGTTCTTGTGGGAGGTTAATTATAAAATGTTCAATCCACCCCCTTCCCCATGAGTGACCAACACGCAAAATGAATCCCCAGAAGAGCTTGCAAACTCAGAACAATCTTCCAAAGCGAGGATTTCGTCCTCATCTACGAGATCAGTGAACCCAATTCAAAATTTAAAAAGTCTATGATGCCAAGTCTCTCTAATGACATGAGTTGAGGATTCTCGGGGACTGTTAGTATTTTCTGGCACATACACAGTAGGTTTTGACCACTGCTGTCCAAACAGCCTGGAACTAGCGACTCAGGCTTTCTAAATGGTCTCTCTTGCTTATAGAAACAACTGGCAGTGGTGGGGTGGTGAAATCAGGAGAAATAAGAAAAGCCACAAAAATATGAAGCATCTTGAACTTCCTAGTATGAATTCGTGGGAGAATAGTGGGAAAACACCCCTTAAAACAACAAGTCCCCATACCCTGCTCTCCCCCAGCCTCTGGCAACCACCATTCTGCTTTCTGTCTCTATGAATTTGACTATTCCATGTATCTCATGTGAGTAGAATCATATAATACTTGTCCTTTTGTCTTTGACTCATTTTACTTAACATAATGCCTTCAAGGTTCATCTGCGTTGTCGTGTATGTCAGAATTGCCTTTTTTTTAAAAATTCAGATTGATTGAGGTACAATTTGTATATAGTAACATTCACTCTTTTGAGGTATACAGTTCAATGGGTTTGACAAATAGCCACAGTTCAGAAACTGCCACCATAAATCAAGATATAGAACATTTCCATCACCTCAGAGAGTCCCCCTGTGTTCAAATGGCAAACAGACACATGAAAAGATGCTTGATATCACTAGTCATCAGGGAAATGCCGATCAAAACCACAAGGAGCTATCGTTAGGATGGCTATTATCAAAAAGAATTTCATTTTTTAAGGATGAATAATATTCCATTGTAGATACTATTTATAATTTTTTAAAAAAAGATTTACTTATTTATTTGAGAGAGAGAGAGAGAACAAGCTGGGGGAGTGGGAGCAGCAGGGGGAGAGGGAGAAGCAAGCTCCCTGCTGAGCAGGGAGCCAGATGCAGGGCTTGATCCCAGGATCCTGAGACTGTGACCTGAGCCGAAGGCAGACTTAACTGACTGAGCCACCCAGGCGTCCCTCCTATTTGTAATTTTTAAGAGTTCAGAGAAAACACTGGAAATGCCAAAAGGCTGCAGATGGACTAGTGTCGTCCAGTTTTCAAAGAGGAGAGCATTTTAGTTTTTGTGGCACAGCAAGTAACCTCAAAATCTCAGTGGCTTGCAACAACATTTATTTTTGTCATCCCCAGATGTGCAGGTCAGCTGGGGCAGCTCTGCTTCAGGCTGTGGGTCTGGTTCAAGTCAGCTCCATGTGTCTTTCATTCTCTTTGGACCAGCAGTTCCTGGGATAGGGGATTTTCACGGTGAGTGGCAGGAGCACCTAAGGAGTGAATGGGCAATTAATGCCTCTTAGGGCCAGAACCTGCACAGTCCACTGTCCCTTCTGCTTGTCTTCCTCTAAACATGGCCACGCCCAACATCAATAACACCAGGAGTAGAATCTTCCCACTGCCAGCGCTGGTGGGAATCGGGCAACATCACACAGCAAAAGACAAGCATGGATTTTTTTTTAATTAATTAATTTATTTAAGATTTTATTTATTTAACAGAGAGAGACAGCCAGCGAGAGAGGAAACACAAGTAGGGGGAGTGGGAGAGGAAGAAGCAGGCTCCCAGCAGAGGAGCCTGATGTGGGGCTCAATCCCAGGACTCCAGGATCACGCCCTGAGCCGAAGGCAGACGCTTAACGACTGAGCCACCCAGGCACTCCTAAGCATGGATTATTGTAATCCAGGTGAGTGAAGAATTAGTAGTAGTAACCCAATCCACCGCAGAGAGTTGATTATGAAAATTATAGAGGAGTAATCTCGATGTGGATCTCCAGTAAATTCCAGAAGGGATTGTTAAATGGATGGTTCACAAGGACCGTACTTAGAAAAGAAAGTGATGTCTACGAGGAGCCAGCACAACTTCATTAAGAATAAGTCAGGTCTGGGGCGCCTGGGTGGTTCAGTCAGTTAAGCGTCTGCCTTTGACTCAGGTCATGATCCCAGAGTCCTGGGATCGAGCCCTGCATGAGACTCTGTGCTCAGTGGGGAGTCTGCTTCTTCCTCTGACCCCCCCACACTTATACCCTCTCTCTCTCAAATAAATAAATAAAATCTGTAAAAAAAAAAAAAAAAAAAAAAGAATAAGTCAGGTCAATCTGATGGCAGATCTTTTTTCTTGGATTTGCTTTATTAACTAAACGAGGGAATGTGGCAGTTATACTTTATTTGGAATTTAAAAAGGCACTTAAGTTTTTTACATGTTATTCTTGAAGACAAAATGGAGAAATAGGGTTCATATTACAGTATGGTTAGATAAAGGTACAGATGTTTATTTAGACAACTATTGTCAAATACTTTTTGATTTAAGTCATGTGTCATTTTGGAAGGGAACATCTTGCAGCATGTTACAGAACTAAAGTTTTGTCCTGATCGCCATTTTATATCAATGATTTGTGTGAGGATAGAGATGTGAATGAAGCAGCTTAAAATTAACAGAAATAAATGGCAGTGGGGGCGCCTGGGTGGCGCACTCGTTAAGCGTCTGCCTTCGGCTCAGGGCGTGATCCCGGCGTTCTGGGATCGAGCCCCACATCAGGATCCTCCGCTAGGAGCCTGCTTCTTCCTCTCCCACTCCCCCTGCTTGTGTTCGCTCTCTCACTGGCTGTCTCTCCCTCTCAAATAAATAAATAAAATCTTAAGAAAAAAAAAAAAAAGAAAGAAATGGCAATGATTCTACTTAGACATTTTTTAAAAACACCAAACAAACAAAAATCAAATACAGGAGGAAGAACCCCATGAGAATGACATGAGCGAAGGAAGGAGAGTTTAAAACTCTACTTGAGATCATAAAGGAACTTGATCAAAGGGAAAAGGTAAATTGTGCATGGGAAGACTCAAGTATTATAAAGATGTCAATATTCTCTCAATTGATATATATTTTAATAAATGAGTTTAACTCATTCATATTTTGGGAACTACGGTATATTTGGAATTCTTTCTCCTCGCTCTTTCAGTTAGGAAGGAGGATGTGGGGGCTTCCAGGGTACTGACAATGCTCTGTTTGTGGGCTTGGATGGTGAGGTGAAAAGGAAAACCTCCCCTGCGTCTCTCCTTTATCCTCACACGACTACCACGCTTCACTGCACTTCTGACACCAGATATGCGGGTTTGCGCACATCAAGCAATTCTCCAACACTACCTGGGTGTCCTACGATTTAAATCAATTCTGATACTATTCACTTGGAGATAACACAACGTCAGATCCTACAGGTTAGGGCTCAGTCCCGCAAGACTGCCCCACCTTTCAGATGCCGATCACAAGTCCCAGGTTGTCACCTGGACCTCTCTACCACTGGCTATCCATCAGGGTTCCCAAGATTCCCTCCTTGGGTTTGATGCCACTCAGAAAATTCCAAGGGATTTAGGAATTCTGTGTCAGGAACAAAAAATGCTCGTGGTGCTCTTAGCACTTAGGAAATTATAAGAAGTTTAGAAGATCTGTGCAGGAGCTAGGGGCAGAGACCAATATATACATTTTCTATTATTCTACACATTGCAGTAGAATGATGCGTTATGTTTTACATTTGTTTTACGCTTTTCCAATCACAACTTCCTTTCTCTCCCCAGAAGCAGCCACCATCCAAGCTTTTATAGTAATCAATTCCTAGCACTTCGTTTATATGTCTGAACAAAATTAATTTCTGCCCGTTTTTGAACTTTAGGGGTAAAATAGTATATACTCTTTAAGGTCTGGATTCTGTTGCTCAAAATTGTTTTTAAGATTAATCCACGCTATAGTTCACCTTCATTACTCTTGAGCAATCCATTGTTCAAATATAAAGGTTACTTTGGTGTGTTTAGCTTTTAAAAACTAACATTACTGCTATGAAGCTTCTTGTATATGTGTCTTTGTGCAAATATGCTTGAGTTTCTCTTGCCTGCGTATCTAGGAGTCACAGTGCTCAGACACAGGCTATAAAAATCAGCTAGGATTTTAGACAATTATTTTTTTAAATAGTATTTTCATAAGTGATACTTATTATATATTTTACTTTTTGTCTGTGTATCATTGTTTCTTCCATCCCTTTACTTCTTTCTGGGCTCCCTTTCCTTCATAACAGAGAACAATCTTTGGTAGTTCTTTCAGGGAGGGTCTGTGGGTGGTAAACTTTTTGAGTCCTGAAATGTCTTCATACCATGAAAATAATCATAGTAATATTAGGTGCCATTTCATATCATAGAAAAAAAGATGGATTATTTAACCAATGATGATTCAAAATTAGATCCCTACTTCATGCCTTACAGTTAAATAATTTTCAGATGGATCCAAGATTGAAGGGTGCAGAAGGATGAGAGCAGGTTGGTTTTGCCTGAACAGCTAGTTGGTACAAGGACTAGTATGTAAGGAGTCTGCCTAGAGAAACATCTGGTTGCACTGTGGCCCAAATGACCATTAGGAAGAGGGAGCTCTAATACACAATTTAAAATCGTTTGTGTTTCTGCCATGTAAATACCGTTGCTTTCCCCCGACAGTGCTATATGAACAAAGGCCTTTATGATCAGACTGTGTTTGTATCTTGTCGTTTTCTTTGTAGGAGAAAGGTGAAGGAAAACAAAGAAACAGGTTAAGTTCCCTATCAGGCGGATCCAGGATGGAATAGTGTGAAGTTCATAAACTCAAGTAATTCATCAGAAGGCAGGAACTAGAGCCGGAAGTGACCATGAAAACACAGGCGTCTGGGAATTTGCAAGAATTTGAAGTGAGAACTTAGACTTTCTCCCTTCCTTCCTCCCTCCCTCTCTCCCTCCCTCCCTCCCTCCCTCCCTTCCTTCCTTCTTTCCTTCCTTCCACTCTCTCTCTCTTTTCTTTCGACGCGTGGAGGAGGTGTTTGAGAAAGCCTTCTCTACCTCTTAAGACGCAGGGCTACCTGAGCTGCTATTGAATCACATGACCCTGTTGTCAGCGCTTGTCCTAAAGTGACATTGCCTGAACTTCAAGGAGGTCATCTCTGGTTTCTAATATTGAAAGCTAAGTTCCCTTCATCGGTCCCCTTCAATCTGTGCCCTTGGAGCCTAAGTAGTTATAATCCTTCCAGTCTATCTTCATAGGACAGTGGCTCAATCTCAAGCATTTTTGTTGAACTTCTCCGATTCGTTACTATTTTGACTTATTTCTTGGGGAAGGCTGTGTTTAAGGCAAAGGCTACCCAAGTGCAGTGCTTCTAACCATTACCACTGGCATCAAGAGAGTCAAGCGTGCCTTGGGTTTGGCCATCTCAGCGATGTGGGGCCCACCAGTCCAGGAGTGTGACGCTCCAGGTTTGGGTTTCAGCTCTGCCGCTTCCCTTGAGCCCTCAGTCTCCTTATCTGCGACATAGGACTGGCAACTTCACTGCTCACCTGATGAGACCATTGGGAAGATGAAAAGAAATAATTTATATCAACAATCTTATTCAGAGTACAGCCTGATGCCAGTAAAGCTGAATAATTGGACTGATGATACCTAGATAATAAAGATAAAGAAATGCCGGGGCACCTGGCTGCATCGTTCGAAGAGCATGTGACTCTTGATCTCTAGGTTGTGGGTTCAGGCCCCACGCTGGGTGTAGAGATTACTAAAAAAATAAATAAATAAACTTAAAAAAAAAGATAAAGAAATGCACTTCTTTTGTGAAGGACTATTTGATTTAGCACTGTATCTGAGAAAAGAATTACTGAACTCCGAATGTTCTTTATTTCTCAGTGGGTGACCTGGCAACAGTCCAAACAAACACAACATTGGGAACCCCTCTGAGCCTTTCTAGTTGTCAGTTTTCCTTCAAACATTCAAACGGGGCAGCAACCCAAGTAACTTCCAGTTTCTCTCCTCTGAGCAAACTGCACGGAGAACTTTAGCGGTTACTGCCCTGAGGCTCTTGACGTTACAGAGGACTTCTCTGTAAGCCAAGAAACAGATCTTTGGAGAGAGCCAACCTCATTAAATAGCCTCCGGGCTGTAGTGTAGCGGAGTGAGAGAAACACCTGACCCAGCAGTGTCTTCCCGCTCTCCTGCTGGTTCTCGCCACTATTGCCGCGCTCTCTGCTGCCATCACTCTGGTTGAATTCTTGGTCCAGAGAGCAGGACAGAAGAACCTCCAGCACTCCACGACGCACATGGTTTTCAGACTTAGGTAACCGGGGCGATCCTCTTATGGTAGGATGGAATAAAATCACTATTTTGACACAGTAAAAATGCAAAGCAATTAGGGCAGTGAAAATGCTCTTTATGAGATGATCACGGTGGTACCGATCTATCACAGGTGCTAATCAGGAAAGGAACAGGTCAGCCCTGGCACCCTGTTGGGTCCCAGGGGCCCCGGGGGGCTGGACAAATGCAGAGCACAGCTCCTGGCTGGTTGGGCAACACTATTGCCCAACAAACTCGGATAAACTCATGGCAAGAGAAGCCAAGAACTCAAGACAGGAGAGTTTGGAAAAGAGAAAGGGAGACATTCATTTTGGGTGGCGGCAGCTGCTGGAGGTAGCAGGCTCAAGCCTTAACATCCGACCTCTCTGCTGGCAAGATGGACGCCTGGAGTTGGAGAAGGAGAGGTTCGGGGGGTTCCGTGCAAGAAAGCAAGCAGAGAGCACTTGGTCATAGGTGAGGCTCAGTGTGTGTTTAGCGTGTAATCGTGGGCAGGGAAGGGGGTAGGTGGGATGTGGTCTTCTAGGCATTCGGTGGCTATCAGGGCTTTTCTAGTCTGGCGGCTGGAATGTTCCAATCATTGTCAATGCCTGCAGAAAGTGTGATAAAAAATAAGAACAATGGATTTTGGTTAGAGCGTAAGTTAAGTGGTCTTGTCTATTTTTGGTTTTAACTGTTGGGATCTACAGTTGAACAAGGGGGCTCCCTGACAGTGCTGGATACATGTCATTATACATTTGCCCAAACCCACAGGAAGAGTGGACCCTAAGGTAAGCTATGGGCTTTGGGTGATTATGATGAGCCAAGGTGGGTTTATCAGTTGTAACAAATGTACTACTCTGGGGGGGGGCAGGGATGTTCGTAGTGGGGGAGCCTATGCATGTGTAGGATAGGGGCTCTGTGGGGGAATTTTCTCTATCTTGCTCTCAATTTTGCCGTGAACCTAAAACTGCTCTAAAAAAATAAGGTCTTTACAAAGAAAGCCCAACAAAACTATAATAATCTGAACATACACTGTGCTGGTTTGAGTAGACCAAGGGGAGATGATGGCTGCCCCCTGCTGGAGCCAACGGAAGAGAGCCGTCAGAACGAAGGTAACCGGGGCCCCTTCCCTTATGACAGGAGGCAGAAAAATCCAACGTGTGGATCTTCAGAATGAAATGCTAAGGAGATAGTCTCACATTCGGTTGGTCCCCCCCGCAGGTGTCTCTCAGGCTACAGCATCCCAGTGAGGGCTTCTAAGCTGCCAAAACAACTTAATGCAACAGAGCCGACTCGGAGGGTCTTTTAGAACAGTGGTTCTCAGACTCCAAGGTGCATCAGAATCACCGGGAAGGTTTCACAGATTCTGGCTGTACCCCCACACCCCTCCTCCACTCCAGTGTTTCTGATGCTGGAGGTCTGGGGTGGAGCCCCAGACTTTGCATTTCCAACAGGTTTCCAGGGGAGGCTGCTGGTCCAGGAGCCACACTGGAGAGCTTCTGGTTTAGTTGACGCCATCTTTTCTCTTCCACAGGAGTTCCCAGATTAAACAAGAAAAAAAAAATCCCTTGTGTTGGATAATAATATCTTTTAATCATATAAAAGCTTTTCCTGTACATTATTAAAGACATTGTTTTTAGGGGCAAAAGCAGTCTAAATAAGTTTGCTGTGCCGAGAACAGTGACATTGGGCTACAGCGATGAATGACATGATTATGAGACAAATTTAGCTAGGAAAGGAAAGAGGGAATAAGGAACAATAATTAGTTTCAGGAATGGGAAATCATGTGAACAATTTAAAAATGCACTGCCGTCAAAATGTTCTGTGACTATTTCATACCTTTTATTTTTTTCCTCCAAACTTAGCTATCCAATGACGTGACTAATTGCCACTGAATGAGAGGTCTTGTTGAGATGATTAAGGCCAAGATGTGAAGTTTTGAGGCCTTTGTTCAATCCCTTTTGTGGGAACTCGGCGCCCTATTTCTACTCACCAGAGCTGGAGGCTCCAATCCAATTTCCCTGCTCCCCATTCCTCCTCCCCGCCCCTCACCATGGCCTCCTGTACTGCCCCCGGAACAATGACCACATTGTCACACCTCTCTTGGCTACTGAAGGAAGCCACCAAATGAAAGTTTTCAAGCCTCCCCTTCTAATGTCCGTCCTCCTTCAGCTGGCCCCGCTGCGGCCCTGAGCTCCCGGGCCGAGCACGCACGTCCGTCCGTGTGGCCGCATCCCGCCTCCTGCTCCGCAGGTAGTAACGCGCATACGCAGTGATGACTTGTCTTTGCACCAAATGGCACAGCTCAATTTTAAAATCACTAGAAAACGCTATAAAAAATCAAATTACATCTCCAAACAGAGGGTCTGATAGACGCATTCCCATAGAAAGAACAGTGTTTTCTGGGAAACTCAGGCGGCCATGGTGTCATTCCAGGGATGAAGCTTGATTGGAAAGTATCCAGAGCAATAAATAAAGAACAAAGAGGGGAAAGCCAGCAGCTGAGGCGGAGAGGAGCCCCGCTGGAAGCTTATGCATCCCCAGGAGCCCATTCCAGCCTGCCTGAAGGCAGAGGCAAGTGGTCCCATCAAGTTGGGAAATAAAAACAAAGGTAAATGGGTTCCCTAAACGTAACTGCAGCCCGGCAGCCCGCCCAGGTAACAGGAATGGCACCTTACCTCCATGGAAAGTTCAGTAAAAGCAGATTTCAAATTTCAGCTGGAAGTCAGAATGAACTCCTTCAGGGATACCTGTGTGGCAGGCCATTTAATACGGGGTTCTGGTTTCCTTTCCACCTCTCAAATACCGTGCCTGTGACTCCCTGCAGGGAGCCCGGTGGAGATCAGAAATAAAGAACTGTAATATACTCCTAATAAATGAAACCATAATGAGAAGCAGCATTGCGGATTACAGCAGTGAAATGCCAGGCCCCTAGACTTTCTCGCTGCCATGTCTCAGAGCCTTCCTGGAGCCGGCACATCCATTCTCAGGGAGGGGCTGGGCCAAGGCACCCTATTCAGAAAGTCACTATTAATCGTTGGTCACACTGACCTGCAAGAACGAACTGCCTTGGAGCAGAGAAGCTAAGCAACATGGTAATGAGACACTTTCACCTCTTCCTGGGGGAAGAGGCTGGGGAAATTAAATATCTTACCCAAGATCCAGCAGCTCTAAGTGGCAGAGCCCAGACCTGAACCAAGATCTTCTGTCTTCCCACCCCATCTGCGGTCCACACCAGACCACCGTCGTGTAGCCAAGAGAATTTTAATACAGAAAAAAAAAGAGGCAAGAGAAAAGAGTTGATTCTTGGGCTCACAGTTAATGAAGAGCATCAGAATCAAGTCCTTCCAAGATGGGCTGAAGATACTGGGGACAGAGCAGGTGAACGAGAGAGCACAGGAAGGAGGAAACGGAACAGAAGAGAAGGCACAGAGGGTGGGAGGGCAAAGGGAGAGATGATGAAGATGAGGAGTAAAAATAATAGCAAATGTACGTAGGTTTGCTTTGTGACGGGCACTCTTCTAAGTGCTTTACCTGTGTGAAGCATTTATAGTTCAGAAGCCTGGGAGGTAGGCGATCAGTTATGGTCATCATTTCACAAATGAGGAAATCAAAACACAAGGAAGGCTTGTCCTTGGTCATATGGCTTGGTCGCACTGCCAGTAGAGAGTAGAGCTTGGGTTTGAACCTACGGAGCTTGGTTCCACCCTCTGCACATTTAACCTCTAGGTGACTCCAGCTCTCCCAATGAGTAAGTCAGCTCTGAGAATACCATAGATGTGGAAGGAACACTCAGGTGTATGAGGTCCAGGTAAAGACAGCCCAGGTGGAGCTGAGCGTCGAAGAATAACAGCAGAGGTCGGGTTCAGTTGGTGGAAGAGCAGAGTGATGCTCCCCCATAACCAAGGCTTGGAGCAAGTGTGTCAGAATGGAAGGAGCATGAACTTGGACGCTGCTCGGCCTCACGTGAGCTGGGTCGTCTTGGACAAATCACATAACATCTTTAGTTCTCCATCCAAGTAATAGAATCAGTAGTTCTTCCTAGTGAGGAATCCAATAGGATCCTTATAATACCGGGCAAGTAGTAACTAAACAATGTTGCCCTGTTGCTACCCCTAAGGATATTTAACAGTGTTTCACAGAAACCATCGCAGAATTGAGTAATTAGGGATCAGGTTTTAGATCCCTCTCCAACCCAGAAAAGTATTCTTCTCCCCAAGAGAAATTTAAAACACTCATTCTATTGCTGCCACATACAGAAAAATGCTGGCCCTACAGAGAGGTAGCAGCTAGTAAAGAACGCAGGGACACAAATTATCCATATTAGACAATCAGAGAGACACCCCTTTATTATGGGCAGTCAGCTTCTCCCAGAAGGGATTGGTGGGAACAGTTCTTGTAGAAACCACTTGGGAAGGCTGAGCTTAAAGAGACGTTTACTCACATGTTTTGGTGAGAAACTTACTACTGAGGACTCAGCCTAAAGCATGAAGTAAGCATCTCAATGGAGCAGTTGAGTGGACACACATAGTGTCAGACATGGTGGAGAGCCCCAGACTGGACCCAACAGGACATGGTCTTGGCTACGCTGATCAAGGCTTATCAAAAGCTCCTTGGGAGAAAGAGCTGGAGGGTCATATAGAACTCATGGTTCCCTACACAGTCACCTTGATGTAGCTGTATCAAAATCTATGTATCAGTCTATCCATAATTGTTTGCTCTTCCAAGAGTATGATGCTCAGTCCTTTTGATGTCAGGCCTCAAGTTCAAGAAACCAGCCAGGAGTGTCGTTTGTAGCTGTCTGGACTTGAAGAACCCTATTATGGTCACAGTTCTGTGCCTAGAATGGATAAAACAGATAAAACAGGCACCCCTTAAAAATCCTACATTGGTAAGATTTATTTACTTACTGTTATTAAATAGCATCAAAATATTATATGCAAGATTCTTACAATAGTGTTTTGTCCAGAATAGGTACTTTCTACAAGTAAATCAGGCAGCATTATTTCTTAAGTACCCGAAGTCTATGGATGCCGTATCTGACTGGCGAGAGATTACAAAGGGAAACTGGATAGAGTAACCATAGCTGATTACACATCTTCATGGTTACCAATGGCTTACTGGGGTGGTCAGAAAGAGACAGCCCAGTGAAATCCTTCAAGGAGGGCAGTGTATCAAGGAAGTGCTCTCAGAAGGCCATGAACTGATGGAAAAGGAAGGATCAGTTTCTGAGAATGGGATGTGTATCTGCTCAGGATACGTATCCTGAATTCTGGCAGAGGCAGGAAGGAGAATAAAACACTACTGTCGTGTGAGCTAGACAAGAAAGGGACGGCAATGGAGAAGTCATTAGAACACATGGTTGGGGAATGTGGTCAGGGGCGGTCAGGTGATACACACTGAGAAGAGGCTTCTAGCAGGTTCCCGAATAATCTGTACCTTAAGTGGAAAAGGAAGAAGGGCTTCCTGCGAAGGCTATGATATGCAGGAGAACGACAAGCATCTCCTTGGGAGAAATGTGGACGAGTCAGAGGAGGAGCAGAGCAAGGACTTCCAGAAGACTCTGCAGTAGGACAAGAACGGTCTTGGGGCAGATACTATGTCTCTGGCTACAGGAAAGCCCAGCATGCATTGTGACCAGATGAGGTTACAGGAAAAGAGAGCCGTGTGTGTGTGTGTGTGTGTGTGTGCGTGCATGCGTGCATGATGGATTTTCCTACTAGATGTTCTGGGGGCTGGGTGGACACTGGGTTTTTACACTGGAGGCCCAGTGCCCAGCCAGGTAGGTTTGGCCATAACAGCTAAGACAGACAAACGCACAGATAAAGGAGAAAAGGCAATATAAAGCAGGATCAAATCCAGTAAGTGGTGCAAGGAGGCTGAGGCCAGACAAAGCAGTCAGGACAAGTGGCAAGAGGAGACAGTGTGTGACCCGGATTTTGAAGGAAGGGGCAGGAAATGGGCAAAGAAAAGACCATCACTTTACTTAATGTCCCAATTCTCCAAGCCAGTGGGTCTCAAATTTGAACATGCATTAGAATCACTAGGAGGACTTGTTAACCACAGATTTCTGAGCTCCAACCCCAGAATGTCTGACTTAGTAGCTCTGGGATGGGGCCTGAGAACTCGCCCTTCTGGCACATTCCCTGATGGCAATGCCATCGCTGGGCTGGGCCTACACTTGGAGGACCACTGATCTAGAACAATGGTGAGCAAGTTTGAAGTTTTATATTGCAAACTTGGCACATTAGTACCCATCAAGAAGACCAGAATTAGGCTTGGTCAGGGACAGGAATAAGAAAAGATCACAAATCAGGACAGTGTTGGGGGAGGAAGGAGCCAAGGATTTGCACCAAACGCCAAGCTAACTCAGGAAGCAGAGGGAGGAGGACCAGAAGGGTCTGCCTCTCAGTCAGCCTGGAAGACCAGGCCGATACAGAGGGTCTGTTGACATATTCGGAATTGAAGGACACCCAAGAAAGGGCCCCTGAAACCAGAGAGTTCTTCCTTTCCTTGTCACAGGAATCTGAAACGCCAATATTAGCGATCCATTTAAAACAACAGATCCTCCAGGCACTTCCCTCTGCATCTGTAATGAATTCAACCAGAGTAGATTGGTTAGAGTCGGGATCTTTGTCCAAGCCCGATTCTGCCATATGCTGGCAGATTCTGTTTTCCCTCCCAGATCACTCCTTCACAGTTAGGGTCAGAGGTCCTGACTTAGGGGAGGGACTCGGATGCTGACACTACTTCTACTTCTACTTCTCAACCCCCCCCCCCACCTCCGCACAGCTCACCCATCCCCCTGCAATGGGAGCAGTGATTTACACATAATAGACCCTTTTAAAGAGTTAACAGTTGTTAAATATTAAGAGTTGTTGAATTACACATAGACACAGGGAACACTCCTTCGTAAGACAATCTGGTTATAAACTATTGAGTTTAGGTGCACATACACGCAGTATAGTCTCATGTACAGCAGGCTGAACTTGGAAGTTGAAACTTGGCTTCTGGTGACACTGAGAAGCTAGGGAGCCCTTGCCTCTTTCAGGTTCCTTGATCCCCCACCAGTGAACTGGAGACACCTGCTTGGCTTATCTCATAGGATCAAGTGAGATGGGTGAAAAGTGCTTTAAACTCTAGGGAATGTTGTGGATACAATGGGCTTCTTTAGATGGGACCTCTCTCCATTGTTCCCTTGGGCATGAATTCTTGGCTGTTTAACTTTGATCCAGCCACTGGAAGACAAACACAGAAGATGGAGATACTCCTGCCCTGTCCTTGGGAAAGGGCATCAGCTCACGTTAAAGCCCTGCGGGGAAACATTTAGCCTGCATGTGAGCTGAGGTCAGGTCGTAGATCCCTGATATCTGATGATAAAATGAATAGACTCACATCAAAGGGGGAGAAGAGGTCATGCAACATTGAGTTCATCATCCAACAGTCGCACTTGCTACGAGGATCCTTTCAGAATGAGGCGAATTATTAGCTCTTAAGAGGTTTAAAGTGCCACTCCAGTTAAACCACATCTTTCTTGTGTTAGAAGTGTGCCGCTGATTTTTCAGATGAAAGTACAGGACCTCATATTTATCACTGTTCAGTTTTATTAAATTTTGTCCTTTGGGAAATACACACAATACTGTCTTGTCACAAGGACAACTAAATTTTAATGGTGACAGTTTGGGGACAAGAGCAGGCTAAAGCAGGAGCCATGAGGGATGTCTCCAGAACTCTGTCTCCAGTGGTGACGCTACAGATGTTTTTGAATGGATGCCCTTGGGTGTCCATAGTGTCCAATACTTTGTAGAAACCCAGATGCACCACCTGGCGTGTAATCCTGTTTTCCAGTCCAGAACCCCTACTGAGGAAGGAAATGAGGCTAGGGTTTCCATGCAAGTCCCATGATCACCTCTTCCTTTACACTCAATGCCCACAAGCCATGACTTTCACCATCTGAATTGACATAAAACTCAGGCTCTTTCTAGTCTTCTGGGATGTCTGTCCTTCTCCGAGGTCCTCAGAAGTTATGATCTGGGCTGATCCGTTTTACTTAGGGGCCCTTTCTTTCTCCCTCGATGAAGCTTACCTCGGCTGGGAGGCTCAAGGCACGCGGACCAGCTCATCTCTTTTTCAGACTCGTTCTTCACTCAACTCTGACCGCCTGGCCTCACCCATGTTTGTTCTGCCCTTTGCAGCCCAAGGCTTGTTCCCCTTGGTAGAGAAAACCAAAGCCCATGAGGAAGGAGCTCAGAGTCCATTTGCTCCATGTCACTGCCAGCACATCATTTATAGTTTCAGACAGTTTATGGAAATAATTCTGCACTGTTCCGCCTGTTGCCTATTTTCTGCAAGAAATACAGAATTCTGTCAGACTCTCACAAACCCTGCGAGCCCGAGGAAGGCTGTCTTCAGCTGTCCCTCGGTCTCCTGTTTCAGCTCCCACTTCTCCCCACCGGTGCCACTCCTCCTGGTGTCATGTCTCTGCAGGTTTTCTATCCCACTTTTGGGGATTCTGCCTGACACACACTGAAGCTAAAATAACCGAAGGGTTTTTGGTAATAGCATGAGAGGCAGGGTAGGAAACAGACAGTCTCTTTAGCATTATAATGTCCAGGAAGTCAGTTGGCAGGGGGTTACCATGGGCAAGATGAAAGATGTGGTCCTATACCCGTACCTCTCCCTGAGGTTAGAACATTATGAGAGTCTATCACCTCTCCCTTCCCCTCGTCCCCTCTCTCACCCAGCAGTGAGATTGGATGAAGTGAGCGACAGCTGACACTGGTGAATGGGTTGGACGGGGACTGTGGGAGGAACAAAGGAATTAAAAATAGCTCAGAGGCTATAGGAAAGGAGCTAAGAGAGAAACAGGACTCCAGGACCAGATGTTTCTCTGCCCCCTGCAAGGGGGTGGCCATTTGGGGCACCTGAAAGTCTGGAGAAAAGACCCTGAATTGATTGAACAGTCTGGGCAGTCAAGTTGAACAGATTGGATAACTCACTCCCTAAATCCCACAGTCCTGGGAATGCTGCATGTTGTCATAAGACACTGAAATGAGGAGTGGATACGCCTGACTGGTTCAGAACAGGGCCCCTTGGTGATGGGTGCACCATCCCACCCTGCCCCTATGGTAAGGAGTGTATTAGCCAGCATCACGGCGGGCCACATTCTTTCTCTGGCAGGTTGTCAACTCCTTCTCATTAAGGTGCCAACTGATTAGTAAGGTGCTGTCCGCGACACCTGATTGCATTCCATAATATTAAGTTTACAAATATGTATCAACTTTCTTCCATACACGTGGCACTGTGATTGGTACTGGAGCTACAGCCTTGAACAAGATGGTACCTTCCCTCATGGGTCTCACACTGGTGGGGGAGTCAGACATTGAGTAATGGATCCTAGAAGTTATAAGAGTAATATGTACCATAAAAGAGGAGCCCTGGCCCTTAGTCTACACCCGGGAATTTACCTGAGGCTGGGAGGGCCAGGAAGACTTCCTTTAGGAAGTGACCTTTCTCTTCTTTCTTTCTTTCTTTCTTTCTTTCTTTCTTTCTTTCTTTCTTTCTTTCTTTCTTTCTTTCTTTCTTTCTTTCTTTCTTCCTTCCTTCCTTCCTTCCTTCCTTCCTTCCTTCCTTCCTTCCTAAGATTTTATTTATTTATTTTAGAGAGTGGGGGGAGGGGCAGAAGGTGAGGGAAAGAGAGAATCCAAGCGGACTCCCCACTGAATGCAGAGCCTGACACTGGGCTCAAACCCAGGACCTTGAGATCATGACCTGAGCTGAAATCAAGAGTGAGATGTTCAACTGACTGAGCCATCCAGGCACCCTCCAAGGAAGTGACCTTTCATCTAAGCTCTGAAAAGTACTAGGACCAAGTAAGTGCAGAAAGGAGAGGTCACAGAATGTTCTAGAAAGATGAGCATGTATATGACTGCCCTGAAATAGAAATAGAAAATGTCATTTCCATGTTGGGAGTGTAGTGACTCAGTGGGGAGGCTGGAGAGTTGGGCAGGGGTCAGATTATACAGGGCCTTGCAGACATTTCAATGTTTATGGATTTTATTCTAAGAAATAACTGTGAAGCCAACTAAAGTCTTTAAATGGGGGAGTGAAATAATTAGATTTTCAGTTTATTTTAATTTTATTTTTATTGTTAAAGACTTTATTTAGGGACCCCTGGATGGCTCAGTCGTTAAGC
>NW_024424230.1:23350461-23365594 GCF_017311325.1 Ursus maritimus | reverse complement strand
CTTCCTTCCTTCCTTCCTTCCTTCCTTCCTTCCTTCCTTCCTTCCTAAGATTTTATTTATTTATTTTAGAGAGTGGGGGGAGGGGCAGAAGGTGAGGGAAAGAGAGAATCCAAGCGGACTCCCCACTGAATGCAGAGCCTGACACTGGGCTCAAACCCAGGACCTTGAGATCATGACCTGAGCTGAAATCAAGAGTGAGATGTTCAACTGACTGAGCCATCCAGGCACCCTCCAAGGAAGTGACCTTTCATCTAAGCTCTGAAAAGTACTAGGACCAAGTAAGTGCAGAAAGGAGAGGTCACAGAATGTTCTAGAAAGATGAGCATGTATATGACTGCCCTGAAATAGAAATAGAAAATGTCATTTCCATGTTGGGAGTGTAGTGACTCAGTGGGGAGGCTGGAGAGTTGGGCAGGGGTCAGATTATACAGGGCCTTGCAGACATTTCAATGTTTATGGATTTTATTCTAAGAAATAACTGTGAAGCCAACTAAAGTCTTTAAATGGGGGAGTGAAATAATTAGATTTTCAGTTTATTTTAATTTTATTTTTATTGTTAAAGACTTTATTTAGGGACCCCTGGATGGCTCAGTCGTTAAGCGTCTGCCTTCGGCTCCAGGCCCCGTGTCGGGCTCCCTGCTCAGCGCAGAGTCTGCTTCTCCCTCTCCCACTCCCCCTGTTTGGGTTACCTCTCCAGCTGTCTCTCTCTCTGCCAAATAAATAAATTTTAAAAATCTTTGAAAAAAAAATAAAGATTTTATTTATTCATTTGAGAGAGAGAGAGAGAGAGCAAGGGAGGGGCAGAGGGAGAGGGACAAGCAGACTCCCTGCAGAGTGTGGAGCCTAAGTTAGGGCCCAATCGCATGACCCCAAGAACATGACCTGAGCACAAACCAAGAGTAGGACGCTCAGTTGACAAAACAACCCAGGTGCCCCTAGATTTGCATTCTAAAAATGCAAATGTAGGGGCGCCTGGGTAGCGCAGTCGTTAAAAGCGTCTGCCTTCAGCTCAGGGCGTGATCCCGGCGTTCCGGGATCGAGCCCCACATCGGGCTCTTCTGCTGGGAGCCTGCTTCTTCCTCTCCCACTCTCCCTGCTTGTGTTCCCTCTCTCACTGGCTGTCTCTCTCTCTGTCAAATAAATAAATAAAATCTTTAAAAAAAATAAAATAAAATAAAAATGCAAATGTAGAGTGTGGCAAATAGACGGAAAGGGGTCAAGAGAGCATGGGGAGAGACCAGTTGGAGTCTGTTGTTAACACTACAGACCAGGAACGGGGGTTGCAGCAGCGGTGATGAGGAGACGTAGGTAGACTTGAAAGTCAGGTAGGAGGTTAACACTCCGGACACAGGGATTCATTGGATAAGGTGTAAGGGAGCGGTCCCAAATGGCATGAGGAGATTCCCTTTGCAGATGCAGGATGATGGAGGGGGACAAGAAACCAGGGGTGTGTTTTGGAAATACCGCATTTGGGAGGTTGTGGAAACAACCACGCACTTCATGTGACAACCTGAACCCATGACTGTCAGGACCCATGGCGAACGCCACCTGAAAATAGCCCTCCACTGACAGACCAGCTTATACAGTGATCCTGGCAGACCTGGAATTCCTGAGGTGTGTGTCGAAGAGCAAAAGAGGAATTTCTGGGAAGGTTGGCAAATGAGTTCATCAAACTATATCAAAGCAAAGCCCCTGTGTGCCACTTAAAAATCCATTTTGTAATGAGTCTTTGTCTTTGAGATAAAATTCATTATTTCAGCGTGTACAATACAGTGGTTTCCAGTGTAGACTCAAGGTTGTGCCACCATCACCACTTTCTAATTCCAGAACATTCCATCATCCCTAAAAGAAACCCTGTACCCATTAAGCAGTCACTCCCTATTTCCTCTTCCCCCACGTTTATTTGTTTGCTTTGGAATTTTTGTGGAAAACAAGACATTTGAATGTTATAATGTGCTAACTCTGGAAATCAGATTCTCCTCCCTCCTGGGGGTTTGTTTTTGATGCTTGTGGTTACTGTTTGTTTAGCAACTGTTCTGAACTGTGTTTTAAAAATAGAGATTCTTTGTCATGTGTGGCCGCTGAAGGCTCTGTTTGACTAATAGCTAGTGATCAGACTAAGATTTCCTGAAATGCCTGGAACCAAACACAGAATAATGCCCATGTCTTTGCAGATGGTGTGTGTGCGCACGTGTGTGTGCGTGTGTGTGCGCACGTGTGTGTGCGTGTGTGTGTCTGTGCGTGTGGTGTGTGCGTGTGGTGTGTGGTGTGTGTGTGTGTGGTGTGTGTGGTGTGTGGTGTGTGTGTGTGTGGTGTGTGTGGTGTGTGGTGTGTGTGGTGTGTGGTGTGTGTGTGTGTGTGTTGGCCTACGCCTTCAGCACTCAGCTGGGCAGTTTCCAACTCTGCCTTAGCCTTTACTTCCTGCTCGTGCAGAGCCTGAAGGTCAGCCAGAGGTGAAAGCGAAGAGTCTTCTAAGGTCTTTTCTGAGCATATACCCTACCCTGGGCATGGGCATGGTCTTCTAGATTTCTAGGAATATGTGGGAGCTCTTCAAAGCCCTTATTCCTAAAGCATCTCACTCCCATCCTTTCCTCTCAAGCTTTTCGGTATGTCTGTCGTGTGCCTCCACGGTTTCTGACAAAGGCCCCTCAGGTCACTGCCACTCCACTTGGGGAAAGGCAAGACGAAAGCAAGCCCCTGTGTGCGTTCTTCAGGAAGGCCCCAGACAGGTTGGATCAAACAACCACAATTCTTTGAGATCAAGGTCTGCTCCGTTTCCTCCGGCACCAGGAACCCACACTGACGATGTGGGCTCCATTTTCAAGACTGCTGCCCATCCAGGGAGGCGGGCATGGGGCCAGGAGAAGCTAAAAGCCACAAAGGTTTCCTCCGGAGAATCAGTCTCCTTTTTCTTGATTAAGCATTCGTCTGGTTGCTGTAAATCTTTGACTAGCTTCCAGAGTTCCAATAAAATTGATTTTGACAGCTTTTGCCAGCTTATTCACTGCTTTTGTAGAGGGATGGTCTCTTGGGGTTCCTACCCCCGCCATTTTGCAACATCTTAACCCCGTCTTTGCCTGAAAGGATTACAGGCTTGGAGTGTTTGTGACAGTTGATAAGAAATGCAAAGCCAGAGAAGCTAAATAGTGTCGTTAGCCTCTTCAGGCCTGGTGGTGTCCCTGTCGCGTGACTAGGGGATGAGGGTGGAGTAGATCTACTTTGACTGTGAATTTCCTCTCCCTTCTCCTTCACGTTATCTACTGTAATAAATAATAACTGTGAAGTACTAAGGGGCTACCTCTGCTAGGCACTATTTAGGGGACAAAAGAAAGAGCAAAGTACATCTGCGCCCATGAGATACATTTAACTTTGCTGATGAGATGGCATTTCGTATCCTTCAACAGTTCTAGAATTCGTGCAGGGGAAGTCGAGATAGGTTGCTGGAAGGTGATTAGCATTAGGACTTGTAGGGAATTCTTCAGCATTTCTAAGGACTAGACTAGCACTGTTTAATAGGGGAGATACTAGCTACATGTGGCTTTTTAAATTTAAATTTTGGACAGTTAAAATGAAATACAATTTAAATTTAGTTTCTCAAGGGCGTCTGGCTGGCTCAGTTGATAGACCATGCGACTCTTAATCTCAGGGTCGTGAGTTTAAGCCTTACGTTGGACATGGAGCCTCCTTAAAACTAAACTAAACTAAAATAAAATTTAGTTTTTCAGTCACACTAGCCACATCTCAAGTGTTCAATTGCTTTATGGCTCGTGGCTGCTCTATCAGGCAGCATAGCTATCAATGCAGAAAATTCCATTGGACAGTGCTGTACTAGGGGGTGGAAGACCCACTCAGAATGCACTTAACTGCTTTTGAGAAACTTGAAACTTCTTGAACAAAATCATATACTGCAGTCATAAGCAATAAAAGGCTGGCATTAAAGGTATGTTCACTCAGGTCAAGATTATCTTTACACATTTCTGGCGTGGACTCCATGGAGGTCTTCCTCAAATTTTGCCTGAGAGATGGACGTGTCACCTGGGAGAGAGCTCTCTCTGGGGGTGAAGTTCGGGCAGACAACTGGCTTAGTAACAATGTCCCGGCTATGGAAGGGGAGAGGTGATTCTGGGTCTTCCAGGAGGCTGTCCCTCAGATTTGTCCCCCTGTGTCTCATAAATTCACAGCCAAGCCGTAGGGAGAAAGGCTCAGGTAGGTAAAATGAAGACAAACCTGTCCACTCACGTCACGGTGATACACTGGGATACGTAGCGAGGAGAATTGGCATCTTAACCATCTTGAGTCCTCCAGTCATTTAAGATGGTATCTCTCTCCATTTATTTGGCAGTATTTTGTGATTTTTAGTGTAAAGGCACACACATCTTTTGTTAAGCTTATCCCTATTTTATGTTCTTATGATATTGTAAATGGTAGGTTTTTAGCCATTTTTTCCCTCCAACTGTTTGCTGCTACTATATGGAAATATAACTGAGTTTTCCTATTAATCTTGTCTTCCGCAACCTTGCTAAATTAACTCCTAGTGTTTCTTGTAGCTTTCATAGATGCTTTTGTATTCTCCATCTACACAATCATGTGTATGGATTGAAAAATGTCTTTGTTTCTAGTTGTGTCTCTGATACTAAAACGGGGAGTTACTGTATCTATAAGATTATTCTTGGAAATGGAGACGCTCTACCCTGCTCTGCACCTCGTTCTTTTCTGATTTAATAAACACATCTTGAAAAGATTTCCATATTAGTTTCTAGAACTTCCTCTCATTTCCTTTTTTAAAGTTTTATGCTTCCCCATTGGGAAGACGGATCACAGTCCGTTTAGCTAGGGCCTTCAGAGTAATCGTGGGTGATTTCCAATCTTTTACTATCACAAAGCAGGCTACCATGAGCCCCTCTGACAACCATTGTTCCTTACATGTAGAGGACGTGCTTTAGATAAACTCCTAGAAGTGGAATTACCAGGGCGAAGTGTCTATGCATGTGCAATCTTGGCAGATATTGCCTTCCCTTCTTCTACAGCTTGGACCACCTGGTGCTCCCGCAGCAATATGGGAGTGACTTTTCCTGTAGCCTTGCCAACAACAAGGGTTTGTCAAACATTGGGGTATTTTTCACAGTGATAGGTGAGGAATGCTGTCTTGGCATCAACCGCTCAGGAGGCACGTGGAAACTGAGCCCACAGCCACGGCCTCTTGAGGGGGGTCTCCGGTCCTGCCGGAGCTGGGGGAGGCACCTGCCTACTGCCACCCCACAAGGATGCCCGGCTTCGGCTCCGGCAGCAGCCAGCACACACCCTCTCCCACCGGTCGCGGGGTGGGGGGGGTACTCTCTGCCTCTTTGAGCCCTGAGACTGTGCTCCGTCCTGATTGCACTCACCTCCCTCCTTTTCAGCCAGTTGCCAAGAAAGAGAGGGGGTGGTGTGCAAGGGGAAGATGCCTGTGTTTGCACCTGTATTTGGGAAGGACTAAACAGAACCAGCTTGAAATCTCCTTTGGCCCAGGACCATAAAACAGCCCTGTGATTGTCCAAAGGAGACCAGATTTAAGCGGTAAACAGAGGACCAAGGACCTACACCAAGCATAAGCATATTAAACTATCTCTGAAAAAAAAAAAAAAGCGTTAATGGCACTTAAATCAATATCTCTCTGGCACTGGCACTGCCCATTTCCTAACCACTGGAGGCCGCACAACAGGATTTCCAGGAAAAGGAAGGCAACAATTTGCCCTCGCTTCCTTTCAACCTGTAATTGTGTTTCCAGTCTGCTGCATTTGCAAGTACGGAGTCTGTTAAGAAAGAGAATTTTCTCACATCGCTTATTTCAGCGCTCCTCAACCCAACTCCTGCAGGAAAGCACTGTTCCGTTGTCTTATCAGTCCCTTCCCTTCCCCAGGTTCCAGCCTACCGTTGTTCTGTTTGTGTGGCATTTGCCATTTCTGCTGCTCTGGGCTGCACACACACGCCTGCTGCTCCCGGGGCTGCCCCAGCAGCGGCTTCGCACCTGCAGCTTGCAGAGTTGATGCTGTGGCCCAGAGAGAGCGACAGTGCCCCACGCTCCGCCCGCTCCACCCGTGGGAACACACAGCCTCAGCCTCAGCTGCATTGCAAAACCCTTTCCAGGAGGCAATCAAGACCCAAGTTATTTCCCGAACCTCGATTTCCACTGTTGCCCTACCAAAGCCTTCACCAGAGAAGGGCTAACGCTTTTGCTGCCTCCACATCCTGTATTCATTCCTGCCTCCTTGCCTTTGCTGCTGTTGCTTACCCCACTGTTGCCTCTCTCCCTCAATCTGGAACGTTTCTCTGCGGACTGCTCAATTCTGCGCATCCTTTAAGTTCGAGATCAGCTTCACATCCTGAATGAATCGAGATCAGCTTCCCATCCTGAATGAAAGCTTCCCCTGACCTCTAGCTCCAAGGCATCACCCCCTCTTTCAACTTCCAGCACTTTATTGGGACCTCACCTATTGCTTGTCTCCTACTGCCTCGTGACCTCATCGTTCTGCTGTCAAACAATTTAGCTTCTCCCCTCTTCAGCGTGAAAACTGCGAACGGTAGATCACTTTATTACTTTCACTCCTGAGGCTAGAATTTACTATGTACCTAGAAAGGTCCAGTTAACAGCATCTGAGCAAATGAGCAACTAAGTCTTGCTCCTCTTAAGACTTGATGACTACTGTAGCGAACACAGAGGTCACTGTCACGTATTAATTTTGACGCCAAACAAGGCTTTTATGCACTGGTTGCTCACCCACAGGGCTTTGGAACATCCCCGATGCATTCAGGTCCAACCAGCACTTGGGGCCCCTTTGCTCTTTCACCACAAGTGGCCCTGCTGGGACGGTGGGGCTGTTCCCGCCCACAGCAGCTGCCTTCGAGTTCCAGGTCCAGGCTTGCTCTCCCTGGCTTCTCCTCCCAGAGGTGCTGATATCCAGCTGCTGAGTGGAGCTGCCTTCTCTCCCACATGCCTGCCCTTCTTAGCTGAGGGCTTGCTGCCCCTACCAGCCCTAAAGTTCATGATATTACTGAGACAGTACAGGAATTTAAGGAGTTATTTCAACACACATTTTGAGGGCCTCAGCTTAACTATGGCAAGAGATATTCCCTCTGAATGTTCCCATTTGCTCTCTCTCTTTCCTTTGTACAGACACTATCTCTTATTCTTTCTTTTGACCTATAGCAGGGATTTTCAGGGACCAAATAAGAGATTTCCATTCTAAGTGGTAATCTCGGGGCAAGCCATTTGCTGAAATAAATTGAAAGCAGTATTTAGGTTATAGATCAGTTCTTTGCTTGAGGATTTTCTCAGTGGCTTGAAGTCAAGAAAAGTGAAATAGGGGGCGCCTGGGTGGCACAGCGGTTAGGCGTCTGCCTTCGGCTCAGGGCGTGATCCCGGCGTTATGGGATCGAGCCCCATATCAGGCTCCTCTGCTATGAGCCTGCTTCTTCCTCTCCCACTCCCCCTGCTTGTGTTCTCTCTCTCACTGGCTGTCTCTCTCTCTGTCGAATAAATAAATAAAATCTTTAAAAAAAAAAAAGAAAAGTGAAATAGGACACAATATCCATTTTAGGCTTTAGCTTCCCCATAGAGTAATAATAATTAACAGTGACTTACATGCATATGGTTTCCCATTGTTTACAAAGTGCTTGCGTATTGATAATTCCATTTGACCCTCATAACTACCCTGCGACCTGCACGTGGAAAGGTCTGCCGA
The DNA here is from genome assembly GCF_017311325.1 of Ursus maritimus. Classification (NCBI taxonomy): domain Eukaryota; kingdom Metazoa; phylum Chordata; class Mammalia; order Carnivora; family Ursidae; genus Ursus; species Ursus maritimus. The sequence continues at coordinate 23,357,873 of NW_024424230.1, read as the reverse complement.
GGGAGGAAGCAGGGAGGAAGCAGGGAGGCTGCGGCGCTGGGCTCCTACCCCACCCTACCTGGAATATCATGACACACTCCATGTGTGCCTGTAGATTAAGATTTAAATATAGGGTGGCTGACAGCCTAATAAGTGTGTTCCTCATTTGTTCTTAAGGAGAGCCAGACGTTGTTCTAGAATGAAATCTATCCAGAGGAAAAGAACTTTTGTCACTGGTCATGAGTCTCGAGGGCATCATAAGGTCTAAATAACCTAACCTGAGGCATTAGAGCCTGGACCTGTGGGGGGCAGGTGGGAAGGTGGGCAGGGAACAGGACCACATGCACGTGGGTTAGGCAGCCTCTCCCTGGTACATCTGCAGTGCTGCCTCCTACCTTTCTGTTCTTGGGAGACCAGGCTCCTCCACGGCTGGCTGGCATGCTGCTGTCGTAGCTGTAACAAGAGGAGCCACCTGAGTACCATTAAGGAGAGGACCTTGCCTCTCCTCTTGTCAATCTGGTATCATATAATGTGGTTTGAGTAGATGGGCATTAACTGTCCATCTGCTGTATATTGTTTCCAGTGCACATAAAGGTCTCCGATTTGAGTCTTGTCATGAGGGCTATCTGCTGGCTCTTACCCGTGTCTCTTGGCCAAAGGGGCTTTGGGCCACATTGGTAGGACTTAACCCTTCCTGCTGGGCTAAATTATTCAGATGCCTCTTCCTATCTTTGTAGACAGGGGACCTGGGGCCCCAGAAGGGATAAAACAAATATGCAAAGAAAGGAGAATAATATACTTGTGAGTAAACACTGGATTTGCTTCCGAGGTTCCTGGCAGCCTGATCTAAGAAGAAAACATGAAAACATAGAAAATTTCTTAGTTTTTAAAAAATAAAGTTTTCTGATTATAAAAATAATAAATGCTAATTTTGAAACATAAAGAAAAATAGAAATTTAAGAAGTTTTCCTATAACTTTGGATTTTTTATTTTTATTTTTATTTTTTTTAAAGATTTTATTTATTTATTTGACAGAGATAGAGACAGCCAGTGAGAGAGGGAACACAAGCAGGGGGAGTGGGAGAGGAAGAAGCAGGCTCATAGCGGAACAGCCTGATGTGGGGCTCGATCCCACAACGCCGGGATCACGCCCTGAGCCGAAGGCAGATGCTTAACCGCTGTGCCACCCAGGCGCCCCTGGATTTTTTAAAAAAGATTTATTTATTTGAGAGGGAGAGGGAGCACAAGGGGGTGTGGGGGGAGGGGCAGGGAGCCCCACGACCCTGGGATCACGACCTGAGCTGAAGGCACTTAACCAACTAAGCCACCCAGGCACCCCTAACTTTGGATATTTGCGTGGATTTCTTTCCTTCCTTTTTCTTTGTGTATAAATAATGTATATAATAAATTTATAACCTTATTTTTTATAGCCTGTTTTTTTAATTGATCCATTATGAACATTATTCCATGCCATTAAAAAAAATTCTTTCAAAACCTCCTATATATTGGCTGGAGCCATATTCCATCATGAAGACATGCCATCATTTATTTAACAACTTCCTTATTATTTGGTATTTATGTTGTTGCCAACATTTCTCTACTATAGATAAGGCTGGAATTATTGCCCTTGGGCCTAAATCTTTGTCAGTATCTCTAATTATTTCCTTTGGATAGATCTCTACAAGTAAAGAATGTAGGTTAGAGCTCAGCAACATTTGAAGGCTCTTGATACATATGCAGGCAAAAGTTTTTGAAAGAACTGTCTATATTCAATGCCTCCTCTCCTCAAGCCCACTGACATCTGGCTTCTGGCCCATCAGTAAGTCTGGAATGGCTTTCGTTGAACTCACCAATGACCTCCTACTGAAAAATTCCATTCATGTTTTTCAGTGTCATCTTTCTTTTGACTCCTCTGCAGCATTTGTACTGTCAGCCACTCCCCCCTCCTCAAAATTCTATTTCCATGACTTCTGAATCTTCTTCCTTCTTGGTTCTCTTGTTGGTTCGTTATCACATCTTCCTGGGCTCAGGAATGATTTTGGCTCCAAGTAACAGAATACCCTATTGACAGTGACTGAAATAAATAAGGATTTATTTTTCTTGCACACAAGAGGATAATGTCTAGCTGCTAAAATTGGCTTAGTAGCTCACGGATACTAGGGCCAGCATCCTTGAGAGTCTCTTAGCCTTCCTCTCATGCTTGTTGCTTCAATATCACAATGTGGCTGCTATGGCACCAGGCATCACACCTACATTCAAGGCAGGAAGAACAAGGTAACCTCTGCCTCCTTGCAATCTTTTAATTCAGGAAGGGAGCTCTCTTTAGCAGACTTCCTGTTATGTTTCATTAGTCAGAACTGGGTTACATATTGGCCTTCCAAGTCAGTCATGATTACCCTCTGAAGGCCTGAGAAGGTGTTAACCTCCTGAGATCAAGATATCTCAAACCCCCATCCGAACAAATCAGTGTTGTTTTAGTAGGACAAAGGGGGAGAGCAAGATGTGGAGAAGGGCTTTGCAAGGGCAGGAGAGAGAGTTGCTGGAGCTGGTGATTTTAGGCTCTCTCCTAGACCCTCTGCTCACTGGACTTGCTTCCCCGGGAACCTTAACCACACAGACTCTCCTCCTACCCACATTGTGATGATGAGTTCAAATCTTGTCTCTCCAGCCCAGAGTCCAGCCTCCCCCTGGTCTTCCTCCTTAGATTCTTCAGACAGCAGTTCTCCCTATAAATTCATTCAGAACCCTCCAACCGAAACCCACTTTCCCATCTGTAATGACCTCTCCCAAATTTGTCCCAATACTAAATGGTCTAAGAGCTTTCAATTGTGTTTTCACGTCAGAATTTTTTTGTTTTAAATGAACTTTACACAGAACAACCCACCTTGCCTTGTGGTCCGCCTCTTCCTTCCCTGAGAAAGTGGGAGTGGGGGCTAAGCTCCTGTGGGAATCTTTAGGACACTGAGAAACAGAGTATATCTTGGTGTCAGCCTGGGATTCCCAAAGCAGATCCCAAGACAAAAGCTTCTATGTCACTATTTATTAAGAAGTACAGTCCTCCCCACCCCACCCCACCAAAGAGGAGTGCAGTCCAGCCCAATGAGCAGAAGTGAGAAGAGAAAGGGAGCAGGGCAGGGAAGGAGAGAGAAAAGAAGCAAGCACTTTCACGATCCAGCACCACGGATTGCCCGATCTTGTTGGATCCTCTTCTGAGTGGCCACATGAGCTGTTGCACTCTGGAGAGGGTGAAAAGAGTTTATCTGCTGGCTCCTGGAACCCATTGCTGAGAACTTCCCCCAGTGGGCCTTAACTCCCCTGCCCGTTTCATGCCAGGGTGCCCACTGCGTCTGGCAGCATCACACAGCCCAGAGGCAAGGAGGTAAGGAGCGATCCCAGGTCCCTGAGCACAGACAGCCTCTTAGGTGGCCAGCCAAAAATAAGGAGAGACCCGCAGGGATCCGAGGTGGTGCACGAGAAGTATCTGATATGGTAGGTGAGTCCTCTCATTGTACAGATGAGAAAAGTACCACCGAGAGAGGGCAAAGCCTTGTCCAGCGTTACACAGCTTAGTGGCAGGACGAACTCTCAGTTCACGGCTCTTTTATCATACTGCACTGTCACTGCACGGTCTTTTTGGCAGCTCTTCCCTCTTGACGACTCAAGAAAGCATAATCAAAACTCTGACCCTTCTCAACTGAATTTTCTAAGTGGTTCTGGCGCCAACTCCATCCATCACAGGCTGTGTGCACATCTTAATTAAAACATTATTTTTTTTTTTTTTGTCCGCCAGGTTCCTTTATAGTCAGGGGAAAGCAACTCTGTAAAAGCTACGTGGAAGTCTATTATTATCAACCCCATCTGCCAATAATGTGTGGGGGCTCTCCTCATGTTGGCCAGGATTGGACAGCAGCCATCGTATTTAATAAACTACTCGTAATAACTGTAAACCAAGACTGATGTACCAAAACTTGGAAGAGTGCTTTATAGCTTCACATGTTTTTTAATATTTCGAAGGGCCTCATGTCCCTTTCTGTAATTGACAGGGTATAAATCAGGCATAACTATAATAATCATAAATAGATCTACTTCTGGAAGACAAAACCAAACTGGGAAACAGGTATGAACAATTCGCAAATCCACTGCGTGTTTTTCCCAATGCCACCAAGCAATTCAATTCTCAGCGGACGCTGACTGGTTTTCCTACAATTCAATTCAATTCCAACACTACATATAGAGATAGTATCAGGTTCCTCAGGTTAACGGCTTATTCGCACAAAACTGTACCCCCCTGCCCACTTCAGATTTCCACAACCCCTACCCTGGGTTCCATTAATTTGCTAGAGTGGCTCACAGAACTCAAAGAAACACTTATGCTTATCAGTTTATTAAAAAGATATTATAGAGGTGCCCGGGCGGGTCAGTCGGTGAAGCGGCCAACTCCTGACTTAGGCTCAGGTCATGATCTCAGCGTCATGAGATCCAGCCCCGCACCAGACTGCGCGTCAGGCTCCGTGCTCAGCGGGGAATCTGCTTCTCTCCCTCTTCCCCTCCCTCCCCTACTTTCATGCGCACGTGTGCTCTCTCTCTCAAATAAATAATCTTAAAAGATATTATAAAAATACTATAAAGGTCACAGATGAACAGTCAGAGGAAGAGAGACACAGAGCTAGAGCCAGAAGATCCCAACGTAGGAGCTTCTGTCCTCATGGAACTGGAGTTCACCATCCTCCCAGCAAAGCGATGTGTTCACCAACCCGGCAGCTCATCAAATCTTGCTGTTCAGGAACAGAGTTTAATCTGTCCAGGGTTGGTAGGTGGGGCTGAAAGTTCCAAACCTCTAACCACTTGGTTTTCCCGGTGACCAGCTTCATCCCGAGGCTATAGGTGGGGCCCACCCTAAGTCATCTCATTAGAATAAACTCAAAAGGGTAGCGTTATGAATGACAAAAGACATTCCAATCACTCAGGAAATTCCGAGGGTTTGAGGAGTTCTGTGCCAGGAACCAGGAGCCAAGAGCAAATATATTTCTTACTATATCACAATAAAAAAGTCCTGTTGGTAGTTCTCTGGAGAAAAACAGTTATTTGTTACCTCCTTTTAGCTACTAGGCCTTCCTGAGAACGGTTACTCTGTTGTCTTCGTCCATTCCAGCGGCTATAACAGAATACCAGAGACTGGGTGGCTTATAAACAGCAAAACTTAACCTCTCCCAGTTCTGGAGGCTGGGAAGTCCGAGATCAAGGTGCAGGCAGATCTGGTATCTGGTGAGGGCCCACTTCCGGGCTCACAGATTCCTGTCTTCTCACTGTGTCCTCACAGGACAGAAGGAGTGAGGGGAGTTCTGTGGGGTCTCCTTTACCAAGGCAGAAATCCCATTCCTGAGGGCTCCACCCTTCTGACTTCACCACTTCCCCAAGGCCCCACCCCAAATACCAACACATGTGGGATTAGGTTTCAACAAATGCATGGGGGAAAGACACAGTATTCCATCTATAGAAACAATATTTCAAAAACATCATATCCAAATACCCAAAGTTAGGCGGCATGGCATTTTCCTGCTCAATGCAGCAACTCCCCGCCCCTGTGTCCTCCAGGACCATTGCAGACATCGGCACCCCTGGCCGAGCCACCCAGTTACAGCTTATGGGTATCTACTCAAAGCCAGTGGGGGAAATGCTGGTATATTTTTCCCCCGAAGAAAAGATGTCCTAAAGCAACCTGGTGACCTTCCCACCCCCTGGGTTCTGTGTGGTTATTTTCTACTTACCCCATCTAGGCCAGCTGTTTCTTTGGGAGTCTTCTGTGGGGCTAAAAATAAGGAATAAACTGTTTCCTAATAACAGCATCCACAGGAGAAGAACCCCATGTGATACTGATGTGACGGAGGGTGTCTAGATAAAATATCCCAGTTCCTATTCATTCCGCTGGCATTGTGCGGTAATGGACTCCGATATTAAAATGCATATTTTACACCCTCGTCCCACAATTTGGAGGACAGCCATTCACTATGCATGAGCCATTCACTCATGCTCATCACACGGAGAAAATTACATTTTCCCAGTTGCCAAATGGAAGAGATAAATTATCTCACGTGGACAAGCACATTGCTCCCAAGAGCAGTTTCACAGACCCAAGACACTGATCTAAAACACCCAGGAGGGAGACTAGGAGCTTTCTTGGTGTTGTCCTGAGTCAGTCTCTTTATTCAGACCTACCAGACTCTCAGCCTAGTGGGCTTACTGTTGTGATGGGACGTGTGCCTTTCTGGCTTTTTTGGACAAAAGGAGAATCCTTGGGGCTTCTTATTCTTCCTTCCTGGAAAAAGATGTTAAAAAAATGAATAAAGTAACAGAGTATTTCATATTTATGCATACCCACTGAATTGATAATACCTATTTGTGATGAAAATTAAAGAAGCAAATGTTAAAATGTTCTCTTTGGGAAGGGTACACAGGAAAGTTACCAGAGATGCACACACATTTACTTGTTACACACTCTCTCCTTATTCTTACCTGTTCTTTTAGGTCCAGATAACTGCCCTCTTTGTCTTGAATTCAGTATGTAACCTTAACCTATTACTTGCATACCTATAATTAATAGCATTTCTCTCTACATAATAATCAGAGCTAACATTTATTACCCTTCATATGGCCATCACTGTTCTACCCACTCGATGCATTTTCCGATATGATCCCACAATTTAAAATCCTCGTTTTGCCCACGTTACAATTAGCACAGTGACATGACTCACACATTAATGCTTTCAACAGTTATTGGGCGCCTATAACACACCTGGAACAGCCCTAGGACCTGGAGGCAGAAATGGGGGGGTGAAGCAGAAATAACCATAGGATACGGTGGACCCTATTTAGTGTCAAAGTAAGATTCTTGCTCAGAATGCTTTGGGAGTTGGCAGAAGGGAGGGCTCGTGGGCAGCTAAAGCCGCTAGTGACCTCGTTATACACTATTTAGGTTATCATATTTTTCTCTGCCTAGAAAAGTGGCTTCTCAGTCATTCCAATGGGGCGAATGCCATAAGTGACGCACCTAATTGGTACGGACCACTTTGGATTTGCTGGAAGGCGCCACCTAAACACCAGTTATTACCAGTGTTTTGTATGGGTCTGGTGGCTTCTCCTTTCCTCCTCCCTGGTTTCCAAAGTATGGTTCCCTTCTCTTACTTTTACCCAGGCCCTGCAAGTGAGCACAGGTTCACAGCCCTGGTGGCCCGCTCTGAATCCAGGGCAGGCTCTGGACCTGTGCACGGGCACCCTGCGCCCCCTCGACTCTCCGCGAGGGTCCTTCTCCTGCCCATCCGGGTCTCCCTTTGCCGGGCGACGGCGGGCGACCGCACGGCTCCAAACCGGCCACCCCATCTCCGCCCGCTCCTTCTCCCCTCGCACAACCCCCCCGCCCCCACCGGGCCGCTGCC
>NW_024424230.1:23349502-23350042 GCF_017311325.1 Ursus maritimus | reverse complement strand
AAACAAACAAACAAACAAACAAACAAACAAACAAACAAACAAACAAACAAACAAACAAACAAACAAACAAACAAACAAACAAACAAACAAACAAACAAACAAACAAACAAACAAACAAACAAACAAACAAACAAACAAACAAACAAACAAACAAACAAACAAACAAACAAACAAACAAACAAACAAACAAACAAACAAACAAACAAACAAACAAACAAACAAACAAACAAACAAACAAACAAACAAACAAACAAACAAACAAACAAACAAACAAACAAACAAACAAACAAACAAACAAACAAACAAACAAACAAACAAACAAACAAACAAACAAACAAACAAACAAACAAACAAAAAAACAACAACAACCCAAACGGAAAACCAAGCAAATACCAAACTAGCGAGTTTCCGAGCGGGGGGAGTCTCCCGCGAGACCGACGCGGCCGCCCCTTAGGACCCCTTCCTGGGTCAACCGCGCGCGGGGCTGTCACTGGAACTGTGGTTCGGATGGGAAGGTTGCCCCTGGGCATCCCCGGGGGG
>NW_024424230.1:23336684-23349492 GCF_017311325.1 Ursus maritimus | reverse complement strand
GGGGGGTGTGTAGGGGAGGAGGCTTTAGGGACCCGGCGCCGTTGAGGGGACCCCACCCCCGCGTGCAGTTCGGCGCATTTGGGGGCGCCGAGGGGCTGTTCGCACTGCGAGTTCAAATTCGGATCTCGGTTGTGGGGCCTGCCCCAGTCCCCTAGCATCTTTTTCTCCAGCCTCCTTCGCGCTACCTTCAGGGGTTAATATAGCGCCCCCGCCGCCGCGGCCCCAGGGCGGGGGCTTGGGGCGCCGGGGAGGGCGGGGAGGGAGGGAGGGAGGGAGCCCCGCTGCTTTCCCCGGCTCTGCAATCCCGAGCCTGAATCTGCTGGGGAGGGCGCAGCGGATCGGGTTTGACCCCGCAGCCCAGTCCCGGGCCGCCTTCCCCAGCCTCTTCCCGGGCTGCTCTCCATCGGAAAAGCAATCGGAAGCCTAGCTGGCGTTTGCTTTTGTTCTGCCCGCAACTCTCCAGAATCCGAGGAGAAGCCAGAGTGGGCGGATGCCCCCGGGAGGGGGCCGTTGCGGGAGCTCCAGGTGCAGCCCCGAAGTGATATTTGGAGGCGGCGGCCGTTTCCCGCGCCTGGGTGGAGAACGGGTCCCGATCGCTAATCAGTGCCGGGGTGCGGGCGGTGAGTCCGCTGCTCCGGAAAAAGCGCGCTGTGCGCCGCGGCCGCGCACTGTCACGCGCCTCTCCCGCTCTCTCGAGAGCGCTACCTCGAGACGCGCATTTCCATTCATGGATCTCTGCCTGGGATTTGACTGATGTCGCCTCTGCCCGGGTTCTCTGAGCGGGCGTCTACTACTACTCGATTTACAGGGGGCCTACTATGTGCAAGACAAGTCCTGCGATAGTCCTAATTTAAGATATTTATTGAGCATCTACTACGTACTAAGTAGATGTGTTACAAACTTTTCAATTTAGTAGATATTTTTTGAGTGCTTCCTGTATTCAAAGTAGTCGTGCTGTGACCTTATTTTAATAGGTATTTACTGAGCACCTTCTGTGTGCAAAGGTTTTTTGTTATCGTGTGTGCGCGCTTGTGTTTCTGAAGGATTGCCCAGCCTACTTTTGGGGGGTATGTGGAAACAAGGGGGAGAGAATGTGTCTTTGGACCCTTGAGTCTTCAGTTCCTTTAGTAACATGCATTTTAACCTTTCTGAACTGCTTGTCACGTGGTGTAGGAAGCGCTGGTGTTCTATACTGTAGCTGGAGAGGTCAGAAGGGAGCAGGGCAGAATAATGAAAAGGCCTACTCTGGGACCCCTTTCCAATTCACTTTCCTTACACTGCAAAGAAAAAAAAAAGAGTTCCTTTGTGCAAAGCACCATGCTAGTTACTGCCGTGAATGAAAGGTTAATAGGGCAAAGCCCTGACACTACAGGGGATATGAGAATCTGTGGTGTGGACAGAAAGACAGGCAAAAGGACAATCAACTAAACTATGAAGGGGGTGGGGTGGGGCACGAAATAGGGCCTGCATGGACCTCCAGCCGCTAGTTTCAAACTGGTGACAGCAGGTGAGGTGACCCTATCTTTAAAATCCCATCATTTGGGGGCTAGAGTCTCAGTAGAAGAATCAAGTGGTCCTTCCTGCTAAGAGATTCAATGACTCTTATTTACTCTGATCATTTTGGGATCCTGAGACACTGGAATATCCAGATTGGCAAGCAACCTGTGGGTCATTAGTCTATTAGCAAATATTTGAGCACTTATGTTTAATATAGGCTGTTATCAGGGAAATATAATCTATGATGTATTTTGCCCTAAAGGATCTCACAGATCAGCACGAAAAATGACTGTTTGCAGAGCAGACTTGAAAAGCCAGGAGCATATTCCTCCGAGAATTTGGCCAAGAAAATCCTGCACTCATGGAATTGTCGCTTTCCTCTTCTCAGTGAGAGCCTTCTCTATGTCCCGTGTGTTTTATATCTTTTTACCTTGGCCTCCAGGAATTCCTGGTAACTGCTTTATCCCAGCTTCTTGGTACAGTGATCTTTTTCTTCTCAAATTATCCCCAGCTTGCTTCCCTCTTACATTCTTTTTAAATGACATTGTCTTATTTTTTGTTATGAACTTGAAGGCCCCCCTCAAATCCTTCCTGGAATTAGGCCCATTATAAAAGACTCAGGACATAGGGTAAACGTGAGGTGAAGGACTTGGAGACCCTATACTTAAGAGCAGAGGAGACACCCACAGAGGCTGAAATCAGGAATGTACAGAGTTAACATAAACTGGCCTTGCGAGATGGCATAGGACTCCCATGGGCAGAGAAGACTTCAAACCAAGGCTTCCTCCCAAATTGAGAAAAATTGTGTAAGCAAAGGTGTGAAGGAAAACAAACCAGGAATTTGATAGCTCTTCCTCTAGAATAGTTTCCACGCGTTCAAAGAATTGCTGCCTGAGTGTTTCACTATGCCCATGACTTTGCTAGGCTGTCAGGGGTGCAGTGGCAGGGGGGCTCTGCCCGGCACAGTTTGGGCTTCACCGTGATCCCAGGGCTGGTGAGGACCTTTGTCTGCTGTTTGCTGCAGGGACCACGTTGCATCCCTGCCGTATTCTTTCCAGCATTCCTGGAGTTTTTTCACCTGAGCTGAACTTGATTGTAATCTTCAAGGCTAAGAATGTGACTTCTTTTTTTCTCTCTGCATCCCTGCCTCCCTGCAGGCTTGGGCATGGTCTGTAGATGACATTTCTCTCCTAACGCTGTATTGCCCATCTCTTCACCCTTTCCCCCCCTCATCGGGGCCTGACCTCTCTTCCTCTGCGTGCACCACTTCGAGATGCTCAGAACCTTTCACTGTATGAAAACTCAGGGGAAAAACAATCGGTCATCAGTCACTTTCTCTTGAATATGAATGTAGGCCCCTGTTCCCTTTTCTGGGGGTCTTTGCACTTGAAGCCTCATTACGGAACGGAAGGTTTTGTCCACCATGAGAGGATTTCAAACACAGACAAGTGGGGTGTTGGAGGTAATCGGGGAGGCAAAGTGCCCTTCCTGGTGCTCCTGAAATTCTGCCACCACTTCCTCGTTGAGCCACCCTTGGCAAGGGTCCTGACAATCCTGTGTGCTCCGTGAAAGTCTAGAGCCTTCCATGCTTTTTACCGCAGTGTGGTGACGAGTCAGATAGCAGCTCTGCCTGAGCTACCTGTCAGCCTGACCCTTCACTTGCTCTGGTGTTTAAAGGTTAATCGTTTGCCAAACAGAATACTTACTTCTTTACCTGTCTACACATGCTCGTTATTATAAGGCAGGGATTCTCAGCCTGAGTGCTACTGATGTTGTGGGCTGAATAATACCTTGTCACGGAGGACTGTCCTGTGTGTTGTGGAGTGTTCATCACTATCCCCGGCCTCTACCCAGTCCAGATGCCAGTAGCATGCTCTCCCACCCCAAGCTGTGACAGTCAAAAATATCTCCAGTTGTTGCCAGATGTGCCCTGGGGCACAAAATCACCCCTGATTGAGAACCACTGTTTTAAGGGGTATGGGTGAATATGTACCATTCTCTGTAACTTCCCACTTTTCTGAGAGGCCTTATTTAACGTAACTTGGTTCTTTTCAATAACGGCGACTTAGTAAATGTGAAATTAACTTTGTTGAACTTTCCATGTGAATAATTTCATAAATCAGCAAAACATCCTTTGTCATCCCACATAGTCTAATCTGCTCGTGATGTTAAGTCAATCCTTTGAGGCAAAAAAAAGAAAGAAGAAAAAAAAGTCTCAAATTCTTCTCCTAGCATGTGGCTGATTAACATACCGGACGTGTGGGCAGCAGAACCATCATTGGCAGTCACCATTGCCCACAAGGTCAACCTCGCCGCTAAGTGGGCAGTGGCCGGTGGGCAGCAGTGGGGAGGGAAGTGGGATGAGGATCTAGTTCTGGTGGGACAGGATGCTTATGGAATTTGAGGGGTCCTCTTCAAGCAAAAGACAAAATGACCAGTTGAAAACATCACTAGGGCATTGGAAGGATCCTGCAAGAAGGGTTTCAGTTTCATTAGCGTCAAGTAAGGCTGCCTCTGGGAAGGAGTTGGGGAGTGACAGGACAGCTGTGGCTGCAGGAATAGGGAAGTAGACTTTCTTCTACCCATGACTGGCAAGAGCTAAGAGAAGCTTCTCGAAGATTTGACTTACCTAGAGAGCATGGATCAAACTAGAATTGTTAAATGTAGGGTGGCTTGTACTTCTTTTTTTTTTGTTTTGTTTTTGTTTTTGTTTAAGATTTTATTTATTTATTTGACACAGAGAGACAGCCAGCGAGAGAGGGAACACAGGCAGGGGGAGTGGGAGAGGAAGAAGCAGGCTCCCAGCGGAGGAGCCCGATGTGGGGCTCGATCCCAGGACTCCAGGATCACGTCCTGAGCCGAAGGCAGATGTTTAACAACTGCGCCACCCAGGCGCCCCAGCTTGTACTTCTGTTACCATCTGTCCTCAGAAAGAAACTTCCATAGCTTCAACAGCTCCCGGTCAGTATCAGCATCAGCCGCATGTTTGTAGGATGGAACTTGAGGCAAGGTTAGTTCAAGTTTAGCAGGAGGCTATGTGAGTTCCCCTAGTGGATAGAAGTACCTTAACACACATTGTAAGGGAGCTTGGCCCGGTGCCCAAGTTATTGATTCAGAAAGTGAACGAAACTCTTTTTCAGCATATTATAATGGAATGTGGAAAGTTTACAGTAAGATTTCATTGATTCAGACATCTATTTTGGAATACCCAAGACCGGAATGAGACTTTTCCTTGCATTGCCACAGGCTAGATAGGAAATGCCTTCTGGGGGCAGGGGTAGGCAAATAGTTGAAGTATTTGAAAACTTAAGATAGTAAAACAAAAAAACAAAAAAAAACAAACAAAAAAACCCCCCCAAAAAAACCCAAAAACAAAACCCTCTATATTTCAGACTTTTAATTCATTCAGTCTTTTTCCTTAATCTGAATCAACCTACCTTCAATGTGGAAGAGAAAGTACTCTGGTTATTGCTTTAGTATTTAGATGTGCCTGACTGTATGTGAAACTGAATTGTCAATGTGTCAATGTCTAGATTTAACAAAAATAAAAAGACTCTCTACAAGAAGATTTATTGTAGAAGGGATTTTAAAAAAATAGCTAGTTTTCCATTTGTGTTTAAATGGATTTGATTTTTATAGAGTTTTTCAAGAGTCAAGATCTGTTTGGAGATTTTGGGTCAAATCTACACGCAAGCAGAGAGATTAAACCTACAAGGGATTTTTGGGATCACTGAGTAGCTCTCCTTGGCCCATTTTATAAATGGGGAAACTGAGGCTGAGAGAAGTTAGGTGGCTTGCCGGGGTTACACAAGAGGTTAGTGCCAGTGCTGGGCTGGGGGTCAGGAGTTTGTCCCATCCCTTTTGGCATGCATTGTCGCTGGAATATTGTTCTGACTTCCTGGTTGCTAGATCATGTTAGTGGAGGGAGGTCCAGGCAGGAGAAGAGTTTCTAGGTCATCTGATCCTGGTAGAACTAATCATTAATTCACACTGATTACACCTATGCCACAGCTGTGTGTGCATATGGGTAGTATTGAAAAAAACTGGGAAAAAACTGAAACAGGTGGAATGAGATTATTTTACAAACTTCCTACATAGAGAATTGTGACTAATTAATAACACTGGATTGTATATTTGAAAGTTGTTAAGGGAGTAGATCTTAAAAGTTCTCATCACAAGAAAAAAAATCATAACTATGTGTGGTGATGGACATTAACTAGACTTATTGTGGTGATCATTTGACAATATATACAAATACTGAATCATTACATTGTACCCTGAAATTAATATGTCATATGTCAATTATATCTCAATAAAATTTTAAAAATAAACCTTCCTTCAATGCTCTTTGATATTGTCTTTACAGTAAATAATTAGAATGAAAACATTTATTTCCCTGTTTTAGAGAAGTACTATGTGTGCATTATGGGAAGTAGCAAGAAAAATTTAAAAATCCTACCAATCATATTTTACTATGGTCCTTTGATCCAATCATATTTTACTATGTTCTAGTGGTTTTTTTTCTCAGCTCAATTTTTTTTTGATAATTCTTTTTTTTTTTTTTAAAGATTTTATTTATTTATCCGACAGAGATAGAGACAGCCAGTGAGAGAGGGAACACAAGCAGGAGGAGTGGGAGAGGAAGAAGTAGGCTCATAGCGGAAGAGCCTGATGTGGGGCTCGATCCCATAACGCCGGGATCACGCCCTGAGCCGAAGGCAGACGCTTAACCCCTGTGCCACCCAGGCGCCCCTTCTCAGCTCAATTTTTAAACACAGTTGAGATCATACTGTACATATAGTTGTAATTCATATCTTTTTTCAGTTAATACTATAACAATTTCTATGTTTTTACAGACTCTTTGTACAAAAACTTTTAATGGCTACACAATTCAGTACTCAGGAAGCCTGTTAATTTATAATATTTTGTTGTTAGTGAACATTGTCTAATTCCAGTTTCTCACTGCCATATCGTTGCAATGAACAACTTTTGTTCATACTTTTTCTATAATTTTGATTGTTTTCTTGGTATACATTTCCAGGTAGTGAAATTACTCAATTGGTAGTGGAAACAAATGGAAATGATTTTATCACATCACTGATAGCATAGGGTATTTTATTTTATTTTTAAAGATTTATTCATTTATTTTGAGAGAGAGTGAGAAAGTGCAAGCATGGGGGGAGGTGTAGGGACAGAGAGAGTCCCAAGCAGACCTCCATGCTCAGTGTAGCACCCCACTTGGGGCTCGATCCTGAGACCAGAACCCAGCTGAAGCCAAGAGTCAGATGCTTAACTGACTGTGCCATCCAGGTGCCCCTAGGGTATTTTATTTATAAAATATTATGAATTTGGTAAGTAAAAAATATGGTACTGTTGCTTTCATATGCATTTTGGTTACCAGTATGGCTAAACATTTCTCTATAGGATTGTTACCTGCTTGTATCTTCTGTTATCTTTTTTTTCTGTTTGGGGTTAGTGGTTTAAAAAACTGATCTGCACATATAAAATCCATTTTTTAAAAGGAAAGACAATAAACTTCTGATCTCCTGGATATTCTGTGAAGAATTCTGTCCAAGCCTGATGTTCACAGTTCCAGCACATCAAGTGCTGTGTTTTAGGCTAAATTCTTTCTGTTCATAGTGGTGGAGCTGCCTGTTCGGTTCCTGAAACAAGGTTAGGTGGACAGGGAGCTTGATCCCCTTGGTATCGACCAGCATACAGTGAGCACTTACTTAGCACTTCACAGGTGTTAATTCTCAACCCTTCCAGCAGCTTGTGATGTGGGAACTGTTTTGCTATGTCCGTTCCTATATGAGGAGAGTGAGGCACAGAAAGATAAAATAACCATAGTCGCCTATTCTTTTAGAAGAGTTTTGATCACCAATTCCAACGCATGGGGTTGTTCTCCCCACACGTTCAGGCAAATCTTGGACATCCGCTGTCTGTGCTACGGTTCAACTCCGTTCTGACTCTGTCTGCCTGGAGAGCATCAGATTGCCCAGGTTAAGGGCTCAGTCTCACAAGACTACCCTCCACCTCAGAAGCCAGTCGCAGGCCCCGCTTGTCATCTCTGCTTCTGACTGACTGGCTGTAAATCAGAGGTTCCCACTACCCACCCCTTGGGTTCAGTTAATTTGCTAAAGTGGTTCAGAACTCAGGAGACCTGTTGACTCATTCGATTACTGGTTTATTACAAAGGATATTAAAGAGTATGAATCAACAGCCAGATGAAGAGATACATAGGGTGGGGTCCCAAACAAAGGAGTTTCTGTCCACATGGAGTTTGGGGCCAGGCACAGTGGTATGCGGAAGCATTCAGGTTCCCCACACAGGAGCTCTCTGACCCCCTTCCTTTTGAATTTTTATGGAGGTTGTGTTATGTAGGCATTATTGATTAAATCATTGGCCATTGGTGACTGATTGAACCTCTGGTTCCTCTCTCCTCCTCGAAGTCCAGGGAGTAGGACTGAAAGTTCCATCCCTGTATTCATGGTTAGTTCTCCTGGCAACCAGCCCTAGCTTTAGGTACTTTCCAAGAGTCACCTGATTAACATAAAGCCAGTTGTGGTAAGGAGTGGGACTTTTTATGAATAACAAGATACCTGTTTCACCTTCTTGGCTCTGAAGTGATTTCAGGAACTGAGGACAGAGACTAAATAGTATGACAAAAGATGTTCCCATTGTTCTTCTTGATCTGGAAATTTCCTAGGTTTGGGGAGCTGTGAGCCAGGTACTGTGGACATGGTTGAAGACCAAATATATATGAGAAACAGGTTTTGCTCATCTGAATGGCCAAATACATATTTCTTATAAATCAACATTGCAACTTTTAACCAGGGTTGCACTATCTCTGGATTTTCACTAAGGTGACCTGCCTCGGTGGTGTAGTTGGTCTTTGAAGGAGCTGAGTTTAGGATTATTAGCAACTTCCTCTGAATTCCCTTGCCTGTTTCTGGGAGAACTTTGTGTTGTAAGGTCATCCTACTATCTTAAATTTCCTTACTATATCTTCTTTATCTCTTACCCTCTTTTCCATATTTTCCATCCTTTTTATATCTCCTAGCTACATTCTGATAGTTCTTCTGACCTGTCTTCTAAATCACACTGTGTCTCTTCAGCTGTATCTAATCTGCAGATAAATCCATCTGTTGCATTCTTAATTTTTGTTACTGAATTTCAATTCTAAAATTTCTAGATCTTTTTCAGATCTTTAATGTTACTTTTATATGGGTCCTATTCTTGTTTTGAAATGTTTAAGCCCAATTTGTATCTCCATGAGCATAGTAAGTATAGTCATTTCACATTCTGTGTGTGGTAATTTTTCCATCTGGAATACTTATGCATCTGTTTCTTCTGATTATCATGCTGGTTCATATTTATGTTATATCTCCCTATGTGCCTGATTATCTTTGAATGTGTGCTAGATATTGTTTTGAAAAAATATTTGCATAAATATCATCTCACCAATTATAAGATGTATTTCCCCCCAACACACACGCTTTAATCTCTAAAATTCAGATGTGGTTTACAGTTGACAGAGTCTTGCATTTATAGTTGGTACCTAAAATAGTAGGTATCTAACATTTTTTCTTTTTCTTTTTCACTGGTACCTAAAATAGTAGTACAATCATATAATTAGTGATATTTAAGATTGATGAGATGCAAGAATTTGAGGCTTTGAGGGATGCTGATAAAAATGACAGGAGTTTTATTAGGATTTTAAATAGCTTCTTCGGGGTTTTTGGGGTATCAGCAATCCTGGATCAGTTTGGGGACATGAGATTTTTTAGGCCACCCACATGACATGAAGTCAGACCAGTTTATTTTTTTTATTTTTTGTTTTCTCTTACTCCTAGGGTCTCAGCCATAAGTGTGAAGAGGTTTACCAGGCCTATACCCTAGGGATGCCCTGGCCCCCTGACTGTGAGGCTGCCAGAAGTGCTGCTTGGCCTCCTAGCTTCCTTTCTTGGATTCACAGTCCATCTGACTGGGTAAAAGTAGCCCCTAATACACAGGCCCACAGAAGTCTGAAGTCCCTCCCCATCTTGTTAGCTCTAATGTGCTTCTAGGAAGAATTTGCAAAAAAAATACTTCATCTAGGTTTCTTTGTTGTGTTCATTGGGAAGTTTGGGTCAAATGACCCAGTTCACCACTGCTGGTGGAGGCAGAAGTGAGTCTGATCCACCTTAGAGACTGACAGGAGAGTAGTACAAGACACCACTCCCCTCTCTCTGCCCGTGACCAGGGAACTTTCTTCACCACTCCCAATATGTTATCCTGGTCACAGTTGGAAAGCCGAGGTCGGGATGAATACATTCCTGCAAACCGCACCCAGCTAAATGTCGATATATTTCCCTACACAGAAGAGACTAATCCCTCAGGCTTTTCCTAATAAGGCAGGTGAACTGGCAGAGAAAGCAGTTGCAGGAGTGGCGTCTGGAGTCCCATCCATCATCCGTCTCCATCTGGTGTCTTCCTTCTCGTCCACACCAGCCTGCAGAAAGATGCGAATTTAGGACCGAGGGACATGATACGGGAGGAAGATGCTTCTATTCCAGCAACTGTTAAGAAGGAAAATGAGTAGACTGTATTTTAGCTAGGTTAGATTTCTTCCATTCGACTTCCATTCGACGTCCCCAGCATTTGTAGGTGGAAAGCAGACTGTTTCACCCACGGCCAAGTCTAGTCTTTATAGAGTGAACTATGTGTCCAGGCTCAGGAGTCAGGGTGGCCTGTCCCCGGGACTCTTGTTGAATCTAATGTTTCCAAAGAAGCTTATGGAATCCTTCCTGGCTTTTGGGAGTCACATGCTTATCCATGTGTTCTCAGGATCACTAGCCAAATGTATTTTCCCCCTACTTTGCTCCAGCTCTCATAGATGTTTTTCCCCAACCTTCCTGAAGCCAGAGAATTTTACAATCAAAAAAAAAATACAGGTTCTGGGTTTGAAAAGGCTGGGCATAGAGGCACAGCATAGCGGGAAGCCCCTCTCCACTTAGCATCCATTGCCTTTTTTTAAGGGAGGCTCTAATGTTTAGTTTGGGGTACTGTTCTCCCTGGGAACCTCAGAGCTGTCCTCTCAGAAAATTGCTATGAGCCCAGGAAACCACAGTCTGCTTCCACTGTTCGGGTGTGTAGATGTTGGGTAAAGTGAGGAAGGTGTGCCCAGTAGGGATCTGCCTCACTGGAAAGGGCTTGTTTTGTGGGAGGGTATCCCCACCAACTTTTTGGAGACCACCTTATACCGTGGAGCTGTGTTTGGTATTCCGTGATGATTTATGCAGCTTATTTTTATTTTACTCTTACAACATTTCACACAGAGGAAAGATTATATATAACTCAGTCCACTCTTAGCTAGAAATAGAAATCCTCCAATTGGGCTTTAATAACTGTCCTTAAAGGAACGAAGCCGCTCCTCCACTCCCAGGTTGTTCTAGACTGTGACTGAGGCCTTTGGAAGAAAGGATAATTGATTTAATTAATTCTGAAGAAGCAAATTTTCTATTCTCCCAGAAAACGAACCCTTCCATGATTATTTTTAGAGGCAGAATTACTAGAAAGCCCCACCAGCCATAAGAATTTATGAACCATGATGTCTGAAATCTCTTCAGCCTGAAATGAAGTAAATTAATTCCTGCAGCGTGATTCACTTCAGGGACAAGTCCACGTTTCCTTTATTTATCAGTAACATAGGCTCTTAACGTTTTTTCTAAAGAGGTACAGTTAGTACCGCCAAGGCCAGTTCTATATTTCTATGGTCAAATTCCCCATTAATTGGAATTTGAGTTTTTTCCAGCCGTTTTGAGACCATTTCGTCTGCTAATAAGAGATAATATGCTACGATTTCAGTGACATGTGTGAGAACCACAGGGAGTTCAGACAAAGTTAGCCGAGCAAAGCTCCGTACTTGTCATAGAGACCAGGGCATTGCCTTCTCTATGCGGTGACTATGGCACTTTATACCAAATATTCAGAACTTTTTAGAGGACTCCGAACAAGAAAGCATTATAGGACTTTCAACAGGAAAAAAAGGGACAAAGAGATTCAGAAATCTGAAGTGATTTTATTTGTAAGAGGAGAGTCTGGAAGATAATTGGAGTAAACCACTTTAGAATAGGAGGTGAGAAATATATAACAATAGAGTAACTATACTGGACTGCTTTGAGCTTTCCAGATTAGAGGAGAGAAAAGGAAGAATGTCTTGACCAATTATTATAGAGTTTTAATGCCCATCGTGTAGGACCCTGAAGAGGGCTTGAACAAGCCACCCATCTGCTGTTTAATAAAGCCAGTGAAATGTATGCCATCAAAATGACAAACTTAGGACACACAGAGTAAGGAGAAGGATACTACTGAACAGGATGAGTGAGGGTATGTTTGGTAAATAGTCCTGCGCATGTCATGGTCGAAATAACTCTTCATTTTTTCTGTACTTTACCATATTCTTTTTTTTTTTTTTAAGATTTTATTTGTTTATTCGACAGAGATAGAGACAGCCAGCGAGAGAGGGAACACAAGCAGGGGGAGTGGGAGAGGAAGAAGCAGGCTCCTAGCAGAGGAGCCTGATGTGGGGCTCGATCCCATAACGCCAGGATCACGCCCTGAGCCGAAGGCAGACGCTTAACCGCTGTGCCACCCAGGCGCCCCATGTACTTTACCATATTCTTGAGCTGAATGGCGATTAAAGACAAATAAAAAGACTTAGGGCCTTATTAATTTTATTGGGTGAAGGACGACAGGCAGTGCACGTCCATTGTGAAAATGCTTTTAGTTTATTAAACTACTCGAGTTAAAAGCTTCAAGTCTTGTTTTTAAATTATTGTGTATGCCTTCATTCTTCAAAAGTTATTCAGTGAATTTGTTAATCCTGAACCCCCCCCGCCCCCCCTTTTTTGTGAGCTGTCTTTGAAAGTGGACCTGAAATGCATTTATGGAACAAGAGGAGGTAAAAAAATCCCTCGACTTGTCTATTCAGTTTATTCAGAAGCAGGTCCACAGAACCAAAGGTTTATCGCTCCTTTAACGGCTGACTTTTCTCCTGTTTAACCAACAAACAGTGCAGCGCTTTGCGCTACACCCCTGAATCCAGGAATTGGCTTCCATAACATATTAAATAACCTTGTTCTGTTCCCCCCTTTCCTATTGGTAAGAAATCATAATAGCATTATTATTTAATGATCACCGCTAAAAGCAATGTCAGATTTCAGTAATCTAAAACTATATTGCCTTAAACTGAGATTACTTGAAATAAGATATTTCTTCTCCAGTAATAGATACCTAGAAAAGAGGGTGTCCAGCTGTAGGGGGGGGG
>NW_024424230.1:23231258-23336674 GCF_017311325.1 Ursus maritimus | reverse complement strand
GGGGGGGGGCAGATACAGGAACACGTACATACACGGTTATGATTATGAACTCCTTGCAGGCTTTTTTCTGGAAGGACACAGAAGCCATTGTTAGGAGTGGAAAAGTAAGAAGCAACTGGGGATTGAGGGGGTGAGGGAAAGGATTTTTTATTTTTATCTTATACCTTTTTATGCTATTTAAAATATAAGCACATATTTTTATTTCATAAGTAAATAAGGGGAAAATTAAGAAGGTGAGAGAAAGGAAAGAAGCCGCTGTAGGAGATCCCATCAGCTCTGAATTTTATCTCCAGATGCCTTTCCCAGTGGAAATTCTGGTTTTTATGGATCACCAGATCAAAATCGATAGGGACACACGCTCAAGTAGATCCTCCCCAGCTTTTGTAACATTGGTGTCTTCTTTGAGCCTCCCAGTGGCCTGTCCAGTACATTGCGTCCGTATTATAAGATTCTCACTTGACCGAGGGGAAGCCTTGAGCTTGGGGAAGATGGGTGGCTAGTCTTAGCCCACATCATCAGTACCTGGGAAGTTCAGAACTAGAAGCCACATTCATTGTTCCTTTAATCCTAACTTTACTAGAAACTTCAATAGAAAGAACTTTACTATTGCTTCTGGACATTCTTTCCTAAGTGCTCCAAGCTGCCGCCTCTCTGTTTTCATGCCATAACATCTGTGTCCTTCTCTGAAATCATGGTTAGATGTATACTTGTTTTCCTCATTAATATTATCAGCATAGGCCATCTCTCTGCTTTCTGTAGGCTTATGGCATCTAGGACATTATGGTGTGTTTATTAGTTACTTAATCTTTGTTTTATGGAGTTGGTTACTCAGGGTACTTTCTCCCAAATAATTACCCATTTTTAGGAAAACAAAGTAATAAGCTTAGCCATTTTCACCAGGCTAATGTCATTGTCCACAAGCAAATGAGCAGCACATGATGTTTGAACTGGAAGAAAACCATCCTTGCAAGACTGACTGTCTTGTTTCCTGAGTGAAGAACCTAAAGATCGGGTAACTTGTTCTGGATCACACAGGGAATTCGAGGGGACAGGGGACCCAGAGCCCACTTCTCTGCACTTCCAGCCCAGCCCTCCTCCTGATGCAAAAGTAATTACAGAGAATAATTCTCTTGGCCATCAGGCATGTAGATGAATGGTCAATGCTACCAAAAAAACCCCAAAATAGGTCACACTAAATTAAAACAGCAACTGTGCAGAGGTAATCTGAAAACGAAGAGGAGGTGTTGAGCTTACTTTTCCAAGTTGTAGTGAGTGATTTTGCAGGCTTACCTCTTCTAAAGCAGACTTGCTGTATGGACATCAGCATTTCCACAAAAGGATTTACAATAGGAATCCTTTAGATGACAAGTATCCCAACCACATTCACTCGTCATAGAGTAAAAATCACCCTCCCTTGTTGGCCTGATCAAGGCACATAGCATCAAAGTTGTGAAACGAGGAATTTATTTTTATTTTTATTTTATTTATTTTTAATTGACAGAGAGAGAGCGAGCACAAGCAGGGGGAGGGGCAGAGGGAGAGGGAGAAGCAGGCTCCCTGCTGAGTGGGGATGCCCCATCAAAGTTCGAGGACTATGGGAGCCCTGAAGGTAGGATTCACTAGTGAGAATGCCATTTTTATGAATCATGTACTTCGTGCCCCCCCCTGTGAGATTCATACAGTCCTAGGAGGCACTAGCTTCTGTAGGCAGGGTTGTAAAGGATGTCGTGATAATGGATGTCCCTAAAAATTCTGTTCCCATATGTGTGTTACACACGCATGCCCGGGCTCCAGCCCTAAAAACTGATTTATGTGGTTTGGGGTGGGATCCAGACATCAGTATTTAAAACCATGGTTCCCCAAATTGGTTGCACATTGGAATCACCTGGGGAATTTTAAAAATCCTGATGCCTGGGTCTGACTCCAGAGATTCTGGTTTAATTGGTCTGGGCTCTGGGCTAGACATGAGAATTTTTTCTGAGCTCCTCGTGTGATTCTCATATGCAGCCAGGGTTGCAATCCATGGGTGAATGAGACCTGGCTAACCCTGTGCATAGCAGGTGTTCAGTAAAAATAAAGTATGAAATGAAAGCTAGATGGAAGGGTTTATAAGAGACGTCCGTGCTAAAAAGTCCATTTCTGGTTGGACAAAATTGCTGTGGGCTTGAATGTGTTCTGCAGTGGTTTGGGGTGGAGTGGGCAGCAGAGCCTAATACATTCAGCTCACGACTGTAGCCTTTGTTGTGGCTTCCAGTGGAACTTGCAGCCGCAACCGAACAGCCAGGGTCTTCCTAATTGCCCCGTTCCATTTTATCTGCCTGTCAGACTCCTGATGAGTCCAACACTGTGCTTTGGAGGAAAACCACCAGAAACTGGCTTGTGTGAGAGCAAGGTGCTCCAGCCGGGGGTTTAGCCTGGGGTGAACTCTGTCCCTGCCGCGAGCCTCCGCGGGAGCCTGCCCACTGCTCAGGGTTAGCGAGAGCTCCCTGAAGCCCAGAGCGCCAGGAGTTGCCTGGTTTCCTTTGTTCCCTAGGTGATTCTTGTTTAGTCCAAGGGGTGCAGGGAGGGGAAGTATTTCCGCATCTGGCCCCAGTGAATGCAGCTGCTTTCAGCCGTGGAGAGGCTCCACCATCCTGGAGAAGGGGAACTTGCCAGGAAGAGCGTTCACCGTCGCTGCTTACAGAGCGGAATCTGAACTGGGTCTCTTCAGTGGTCTTGGAAGGCGCGGGGCACTGTTTTTGGAACTGGAGTGTGTGTTGGAATCCCTTAGAGAAGTGTTAAGCTGCAGATTGCTGGGGCAACGCCCGGATTCTCTGGCTGCGTAGGACTGGGGTGGGGCCCAAGGATTTGTGTGTCTGACACCTTCTGGGGTGGTGCGGATTGTCCGATTGTCCGGGGACTGCCCTTGGAAGGAAGGACACAGATGGCCCCGGGTGTTGTTTAGGGAAAGGACATGGGATGGCTGCAGGTCACAAGATCAGGAGTTAAAATGGCCTCCCCGCCTGGGGCTTCCATGGACAGCACAGGGGGGGAGGCAGTGGGGCTCAGAGGTGGCCTCCGGGAGCAGGTGGATCCTCAGATGATGAGTAGGGGTTTGCCAGGTGAGGAGCGTGGGGCACTGTTCCAGGAGCAGTGCGGGCAGAGGTGAAAGAGAACAGGAGTGAGGCTGGCGTGGGGAGCACACGTGGTTTAGGGTAACTGATGGGGTGAGAGTGGAGTCTGGAGAAGCAGGCAGAGGCCAGATCGTGGTGCCGGTCCTCCTCATGGAGGAGTCCGGGCTGATCTGAAAGCAAGGCAGTCCACTGGCGGGTTTCACGCAGGTGAGTAACATGATCAGATTTGCCTACAAGTTGGGAGATGGCCTGGCAGGAGCGTGCGTCTGCAGGAGACACAGGAGGCTGTCTTGGGAGTCCCCCTGGGAATTGATGAGGCCACAGGGGCGTGGCCTTTATGTCATCTTGTCTTTGGGTCACCCTCTGCCTCTGCTTAGTATTTCCAACTTTTCAGAGCCATTTCCAATAGGTGCCTTCAGTGGCTCTTTGAACATCTCCTGTGTGTGCTTGTATGTGGAAGCCAGCAATCACTCTTTGTTTCCCCTACTCAGATTGTTTCTCAAGGAAAAGTAAGTTAATATAAATGTCACGGGCGGGTGGGGGATGGGGTCACAGGGTAGTGGGTACCAAGGAGGACACGTGTTGTTATGAGCACTGGGTGTTACATGCAACTAATGAGTCATTGAACACCACATCAAAAGCTAGTGACGTAGTATACAGTGGCTAACCGAACATAAAAAAAAATACCACAGGGGAAAAAAAAATAAATGTCAAGGGCAACCTTGAAACAGGAGAGCCATGAAGGGCCTGTGTGGGTGGGAGTGGGGCAGTCCCAGCTACGTAGCCTGGATGAGGTACTCTGAGGTTGTGTATCTTTTGGGGAACTCTGAGTTTTTCTTTCTTGGCTCTACCTGGGAGTCACGCATCCTTCTCCTGCACCTAGCTTGAGCACAGAATATAAACCTGAGTCAGAGGCCGGCCCCCCAACCTCCCAGCCTTTCAGTTTGGGGGCTTACTCAGGCAAGTCTCCTAAATTCATCATACCCTAAAAATGGCGCCCATGCTGGGCATGATGGAGGCATGGGGGTTTCTGAAGCAGGTCCGACCCCCTCCTTGCCCACTGTGGTGGTGAATGGATTGTGTCTGCAGAATGAAGTCGTGCATGCAGAAGACGGCCACAGTGAGCTAATTGTTCAGCGGGGACAAGTGTAGAAGGTGTTGGTTGGAGCAAGTTCTCGTCTGTCCCGGCCCATCTTAGCGAAGAATCAACGCTGACGGATTTCACTTGCGGTACTTCTCACTTCATCTGGTAATGAAAATTTGATTTGTGGCTTCCTCTCCTAGGGCTCTTCATCACACTGTAATTGATACATCTCCAACAAGTGGCTCTTGAGGAAATCAATCCACCAGAGAGACTAACGGAGATTTTTGTAGGCTCTGTCTCCCTTGTTGTGCCCTTTTCTCTCAGGCTGTGGGGTCTCACCATTGGCTGAATTAGAGGCTCCCCCAGAGGCCTTGAGTGGGCTGCTGTTGGGGAAGACAGGGGTCTAAATTGATGACCGGTGTCAGTGAGCAGTCTGTGCTTTGAGGTAATGATGTCAAGATTTATAGGTCACCCGTGTCAAGGTGGCTTTTGCCGCTTCAGACCAGCGCGGTAGATAGGAGAACAGACTGCAGGATGGGGAGCTGGCAGCCTGCCTCAGATTAGAAGGGCGGGTAAGAGCAGAAAGGAGTGGGTGTGACCCACTGTCCATGTTTGCCCTCGTTGCTGGTCAGGGGAAGAGAAATGCTGTCCAAAGAGACACAATCTGAATGCCTCACTGTGTGCTGTCCCAAACATTTTGCTAATGACATGCCCAACTGGGACTCTCTTGCTACTGAGTTGCTAAAAATGTTTGGCCAGATGTCCAAGGGGACTTTCTTCAAACTCTGGCTGGCAGAGCTGCTTTTATCCGGATCCCATCTGCTGTTTGACCCTGATTAAAGGTTGCCATACATTGGGTACCATCTTGGAAGTCTGTTCTTAGGTCATGTGAGGGGGACTGTGCCTTCTCTTTCTCTTTTTCATGATGTTTACTGTAAAAATTTCAATCTGAAAAAATAAAGTTATGAAATGTCAGCTGGTAGAAAAATTGCATCATACTTTTAAAGCTCATGTAACATACTCTACCTCATTTGGTTACTACAAGAAGTCTGTAGAGTAAATAGAGTTGTTATTTTTTTTGAAGATTTCTTTCATTCTTTTTTAATTTAGTTTAATTTATTTATTTGGTAGAGAGCACAAGCAGGGGGAACAGCAGAGGGAGAGGGAGAAGCAGGCCCCCCTCTGAGCAGGGAGCTGACATGGGGCTCGATCCCAGATGATCCCGGGATCATGACCCGAGTGGAAGGCAGACGCTCAACAGACTGAACCACCCAGGCGCCCCCCCCCTTTTTTAAAGATTTATTTATTTATTTGAGAGCGAGAGAGAGAGAATGCAAGGGGTAGGGGCAGAGGGAGAAGGAGAGAGAAACTCAAGCAGATGCCACATTGAGCACGGAGCCTGACGCGGGGTTCGATCTCACGACCGTGAGATGACGACCTGAGCCTAAACCAAGAGTCGGATGCTTAACTGCTTAACCGACTGTGCCACCCAAGGCACCCCATGAACGGTGTCATTACCTCCATGTCATAGATGGGAAACAGGCAGCAGAGAGTGAATACCTTGTCCAAAGTTTGGAGTAATTCCAAAGGTCAAGAGTGAGAGGTGGAGCTCAGGCTTCTCAAGTCTCTACCATCAGAGCCTTCCGGCATCCTATTAGGTGTAGCCCCTGCAGGAAGGCATGGTAGAAAACTTCCAAGAGTGTTTATCAAGCCAAGTGGGAAGTAGGAGCACATGAAAGACTATTTAACTTCTCAAGACTGCTGCTGAATAAAAGATTTGAGCTATTTGCTACATAGAAGGGTTTGGAATTTTCTGTCTAGATAGCTGATGATGTCATTTACGTCAGTGTTTCTAAGCGCTATTTTTGTGGTAGAATGGAGAGACATTGCTGTTTCATTTATTTGTTGCTGTATAACCAACCCAAAACCTGGCGTTTTAACACAACAATGACTTATTTCTCAAAATTATGTAATTTGAGCAGTGCTTGGCTGGGTGATTCTTTTGCTCCATGTGGCATCACATGGACGACTCATTTGGCTGCTCTCAGCTGCTGACTGTGTTGGACTGGACCAGAAGGTCCGAGAAGGCTTCACTCGCATGTCTCGTGCCTCCATGCTCCTCCGTGTCATCTCTTTCTTGGTCTGGCTCGGGCTTCCTCACAGCATGGTGGTTTCAGGGTAGCCAGACTTCTACATAGAAGGAATAAGCAGAAGTTGCCAGTTTTCCTAGGACCCGGGTTCAAAGTCCTAGAATAAACATCATTTCCACTACCTTCTGTTGGTCAAAGTACATCAGCTGGTAGGTGAGTCCAGACTCAGAGGGAGGAGAAAGAGACTCCACCTCCTGATGGGTGGGTACCATGTACATACGATGTTGGGAGAAGTGGTTGGTGGCCTGATTAGGAGTCTGTCAACCATAGTAACATTCATGTGTCCACTTGCTAAGAGAAACAAACATCTTTACTGCTATGTACCATCCCTAGATACGAAGAAGACTATCTGTTAAATGCACCAAGTGTACATGAGGTGTTCAGGAATGGCAAGTTCAGCCCAACATGGAAATACGGTTGAGGAGCAGCCCGAGAACATGGGTCCTCTGGCTGGTGGCCAGTCCAGGCCCCCATTGGGCTTCTCTCTGGGACTACCCATGGTCTCAAGAATCATGGCCTTGGTCCTAAAAGTTACTTGATGCATCTAACCCAAACTCAATTCAGACAGACATGTATGGATAGAGGAAAAATTTGGAGAAATGATCATAAAGGTAGACTATTAGATGGTAGAAAACTATGCATTCTAAATATCATAATGGTGCATCCAGAGCCTTTTGGACCCAAATCACC
The DNA here is from genome assembly GCF_017311325.1 of Ursus maritimus. Taxonomy (NCBI): domain Eukaryota; kingdom Metazoa; phylum Chordata; class Mammalia; order Carnivora; family Ursidae; genus Ursus; species Ursus maritimus. The sequence continues at coordinate 23,329,637 of NW_024424230.1, read as the reverse complement.
ATTGAAATCCAAATAACATGGTCAGTGTGCTTCTCCAACTGCTCGTAGCTGGGAAATGATCCTCTCTTTTTGTTCCAGTCCATTCATCCGAGCCCATTCTTCCTGAGCAAGCTTTTCTTGGCTCCTAATTGCATTGAAAGCATTGGATATAGGACCTCAGATTGCAATTAACAGAGAATTCACAACTGCTGCTTCTGTTGTTCTGTGTGTTTGTCCTCTCACCTGCAAATTTGCATTGCCAGTGTATTTGTAGAACTTTTTGTTCTTCTCAAAGTGTTTCCGTATGGATTATTACATATCATTTTCATGGCAACTCCATTAAGATAACACTGAGTAAGATTACTCCCTTGTAGAAAGAAGGAGATTTGAAGTCCCAGAATGGCAAAGCAGTAGCAAAGCCAGAATTATGCCCTCCATTTCAGTGTTTTTCCTTCTCTTCCACACTTCCAGCCTGTAATATGCTTGTCCTGATATCCAGGGCGGGATGACCAGCTGTGATGAGGAAGGAGCAATTTGGGGACTAGAGCATCTGTTAGTAGCTTAATCATGGCGTTGGTCATGAAGTTAAGATACAAAGATAGGTGTTTTTAACTTGAATTTCAATTAGTGGCAGAAAAACTTGCTATTTGCAGCCAGTGGAGGGACCACCAGGAAACACATTTTTACCTAACCCCAGTAGTCCCTTTCTTCCTGGGTGGGGATTTGAGCTCATCCACTCATGGCCCTGAACAGCACATAGGAGAGAGATAAAGGCAGCTCTCACATCTGCTGCTCAAGTACTTCCCTGAGGCCCACTTGGATCAAAGCTGATCAGGAAGTGGGAGAGTTCGGGGCTCCATCAGCAGTCCTGTGGACCCAGCCCACAGCACCTCACACAAGTTAATGAAGAGACTTGCTCAATAGCAACTAATGGGCTTTTCTGCTGTGCTAAAATTAGAGCTGAAAGGTAAACAGAGCGTTGGAATGGAATAATAATGTCATACCATATGGGAAAATTCTAGTGTGGATTCGCGATTTTCTTGTCCTTGAAGTTCGTCAGAGCTCTGAGCTGTGCGGGGATGGGAGAGAATGCATCTGGTACGGTGGGTTCAGTACACTCTGTTGTCTGCACATAATTAACGTGTCTCCTTTACTCTCATAAGTGTTGAGGTTTGGACGGTAGGTTCGGTCCCCCAAAGCATGGAGCTCAGCAGATCATGGGCACTCAAGATGGGTCAGTTCCCTTCCTTGACAAGCCAGTAACTTCTGTGCGGGAGTAACCATAAAAACTGTGCGTATTTTGTGCTTCTCATGAACCTATTTTTCTTGACACGAGAGGTCAAAATCAGGGCTCTTTCCTTGATTAAGTTTTTCTTTTTAAAAGTGATAATGCTGAAACAGGTGAAGGGGAGTAAGAGAGTACACTTACCATGGTGAGCGCTGAATAATGTATGGAATTGTTGAATCATAGTTTTTACACCTGAGACTAATACAACACTGTATGTTAACTGTACTGGAATTAAAAAAAAGTAAAAGTGATAATGCTTATTCAAACTCTATTGGTACCCTAATTGGCCCGACTTTTGCTGGCTTTGGATTCAGTGGAACCATCTTCATGGATGAATCAGTAAAACCGTCCTAATAATATTGTCCACTGTATTTATAACGTAGTAGATTATTTATCATGTAGGACTTGATCTCACAGCAGCCCTATTCGGTGGGAGAGTCTGGGGAACTAGAGATACAGAGAAGATCCCCCTACTAATTAGTAATAGCACAGAAACGGGAACCTTTTGATTCTATGTCCTCCCTTTCATCCTGCCAGTTGTGGATGCTCCTGGATCTGGCCACAGTCATGTGCTCCTGGATCTGGCCACAGTCATGTTGACGCAAGGCATTTCTTTCAGCACCCAGTAATGTTTAAGATCCAGTGAAATTGATGAAGATGTATCATGCTGACCTCAGTGACAATGCAGACTTTGGTTACTCCAGAACGTGCACTGTTGCTGGTTTGTGGCCATGAGCGTGGCCAAGGGCAGCCTCATTAAACCAGCCTTATGTTGTTTCAGGCATTTACGGTTTACAAAACATTTTATCTGCAGTATCTGTTTGATGCATCCGAAGAGAGAGCATAAGGGGCAGGTGAACGTTAGAGGTCTTGCTCTCACTGTTCTTCCCTACCAGGAGGAAGGAGGCTCAGAGAGATGAAGTGAGTTGCTCTAAGTGACACATCCAGTAAATGGCAGCACGTGGTTTGGAGCTCGATATTTCTGATATCTGACCCTCCCCTGGCCCCTCGTTCCTCATTTCCAGGAGCTTCTCCAGTGTGTCATCAAACTTGGGAGAGATGGTTTGATTCTAAGGCCACAGGGCTCATAATGAGCACCTCGTTAAATGCTGAGATGGACTCTCCTCTATGAAGAGGAACAAGGATGGTCTTTGACTGCCAGAGTCGTGAGAAATGCGACAGCCTCTTCCAGAGAAGGGACGGTTTTAATCTGTCAAAATGGCCTGGGAAGTTAATTAAGCGGCTCATTTTTAAGTGGAGCCAGCGGCTAGAAGGCAATGGGAGAAGGGGAAAGGGCTCAGGAATGAGAGTGTGTTTAAGGCTTGCAGCCCCCTGCCTGTCAGGAGTAAGAAATGGGGCTGGGAAAACGCTAGATGTCCACAAGAGTTGGCAATGAAGAAAGGCCCGGGAAAGGGTTCAAGGACAAGCCAGATGACTCCCATTGGGAAACTGCTTGGTTCCTAATTTGGATCAGGGAGTACTTGCGGGGCAACAAGTTTTCAACAGATACAAATTTCTGAAGACGGGACTGGAGAAGAAACAGTCCCCCACGTGGAACTGAGGGCGAAAACACCCAGTCTGTCTGAGTCGGAAGAACACCATTCCCCCTCACCGTGGACTTCGATAGATCTCGACAAGCGAACCAAAGACACAGGTCCTGAGACCAGCAGAAGCTACCAGCTCATGTTGCCAGCAGATTAATTCTAACTCCTCCTCTTGGTGTCCATCTCCTCTTCCTTTCTGTTATGTTTTCTATCACCTATGTGTGACTGAGGGCACAGCGTGGTTTAGATTCCCTTACATCCCTGAGAGGCTTTTGTTTCCAGGCAAGTTGGGCACTTAACTGATTGAATGAAGAGAGAATGGATTGATGGATGGAGGCAAGAAGGTGGTCATGCCTGTTGTTGTCTTTGTAACTTTCGTTTTAAAGATTTTATTTATTTGTTAAAGAGAGAGAGAGAGAGAGCACGAGCAGGGGAAGGGCAGAGGGAGAAGCAGACGCCCTCTGAGCAGGAAACCTGACGTGGGGCTCGATCCCAGAACCCTGGGATCATGACCTGAGTCGAAGGCAGACGCTTCACCAGCTGAGCCACCCAGGTGCCCCTCTTCATAACTTTTGAAGAAATTGGCTTAGAGTCATTGGATCTTAGAACTGAAAAAAAAAAAAAAGGAACCCCAGAGACTGTGTAGTCCAACTTTTCATGTAATGCAAGCATCTTTTCTATAGCTACCAGAATAGATGGCAATTCAGACATTTTTGGAACACTCTGAGAAAGTTAGAATGTCCCGGCTGGTCCTCCCATCCATTTCTCAATATTTTTACCCATTGACCCTTACTTGGCACCTGCTGTGGACCTGATGCGGCGTGAGTCCTTTATGGGATTACTAGGCCATTGATCCAGGACGGTTTTTATCCCTACTTTACAGATGAAGAAACTGAGACACAGAGAGGTTAAGTGACATGCCCAAGGCCACACAGCTAGTAAGTGACAGAGATGGGATTGGAACCCAGGCAGCCTGTCTCCCCAGTCTGTGTACTTAACCCCCAGCTTTGCTGCCTCTCTAAGACATTTCTGGTCATTAAGTTTTTTTGAACCAAAGTTGGCCCCGTGCAGTTACTACCCCAGGGTCTTTCACATGATGATTCATTAAATTATTTTCAGACAAACCATCATGTCTTCTCATTATCTTTTCTTCTCTAGGCTGGCAATCTTTAGTTCTTCCAGCTATTTCTCACGTGGCATGATTTCCGTGCTCCAGGTGCTTCCTCTGGTTGCATGCCAATTTTGGACAGCCTGGTAAAGAGCACCTGAGATTTAAGGTCAGTCGTACCTGTGCTGGGATCTCAGCCTCCTTACTTATTAGCTGTATACACTGGAGCAGATACTTATCGGCCTTTCTGAGCAGAGGGTCCTCCATTCGTGAAGTGGGACTAATTGTAAACACCCTGATTCGTTGTTGGAACTATGTAGCTACAATGGCAACTATATTCATTCCCCCCAGATTGATCTGAGGATTCACACAATCCCAGTCAAAACATAAGCAGCCTAATTTGAAGAAATCGACCAGCTAATTCAAAATGTATATGAAAATGCAAAGGATCTAAAGTGGCAAAATGATATTTAAAAAGAAAAAGTTAGAGGACTCATCCTGATTTCAAGACTTACTGTAAAGCTGTAGTAACAAAGATAGTATGATACCAGCATAAAGACAGACAAATAGCTCAATGAAACAGAATAGAGTCTGCAGATAGACCCACACATCTATAATTAATTGATTTTTGACAGTGATGTGAAGTCAGTTCAAGAAGGAGGGCTTTTTTTTTTTTTAAAGATTTTATTTATTTATTTAACACAGATAGAGACAGCCAGCGAGAGAGGGAACACAAGCAGGGGGAGTGGGAGAGGAAGAAGCAGGCTCATAGCGGAGGAGCCTGATGTGGGGCTCGATCCCAGAACGCCGGGATCACGCCCTGAGCCGAAGGCAGACGCTTAACCGCTGTGCCACCCAGGCGCCCCAAGAAGGAGGGCTTTTTAACAGGTGGTGCTGGAAAAAAAATTTACCTGTTAATAAGATGAACTTTGACCCTGACTCCACTGAACATATAAAAATTAATGAGTTAGATCATAGAATTAATGTGGAAGCTAAACAGAAGACTTGAAGGAAAAAACATAGGGGGACACCTGGATGGCTCAGTCGGTTGAGTATCCGACTCCTGTTTTTGGCTCAGGTCATGATCTCAGGGTCATGGGATTGAGCCTTGCCTCCAGCTCAGCACTGAGCATGGAGCCTGCTTAGAATTCTCTCTTCCCCCTCTCCCCCGCCTTCTCTCTTAAAAAAAAATAAAGAAAGAAAACATAGGAAAATATCTTTGTGACTGTGGATTAGTCAGAGATTAGGACACTAAAAAACATTAATGATAAGAGAAAAACAGAATCTATTGGACTTCATCAAAATGAGATATTTCTTTTCATGAAGAGATGTTATTAAGAATATGAATAGGGACTCTGTAGCCTGGGAGGAAATACTTGGAACACGTATAAATAAGTAAGACTTAATGTGTAATAGGTAATGAACTCCTGTAAGTCAATAATAAAAGACCAACAACCCAATGGTAAACATGGGCAAAAGACTTGAATGGATATTTGACAAAAGAAAATATGCACGTAGCCAGTAAGGAGGTTACATCATTTGTTGTAAGGGAAATGCAAATGAATACCACGATGAGATACTATTCATCACTGCTAGAACAGCTAAAATCAGAAAGACTGGCAATATCAGATGTTGGCAAGAGTATAGGAACATGTAGGATGTTTGAACAATGCTGGTGGGAGTATAAGATGATAGAACTGTCTTGGAGAACCGGTTTGGCAGTTCTCATAAAGTTAGACCTACATCTACTCCATGGCCCACCTAGTTCACTGTTAGATCCTTACGTAAGAGAAATGAAAACATATGCCCGTAGAAAGACTCATGAGAATGTTCACAGCAGCTTTGTTCATGATGGTCCCAATCTGGAATCAACCCAAGTGCCATCAGCAGAGGATGGGTAAAGAAATTGTGAGATGATCTTGGAAAATGGAATAATACTCAGCAATAAAAATAAAGGAAATACAGATACATGAGACAGAATCTCAAAAAATAGTGAGTGAAAAAAAAAAAAGCCAGAATAAAGTAACTTTCTAAAGTACTTCTATTTCAATGAAGTTCAAGAGCCGACAGAATTAATATGTGGTGATAGAAATCATGACAGTGGTTGCCTCTGTCTGGAATGGGTGGGAATTGACTGGAAGGGTGCCTGAGGAGACTTTCAGGGGTATCAGGAACATTCTGTATCTTGATTGGGGTGATGATTATATATGTGGACATGGTCACCAGAACTCATTACATTCATTAAATACTTGTATCTATGTAAATTCCACCTCAATATTAAAAAATAATAGCGATATCTGAAATTGAATATTTTACGATTTGCTCTCAACAGTATAAAGTGCCTTGGAGCTGTTATTCCTGATTTAAACTTTCTAGTTCTAATGTGGCCTGAAGTTGCATTAGCTTTTTTTTTTTCAAGTGGGAACTTCATTACACTCTTGCCATTTATGGAATTTGTGGCTAATGAGAATTGCCAAGCCTCTCTTCCTTTTAAGTGTAAATTGCTACTAAGCCGTTCTTCTTTCTGAAATACTTCCTTTGTTTGTCTAAGTGGGTCTATATGTAGCCCTCCAAGGAATGAATAGAACTTAGATCAACAAAGGTGGTATTTCAGGAGAGTAGTGCTGTAAATAGTAATGATAGCTTACAACTAAATAGTACTTAGTGCCAAGCACTCCTCTAGAACTTTACACATATTTACCAAGTTAATTCTCAGAACAGCTCCATGGGATAGGTGCTGCCATCATCCCCATTTTATAGATGAGCTGATCTGAGGCACAGTGAGGTCAAATGATTTGTCCAAGGTCATATGGTCAGTAAGAGATGGAGCTGGAATTCAATCCTGGTCTGATCTGATGCCAAAATCTGTGCTCTCAGCTCCCATGCTACGTACACTATGCCCTGGTTTGCTGCTTCTGCTTGATGCTTCGGCTCCAATTGACTTGATCTGCCTCTGGTTAATCCTCTTAGAATAACTCAACCTAGGTCACCCCCCTAAGGAGCATCATACCAGAGCAGAAATTTCTTGCGGGACTCCTGTGGGAGAACCTGTTTATGAAGGAGCAGCTGGGCACAGTGAGGGAACGTCTCTCATGATCACCAGGTCTCTTTCCAAGTCCAGCCTTCCAGGTCTCTCTCCACATACCAAAGCTCAAAGAGTTCCTTAAATAGCATCAGTTATCCCTGAGGTGCCTGCTTCTGTCCCATGTATCCACCAAAATAGACATCAGTGGCATAGTCAGATGGGGGAAACACTGCTTGGTAGCAGTTCCTGCCTCAAAGGAAGAGAGGTTTGACAATTACCATTAGCCACCAGTTCCATAAACCACAACGAGTGTGATGATGCTGAAACCCTTCCCACCCCCCACACCTCGGTCTGGTCTCAAGCCACGTTAATAGGAGTGGAATGTTCAGATCATGAGGCTAATAGCCCCAAAGCAGTCATCACTGTTTAGAGTAAATTTTAGCATGTTCAGTTTCAGATGTCATTATTTTTTTTTTAAAGATTTTATTTATTTATCTGACAGAGAGAGAGGCAGCCAGCGAGAGAAGGAACACAAGCAGGGGGAGTGGGAGAGGAAGAAGCAGGCTCCCAGCGGAGGAGCCCGATGTGGGGCTCGATCCCAGGACTCCGGGATCACTCCCTGGGCCGAAGGCAGACGCTTAACGACTGAGACACCCAGGCGCCCCCAGATGTCATTATTATTATTTTAACATTGAGGTAGAATTTACACAGATCTGAAGTATTTAGGTCAATGAGTTTTGATGACCATGTCCACCCATGTAACCCTCGCTTCAGTCAAGACACACAAAAATGTTTCTGTCACCCCAGAGATTTTTCTCATGCCCCCTTTTAATCAGTTCCCATCCACTCTCTCCAAACGCATATTTTGATCCAGAGAGAAGAGGTCATCTGGACCAGATTGGGACTCTCTTACTAACCTTTACCAGGCTTTGTACATATCATGTACCCAGAGGAAGAGTCCCTTAGAAATGGGTGGCACCAGCTGGAGATAACTCACTTCGGAGGCGGATCCAGTCTTACCAAGTACACACACTAGAAGCTGATGTCCATGCCTAATGGCCAGCCCTGGATAATGCTCACCTGCACTGAAACCAGGAATCTGTCCAGCTCATCTTTCTAGACCAGTGGTCCCAGGGAGTCTTGCTAGAGCAAAGCATAGGGAGCACAGGGAGCGGTCACGGAGCATTAATTAACTAGAAAGTTCCAGGTGGCGAGTTATAAGTCCTATTTAGAACTTTTAATGATCTGCTTTTTTAGTAGTCTATGTCAAATTGGCCTTAAAGTCAAACAGAAAGAAGACACGAGAGCATGTTGGATCGGGAGGCACCCACGGGACAGGGTCGCGCTGCCTATGGGGGAGGTGCCTAATACCTACGCTTGTTTTGAGAAGGCATACCTGGGTTTTTCCTGCAGCTCTCTCCATGGTTCAGCATTGTATACGTTGTATACTTAACTTCTCTGGGCTGCCAAGTCCTCATCTGAAAATTGGGATTAATGCTGTTTCTGTATGATTATTGGTTAATGAGAAAATGAAGTCATTAGAGCTCTAAAAATGTATAAAAGGGGTGTGGCATTAGGGAGCACTGCCTTAAGGCCATCCCTGCAGCTCCTTGAAGAAGCTGGGCTGGTAAGGAAAAAACCCAGGAGTGGGGTTTGGGACCATAAAACAACTTTTCCAGTCCCTCTGTGTTTGAAAATTCACCCTAGTCCTTCATCCTTCAAGGCACCCTCCTCCATTCATCACCCCCCTCCCCTCCAGGCTAAAACCTCTGAGAAATGTTAGATCTTGAAACTTGATCTTCTAAACTGACTCAACTGACTTTAATATTAAACACCTACTGCGTGCCAAGCACTGTCACGGTGACAATGAATTAGAAATAGCGCCTGCCCCCAGAAATCACAGCTTGATCACATCTCTTCTCTCAGGAGGAGAATCCCAAACCAATTGTGTGCTGTTTCATTCACTAACCAACACTTCTCACTAGTTCATCTCTATTTGTCTAAATCTTTGCCTTTTTACACATTAAATAATTCCTGGGTTTTCTCTCTACAGTGAGCGATAGCCTCACCAAGAATAAATCTTTTCAAGAACTTCTAAGACAAGACAAAAAAAAAATCAATAATTACTGTGTGTTTTAACAGAGTCATAAGTAAACTTGATGTTATCATGTTATCAATTCATGGATAGCTTTTATTTTAAAAACGTCCATATACCTTTATCTTCATAATTTATGCTTTAAGCTATTTTTTTTTTTTTAAACTAACCAGCACACTTTCTCTGGATTTCACCGGCTTTTCTGTTAACATCTGCTTTCTGTTCCAGGATCCAGTGCAGAATACGGCATCCCACTTAGTTGTCATGCCTCCCCAGTCTCTCCGGTCTGTGACAGTTTCTCAGTCTTTCCTTGTTTGTCCATGACCTTGGCCATCCAGAGAGGTGCTGCTTGCTCAGTACCTATGTGGCATGTCTACCAGTCTGGGTTTGCCTGATGTTTTTCTCATGATCAGCCTGGGGTTATGGGTTTTTGGAAAAAACCCCACAACAGTTAAAATACCCTTCGCATCACAGCATCTCAGGGGGTAGGTGACACCTGCAGACGACATTGATGAAGTTAACCTTGATCATTTGGTTGAAGAGGTGTTTCCCCGGGTATTCTTGAACCCATTCCATTCTCTCTTCTTTGGAAGTGCGCCACTAAGTCTAGGACACTCTAAGCATCACCTCCTGAAGCAGAGAGTGTCTGCAAATATACTTCGGTTGAATCTTTTTGAACAAAATTAATATTCAGCCTCTCTACTCCAGCACAATTCAACCTTGTGCTAAATTTCATCCGTGCTCTGTGCTTTGAGAACATTAGCTAATTAATCCTAATTAGACATTACAGCAGAATCTCGCTAATTCTCACTTCACCGATCTGTAAATAGAACGGTTTTTCTAAAAACCCGTCAGTCTGTACTTCACTTGTAAGCTGAGATTTATATAGCTGAGAGTGGCCTATCGACGAAGTCTGTATCTGTGAATGTGTTTTTAAAGAGCTTATCTGCAGAGCCTCAGCATGGGTAACTTTCTGCAAACATTTTACTTTGTATTTTCTGCTTTCCTGTGGAGCATTATCCTAAGTCATTTAAAAGAATATGTTTGTGAAAAGAGCCTTGGATTTTAATCTATTTATTGTATTACAACGTCTAATGGAACGCTTTTCTCTAAGGAGCACAAAGCCGATTATGATATGTAATTAGGTAATATCTGCATTCCCATAAAACTCCAGTCTTCTATGACTTGATTTCCAGTAGAACAGAGTTTGGTTTAAGAGGAATCTCTTGGATTTTGTCTGGTAGAATGCATTGTATTCGGTACTTCACATTCATTGCCTTGTGTATTATAATTATCTTCCATTTATATGCATTTATGCTTTTCCCCAACCACCCTGTAAAATGTTTTGAGAGAACAGTCTGTGACTTACAGCTTTGTCTCCAATGGTGACCAGCGTGTGGCATTCGTCGTAAATGTTACTGGTTGTCCGTTCAACATCTCTTTGCCTCTCTTCTGTCCACGATTCCCAGTTTATTCAGGTGTCCTGTGTTCCTTCTCAACAACATATCTCAGGAAAAACTGACCCACCTTTAGCTCCAGGGGGTGGATCTGATTGGTTTAAGGGCATCCGTTCTCCTTGCTCTCATGACTGGCCTAGGATATACATATAGACTGTAAGACAGCCCACTGGGGGCTTCTGATAAAAGTTTCCTTCAATTTAAGAAAAAGCTACAAGGAGAAGTGAGGTGGTTCCTCTACCTAGGACATTGTCATGTGTAACTATGAAGATGGGAGCTGCAAGAGCCATTCATTCTCCTCCAGTGGAAGCACAAAGCCAGGACAATCTCGGGGGAATGGCTGGGCCCGGGCCACGTTGTGGCTGCTGGTTTTGTGAAACTATAAATGTACTTACTGTGTAAGCCACTTTCAGATAAGTGTCTCATTACTTGCAGCCAAAGGCATCCTGAATGATACAGAATTGTCAAATATTTTTATTTGATGGATTTTAGTGCCAAAGGAACTCTCTGGCCTCTTTGGAAGAAGAGGTTAAAATTAAATAAACACTAGGTCCCTTTGGGAAGATAATTTCATACCAGTTAGAAAAATTTAAAGAATATGTGGTTTTTATTCCTATTCATTCCTTTTTCACAAACATATTCATTACATGTGATTTTAAACTTTGGTATTTTTTATGGCTCAAGGATATAAAGGGAAATAGTTGGAGTGCGGTAGACTGGTCTGTTTTGGGGTTTTGTGTTTTTTTTAAGTAGGCTCCACATCCAGGGGGGGCTTGAATTCATGACCCTGAGATCAAGACCTGAGTTGAAATCAAGAGTCGGATGCCCTAACAACTGAGCCACCCAGCACCCACCCACCCCCGTCTGTTTTTTTTTTTCTAGAATGCCAGTAGCATAGGTTCTGGGGTCATGAAATGGTCTGGATTGTAGCTTCTCTTGAAAAACTCTGTCCTCCAAAGGTTCGTTTCCATTCTTTGCACCCTTCCTCTGGGGCATCCTTTCTCTTTCCCTTTCTCCTGGCCATCCTCTGTGGACAGTTGTCCCCTAGGCTGTCCCTATATGCGGGATTAGCCTGCCTGGGTCTTGGCGGTAGGATGCACCTTTCACCAGAGTCTGCCCTCAACCTTTGTCTGACTGTTTCTCAAAGATCCTATTTGCTGCTTTCTGGCATCAACTTACAACTGTCTTATTTCTTACCAAAGTTCTGCATGCCGACACCTGTCGGACTTCAAGCCCCGGCATCTTGTTTCTCACCTTTTCCCATGATTTGCTTGATCACCACACACTTTCTACACTCTGCTCACCTTTCTTTGCCCTACTTGCTGCCCCCACAGGTGTTCATTGTGAAGGGGTTACGAGGAAAGTTCTCTCCATCTCCAGGGACATTCCAATTTTCTCTCGATCCAACAGAGAAGACCCATTCATTTGGTACCTTAAACCTTAACCCAGTAAGTACATTTCTTTTTTCTCTCCCGCCGACAGGCCAGTATTTCCCAGCTTTGTGTGATGCAGCTTTATCCTCCCTATTTTTTTATACTGCATTTTTCAAATTATCTTTCTCAGACTCTAGTTCCCTTGAAGTGCTCTGTAGACAGATGATGCCGTAGATTGTTATGTGAGAAATGTTGCAGCTCTTCCCAGAGTCACTGAGCGTATTAGCACATTATAGTTCCGCATGATCCGGTGTAAAGACCAAAGACAACTTCTTTGGGTTATGACTTGCGCTACTGCTGCTCACCCCTGCCCCCCGTCCTAGCCCCAGGCTCTGTCCAGTAGCCGGTGGAACCCATGGAGTAGAACTTAGAGTTTCCGGAACGTGATCGAGCTTTGCTGCCTCCAAGCCTCCGCGTTGGATGGTAGGTGGTTCCTTGCCTGTACATCTTCACTGCCTGTCTTTCTATCAGAACAACCAACCTTGCCATGAGCCTGTAGCATGGGACTGTCCCTGTGATCCTTTCCTTTAAAAGGTTTCCAGATGAAGGTTGGAGCAAGAAGTGTAGACGCAATTGAACTTCAGTCCACACCCTAGGGGTAAGTGCTTAGCATTTGAAATATCCTAATCAGGAATCAACATTCCATAGGCATTTCAGGTAGCCTTGAAATCAACACCTGAGGCTTCATTAGCGTAAGGTATGTGAGCAAAGATTTTTCCTTGGTCTCCCGAGTGGTGTTTGAGTTCAGTGATCTGTTGGGTAGATTGTCTGGGCCGCGCCTCCTGCGTGATGAGGTAGAAGGGTCCCACAAGCCCAGGCAAAGTTGGGTGCCTTGGGGGATCCGAAGGCTCAGCCTCATGGAGGCCTCCTGCTGCTTGGGTCCAGAACAGGCCTGGCCAGAAGATCTCCGCAGCCTCCTGAGAAGTAAAGTGCTGGCCGAGGGCCCAGATGGGGACGTTCCTGAGCTGCGGGAGCCGCTCACGCGGCTGTGTCTGCAGGCTTGCTAATGAATATTAAACAGTTGGCCGAGTTTTATCTAGGACTTGCTTAAATAGTGTTCTACCTGGCAGGGGGGTTGTGGAGAGGGGCTGTGTGGCCCTCAGCTAAACCTGAGGCTGTTGATAGTTACAGTTGAACCTGGCAGATAATAGGGCCTGTCAGCAAAGGGGTCATGGCCCCACAGGCGGTGACAGCAGGCTCCGTCCCCATCCCCGCTGGCGCTCAGGAGGTGATGTTGACCACAGTCACCCCAGAGCTCTGCCAGCTCCATGGGCTTTCATTTCCTTACTCTCCTCTGTCCCAAGGAGACCTCTGAGCGACTAAGGCAGTCAACTGAGTGCGTCTTCTCCTGTGACCACCACAAAGAGGTGTTTCCTGAGTATCCTGTCCTCCTCATCCTCCTGCTCCTCCCTGCCCCCACATCCTTGGGGTTCTTGCAGGAACCATTCCTGTACCAGTAAATGCCATACTGTCACCCCTCCAGAACCCAGTCTTCCAGCCCCTGTGGTCAGTCTTATCTTTTCTGTGCCTCAGAGTCTGCACCTGCAGAATGGGTGTAATAGTAGTGTCCCCCTTATGGGCGTGTTGTGGGGGAAACCAGCTTATAACAGGCAAAGCCCCTAGAACACTGCCCAGCATCTTGTAAGCACTCTTAGGTTCATTATTCCCTCCCTCCCTTCCTCCCTCCTTTCTTCCCCCCCTCTGTCCCTCTGTCTCTGATTGTCAAAGCTTTATCTTAATGGGCAGGCCCATGACACCGTGAGGAATAGATGAACTCCCTCCTGCATGGAAGGTTGTGATAGGCTTCCATCACCCAAGATGGACGTCCGGAAGACCTTGTGCTGACGTTCAGTTGCTTACTCAGACGAGAGTCCCATTGGCCCTTACTCGGAGCTCATTTGCTTTTGGTTTACATGGAGTTCTAGTGAGCACGATTTGCTTTCCTGCTTACAGAAGATTAGAAGCGGCAAATTAGAAGGAATTTGTGTCAGGCAAGAAGTGACGGTGGGTAGTGAAGGAGGAGTCGTATAAATATAAGAATCTGACAAAAGCACTTCTAAATTCTGAGATCATTTGGGTAAGGAAACCATCTCCTACCTCGGTGCTTCATGAATAGTGTGATTGTTCTAAAGCCCAGGGTGATGGTTGATGCGGATGAGGATGGCCCTGAGTGAGTGAGAAGTGAGGAAATGATTTTTAGCATACTCTGTTTAATGAGGCAGGAAAGGATGTGATAAGCTTTCGAACTTCCAGCAGAGTGGTAAATGTTAAAGTTTTGATGCTGAAAGTGATAAATCATCCCTCCGTTAATTGTGAAGGCAGTTGACAGAGCACCCCCGCACCCAGACCATCTGGATAAAGGAGGCTTCCCTTCGCACGGTTACAGCGATTCACGTCGGTGAAATGCCCCCTCATGCACGCGATGCAGGCTCGCCGACTCTGGTAGCGAAGCAGCCCCCGAACCCGACTCCCGCTGGAGTTTCACAGATGCATTTACCCGAGAACACACAGACGCACAGGATTCTGGGTCCGAGGAAGGGACCCACGCCTGTAAATAAGGCTGTTCATGTCTCACTCCTGTTGTGACCATCTGCTTTTTGTGTTGCCCTAGAAGGCCTTCCCCACCGTTGGTTCTGCCAGCTTGGGAGCAGGTGCATTTTAGACGTACTGGGGAAAGGCCTGTGGACCAGTTGGCTCTGGGCTGCAAAGATTGTCACCAGGCCACTGTGCGCCAGTTGGCCTTGGCTTCGCAGCCGCGGCCGGTCCTGAGGGCGGGTGGTCTGAGCAGGGCCTTTGCCTCGCCAGGGACTCAGGCATGACCCAGTGTGGATTCTGACTTACGTCTTCCAAAGAGATACAGAAGTTGGTGAATAGGTTAGGGATTTAAAGGTCTGTGACAAGTGCTGTAGCAAGAGACAGAGCCTCAGTTACTGAGCGTGTTTGCCCATTAGAGAGGAGGATGGTAATGACGGCCAGTGTTACTGCCACAGCTGCCACCATTCGTCAGACTCTGTACGGGGCCCGGCGCACACATCCGCACTTCAGCTCAGATGCTCTCTACCCGACAGAGTAGGTGCTTTATACAGTCAGCAGATCAAGGCTCAGAGAGGTTCAGTGTCTTATCCAAAGTCACACAGCTAACTCGAGAAGGAGACGAAGTTGAAACCCAGATCGGTGTTGCCCCCAGCAGCCATGCTTTAACCATTGGGTCAGCACCAGAGACCTTCTCCTTCCCCCTGGGACCAGCCTAACCTTCGTGTGGAAGAAAGAGCCAAGAGAGGGCTCCCAGGAGTATACAGGTACTGCTCTGAGGGAGGAATGCCGCGGACAGAGATGTGGGTCCATTTGGACGGGGCCTTGATGAAACACTGCCAGGTCATAACACTTCTCCTGGAGTGGGCCCTCGGCTCTCGGTGCCAGAACCAACCAGAGCAACAGCGGGAGCGTCCCCTCCTCCCACGCCAGGGACGCTCTCTGTATTCCTACTCCCATGGCCCACATGTGCTTACTCTGGGTTTTCTCCGGCGTCACTTCTGACTGGGCAGTTGGAGTGCTGATTTTCTTAGAAATTCAGTTCAGGCTTGTTTTTGTTTGGGATGTGTCTCAGGGGCAGCTGAGCTGCCATTCCTCCCAGGAGGAGGAGAGGAGGAAGGACTGGAAGCCCAGGCTCCCTTCTAGAGGCCAGGCCATCCGAAGCAGGATGCCTGCTCTCCTGGGAGACCCTGGCCATCGGTTCCTCCTGTTCCCCTCTGACGTGGCTGCCACTGTGCTTTCTCAGGGAGCATGGAGGCTTCTGTGCCTCGCCGTAGCCTCTCCCAGTTCTTCCAGATCTTCTTGTGTGTTAGGAAAGATCAGAGGGTGGATTTGGACTGTGATCTCAAAGGGGAGGAGAGGTACAGCCGGACCACGCTCAGTCCCAGTGTTCCGAAGGCATCTCAAACACAGGGAATTCTGGGCTGCGCCGGGAAATGAGGGCTTATGTTTCTCATAGGACCCAAGGAAAAAAAAAAAAAAAGGAAAGAAAGAGGGGAAGTAGCAGGTGTCGTGGGCACACTAGGAGTGCTGTTGAGGGCCGAGTCTGTGCCCCGGAGGCAGACAGATACGGGGAGAGTACCACCTGCCACCGACCATGTAACCGTGGGCCTTTTCTTAGTTTTGGGGGGAGATTAGACAGACAGAAGCAAAGGAATCCTGGCAGAGAACAATGTGGAAATATTTTCTAGGATGGGTGAAAGGGGCCAGCTTTGTGAGGGTCTTGAGTGTCAAGCAGAGGGGTTGAAATTTTATCGTTTCTACTCTAGGGATCCATTCAAGGTTCCCGAGCAGGGATGTCACACAATGAAATAGTGCTCGAGTGAGGTTAGCCCAGCAATATCACGTTCCGTTAAAATCCATGCGTCCTCCTGGAGAAAGCCCCTTCGCAAAGGCTGCCCTCCTGGTAGCCTGGTATGAGTCATGGCGTAGACTTCAGTGCTTGTGCCCCACAGACTTCCAGTTGTCTGCCTGCTGGGAGCACAGTAGGATTTGCGATTATTTCCTGTCTGTCTCAGAGTTAGGTGTGACCGTGACTCCCTTAGACCATTGCAGGAGTCAGTTAAGATTTTTCTTAAAGGAGTAACTAGTAGATATTTTCAGCTCATAGGCCTTACGGTCTCTGGTAAAACTGTTCAGCTCTGCTGTCCCAGGGTGGAAGCAGCCACAGACTGTGAAGAGTTGGGGCAGCCATGTTTCAATATAACTTAGAAAAACAAGCGGCGGGCCTGTGGGTGGGAGTTTGCTGACCACCTGACTAATGCGTTGCGAGTGGAAGTGATCCTTCTGGACAGAAGCCCTAGCTTCTGTGTGCAGTGATCACGGAGCCTCTGCCAGCCTGGCACCCTGAGTGTGAAGGAGACATAAACTTGGCAGTATTAAGCCGGTGAGACTCTGATGTTTCTTCCTGTAGCGTAAGCTGTCTCTGCTGGATGCTACTGTATCAGCTTTGCCTAGGAAAGCGCACTGGGGGCATTCTCTTTGTCCCCATCCTCACAGCTACCATCTAGCCTGTAGCCAAGCACTACATGAAGGTCTTTACCAACTGTGTTTCCAGAGCTCCTTGCAACAAGATGGCGCCCCTGTAATGTTGTAATATCCATTGCTACAGAAACAGGAAGGGGAAGTCCCTGGATGTGAGATAATGTGCCCACGGTCTCACAAATGGTTAAATGTTGGAACTGGGGCTTGAGCCTGGGTCTTTTAATTCTAAATCCCAGGTTCTTAGCTGCTGCGTATCCTGCCTTGGGTTCAGCTGTTGGGATTATTTTTTCTTTTATCCCTGTGCCTCTGATCACTGCTCTTGGTTGCATGTGCTGTTCAGACATGACCCACAGTGGCCCTGTCAGCAGGGAGAAAAGCCCTGGCCTGAGCAGCGGAGCAGGTAGGTGAAAAATAGCCAGAAGGATGAATTGGGCTGGCAGCTCAGACACACATGGGCAGACGACCACGCTGGAGATGGGCAGATCTAGGAATCACCCTCAGTCATGTGTTCGTGTATTTCCATCCGTCACCTCCAAGGCACATTGTCATCTTTCCCTTCTCAGCCAGGTACTTGTCTTTCTTCAAAGGGAAAAATAATCTGTATTCTGGGACTGTTTTGAGAAATTGTGTGACTCCCCTTCCTGGCCTGGCAAAGCATGGAACAAGCTAGAACTATCATCTTTGATAGCTTGTACAGATAATTTACCAGTCTTGTGTTGCAATCACCTAACTCGGTTTGATCAAGTAGTAAGAAGCCCCAAAATGAGTTCTTACAACTTCTGAAGAGCTACCACTGAAGGGACGCCTCATCGTGTTATGCAATATTCCCTATGTAAAGTCTCACTTAATTAAATTTATTTATTTAGTGTCATGGAAAGTTTTTTTGCCATCAAAATAATATGTTCCCCTAATCAAAATGAGAATAACATAAACAATTATGTTTCCCTTTTTACCTTGGCTATTGGGAAACAGGATTTCTTTGATACTTAGAGATCATAATCATCTTGACGCAGGATCAGAGTAGATTATCTTTACCCATGTCCCCCTCCCCCTTCACCTCTGGGTTCAGATCTCTGTTTCTGACCTTAAGTTTTCAATCGTATAACATTCTATTAAAGGTAACTTAAAATCCTTCTTGGAAGTAGATAAGATGTAAACTACAGTTAAAACTTCACGCGGTCATGTTGTAGCAAGTCAGGGAGTGGTGTGGAGTTAAAACTGAGAGCCCGTGATTGTGTCATCCTGGCTGGAGTTTCTTCTTGTGTATCATCTAGGAGTGTGGTGAGAGTTCGAGATGGCTTAAAAGCACAGATTCACTTCCTTTTCCATAATGACAGCTCAGGGCCTCTTTGTTCTGAACTCATTGCATGCATGTCCCAGTGATCTAGAAGGAGACTTTTGGTCCATCAGACTTGATTAAAAATAGTAACAGCAGAGATAACCTTTTATTAAGTACTTGTTTGCTGAACATTGAGCTTGTCACATGTTCTGTCGTGATTCTTACTCAGACTGTGAGATCTGCCTTATGATAGGCAGATGGGTAAAGTGACTTGCTGAGGACATGCAGTGAGTAAGAGACAGAACCAAGATTTAAACACAGATCTTTGTGACTGAGGACTGCACTCTTTCTGCCAAGCTGCTTCTTGATGATGATGGAGATGATGGTGATGATGGTGGTGGTGATGATGCCAGTACTAGTCTACACGCCAGTCCTGTTCTTCAGTGCTTGCTATGTGCTAACGCATCACAACATCCCTATGATGGGTTCTGTTGCCACTTGTATTTTACTGATGGGGAAACTAGAGGCGCAGAGAAGTAACTTGCTGTAGGTCCCACAGCTAGTAATTGGTGGATGCAGAATTTGAATCTGAGTCGTTTGGCTTTAAAACCCATTTGATCATTATGTCTTACTGTCTCTGATCATACTGGTCTGTAGACAGGGTGGATGCAGTGGATAGAAAATTAGGACTTGGGGTCATGAAGCCTGGTTCCTGTTTGCCAGTTGTGCCATTGAGTAACCAACAGATAATCGGGCAGGTCATCTCCCTTCTGTACCAGCCAGGATCACGGTTAGAAAGGCAGAGCCATATCAGTTATTTGAATAGAGTTAATGGAGGGAATTGGTGAAATAGGTGTGGGAGGCCTGCAAAGGTGAAGGGAACTTGCACAAAACAGGAGAGGTGACTGCAGAGGCAGCCACCTGCGGAGCGGGACCATCACTGGACTGGTGTGGATATCGTGGGGCTTGGAGGAAGGCCTCTTAGACTGAGGCTCTGACCTCGGAGAAGTGGGCCCCTGCCCAGGTGCAGGTGTGGTGAAGGGCCATTGCCGGGGGACGCGTCCCAGAGCAGCCTCCTCCCGCTTGCAGTCTCCCTCTAGAACCCCCTGTTGGTGGAAACTGGCAGGGCACGTGTCAAGAGGTCAGCGTGACTTGCATTTTGCTGTTTTCCAGCCCAGCATCACTGAACAGAATACAGAGAGGTGTTTCCGAGCTGGGAGACAAGCGCTTCATAGCACGTACACTTGATCTGTAAAGTGATTAGATGGAACACATGGCGTGCAGGGGGCTGAATGGGACTCCACCTCTCTCCTGCGCTTCTGTCATGGGAAAAAGGTATAGCTGATCAAGTTCATCTCCTCCCCTCTCCCCTTTTAGCAGTGAACATCTTGAGGCCGTATGTGTCCTTTTTTCCTTGTCTCGGCCAAGGACAGTACTTGGGGGGCATTCATTATATATGTTTGAATCGTTTAATTATTGGATTTTGACACATACGTAAGTCACCAAGTATTCAGTGAGCACAGACTGTACCCAGCCCTGAGCCTGGGACTCTGGGGAAGCAGGACACACATGAAGCATGGCTTGGCTATGAAGGAACTCACAGTCTTGTAGGGGTGAGGTAAACCTGATGAGCAGACAGCAGCTTCGTGGGTAGGCTCAGGTGCAGTGTGAGTTCAGAGAAGAGAGAGAGGTCCACATTGCTGGAAGTAGGTTTCAAGAGGAAGTGGTTACTTACCAACCTCCCATGTACTAACCTGGAGACACAGTTTCTCCAAACACATGTGCTTGGGAGAAGCCATTTATTCCGCCATGTTCGTTGTCCGGCATCCAGTGTTGTGCTTCTCCTTGGCATTGTCTTCCCATCATGCACCCAGTAGTGTGCAACTTCCTGTTTTTTTAAATGAATGTGGAGATAGCAAGAGCACAACCAGCAGTTACCTGTTTGTGGCTGCAGAAAATTTGCAACAGAGAAGTCCCCTCGGGAGCAGCCCTGGACGTGGCCTCACACACCTCCAGCAAATGAGCGAGCAGACTTTTTGCCGGAAGGTGTCACAAAGCTACTTATGCAGGCTTGGACCAGAGTGTCCCCTTGCAGTTGTGGCCCCAGGGACAGGTGCATCTCTCTCTGACAGCTGGGACAGTGTTCTCTGGCCTCAGGGAAGGCTGTAGGGAATCATTTAATGAAGCAGTACCTAATCTTCAGGGTCTACAGAGAAGGATAACGTGACCCAGAGGAAATGGTAGCATTCCTCCAGCGGCCCCTGTCCACGTCAGCAAGTCATGGGAACCCAGGGTTAAACAACCGAGGAGGACTCATGCTGGATCCCTTTGAGGTGATCACACCATTGGCACCACTTTCCCATGAAGGACTCCTAGTGAAGTAATGGCGCTGTGCTCTATACCCCTATACAGAGCCCCCGGGTACAGTCCCCTCATCCACTTTTTAGTTTAGATTTTTAAAGATTGAAGTATGCTATGTAGAGTAAAGCTCATAGATCTTACTTGGACAGCTTGATGGATTTTTTTACGTATGTATACACTATGTGAACTGACAAGGCTGGGGACTATTTCTAGCAAGAGGTTTCTTCACACCCCCCCCAGGCAGTTCCTCCACCCTCCCATTCTGACTAAGAATTAGTTTTGCCTGGTTTTGAACTTCCTATTAAATAGAATCACAGAAAAAATATTCGATTATGCCTGGTTCTTTTGCTGAATATTGTACAATTCCATCTTTTGCTAATGGGAAAATTAGAAATAACTTCAGAGAAGCGGCATGGCTTGAACAAGGATTTCACATGTGCAGTCTATACTGTTTACCATCATACAACTCATCTGTTATCATCAATCCATCTGTCCATCCAAACCCATGTGGGCAGATGACTCTATGTCAGGGATGGTTCCAGGTGCTGGACATGTAGATATGAGTAAATCACCCTGCCCTCAGAGATCTTCCAGGGTAATGGGAGACAGGTTTTAGGGGGACAGTCAAGGCGTGGAGGGTGTAGAACTCTGTACAAGAAGCTGTGTTTGTATGTGGATTCCGAGAGAGGAGGAGGAAGAGGTGGAGGAGGCTTTGACTGGAGGGCTCAAGGAGGAGATGACATTAGAATGAAATTTCATTCTTGGACATTCTTCTTGTCTTTTCTTACCAACAGGGCTGCAAACTATAAGAAAACAGGGTTGGGCTCATCTTCTGTGTATGTCTTATAGGACCTTGCAGTCATGGATCTAGCAGGAAAATCAGGAAACTGTTGCTGAATTCATGACCAGAAATATCTTTTCTAAGAGCATGAGTAGTACACCTAGAACTTTCTAACTAGGCAGAGAGCAGAAAATGACTGGTTGCCATCTTGATTTGAGTAGACACCTAGAAGATCTAGGGCAAACAACAACAGGTTTAGCAGAGTTCCTGGTGTGGAATCTTCTAGTTAGGGTAAACATAGGACCCTGTATGAATTTCTGAAAATTGTGTCCATCACCTTTCTTCTCTAGATAGGTACAGCTTTTTTTTTTTTTTTTTTTAGGATTTTATTTATGTATTTATTTGAGAAGGAGAGAGAGTGAGTGCATGCATGAGCAGGGAGGGAGAGGGAGAGAATCTCAGGCAGACACCTTGCCAAGTGTGGAGCCCAGCATGGGGCTCAGTCTCGGGACCCTGAGATCATGACCTGAGCTGAAACCAAGAGTGAGAGGCTTAATTGACTGAGCCACCCAGGTGCCCCAGGTGGGAATTTTTTTCAAGATCTCACCATTTTCCCAGATCATAAGAATACACACTTCAGTAGACATATCCTAAAGTGACCCCCCCCCAAGGAGTATAATCCCTTTATAATATCCCTTTATAATCCCCTCCTCTTGAGCATGGCAGAACATATAACTTGTTTCTGACCAACAGAATATGGCAAAGGTGATAGAATGCCACTCCCATAATTATGTTAAAAAAGTCTCTGCCTTAGCAGGTTGGAGAGATAGGGTCACCAGTTGGCCTTGAAAAAGCGTACAGTCATATTGTGAAAGAGCCATGTGTCAAGAAACTGTGGGTGGCCTCTAGGACCTGAGTGGCTTCCAGCCAATAGCCAGTAAGATGTTGGGCCCTAAGTCCTTCAGCTGCAAGGAAATGAATTTTGCCAACAACCTGAATGAGCTTGGATTCTTCCCCAGTCAAGCCTGCAGATGAGAATGCAGCCCGTCTGACACTTTGATTATAAGCTTGAGACTCTGAACACAGGATCCGGCTAAACTGTGTCGGGACTCTCGACCCACAGAAATTGAGAGATAATAAATGTGTGTTCCTTTAAGCTGCTAAGTTTGTGGTAATTGGTTACACAGCAATAGATAACTAACCACACTTTCTGCAGCCATTGATTGTGTCAGAACAGTCCCTTAGTGACACACGGCCTACAGACGTTCTGAGTCTGCTCTACCATACACAGGATGTAGCAATAGCGAATGCATTCCTTTAACGATTGCCATTTAGCATCTTATATCACACTGTTGTGGGCTCTGATTTATCCGAGAAGTAAACAAGGGCACCATGCTGTTTAGGACGTAAGTTTAGTGGCTCTAAGAAAGACCCCTTTTCTAACATTTGTTAGACCTCAGGCAAGACTGCAAATGGATGACATACCACATGTCTAAAGAATGAAGTCTCACATATACTATGTTCTCCTGTTTGACAAATACACTTTCATAATAACAAAATATATGTAAAGCCATGGTCTTTATATCATTGAAAGTTGGCAAAATATTAATGATAATGGAATTTAATTATTATTTTGCATGCTTGGGTATTCTGATGGAAAATGTTTGAATGGAGTAATAAAATAGACAATAAATTATTATAGTTTCATAGAGTATATTTTCTTACCTTCATTTAAAAAAATCACTAATTATATTGTTTATCATACCTGGTTTTCAATGGACAATAAGAATCTAAAGGATTAGAGGCGTCTGGGTGGCTCAGTCAGTTAAGGTCTGGCTTCAGCTCAGGTCATGATCTCCACGTCCTGGGATAGAGCGCCGCATTGGGCTGTCTGCTCAGCGGGGAGTCTGCGTCTCCCTCTCCTCTCCCTCTGCTCCCCCTTCACCCCCCCAGCTCGTGCTCTCTCTCTCAAATAAATAAATAAAATATTAAAAAAAGAGAATATAAAGGATTAAAAAATAAAATATGTGTCAAATTTGAATGTATTTTCGTCAAAATGTAAATTTAAAGTAATCAAAAAATTCAAATTATTTTAAAAGAAAGTTTTCAAAACATTTTTACTAAAATATTTAAAAATCTGTTAACATTAAAAAGCAAAAATACAAACTATAAGTAATAAATAATCACGTTTTAAATTAAAATAATTTAAATGTGGCCGAATTGTTACTTGATTTCTTGAACTTCAGTTCAAGAGCTTATTAAATATTTTCATAAAAATAGGGATGCCCGGCTGGCTCAGTCGATAGAGCATGCGACTCTTGATCTCAGGGTTGTGGGTTTGAGCCTCATGTTGGGGTAAGAGATTACTTAAAAAACAAAAAACAGTCTTTAAAAAAAAATCTTTAAAAGAATAAACATAAAACATTGTAATTATAGCTTTTAAAGTCTATCTGGTTGCCAGCATAAAGAATCAGGGTCACATTTCGCCTGTGTCAACTTTAGACCTACATAGATGTGTACAAACTTAAGAGTTACATATATTGGCTGATATTGCACGCATTGCTCCACTTTCATATGCAACTCGTAAATATCACACTAATCCAGTGGTACTGCTGGAACCAAGAATTGGAAGATGAAGAGAAGCAAAAAAAAAAAAAAAAAAAAAAAAGAATATCACCAATATAAAGGAGCTCTTCCGCCCTGCTGGGAAGCAGCACTTCTTCCTTCTGCAGAAATCGGTTGCATTGATGCTGTCTGAGCAGAAGGGTTTGATGAGTTAATACCCACGTGCTGGCACAGCTCAGATTCTCCCTGCGCTCGGAAGGCACAGCTGTTCCTGATGCTGGCAGTGGCCAAGTCCCCAGTCTTTCACAACATTTGGACACGGTGGCCTTTTGTTTTGAGGACTAAGGCAAGAGATATGGAGAAATGCGTCCCTGGGGCTTGAATGATGTTAGTTGTGCCAACGGATGTTCAAGGTACCGGTGGCACTGTGTCAGTGGTCCTGAGTGTGTGTGTGTGTTGTATGTGTGTTGTAAAACCCAGAACTTTCTGAAGTGTGGGGCCCAGTGCATATGCTCTTCTTGCCTGAGTCCAAGGGCATGGTTGGTTGCTCCCCCAAATATTAATCGTTTAAACCATATAGAAGTTTATTTTCTTCTCACTCAGCCTTGAAAGCACGATGCTCCATGACGGTGTGGCAGCTCCCCGGTGCCGAGAACCCAGGCTCGCTCTCTCTTGTTGCTCCCCTATCCCTCAGATGTTACCCTCATCTGCCTGGGTCAGGATGGTCCCAGCCGTATGTGCAATGTAGCCAGAAGGAAGGAGAAAGGATGAAAGGCAGGGCATTGCCCCTCTTTTTAAGGGTCACCCCCTGAAATTGCCATCATTAATTCTGCAGACATCCCATTGTCCACAGATGGCTGACAAACGTGCTGTTGCACTGCGTGTCTTGTGGCTTACGTGAGCGAACGTATTTGAGAGGGCTTGTATGTAAGAGTCTGGCATAAAGGACCTGTTTAATAAATGGGGATAATCAGTACCATCGTCATCATCGTCAGCCTCCTCCCTGAGGTTTCAGCTTTGGGGCTCTGAGGTTTTGTGTCTCTGAGCTATGGTGCAAAATGAAGGACACTTTTGTAAAGTGAATCATTACCCGTGGGTTTTTCTCTTTGCACTTGGATTTTTGCAGATTTTCTCAAAATGAGGCACACTAACATTAGCCCATTTTGGGTAAAGCAGTTTAAACATAAGTAACGTGTAGGGTTCTGTAATTTCAGAGGCAATACTGAAATAGTGTTTTTAACAGAGAAAACACTTCCGATCTTTTAAATTAAGGAGAAAAATGATGCCATTTTTTAAAGTGGCACATGGTAGGAACCAGAGGCAGGATCTAAAAGCACTTTATTTTTTAACTTTTTAAATTTTCTCAGTTTTGATTTCTTTTTTTTTTAAAGCTTTTATGTAAGTTTCAGTTAGTTAACGGACACTGTTATATTCGCTTCGGCTGTACAATGTAGTGATTCAGCACTTCCATACATCACCCAGTGCTCATCACAAGTGCGCTCCTTGATCCCCATCGCCTGTTTCCCCCCCACCTCCCCTCCAGTAACCCTCAGTTTGTTTTCTAGAGTGAAGTCTGTTTCTTGGTTTGTCTCTCTTTTTTCCCCCCTATGCTGATTTGTTTTGTTTTAAAAGCACTTCAAATAGTTAAAGAGAAAGATAAGCCCATGGGAAACCCCATGATATTACTTTTTGTCAAACTTGACTTTCCAGGGATTAAACCTGCCCTTGAATTTAGACCCCTGCTTATTCCAGTTTGTTAAACCCTTGACAGACTCCAGTCTGTTCGACTCAGTAGCTCCCCACGAGGGGGCCACTTTTCAGCCTCTGTTGCAGAACTGATGAAGCTTCAGTGCAGAACTCTCTGGTCCTGGAGCAGAAAAGGCTTGGAAGTCATTGATCGCAACTATCCTTGTGGACCCATCCGATGTTACACCGAGAGTCCAATGGAAGAAATGTGACAGGCCTTCTGATCTCCCCGCTCATCTTATGATTTAAAATCCTCTCTAAAACATTCCTGTTAAATCTTTACTCTGACTTGCCACCATAAGCCATTTACCCACTCCCCATCCATCTTGTTTTCCAGCTCTGTAACTATTCTTGTGTATATTATCCTGAAATTGCAGCACCGAGTGCCAGAGTCGTCTTCATACCATCCTGGACAGATCATTGCTTCTCCTTCCCCAGCATGTCCCATGACAGGGAGCTCACTGGTTGGTTAGAAGTCAGCTTTTCCTTTGGAGGAGAGCACCAACTTATTTGCAAACTTTCTTCTCTTGGCCTGAAACTTTCTTTTCTGATATATATGTAAGGTGTGTGTATGTGTATTCCTGGCAGCCCTTTTTACCGTCTGGATCAAATCCACCCACATCTCCAGCCTTAACATGTTCAGCACCCTCTCCCGCCCTTGCCGTCCTGCCTGGTCATCACTCTCTGGGCTTCTTTGGTTTTGAGGAAGGTGTGCTTATTAAAGTAAATAAACCAAACTAGTTATCATACTCTGCACCTGCTCTTACTGTTCCCCCCCCCCAATTTCTTCCCCATTTCACTTTTAAAGCTGTACAGAATACCCTGAAAAAGGGCTTGAGTAACGTTGGGAAAAATAAGAGGAGGAAGGTACACAGGCTCTGGAGTGTTAGTTTTCTTCATATATTTCTGTAGTAAGATGGCTGTTGACAATATTTTTGCCATAATAATTCAGATGTTAATCTGGGGTGCTCTAAGACCCCCAGGCTTTTTCCAGTGGCCATTCCTGTATTTCAGATCTCAAAATGACACCGGGCGTAAATGCTGCATCTTTTATTTATCCCTACTAAATTTCCCTTGTCTTGTGTTTTTGAATTATCTCTAAAATGTATCGAGGTGCTTGTAAAATCTATTTCCATCTTTAGCAGTGTTAGAGACCACGAGCAATTAGACACCATTTACAAGCCTGATGAGAAAGCATTTGCTTGGTTTATAAGACTGTCATCATCATAATAGAGCGAGCCCATGTGGAACAGGTGTTTGAAGGGATGGATCAGGATTTAAAAAAAAAAATCCCAAACCTGGGGAGAAAATACAAAGATTGTGCCCTGCAAAATACTGTCTGAAAGTGAGCGTGCAGGGGCGTGTAGGTAATTCAGTCAGTTAAACGTCTGACTCTTGATTTCGGCTCAGGTCATGATCTCAGGGTTGTGAGATTGAGCCCCACGCCAGGCTCCATGCTGGGTGTGGAGCCTGTTTAAGATTCTCTCTCTCCCTGTCCTTTTGCCTCTCCCCCGCTAAAAGAAAAGAAAAAAGAAAAAAGAAAAGAAAAGAAAAACAAGTGTGCTGGACATTTGACCCCTCCAAGACGGAGGCTCCTGGTTTCGGTAACTGCTTTCTGTAGCACGGCTTTCTGTGCCCCAAGGAAGCTAAAGTCATTACATTTCTTATACAAGAAGGTGCATGTAAGTGCAAAATGTATCCTTTTAATTAGGATGTCCCCCTGCAAAAAGAAAGATCTATCTGAAGGATTTTTTATATCGACTCCAATTTCTGTAAACCTGGATTAACATCCAGCCAGAGATTCGCGGCTCAGGGTGTATGAGATCCTACGTTATGTACCAGTTAGTCTGCAAATACGGTATCTGTTACTCCTTCATCAGAAAAAAATGAAATGATCAGCCATGGTTGGTTTTTCTGTGAATCGTAATATTTATTCAACACATAAATTGTCTCATCAAAACTCAGGGGTTTACGTTAAACTGGACTTGGAATCCTTGACTCATCCAAGGAGGTGAGCACATCTCAGTGATCATAGATGACTGCTCCTCTCCCGTGTCTTTTCAGTAAGTCCTTCTTCCTCGGGACAGCCAACACACGCACGCTCATGGAAATCTCCCTTTGGGCATTATTTGTAACCACTGCATCCTTTGACCAAAGCTGGGCGCGTAAGCCAAATCGATGTTTCTCTCTCTTTCCTTCCACAGTCCTTTCTCTCTGCATAGGCTTAGGCCAGTCCGTAGGGCATCTGGCATGAGGAGGATGCCGGGCTGGGCTGCGAAGTTGCCAGCCACGAAGTGGAGCCAGAGAAGCAGAACCCGAGTGTTGGGTCGCCCAAGGAAATGCAGGCTGTGCAACTGCTTTATTTGGGTTGGCAGAAGTAGTCCTGCATTGCACTTTTGCTGAGGCCTGATCACTTGCTGAATATTTATTTGTCCCAAAGATTATTTAGTTATCCTTAGGAATCTAGGCTCTCCGGCCAGCTTTTCTCCCTTCGCATGGGTTTCCAGTGGGGAATGTGAGTGACCCCTTCTCCTTTCAGAAGGGGTCTTACTACTCATCCAGTTGGAGGTATAGCAGAAAAGCAAAATGGGACCCAAGAGGACATGGGACTTCTGCTAAAAGACAGCAGCAGGGCCAAGACTAGAACTTGGATCTTCTGATTCCAAATCCAGAGTTCTTTCTAGAGTCTCTCAAACTTTTGGGAGCACACAAGCCCCTGAGGACCTTGCTTTTAATAAGATGCAGATCCTTCGGTCGCCTCGTTAGAAATTCTGGTGTGGAGCCTGCCTGTGGAGCGCGTGTCTATAATCTGATGCCCTGCGTGCACGAGGGTGATGCTGGCTTAGTGACATTTCCTTTCTGTTTGTTTTCACCCAGGGATGGAAGTGGGGCTACACAGTTAGATATGAAGATCACCGTATACCCTTACTCATTTAAAAAAATTACAGGACAAAGAACACAATGACATTAGCATAACTTACAGAAAGAAAAACAATCCACCCATAGCCCAGCCGCCTACCAAACCATCGGTCTACTTTCCCTCCATCTTTGGAGAGATTATCTATAGGTTTAGGTAACTATCAACCTAACACTTCTGTCATCTTATTTTTACTTCGTTTGAGCCAAGTAGCCTTTATGTTAGGAAACAGGGACCTTGGAAGCTATTAAAGAGGAAAAGCAGTATTTAATTTTATTAAAGATCTGCTGCATTACTGGGCACTGTGTTCAGTGCTTTGTACGTGTTCACTCATTTAATCACATCGAGGAGGTCCTTTTATCCCCATTTTCCAGATGGGAAAACCAAGGCTTGGAAAAGCTAAGTAGCTTTGCCAAGTTTCCTGGGTAGGCAGCAATAGAACTGGAGATTCAGACCCTCCGGCTCTGAAGTGTATGCTCTTCCTCACCTGCTTCTCAGACATGCAGCCAAAGACAGAAGACGCCTGACCTTCAGGGCCTCATCCCCATAAGGAAAGGAGACCCAGCCAGACATCAAAAATAACAAGTTCTAGAACGTGTGTGAAAGCTACACGATGCTGACACGGTAAGAGTAGAAAATACCTGTGGAGCTGGAATCTTTGAATAGCAGGGAGGAAAATGGGACTTTATCCTTCTGGCAGAGATTGCTGTTACGGGTCTGGGGACAAGCGACTCCGTGAAATGAAAAGTCACAGAGAGCGTCAGTCTGCCACGAAGCCATCCGTTTTGGCTGACACCCGCCCCTCCCCCCCCAAGACCCTTTGCCAGAACTGCTAAAGATTTTGAGATTTGACTCTTCTTTCTCTCCAGAGCTGTTCCTCAGCACAGCTCAGACCCCAAATGGTAGGAAAGCGGGATGACGAGCTGGAGAATTGAGCTCTTAATAATTCAGGGTAGAGATGCTCCCAGGAGCCAAATTTTCCCCAGAAACGAAATCTCCATTGTCCCCGGTAGGTTGGTGATTATAAGTTTTTCTTACGATTTCCCTGGAGTTTCTTCAATCTCTTCCTTCGCCAAGTATCCACAAGACTTTCTCTCTGTAGCATTCATTTGGCACTTAACCTCAGCACATGCCATCGCTCCGTGTGCCAGTGACATCAACCGACATTTACTGTCTTGTGTCCTGCACTGTGCTCGGCGTGGAAGATACAGAAGTCCCTGCCGTGGGGTGTTTATAGCTTCTCTGGGGAGACAGGACATGAGCATAATACCAATTAACCGCCCTTACGGTTCACTGTGGTCTCAAGTGGACTTTATTACAAGGAGAGGCACGATGTCGGCCGCGAATATGAAATCAATGAGATCCAAAGTGAGCCAAAGAGTAGGAGGAGGAGGAGGCCCTGAAGCCTGGGAGTGGCTTGGGGGAGGATGGCCTTGCCTCACCCAAGAAGTAAGGGTGCCTCCAGCAGGTCTGTCTCCCTTCTTAGACCACAGCCCCTGGGAGGGCGCGGGGTCCAAGCACCTCTCCCCTGGGGGCCCGCCCGCGCCGTGCCCTGTACTTGCTCCTGGGAGGCGGGCTGTGAGAGAGAAATGTCAAGGGCATTTGCTGGGGAGGGCTCCTGAGCACAAGCCGGGCTGTGAGGCCGTCCTCGTGATTGGCCTCCTCTGACTTCTGCAGCCCGAGTGGTCCTTCGGAGCTGCCCGAGTTGGAGGCCTTCGTACCCTCATGCCGGTTTGTCCTCGGATGCGGTGTGCGGGGGAAGGGAGCATGGCCTGAGCTTGGTTTGGCAGAGCCGCCCTGCAGCTGAGGCAGTCGTCCTTCACTCCTGCAGGGGGACCTGGCGGGCACGTGCAGGGTCCATGGTGCCGTCTTCGTAAACGCTGGAGTGACAGCATGCCCTCTCGGGGGGCACCGGGTCCCTGACTGGCGGCTGTGACGCAGGCAGAAGAGGTCTGGAACCACAGCACCGAAGAATCATCACCAGGACGGGAGAGACCGTTTCGTGACTGGTTAAGAAGCAGCCGGCATAGACGGTCGAGGGTGTGGGTTTGGCGCTTTAAAGTAAGAGCATCATTCGTAATGAGAGTGACTGGCAGTGTTCCCAAGCCAATTAATGATCTTTGGGGAGGAATTAGTGACCCATACGGTCCGATAAATGGTATCATTTCAGATTCTGTCCCCTAAAGATTTTTTTTTTGCTCGGAGACTGAGCCCTTGGAGTAAGATAAGTACCACCTGTATACACACTTTTAGTTAATTCAGGAGACAGCTAAGGAAGGAAAATGATAGATAGCGTGCCTCCTTTCCGGGAGCTGAAATAGCTCTTTCGGCATCGCGTCTCAGCCTTTAAGAGAGCTGTACGAGTTAAGAAAGGGGCATTTATTCTATTTATTTCATCATGGATGGGGGAAATCTCCATGGAGGGAGGTAAGTTCCCTGCAGCCTCAGGTCTGGAAGGGGCTGATCCCCAGGTGGAGCCTGCACCAGCCGGGTCTCCGTGCTTGAAGCACCAGGCTCCTTGGAACGAGGGAGAGAATGGATCTCAAAAGAATTGTAAACATTGTGCAGCCGTATAGACTTTCCTACAAATTCATTTAGACTCCTCTCAAATCTGCTTGTCCCCAGACTTTCCCATCTGTGTAAATGGTGCATCAGCCCCCAGCCAGTCAAGCAAAAACCAGTAGGAATCTTTCTTCAGCGCTCCCTGCCCTCTTCTCTTACAGCTAATCTGTCAGCAGATCTTTGTTCCACTTCCAGAATGAACCTCGTGTCTCTCTGCACCCCAACAATCAAGTCCAAGACCCCATCATCACCCAGCTGGACCACTTCCATGCCCTCCTTACTGGTCTCCTTGTTTTCACTCTTGTCTCCCCCGCCCCCCCACGCTCCAGTACATTCACATTTCAGGACCCAGCCAGAGGGAACTTGCAAATTAGATCACATCACTCCCCTAGGTAAATACTTAGTGGCTTCCTGGTACACCAGGATGAAGTTAAAACTCCTCACAGTGACAAGACCCTGTGTGATCTGCCTTTTCAGCCTTGCCCCACACTTGTCTTGCTTCAGCCCCACTAGTCTCTTTCCTGAATGTCCCAAACTTGTTCCTGCCTCTGGGCCTTTGCACGTGCTATTTTCTCTGCCTGGATTCCTTTTCCTCCAGCTATTCACAGGGATGACTCCTTATCTTTCAGGCCCCAGCTCAGAGAGACCTTCTGGCTAAAATAATCCTCTCTCCTGAGATAGTTTTTATGTCACCTGTCTCTCTTTATTTCCTTCACGGCCCTTATTGCAATCTGATTTTTCTTTATTTTTTAAATCTCTGTTTTGTTCTGCATTGTCTGTCTTCTCTCACTCTTGTCCAGGTTCCACTGGAGCAGGAACATCCCAGTGCTTACACAGTGATGGGAACATAGTAGGCCTGTAATCAGCACATGGTGAAAGAATGAATGAATATATGAATGATGGGTTCTTTAGAGCCTGTTGTATAAATGGAAGCAGAATACAAGAGCACCAGCCAAACTGTGATTTCCTACTGACGTTCCTAGAGATTGGTCATGAAGTTATCACTAGCCAGTATTGTATTGAACGTTCTAGGAGAGTACACTACTTAAAGGAAACAACGTGAGGAAATGCTAGTACTCTGATTGATGGTGTTCTGGAGTTATTAAGTGATGCACCAGTCTCTCCATTCACAGAATTTTTTTAATAGTGTGTTGCTTATAAAATGGTATATACCGTCTGATTCTATTTCCTTTTTTTTTTCTTTTTTAATGTTATTCTAAATGTACAGCAAATGTTAGAGGGATGTTAGCCAGGATTTTCTGGGGCATTAGGGTCATTCTTTTGTTTTTCTTACCTTTATTATCTGATTTTTATAGAGTGAATTTGTAATTTTTAAAAAAACATCCATTGTTCCTGTTGCTTTTCTTTTTAAACACAACAGTGGTGAATCCTTTTGTGGAGCAGAGAATAAACACCATGTTTTGCCTCAATCCAGGTTTTTATACCTTGGTTTACTTGCTTTTTATAAGTCAGCTTTTTGGAGTTTTAGGAGTTTTGTAGAGGTGTTGGTGTTGGTGTCATTGATGCTAATGTTGTCTTAAGAAACATCCCTTCTCATATATGCAGGTGTCCTTCCTGGACTGCCCTGTCTGGAATGCTCTTCTGGTGCGGCGTCCTGGGAAGTTTTGGCCGCCTCTGGGTCTAAAGAGAACTCAGTGTGTTCAGAAAATGACACTTGAGAGCACCCAATGGCATGCTTAAAGTGTGTTGAGTCAGCTGTAAGTTTTGTCAGAGCACACAGCTGGGCCAGAGCGCCGTGTCTTCTCCCGCAGCCTGTGGCACTGAATTCCATCCTAATTCACTCTCGGGGGCGCCTGGAGGATGAAAAGTATCTGGAAACGAACTCATACCCTGGCTGACTGTGCTCACTGCACACCAGTGTGAGAAGCTGAAGTTCAGGCTGCCCTAGAAACTCAGCCAGCTTTGTGCCTCCCTGAGCTGACTTGGGGCACAGGAGAAGGTGCTGGAGAGGGGCAGGGCAGGAGGAACCAAGACTGGCCCTGGAAAATGCCAGGGATGGCTGGCCTCTGGGACCTCGGGAGACTGAGCCTGGGTGCCTGGAATCCTGGGATGCTTAGGGAGAGTGAAGGGGCTGGCGTGGAATGTGGCTGGAAATCCTGAAAAAGAGCCACAGTGTTGGCCAGCAGTGTCATTCTTGTACCCAGTTCTCCCTCACGTCCAGGAGGCTTGGTCCCATTTCCCAACCCTGTGCCCAAGTGGCTCTTTGCTCGTGTTAGTCAGTGTGTGGTGGTGTTCATCACATAGGGAAGCCAGCCTCCTGGCTACCCCCAGCACGGATCCATCTGCAAGACAAATGCGTGTTTTCATTAGGCCCTGTGTAACTAAGGGAGGGAGCGGAGAGCATTACCAGCTCAGCACTCTCGCCTCCCGCCCTAGTCTTGGCCGAGTGGCTTCCATTTCAGCTCCTGCTGTGTTTCCTCAGCTGGATCCTGCTTGGACCTCTCCCTGGGGGTACATTCCAAAAAGCAGGAAGCTGACAAAAATCATTTGAGGAGGGTACAATGGATAACAATGGCCCAGGGAAGCCACAGGCACTCCCCTCTGGAACATTCCTTCCCTGCTTCCCACCACCAGCTTCAGTCAGCCTGGGCTCTGGAGGAAGGAGAGCTTCAGGCATATTTCCTACTCCATGTCAAATCTCAGCCTTGAAATCCTCCTGATTTTAAAATGGGGACAAAACACCCTACCACTTGGGTGCGTTCCCACCTCAGTCGGCTGCTTGTCATGGTCCTTGGACCAAAGTCATCTGCTTGTCATGGCCTGCGTTGAGCGCTTACGGTGTTCAAAGGAGGTGAGGTGAGGCCCACGAGTGCCAGGACTTGAACCAGATCCCTTGCCCCATTCTGCCTGCCCAGGGCTGATACAAGGGCAGGCTCTCATTGGCCGTGAGTTTGGATAGTATTTACTGGCCACACCAGAGACCTGGGTGCATAGGGCGCTCTTTCCCAGTTTCTTGGGGGAACTAATGGAAGAATCTTCATGAGGTTAGTGAAACAAGTCTAGTGATGGCGGCCTTCCCCTCAGGTGTTAGATTTTGAGTGTGAGCACAGGCCTGGGAGCGTGCGTGGTGTCAGCATGAGACGGTGGGAGAGGTGCTACAGGCTGTTCTCTCAGAGCTGTGGAAACAGTTGTCCCCATGTCATCACTGGGGAAGGGGCTCCCACCAGGCCACCCCCACCCATCTGTCCCCTGTGGTGACTTTTGACTCTCACTCTGAGGTGAAGTTCCCGGGTGTGGGGGCTGGGGAGCAGGGAGGGCTGGTTCCCATTGTAGCTCTCCCCAGATGCCAAGTGGCAGCTAGCTCAGCTAATTGGCAAGAAAAGGAGAAGCAAAAATAGTGAAAATCTGTGAATTAATAAAACAGCCTTGAAGCATCCGCCAAAATGTGTGTACAAATCATGAAGTAATTAGAAGTGTGAAGAATTCGATCGGGTTGGCTGTTTCCAAATCCAGCATCTGATTGCGTTAGGAGGCCAAGGGCTGGCAGGCCATGGGGAGTACGAATTCTTTCCATCGAATTTGATCTTGCCTCCCCCAGCTGGGGTTTCTTGAAATCCTTTCAGGGCAGTTTCCTTAGGATCTGCTAGACCTTCTGAAGGCCCTTTAAGCACATGCAACATCTGGGCCCAGTAGCATCTTCTGTTTTAGAATAAGACTTAAAGAGGGGGCGTCTGAGTGGCTCAGTTGGTTAAGTGTCTGCCTTCAGGTCAGGTCATGATCCTGGCGTCCTGGGATCGAGTCCCGCATCTGCCTCCTTGCTCAGTGGGGGAGTCTGCTTCTCCCTCTCCCTCTGCCTCTCCTCCCGCTGGTGCATGCTCTCTCTCTCTCTCTCTCTCTCTCTCATGCTCACTCTCCCTCTCTCTCTCAAATAAATAAATAAAATCTTTAAAAAAAAATAGAGTAAGACTTAAAGGTTTCACAGAGGGCTTTCTGGATTCACGGTCTTATTTAACCGCACTGTCACCAAATATATTTTTTTGAAGATTGATTTATTTATTTTGAGAGGGGGAGGTGAGTGGCGGAGGGGCAGAGGGAGAGAATCCCCAAGCAGACACCACACCAGGTGTGGAGCCCTACACGGGGCTTGATCCCAGGACCCCAACACCATGACCTGAGCCCAAATTAAGAGTCAGCTGCCCAACCGACTGAGCCACCCAGGTGCCCCTCACTGTCACCATGTTATTTTTATGTCAGTGTTTTTCAGGGGAGGAAACCAAGGCCCAGAGAGTAAAGTGATAGAAACCCAACTCTAAGAGCTAATCAGTAACAGAACCAGCGTCTCCTGCGACCCCTCCAGTGTCGCCTTCTCCTACCCCCTCCAATGTCGCCTTCTCCCACCCCCTCCAATGTCGCCTTCTCCCACCCATGTCCTTCCTTTGGACCCTGCACTGCCTCTCGTCAGTGCTAGGTATCTGTGTCTCTTGGTTGTCATGGCTAGCAGCCAACTGCCGTTCTGTTTGCCCATGTTATTAAATGTAGATAAATTGTTCAACCCATTTGTTTGATTAATAAACTAAGGCTTAGGCACAGTTAGCTGTTTGTTGATTTTAATTTCATTTTATATCCAGATGAGACTGGGGAGGAGAAAAAGATCCATTTCCCTTATCTTTTTTGGAAACACTTTACCAGAAGAGATTTCAGAACTTCAGACTAGTGTGGATGGATGGAAACAATGCATGATTAGAGTTTTCATTATTCCGCCTTGTTCTTTCGGGTCCGTGGGGACTTTTTTAAGAGTAGGTGCTCACATTCAGTCCTTCAAGGGAGGGCATTGCTCAGGGCCGGCATGCAGCGTGCTTAGGGTTAGAGATTCTGAGAGCAGAAATCGGAGCAGAATCCTGAGAGAGTCATGTAACGAGCTTGACGTGTGTTGTTAATTCCCCACCCGGTAGCGGAACCTCCTGGGAGACTGAAGTTTACACGGTTTACAGCCAGATTGAGCAAACAACAGTGTGATTAAGTTACACGCATTAGTTGGCTCCATAACCAGAATAGAAATGTACATGTTAATTTGGGATGGAAAGTTTTCAACAAAGCAGTGGCTGCTTGCACAGACTTGTCTCTGGTCCTCAGGTCTGGCCCACAGCAAAGCCCTCTGTGGGAGAGGAGATCGGGGAGTCAGGAGCGGGACTGGCTGTGGAGTTCGAGGGGCCCCG
The DNA here is from genome assembly GCF_017311325.1 of Ursus maritimus. NCBI lineage: Eukaryota > Metazoa > Chordata > Mammalia > Carnivora > Ursidae > Ursus > Ursus maritimus. The sequence continues at coordinate 23,293,304 of NW_024424230.1, read as the reverse complement.
TGCGCAGCAGAGATGTGGGCCCCTTGCTTGGAAAGTATTAAGGATTTCAACACAGCAGAGTGTTAAACCAAGTGCAAGGTCCTTCTGAGTGTGGGCGGGGTACTGGGGGACTGCGCAGGGCAAACACCCTTAAGGTTGGCCCCAATTGAAGTCACTGGAGAAGGGAGGGCTGAGCCGGGGCTCCAGGGTTCTGTGTGCACCACACGCCGCTCGCCTGGAAGGTTGGAGGCAAACGTGATTCAGCTGATCTTCTGGAGCCACTCGGATGCCCCAGCGCCAAGCCAGGTTGCGGGGATTCAGCCGTGAGCAAGCAGGAGCCGCCGGGTCCCTGGTTACGGCCGAGGGCTCTGGCGTCAGACCGTCAGCTCAGAGACTTTGTTTTTTTAATTGAAGTATAATCGACATACAACATCCTATTAGTTTCAGGCATACCATAGTGATTTGATATTTTTATACATTACAAAATGATCCCCATGGTAAGTCTAGTTACCATCTGTCGCCACACGAAGTTATTACAACATTATTGGCTGTATTCCCTGTGTGTACATTGCATCCCCTTTACTTACTTATTTTTTTACTGGAAGTTTGTGCATCTAATCCCCTTCCCCTATTTCATCCCCGACAAGCCCTCTTCTTGCTGGTAACCAACACTGTGTTTCCTGTATGTCTGAGCCTGTTTCTGTTTTGCTTTGTTTGTTTTGTTTTGTGTTTTAGATTCCATGTATAAGTGGAGTCATACAGTATTTGCCTTTCTCTGCCTGACTCATTTCACTTAGCATAATACCTTCTAGGTCCATCCACGTTGTCATGAGTGGCAAAATTTCATTCTTTTTTATGGCTGAATGATATTCCAAGGTGTGTGTGTGTGTGTGTGTGCGCGCGCTCTTGCGAACGTGTGTGTATGTGTGTACAGCAAGTCGCCTTTATTCATCTATCTGACACTTCGGTTGCTTCCATATCTTGGCTGTTGTAAATCACACCATAGTGAACATAGGGGTTCATTCTCTTCCAGTTGGTGTTTTCGTTGCCCTTAGATAATACCCAGAATTAGAATTGCTGGACTGTAAGATAGTTCTATTCCATTTTTAAGGAACCTCCATACTGTTTCTCACAGTCGCTACACCAATTTATATCCCACCAACAGTGGTACGAGGGTTCCCTTTTCTCCACATCATTGCCAACACCTGTTATTTTTTGTCTTTTTGATCGTAGCCAATCTTCCAGGTGGGAGGTGATGTCTCATTGCGGTTTGGGTTTGCATTTCCCTGATGAGCGATGCTGAGCCTCTTTTCATGTGCCTGTTGGCCATCTGTAGGTCTTCTCTGGAGAAATGTCTGTTCCAGTCTTCTGGCCATTATTTTAATCAGGTTGTTTGTTTGTTTTTTTTTTATGTTAAGTTGTGTAAGTTCTTTCTGTATTTTGGATATTAACCCCCAATTGGATGTATGATTTGCAAATATCTCCTCCCATTAGGTACGTTGCATTTTGGTTTTGCCGATGGTTTCCTTTGCTGTGCAATCTACAGATTCAATACAATCCCCATCAAAATAACAATGACATTTGTCACAGAACTGGAACAAGGGATCCTAAAATCTTTATGGAACCACAAAAGACCCCAAATAGCCAGAGCAATCTTGAGAAGAACAAAGCTGGAAGTATCACTATCCCAGATATCTACATGGTACTCTACAAAGCTGTGGTAATGAAAACTGTATGGTCCTGGCACAAAAATAGACACATAGAGCAGTGGAACAGAGTAGAGAGTCCAGAAATAAACCCACACCTACATGGTCAATTAATCTCCAACAAAGGAGGCAGGAATATGCAATGAGGAAAAGACAGTCTCTTCAACAAATGGTGTTGGGAAAATGGGACAGTCACACGCAAAAGAATGAAACTGGACCACTTTCTTACACCATACAGAAAAATAAACTCGAAATGGATTAATGACCTAAATGTAAGAGCTGAAGCCATAAAACTCCTAGAGGAAAACAGATGCAGTAAGTTCTTTGACAGCGATCTAAGCATTATTTTTTGGATCTGTCTCCTCAGGTGAGGACAACACAAGCCAAAATCAACGAGAGGGATCACATCAAACCAAAAAGCTCAGAGAGTTTTAAGAGCTCCACGTAACCTTGTCCTGTTACCTGAGCTGGGTAGTAATAGCCCCCATGTCTGCCGTGAGGACTAAGCAGTTTATCAGGCACATGCAAGTGTCCAGACACATCAGGGGCTTTAGTGAATGTTCGCGAAGACAGGTCAACAGTGATGCATGATGGGAAGCTATGGGAGTGCACAGAGGGGACCAGAGGGCTGGGCTGGGGAAGACCTGCCTGGCTCCCGGCTGTGTTCCTTTCGTCTGGATACTGAGACCTGGAGCTCTTGCACCACAGAGCCCTTTCCTCCTCTCGCTCCCTCTAGGCCAGCCTGTCATCTCCATCCCTGGGGATCCAGAAGTGCCCTGGATGTACGTGCTGACCTGACCTGGCCCCTCTGTCCATAGCAGCCTCTCCTGACCCATCCTCTAAGGTCCTGAATTTCTGCTCTTCTCTGGTCCTGCACCTGCCAGGTTTTCAGTGATTGTGGGTACTATTCACAGCCCTTCCCCATCCGACTGTACCTGCCTTGCTGGCCATGCTCCCTCCTGCCACTCCCTTACGCAGAATCAGCGTCTCTGTCCCATTCCCTCAGCCTCCATATTTGTTTCTGCCACCTGAGAGCCTCGGTTGTGTTTGCAGCTTCAATTCCATTCCACAGACATGGACCGAGTGCCTCTCTTTACATCCCTTCTGGAACAAAGGACAGTTGATCCTCATTATTCACGGGTGTATTGGCTAATTCACCCACCCACTAGTATTTATTTCTAACCACAAAGTCAATGCTCATGGTGCTTTCATGGCTGTTTGTGGACATGTGCAGAACAGAATGGCAGAAAATTCACGTTGCCCGATGTGTGTGTTCGCAGCTGAGACCCAGCAAGGCCGCGCTCTGCCTCCTTGTTGCGGCTCTCCTACTGTGAACAAGCATTCTTTCTGTGGTCTGCTTAATGCCGCTTTTGTGCATTTTTGTGCTTTTGGTTGATGATTTCACTGTTTAAAATGGCCCTGAGTGTAGAGCCGAAGCGCTGTCTGGGATTCCTAAACATAAGGAGGCTGTGATGTGCCCGACAGAGAAAATCCGTGTGTTAGACAAGCCTCCTTCGGGCACGCCTCATCATGCTGTTGACTGTGAGTTCAGTGTGAAGGAGTCACCGGTATGGTGCATCCAGAAAAAGGAAGAGGAAATTCACCCAAATGTATGTGAGGCTGCTCCGTTGTTTTGACCAGCGGCTCAAAGTGACTTAACCCTGTATATTCCCCCGGAGCAGTGGTTCTGTAATCACTAGTTCAGTGTTCATGGAGACTTTAGAGAATATAACTACATGCATACTAAGGATCAACTTTACCAAAAAAAAAAAAAAAAAAAAAAGGCAGAGTTTCTGCTAAGTGCTGGACATCATTCAGACCCCTCTGGTGCTTTGTGGCTTCCTGCTTGAGCCAGACCAGTGCTTTCTCTGTCCCATGAGCTCATTTTGCATCCGTGTCTGCCTATTTTATTTGAGGCTCCATCAGACCCTGCCTTCTGATGCCCCTTAGTTGTCATTTTAACTCTCCTGTGGCCCCTGGAGGGGCAGTGAAGTCCTCTCGGAGCAAAGAACCGTTGACTGTCACAGTGTCCTTCTTGGGGAGGGAGGCAGTGAGGAGGCGCTAAAGCCCAGGCTGGAGAAATTGCTTGAATGGAACGGGCTTGCAGGTGATCGTAATACAACAACCTGTGTCAGCAAGACGGGCCTCAGAGCACCTACCCCCTCGGGGATGTTGTGAGACTCGAGATGTTTGTAAAAGCCCAAAGTGAACTTTGAAAGTGCCATGTAAGTTAGTTGCTCTTTGGTGTGGACATCTGTGGGTGGCCTCGTGAAGAAGGGATCATGGTGGGGGAGGGGCGGGTGCTGCTGGTTATCTCCAGGCCAGTAGGGCCTGGTGTGGCTTGGAGGGGCTTGCTTGTCAGCCAGGACCCCACCGTGTCAAACCCACCAAGTATTTCGTGCTGCTGAGGGAAGAAAGTGAGGCTGCAGATGGCCCTGGGTTAGATGTCCTCGAGGCTAACTGGGACTGCTTCTCCTCTTGGCACCGGCTGTGTGTTTTCCCGTCAATTGTCGTAGGACCCAGAGTAGTAAAGGCTGGGGGCGTCCCTGCCCAGTTACTGTCGGGAATCTCAAGAGCCAGTAGTAGGCTGCCTTGGTGGGCTGCAGAGCACGGATGCCTGTGTTCTATTCATTTGGGAGAAGCAAAGTTTTTTTTCTGGTTTGTCAGACTCTACCATCCCTGGTATTTCCCTTTGGAATGAGTCACTTCGGTGTCCCCTGTGCCTGTGGTATTTCCCTCACCCGCTTCTCCGGGATTCTTTCACATTCTGTCATCTTCTGTCTCTCACTGTGGATGTTTGTGAATAATATTAAGCATCTTCTGGACTTTAATCATTCCCTGAGCACAGAGACTGGGTCTGGTTTGGTTTTTTATATGTATCACTGTGCTTAGCACAATACCCAGGGTGTCATAGATTTATTATTATTATTATTATTATTATTATTATTATTATTATTACCTATTGAACTGATGGAATAATTTCATGAAAGCATTAACAGGCCATAGTTCTACACCTGGGTCTCTGGGGCAATAAGGAAGAGGATGTGTCTAACGCACACTCTTCACCTGTCCCAGGCGTCTCTGTGGCAGAGAAGAATCAGCTCAGCTCTTCTCTATTCTGTGGAGAGGGAAGAGGCAGGTTGTGACATGGAGGGGTGGGAAGGACACAAGGAAGTCCTTCTCGAGTCTAGAAAATCCTCGAGGGCACTGGGGGATCCCTTTCCCTGGAAATCTTTAGGGAAAAGTGACCTCCATGTGTCTGGAATTGTTGCCTGGAGACAGCGGCCTGCCTGGGATGGGACAGCTTCTCAGGCAGCCATGACTGAGCCCAGTCAGATGGGTCTGAAGAGGTCCTGCTTCTCTAGCAGTGAGCAAGTACCCTAGTCACTTAAATAGCATAACGCACACTGGCTCAGAGAATGTTCTAGTGCCTCTCTAGTATGCTTGATAACGTGGGCTTCTGAGGGTTTGATTCTTGTCAGTGGCCTTCCTTTGTTTAATGGCTTATCAGGCCAAGACACTTGGGCATGATGCTGCCAGATTAATCGCACTGAGACTCCTTGATCCTATCCCTCAGAAACCCTGAGTGGCTTCACACTGACTAAGGGATAAAATCTAACATCTGTAACTCTTAACTTTAAAGTCCTTGAGGTCAGGGACTGCACTGGGTACTGCTCGCGAGTCTCCTCAGGACAGTTGATACGGCCCGTGATGAAATGCCAAGTGGACTTGATTGTGTTTATGGTCACTTCTGGAGAATCGCAACACTGGAATTGCCTGTTAGCCACTTCTCCATCCTACGGGGGAGCGCAGTCCCCCACATTCACGGCGGGGCGTTGCAATGTTTATAATGACATGAGGGCGTTAGGAAGAACTCGGGGAGCCCTGGGCAGTAAACATACAGTCTGAGTTGGGGGCAGGGGTGGGGGGAGACAGTATTCAAGGTTGAAGTTCAGGATTTGTTTTTGCCAGACGCCTGCCACTCCCGGACGGACCCGCCTTTTTGTGTCTCCCAGAAGCATCATTTCTCTCTTTTCCAAATAGGCTTAAGAATCCCGGGCGCCTCCCTTCCCACCAGCCTGCGGTGGAGATGAGCGGGAATGTTCTGAGCTGTGCTGGGCGCTGCTCCTGAACGGGGTGTGGTGTATGCACCTGGCACACTCATTGGAGTGTTGTTTGCCTGGCACAGGCACCTTTTTTTCAGCCTGGCTGTCAGGTTTGTTTCTTTCCAGGAAAATTGTGGAACGTGTGCTCTCAGACTGAGTTCAAGGGCAAGATGAGTTCAATTCTGGGAGGGAGAACTCTGAGCGGTCCATTGTCCTGACTTGGAAAGAGGAGTAAAACACGAAATACTTCTTGCTTCTCTAATATTTCTTGGCGTTTATTTTGTTCCTTGATTATTAGCATGGATTACATCTTGCCTTGTGTTCTGTTTGACTTATCTTGTATCTGAGAGCATCAGCTCTTAGAGAAGGGATCATCTGTCATCCATTTTTCATTCTCCCACAGGAGTAAGAGGTGTGTTTCTATGTATTGTGGAAGAAACTCTATAATCTGAGACAGCCAGGCTCAGCTCTTAATAAGGGAGCCAGGGGACAAGTAGGAACCAGGAATTACTAAGGATGAATATATTTTGATTTAATATCCAGATAATAGTATTCCTATTATATCCCATGCTTTAGTTTTTCTGTTCTACATCCTTAAGGCCTAAGGTCCTGAGTCTCGCTGCTTCCCCTTTCTATGGGATTAGACGCGGGCCCCCCTGGGTCTCGCAAGCTGCAGGGTTCTCAGCCCTGACTGCACTCTAGAATCCCCAGGGGAGCCCATAAACACCCAATTAACCGCGACTCCTGCAGATGGGATCCGGGCATCCGTGGTTGCCAGACTCCCAGGTGAGTCCGAGGCTGAGCACAAGCCACTTGAGGGCAGGGAGTCTGTTTTGTTCCTTGTTTTTTTTTTGCCAGGGCCTCCTAGAGCCCTTGGCACAGGGTGAGTACTCTGCAAACGTCAGGGCCTCCTATCCGTATCTCTTTGTGCAGCTCACGTCGCTTCAGACAGTGTGATTCTCAGACCCAGCCCGGAGCCATCCCTCATCCAGGGATCCCTGTCTCAGTGTCTACCTCCCTGTCTGTCGGGTAGTCCCAGCCAGAACCTTGGGTTCGCCTGGGATCCCCTCGCCTTCCCTCCCCCACATTCCAGGTCTTCGCGGCGTGTGATGTCTTGACGTACAAAGTAGCTCTCATGTCTGGTTTGTTTCCCTGCTTAGCGGCACGTCCTGATCCAGCGTGCCAGGATCAGGGCCCTGGACTACTTCCGAAGCTCCCCAGCCCGGCTGCCTACGTACAGCCTCGCCCCGCCAGTCCATTCTCCACACCGTAGTCCTCTCTGCAAATACGAACGTGAGCTCATGGTCTCTTGATTAAAACCCCCCAGCGACTACTGCTGCTGTTAGGAGAACACCCTCCTCAGTCTGGTGGACAGGGCCCCGTGGGCTGGTCCAGGCCTGAACGCCTGGCTGCCTTTGCAGAACAGCCCCACACTCCTTTGGTCCTGGAGCTCCATGAGCAGGTGTGACTGCCGGCTTCTCTTGTCCCCTCTTCTCTTCCGCAGGGGCTGCCCCTTCTGCCTGAGCCCCCTAGAATGGTTCATAACAGCACAGTCACGCACCGCATTCTGCATGGCATGTCTGCTTTGCCCTCTTTTCAGCAAACTCCTAAAGTTCTATTAATACCCACATCCATCCATTGCTCTTCTAGGAGAATCTTTGGATGTGTCGTAACCTCCTTAATTTGGGGGGTTTTGACCTAAGGTGTATCCTTTGTCCTGTCCTTGGGCCCATAAGGATTTTCAGGAGTTGCTCTTTTTTGTTTCGAATCCCATGCCTATGCCTTAGTGTCCTGGGTCACTTTCACTCGCAGCGATGCTCAGAGGTGGCTGGGTGCCGAGTGTGAGTGTGTCTGTGTGCAGATGAGAACCCGGGGCTGACGGTCACGGCCCCCTTGCCCACCGCAGCCTCCCGATTGCCTTTACTCCACTGCATGCCCTGCTGTCACTGTAAACGCCACCAGAAACTAAACCTTGCAGCCCCTCATTTGTTTCAGTGAGCCTCTGCCGAACAATGGGCAGAACATTGGAGAAGAACCCGATTACCTGGTTTTGTGATCTTCTAACACACTCTCATGTCTGGGCCTCACTTTCCTGATTTTATAAAATGAGAACTTTGGATGAGATTATTAAGGATCTTTCAGTACTAATTATCATGATAGTAAAAATAATGGGAATAGTAATAATGTCAGCTAATGTTTATGGGGCACTTGCCATGGGTCAGTGCTAAGTATTTTACATTGTCTAGGAAAAAATGCGGTGTTTTTCCTTTATTGTTAGTCAACACTTCCAAAGCCAGATGGGGGGAAGGGGTTTCTTCCACACTGACCGATTCTGTAACACCAGTGGGGTGTCCTACAGTTCAGTTCAATTCTGACACCATCCACCTGGAGCTAGGGTCAGATTGCATAGGTTAAGGGCTCGGTCGCACAAGACCACCCCCGCTCCAGACACCCGGTCCAGGCCAGCTTGTCACCTGTGCTCCTGAACGCTGGTTGTCAGCCAGAAGTTCCCATGTCTCCCTACTTGGGTCCCGTTAAGTCTCTAAGAGCAGCTGATTTCTGCTAGTACAAAGGCTAGTCAAGGGTATGAATGAACAGCCAAATGAAAAGATACCTAGAAGGGGGTCTGGAAGGGTCCTGAACATAGGAGCACCTGTGCCTGTGGAGTTGGCCGTACACCAGCCTCTGACACATGGCTGTGTTCTTGTTCACCAACGTGGAAGTGCTCCGAACCCCATACTTGGGGGATCTTTATGGAAGCTTCATCACGTAGGCACGATCCATCATTAACTCCACTTCTGGCTCCCTTCCCCTCTCTGGAGAACGGGGGTGGGGGGTTGGGGCGGGGGTTGAAAGCTCTAAGCCTCTAATCATGGCCTGGTTTTGCTGGTGACCAGCTCCCATTCAGGACCCCACCAAGAGTTGCCTCATTAGAATAAAAGACGCGCCTGTCACTCAGGAAATTACGAGGGTTTTAAGAGTCCTACATCAGGAATTAGGATCAAAGACCAAATATTAACAGGAACTGGGTGCAGAGACCAGTGTATGTATTTCCTATTATTTCACATGTTTATAGCTCATTTTAAAATTCTTTAATCCCCTCGACAAGCATACAAAATAAGGATTTCTGTGGCTCCATTTTATAGATGTTGAAACTGAGGCACAAGTGAAGCGTAGCAACTCGCTCAAAACCACAGAGCCAGGAAGTGACGGAGCTGGGATTCAAACCCAGGAACACTGGCTCCGGAGTCCCCACTCTTCACCAGCTAGAGGAGAAGACAGAGACTGGGCTTTGGAGTCAAACAGATCTAGTTTGAGGACTGACTGTCACGTACCAGCTGTGTGGCCCCAGCCAGGCTACTTCGGTACACCTGTTTTCCTGTATGTGACATAGGAATAAGACCTGCATCAGGATGTATGGGTTTGCTTGAGATGCCATAACAAAGTATTTCCTCACTGTTCTGGAGGCTACAAGTTCAAGGTCAAGATGTCAGCAGGGTTGGTTTCTCTTGAAGCCTCTCCCTGGGCTTCAAATGGCCATTTGCTGCATTCCCATGTGATCTTTCCTCTGTGCTCGTGCACATCTGTGTCCTAACCTCCTGTTCTTAAAAGGACACAAATCATATCCGGTTAGGACCCACCCAGAAGGACTTAATGACCTCTTTAAAGACCCTGTCTCCAAATACAGTCACATTCTGAGGCACTGGAGGGTTAGGACTTGAACTTATGAATGAGGAGGGAGGAGACACATTTCAGCCCATCACAGGAGAGTTCGTGGATCTTCGAGGACATTGTGTTCTGTAAAGTGCCTGACCTGGTGTAGGCACTCTGTTAATTCAGGGTCCTTCCGCTCTCTGACAGTTCTGACTTCGTATCCATCCCTTTATTCCTGGGTGATGATGAAATGTGATGCTGTTGGCAACAGCCGAGTGAGCACTGAGTGGAATCTGTCTGTTTGGCAGCTATTTCCAGAGTGGAAAAAAAAAAAAATCTCTCTCTCATTTTAGATCACTTGTGGCATGGTTTATGTTCCTTGAGTGAACACTGGAGGCCTTGAAGTCTTAGAAAAATATTATGATAAATCACAATCCTTCAAACTTGCATGACATATTTTATACAAGACTGTTAGCCTGCCTTTCACATGTGAATTTATCCTTCTGCCCCAAGTTAGGCAGCATCCTGTTCCCCTTGCAGTGGAAGAGCTGACGCATTAGCACTTCTCATACAGACAACGAGGACAGGCACCCTTCTGCTGTACCCCCGAAGCTTCCTGTGTTTACTTCTGGCCTCCTCTTCCTTCCTGGGAGCCCACCTTTCCAAAGTCACAGAAGGTAAAGGTGAGCTACCGGAGAGGAGCCAGGAGCGTGGAAACATGACTTGAGTGCTGTTGAGTTCATGGAGATGCCCTAGCATGGTGACGTGGACATGGAAAGAAAGTAGGAGCCTTTTTAGAGAGAGATGAAGTCCTGGAAAGAAGAACCGAGAATCTATAATGGTCAGAGCAGCTGCTGCTGACCGAGTGCCCGTCAGGTGCCAGGCGCTAAGCAAAGCTCCTTACGTGCACGATCTGCAACCTTTATACCACCCTGAGAGAAGCTTCAAGATCCCTCCTCTTCGGACAAGCAGCTGAGGCTCCGAGATGCTGAACAACTCACTTGTAACTCGCAGAGCCAGCAGCCAAAGCCAGGACTGCTTGTCTGCGGACCTGTGCAGAGGAGGAGACCCGCTCGGGCTGCTGCGGGCAAGCCTGGCAGAGTCACAGATGTGGTGATGGGTGGGGGAGCGCAGCTGCCTCCCAAAGCAGATGGGAGTGCCCTGATGCCCAGACCCGAAGTGACATTGCCCCTTCAGCTCTCCGGGGAATGGAGGAAAACAAGGCTCAACCTTGGCCTGCAGGTAGAAGTAGCCCTGAAGAGAAGAAAGTTATTCCCTAAGGGCTGGTGCCAAGCTTGATAACTGGAAATGAAAGTGAACCTGGAAAGCAGACATTTTTAAACGTGAGCCGAATCAGCTAAAGCCTGAGATAGGAATTTGTCATCTGCTTTTTCCGTGTGGAGTTTGTACCCCGAAGGACTCGATTCCAGAGTTGTTGGTTTGAGTGGGCTCTGAGAGTTTGGTGTTCTATTAAGGGAGGTTGGGGGGAAATGGGGAGAAAAATGTAATCTTAATGTCAAACCACCATTCCTTTATTAATTTTTTTTCTGGTTGTGAAATTATGGTCACAGAAAACAGAGAAAATAATAAAGGAAAAAAAATATCTCTAATCTACCACTTGCAGATAACCATCAAAATGTGAAAGACTACCCTTCCAGTATCTTAAGGTAAAAAGGGGATCGTACCTGGCATCATTAGTAACCTTTGATCACTTAGGGCTATATCATGCACGTTTTCCAGTATCTTTAAATGTCCTTCTCACCTTCTCCCCCATTGGGTGATAAACCATAATCTTATTAGTCCTTCCCATTTGGGCATCAGGAGGGTTGAGAGTTCCTTCCCTTGATTAGCTCACCTGGTAGGATATCCCTTTAGGAACCTCCCAACAGCAGAATGGGGTGTCTAGTTTGGGAAATCTATGCTATTTATATACAGCTCACTCTGTTAATAGTCCTTACCTCTAATAATAATTATCTCTATCTAATATCAATGTTCAGTATCTCTAATATCAACCAACAGTGGTCTGAACAGCATCAGTGTCTGGCGTTTATGGCCACGGCACATTCTTTCGTCTCCCTAATAGAAGCAGTTCACATGTGTCACAAACCTTTTGTTCTGGAAATGAATATTAGAGGAAAAGGATTCACCTGGGGACGGTGGGCGCAGCCCAATGTTATTTATATTCATCCACGTATGTATGTGATCTTTACGCACGCACCTGTGTCAGAGCAAAAAGGCAGGTGCCCCAAAGCACCACACTAGGACTAGCAAAGTGCCTGTAGCCATGAGATGTTGTGAAGGAAGTTGACGGTCAGAGATGTACTATGAAATGGCCTTTTTACCCCCTTGGGGTCCACACTAGCAGTGTGGCCATTCAGGGGCCGTGCTCTGCCACCTAGGGTGTCACGCTAAGGAAGCTTGAGTTTGTACCCCAATCTCCATGAATTCTGGTTCTCAGGACATTCTTTTTGCTTACAGAAAAGTCGTATAAATGACCTGGCCATAGGAGCAGGAATTGTGGCTACTTTCAGCTCACCCTTTGGCCTCTTTGGCCTTAATACACACACACACACGCTTTCTCTCTCTCTGTCTCTCTCTCTCTCTCTCTTTCTCTCTCTCTCCATAACCCATGTGTTAGTAGCTGAACATCCAGAGAAGAGGGGACGATGTCCACACTGATGGAGCAAACTTCTATGAATGTATCTAAAAAAGAAAAAGGCTAATGTCCTGTAGCACATGAAAATTACTTGCAAATTCATAAATCAGTGTTTTTTTTTAACTTTGCTATTGCCCCAAATTATTATTTGTCAATTTCAGGAGAGTGATATGAGCTGCCACCTGAAAAAAAAAATGTTGGTTGAGTGGGAAGTCCAGTTTGTGACACAAAATCAGACTCTGTTCTTCATCTTTTCACTAGTCATGAGTTCACAGAAGACCCTGGAGGAGCCACTTCCCGTAAAAAAAAAACCCTTAAAGCATCCCCTCTCTGACACATGGAACATAGGAAGTGGTGGGGACATACAATCGGGAGAAATTGGTTGTAATCTCACTCTGTTACCACATCCCTGTGTGGGATTTGGATAAGTCTCCCCACCTTTTTTGGACCTTGATTTCCTCATCTGTAAAAAAGATCATATAGATTTGTAGTTTTTAACTTGGGTCTGAGAAGTGCTTTGCTGTTCTGTAGATAATTGATTTGAACTTACTTTAAAGTATATTTTTAATTTCTTTTAAGAATTATAACCAAAAAAACCCCACCCCACACTCAAATGGGTTGTTTCTCAAATTTTAACATATTGAAACTCTCAATGTGTTAATCTTATTTTTAGCTCATCTGAAAGTTTATTCTGACATCTTTTTTAAACTTAAAAATAACTTGAGGTTGTCAGTGTGAAATATTTAAAAAAAAGCTGCTACACATTTGCCCGAACTTCTCTCTGGGACTCTGGATTTTCTCAATAATATACAATTAAAATTTAGCAATACACTGAATAAGTATTAACATATTAATCAAGTTCAGTGTTCTCACTGATTGTCTTTATAATTAAATGGTTAGAATTTTACTAAAAATGGAGTAAATTAAACAGCATAGTCCAGTGTCTGTCTGTCCTCTAAGTGTTCCGTAATTACTAGCAGTTCTCCACTGTGTGTATTTGGTTTCCTGTAAGATTTGTTTTTAATATTCTAATTAATATATTAAAATATTAATATTTTAATATTTGATATTCTGCAACACTACCTCTGAGAACCCTTCAGACTTGATATTCTATATAAATAACATTTTTACATGTAAAACAAAATATATTCGTGACCCTCCAGACATAATCGTATATGCTAACGACCATTAATGACTTTCGTAAAAGACAGAGGATTAAAATAATAAAATAAGTAAATGATACCCATTATAGAAGAAATGTAAGCAGTATCCTAATTAATGAATTTACTAATTACTTTTCCCGCTGTTTGGCTGCTGTTTGGCCATCAGCTGAAACACACTATTGTGTATTTGGGAGAAGACTGGAAAGTTAGCCTACGTACCAGAAGAATTCTACCCCAGAGCACTTTAGGGAATAAGTTTCGGGTGATTGCTCAATTCATCATTCTAAATTAAATTACTAAGAATGACTCCAGACTTGGTTTAGAAAAACTTTGCTGGTATACACATTTCGCCTTCCTTCCTTTATTTTATAAAAAAAACACCCAACACATTTAGCGAAGAAAAGCTTCAAGAAATTGCCTAAACCCAAGTAGTCAGGATTATCAGGAAGTTGTTTTCAGGAGCACATTTACCCTGTAATGTAAATACAGTGAAGCATTGTGTAGAATGCCTTTTTAAGGCTGGGGTCCCTGGGCAGGACAGATGGCCGTCATTTGATTACCGTTTCTTCTTTTTCAGGAGTCAGATGGTGCTGGGTATCTAACATAGCATGGATTGTTGTAATGGATTCAACATACAGCACTCAAAATTCCAGTAGGCTCTCTTGACTAACACTGCCAGGGGTAATCAGTCAGTCTCAGTCCACCCTTTGCCTTGGGAAAGGGGGTGTCGGCTCATTCTTTTTTTTTATGCTGAATAATATTCCACTGTGCAGATGTACCAGTTTATCCACTTACTTACTGAAGGATGACTTGGTTCCTTCCAGATTTTGGCAGCTTGAATAAGCTGCTGTAAACATCCATGCACAGGTTTTTGTGTGACTGTCAGTTTTCAACTCCTTGGGATAAATACCAGGAAGCAGGATTGCTGGATCACAGGATAGGAATATGTTGAGTTTTGTAAGAAACTACCAAACCGTCTTCCCAAGTGGCCGTACCGTTATGCATTGCCACTGGCAATGCAGGGGAGTTCCTGTTGCTCCACGTCCTCTCCAGCATTTGGTGTCATCAGTGTTCCAGATTTTGGCCATTCTATTGAGTGTATAGTGGTGGTTTTAATTTGTGTTTCCCTAACAGCAGATGATGTGGAACATCCTTTCATATGCTTCTTTTTCATCTGTGTACCTTCTTTGGTGAGGTGTCTGTTAATGTCTTTGGGCCATTTTTTAATCAGGTCATTCACCAATGTGTCTTTTGCAAGTATTTTCTTCCAGTCTGCGGCTTACCATATTCTCTTGAGGCATCGGGATTTTAAATGGGTTCTAATGTGCAACTGAGTTTGAGAATCAGTGGGTTAAGATGTCAAGGGCACCTGAAGAAGGTGAGGATGACAGTGGGGTGGGCGGCGAGGGAAAAGCCCAGTCACTGACAAGGGGCACAGACTCTCCAAAGCTGGTTCCTAGGCCACTGTCACAGAGGTGCCCTCTTTCCTTCCCAGAAGCAGGACTTGAGACGGGGTCTTTCCCTGCATCTCTGGAGCTGGGACCAGGGGCCTGCAAATAAGTAGGTGGCTCCTTGGTCTTTCTACTTTTAATCAACACAAGCCATGGGTTTTTTTAAAAAAAAAAGTTCAGAAGAAACCTATATTGAAAAGCTGTCATCTTCTGTCTCATTCCTGACCCCGAACTTTCAAACATTGCTCTTTTTAGTTGTCATTGTTGGTTAGTTCCGTATCTCTAAATAATACCCTTTACCCACTTTTCCTGTGGTTCCTTGTTGCTAGTATGGCTCATTTTGCTGCTGTTGTTTAAGAAAAAAGGAACAAGAGAGAGGAGTAATGTAAGTAGGGCTGGCAAATCTGCTTGCATTAAACAATCTGATATTATGTTACACATTTATTTTTTTGGTGAACCCTTAATACCTTCCTCATTACAAAGAAGCGTGGTGGCCAGTGGTGGTCAGCATCTTTATTTGATTTTGATAGTAATCATCATTTCTAAAAAGAGCTCATATTTATTATCCTTTAACTTCAAGTGCTTCTATTCATTACCTGTCCTTTCTCTTTCCATTGGTTTTCANCAGGATCTCTCAGTTTAGGATGAGAAAATTCTATTTCTTCTGCCTTCCTTCCTTCTCCCCTTCCACCTCCCTGACAACCTCTCTACTGAATCTTTTCTTTTACGTGTCCAAGTTGAGGACATCTGTCTTGTTTGTGGCATGTTTACTTGTAGATTGATTCTAAAAGTTGAAAACTAATGAATAGCATTTACATTATGAATTTGTAAAAACAAACCAAAACCCAAACCAAAACCAAACACCTGTCCTAACTCGTCCCATCCTTTATTCACTATTACACCTCCACAATGTCCTCTCAGAACTTGTGGCTGAGGAAAGATTTGAAGGCTTAGACACATAGGGTTTAAAGAAAAGGGTGGGAAGGGGAGGGAGGCAGGAACTGCCTACTTTTCTACACACAGACACGCTCCCGTTTCATATGCAAACTTTCAAGTAATTCCACAGTTTGGGTCCCTCCCACCTGGCTTGTGGACCACAACCTGGGCCCTCTCCAGGGGTCTGGGGAGCCGCCTTCTCATCTGCCCCTCTCTGCTCCTGCCCTCCACCCTCACTGTGCGTCCTGGGCTGAGACTCCCAAATTCCCAACCTTTCAGAAAGGTCTTCCAGTTGTTCCCTTCCTATTCCCTTCATTGTTACGGTTTATGTTGATTTAAAGACCCCCTTACTATCATTTTAATGCCTTCCAAGTGGGAGGGGAGGTGCATGCCTGATTGGTCCACATCTTAGGACAACACCTGAGTTGCCTCCCTCTCTCTCTGCAGCTACCACCGGCAGGACGTGAGTGCCAGAAGCTTTGGGATTTGTGCACTGGATAGGAGACCTTGCTTAGATAACTTTGCACTTGGGTGGAGGGAAGAGCAGAATATGATAGTGTAAAACAATGTCCACGTTTGGTTGCCTTGGTAACCCTCCCACTGTAAATCCCACCTGGGGAGGTTGAGGGAGAAGAGGAGAGCTGCTGTCAGCAGGTCTGGTGGGGGGATTGATGAGGTGGGAGAAGGGAAGGTGATCACCGGATTGGAACCGCTCAGGAGCTAGGATCAGCTAGGTGGCTGGGAACAAAGTGACATCTGTCACTGGTATCCAGAGGGCCCCAGACTTGTTCAGTCATGCAAGCAAAAGACCTGGGAGTTGTTTGAGCAGGGAGAACAGACAGCAGCGCTTTTGGGGGTGGGGTGCTCCTCTAATTACATTATCCTTCACCCCACTGCTCAGTAGGGCCCCTTGACCATCTCTTCTCCTTTTTCTCAGCAGCCCAAGAAATGACCTCCATGGCGTCATTTTTAAGGTGCCAGGAACCGTTCCCCCAAATAGAGTGATGCCCAACCTTTCCCAGCCAGGGCCCAAGTTCATATTCCATGGTTAGAGACAAGGCCTAAAACAGATCTCCTGGTGGGAGGCGCTAACGGGAAAGAGTACGAATGTCTGAAAAGCAGAGAGGACACTGCAGAGAAAGAAAAAGAACAAAAAATGACCTCAGGTAGAGGTTTCTTCACCCTTTGCCTAAGACGGGCTGTTCCCCCATCTTGTCACCCACTTGCACCCCTGTCCTCTTTTCTAAACTCCCAAGTGGCCCTTCTGAGGGGATACTGTTCCGAGTTGCAAGGGAGGGTAAGGGATGGGGTGTGGATTAGCAGAGGAGAGCCATCTGAGGGAAGTTGGGGGCAGTGGGAGAGAAGGGCAGGAAGGGTGTGGCCGGGAAAGAGTGGGAGGGATGAATGACAGAAGGTAGGATGTGGCAAAAACCCACAGAGCTGGAAGGTGAGATGCTTTCTGCTGAACCCTGAAAGCTGTGGGAGTAAAGACAAGGGATAGATGCCAATTCAAAATGGCCCCAGAATGTGGCAGAGCCATAAGCTTTGGGTCGGCAGAGACTTTGCTGTGTTGGGGTGGGAGGAGGGGTGGGCCTGGGAGAATCCACGCCGGATCTGGCTCTCGTGTGGTGATTAAACACTACATAGAGATACCTGACATGAGCAGCAGCAGCCAGTTCTCTTTTGTGGGTTTTCCTACAACAAACCCATTAATCTGATTGCTGTCTCTGGTCCCAAACGGAAGCAGAAGGAGGTCCAAGGCAATCCCTCGTCAAGGGGCACAGGGCAAGCTAATGGCAGTTGAGCGGTGTCACTTGGCACACCAGCCCCATAGTCTGATTGCCAGGACAGCTCATAGCAAGTGTCCTGGGCATTCGGTTCACTCGGGCAGCATGGCCTAATGGTCAGAGCGTGGAGTCTGGAGGCGCACTGCTGGGGTTTGAAGCCCAGCTCTGCCACTTCCAGCTGGGTACGCTTGGCTGGGTTCCTCCACTATCAGTCTGTGTTCCATTCCCGGCTTGTAAGATGCGTCCCACTCCTGCCCTGTGAAGTTAAATGGCGTAAAGCACGTTGTTACCTGTTATTACGTAGCGTTGTTATTAGTTAGGGTGGTTGTTGGTCAGTGTTGCTGTTACTCAGGAAGGGCTAACATCAGTGATGGTTACTTCAGCAATCCCTCGTACGCTGCTTTTGCCTTACGTACTACCTTCAGGGCTGTTGGTTTTAATTCTCTCAAAAGCCCCGTGGGATAAACATAGGAGGCCTAGTATTCTGGTTAACAGGGGAGGAAACTGAGGCTCAAGGTCACTTCATCTGTAGGTGGCAGAGGTCAGGTGTGAACCCAGAGTTCTGTTCCTAAGCCAGAGGTTCTCTGCTCCACGGCTCCTTCCCAGCTCCTTCTCCCAGAGATCTCATTCCCCCAACCAAGGGCAAGGCAGTCCCTGAAGCCTCCCTCTGTGGGAGACTCTGCCTTGTTCCAGGAAGTTCCAACAAATCTCAGGAGGCTCTTCATAAAAAATTGATGAGAGGGCTGCAGGGATCGTTTACCCATGGCTGTTTGCTGATGGCCAGTGTGCCTTGCTCTGCTCTGCACCTGTGTCCTCTGCACCTGGGAGCACACCTGGAGCTGGCTGGCCAGAGTGAGGGGTCCCCCTGGGAGCAGGGAATGGAGCAGGGTGGGCTGCCTCAATGAGGCCTGAGCCCACCAGCCCAGCTTGGACCAGCCGAGCATGGACAAGGTGGAACCGTGGGCCGTGGGTTTGTGTGGGGGGTGTCAGAGCACCTGCAGGGGACCTCCCTCCCGGGCGTGAGGCTGCTTCAGACCAGGGGCTGCTTCCTCCTCATCACGCTGTGCAGCCTCCTCTTCTACCCCGGCCTCATCTCCCCCCATGCCTCCTGTGGGCCAGCAGATCCCTCCTCCCCGACCGTCTCTTTTCCTCCAGCATCACACACTTCTCAGGGCTTTTCATGGCTCTGACACCACCCGTTCTCTGCATCTCCCCCCTTCACCTCCTGGGGAGCCTCTATACTGCTGCAAGTCTCTGTGTAAACATCATTTCCCCAGAGTAATTGTCTCCTTGTCCCCCCGGGCTCCTGGCATCCTGCACTTCCCCCTCATACATTTATCACAGTTCTGATCACGCACAGGCGCTGTGTGTGCCATTATTTGTGTCACATCTGCCCCTCTGCCCCTGGACTGTGAGTTGCATGGGGCCCCTGCAGCCCCACTGCCTGGTACACAGCGAGGCTCAGTAAATATTACATGAAAGTATTAAATATTAAATAATACTACATGCAAATACTTTGGACAGTGGAAAGTTGCTTTGCAGATGAGTTTTCATCTTGATTTTATTGCTATCCATGGGGCGACCAAACAATAAAAGAGCTGTCTACAGCAGCTGAGGCTTCCAGAAGAATCGGGCTAAACAGTTTATAAGGAGATGTCTCAGCTGCACGTTCTTTTCGGTGTGGCTGTTGTTAGAGAAGGGAGGTAGGCAAGTGAGCCCGAGGAGGTGGCCCGTACCCGGTCTCAGTAAACAACCTGTATTTAGCATCCTGAGTTTGTCAGGGATGATCTGAAAGCTTGGGAAAAACAGCAAGAGATGAGCGCCCGAGGGAACGGTGTGCAGTCGCTCTCGGGATTTATTTTTGCTGAAGCTAGGCTGTTCCCACCGTGTCGATGATGCCCTGCCGTGGGTGATGCCCAGGGGAATGTGTGCTTACCAGGATTCTGCCAGCAAAATCCCTCCTCTGATCCCACTTTCTCTCCGTTAAGCTGGACGCTCTCCAGAGCTCCTAGGAAATCTGCTTGCTGCCTCTGCAGATCTGCTCAGCCTCCCCCGACCTCACCGTCCCTGCACCCTTGCCGCAGTCCTGAGGGCTGCCCCACCGTAGTCGGGAGGCCCAGCCTGGCCTGCGGGGGTTGTACCATTCCACATAAACACCCTGCTCGTGTCCTGGGGAGCTGGCCATGTTTCTACCAGCAGGTCACACTCTCCAGGGGCACGCGCCTTTATGGATCACTTCTGCCAAGCATCTCTTTTTTCCACCGTCAAGTCCCTAGCCCCATTCCCTCCCCCTGCCCTCGCTGGTTCATCAACTGTTTCCTTAGCACCTGCTGTAGGCCAGGACCTGTATAGGGCAGGGCTATACAGGGGACCCAGGCACTAGGCTCTTGCCCTCGGAATTCCCAGTCCAGGGGGAAGGAAGACTCACAGAGAGGTAGAATCCCGTGGGACAGCTGCTGGAGGCATATGCCTTGTGCTCCTTGAGCTCAGAGATGGGGAAGTTCGCTCCGAGCGGGGCAGGGTGACATTTGAGCACGTGTAGGGTTGTTCCGGGAACACAGTGACGATAGTGTCATCAGCAGATGGGCCACATGTGCCTGGGATGGGGTGACTCAGGGATGATCACCCCAGTCTGCAGTGTGGGGTGCGGTTTATGGAAAGCAGTTGGACAGAAGTGGAAAGACAGTTGGAGGTCTGATGTGAGACTGTGCGAGGTGCTTGGGTTTAGTCTCTGGGCAGTGGAGAGCTGTTAAAAAAATATTTTAAACCAGGGGACTAAAGCGATCAGATGTATTTTAGAATATTGGAAGCAGAAAGGGGATGGGTAGGGGGGAGCACAGGGAGTGGCTGGAGGAGCAGCTGGGAGCCGCTGGGACTTCATCCCTTTGTTCACTCTGAGTGGACTCCGTGAGGGGTGCCGCAGGGCCCTCCGCCCCAGAGAAGCACTAGCGGAAGGCACTCAACACCCTGCCACCGCAGCGGCAGGGCACAGAATCCGGATGCGTAGGGACATCCAGAACCTAAACTCAGGCAGTATGGACGAAGAGAGGTGATAGATTGTAATATTTCTCAGACAGGGTCCTACTTCCCTCCCATATCACCTTCACCTGTCACGGCCCTCCCCATGCTTCCCCCGGAGGTGGCCTCCTTGGAGGTGTTGGAGGTGGCTGGAAAGACAAAGAGCACGTCCAGGCTGAGAGAGCATCCTGAACACAGGCACAGGGGATGAGAGGTCATCGAGGTTTTCCCAGTCCCAACTACCTTCTCCAGCAGCCCAGGAAAGATCAGAGCAGATCTGCGCTCCTTGGAGCCGGTGTGGGCACAGCGTTGAAGCCGGCGCTCAGTCCCTTTCTGTGGTTGTGTCGGAGAGAGAGCACACTGATCCACGAGTCAAAGAGCTCACTGTCAAAGTCAGTGTTTTTTCTGCTTTTTGTTTTGTTTCAAAGAAATATACTTGCCTTATAAAACTAAACAGAGGGCAGGGTGTGGGGGGCTAGGTGTTGGCCCGAGACCCTCCACCTCCTTTCCTGATGACCAGAACTTGTGCAGGGGCACTTGGCTCAATCCTGCTGAAATCCTTGCCTTGTATTTCTCTCCAGACTTCTGAGGCCAGGCCTCTTGAGTTGTCCCAAGACCCTCTGTCTGCCTATACTTGGGATTCTAATTTGCAATTTAGGTGGTTGAAACAGATTCAGAACTGAAACCAATTTACATTGCTGCTTGGAAAAAGAAAATGATTTTGTCATTGGTAAAATAAAGCTTTGCTTTAAAAGCAACCTTCTTCCCATCCAGAAGGTTCTCACTGGAAGGTAGGGGTTCTGTCCCCTCCTACCAGCTGGGGTGAGCATCACATCACTGAGCTTACTCCAAGTGAGAGAGGGACCAGTGCTGAAGGAGGCCACTCGCCCACGTTGCCTGGATTCGGCCACCTCTTCTTACTATCCGGCCTTTACCTTCCCCCTCGTGTTCTGGAGGGCAGCTCTGCCCGTGATGCATCTCCAGTCAACTGCCTTCCCTTTCCATTGAGCCCCAATTTTCCCTGGCCCCTTGACATTGGGATGAAGGCAGTATCTAGCAGGTAGCCTTCCGCCTAGCAGGTGGCTTGGAGGCGGGGTCTACGTATGAGCTTGGTGGTGGCGGTGACCCTCTCCAGGCAGCCCCCTGCCCAGACCCGTTGACTGCCCTCTCGTTTCTGGCACACGCGAGCTCTAGGTCACAACAAGAAGACAGAGCCTGGTTTGTGCTATTTCATTTTAAAACCCAGTAAATCCTGAAGTTTGTTTATCTGAAGTGTGCGGGGAAGGGAGCAGCAAAGGAATGCGGGAGTGCGTCACTGTCCAGCTCATTGCTGAGCACACGCTCCCGCTGCGTTGGCCGCAGTGCCAGCCCTGGTCGGGTTTCCAGCCGACTGCACTGTGCAGGTAAAATCCAGTTCGTGCCCCAGGACTCCCTGTACCTGGGAGAGCTGTGGAGCTCTTGGCTGCCGACCAGGATGACATTTGTCCAGCTAATGCACGGTGTTGTGTTGGTCATGCTGCCGCTGTTGTCAAGGTTCCTGCATTTTCTGCACTGAGGACTTTATCGATGTGTGTGTCTAAGGCTTCCAGGCAGTGAGGTTGTCTCCATGTGCCAAGTGCTGACAGCAGCCGAGCAACAAAGAAGGAAAGCAGGTGACCGCCTCTGGGAGTGGGGCTTGGGGTCCCTCTTTCTTCCCTTTACTCCTCCCCTTTCTCTCCTCATTCCTCCTCCCTGACCTCCTTCACTTTCTCCCTAGTTCCTCTTTTTAACCCTGTTGCCCCAACTAGGGCCCACACCTTGAAGCACCAGGGTTCTGAGTACTCGGTTTCTCACTGATGTATATGAGCATAAAACCATCCACATCCCCGTGATTATTCACTGCTTTGGTTATACCTGAAGGGACAGCAGCGTCTCTGGCTCCTGGCCCTGGGGGCCCAGCTGTCCTCAGACTAAAATGAAATTGGAACTTTTCTTATGCGTCACACACTGGCTTGCTGCTACAGAGGCTGGGCACCGTGCTAGGCACTGGCCGGCACAGCCTCAGTGGGGACACAGACCGATTCACAATCCCCTGCCCCTCCTTCTTCCTTCCTCTGGGCAGCCTGGCTCCCAGCTCTGCTGTCAGTGAAGGGAGAGGATTCCAGTTTGGAGAGCTGGTAGCGGCTGCCACATGGTCCATATGTGACTTTTATTTCCCTGATACACAGTAATTACTTCATTTGAGGAGGGAGAGCTGCTATTTCCCAGTTGGCCATTCCTTGTCGTGCACAGCTCTTTGCCGGCTAGGTCGGTTCGATGGAGGGAGGCTGGGCAGTCCTTCACGAGGTCATCCTGATGATCTTGGAAGAGTCCTTTCCCTTTTCTGGGTCTCAGTCTTCTTATCTGGCAGGGAAGGGAGCGTTGGTTCCTACTGTAATCAGTAGGACTGACCGGGCACGGATCCACACGCCACGGTGAGGATGGCTGCCTTTATCCAGATGAAATGAAAAGCAGCCAAGCGTGCATATGCCAGCTGGTGGGAAGCCTGGTGTCGCCATCAAGGCTCCTGTCCTTTGCCTTGTTTAAGAGCCCCGGATGGGGGAGGGGCAGGTTCATGGGTCCACCGCCCACCTCCGTGCTTCCCCCTCTTCTGCGGTCTCTGTTGCTTTCTTTTCCGTCCATCCTGCTCTCCCCTCCAGGCGCTGGGGCCCTCTGTCGTCTTCTCCAGGGAGCTGATAATCTGAAGGCTGATCACTACCTGACCTCCCCTTTCCATGCCCAGTGGGGTTTGATGGCCTCCCATGGGATCCTGACCGTCAAGACGTGAGGCTTATCTGTGTGTGGAATCCCTTACAGGCTTGCAGGGGATTCAGCGTTCCTCAGAGACCAGTGACACTCCCTGGTGTCCCTCCTAAAGCAAGCACCCAACAGCACATGTTTCTTCTCCAGTAGGTCCTGTTGCTACAATGGGGTCTCTGTGGCATGTGGTCCTGACTCTGAGGCTCTAATCACCTTTCAGGGAAGGAGGTAATCACAAGGAGAGCAGAAGAGAGGGCATTGGACACATGGCAACAGAGTGCAGTAAGTTAGAGCAAATGGCGTTGCCATAATGAACTTGGCGAGGCACTTGGTGAGTGTCTTAGTCTGTTCGGGCTATTCTACCATAGACTGGGTGGCTTGTAAATAACAGAAATTTATTTCCCAGGGTTCTGGAGGCTGGAAGTCCAAGATCAGGGTGCCAGCGTGGTCGGGTCCTGATAAGGACCGCTGACTTCTCACTGTGTCCTCCCATGGTGGAAGGGACAAGAGAGCTCTCTGGGGTCTCTTTCATAAGGGCGCTAATACCATTCATAAGGGCTCCATCCTTATGACGTGATCACCTCCTGAAGGCCCCACCTCCTACTACCATCACATTGGGGATTAGGATTTCAACATCTGGATTGATGGGGGGCGCAGGGGGGAATGGATATATTCAGTCCATTTCTGTGATTCATTGTAGATTCATTGCTAGATGCTCCATTCTGGGCTGGATGTCGCCGTGTGTGCTGGGTCGTAAGAGAAGATAGGAATAATTCAGCCTAAAGTTCCCGCTCCCTGCCTCTGTCAAAAAAGCCAAAATACCAAGACTTAAAACACGTGTGCAATAGTTGGTGGGCTAATATTTCTTCGCACGTGGGTTGTTCCCACTTCACAGACTTGAAACTCCTCCTGGATCGCGCACAGGCAGCTGCAGGACTAGAACTCAGGTCCCATGGCTTT
The DNA here is from genome assembly GCF_017311325.1 of Ursus maritimus. NCBI lineage: Eukaryota > Metazoa > Chordata > Mammalia > Carnivora > Ursidae > Ursus > Ursus maritimus. The sequence continues at coordinate 23,269,110 of NW_024424230.1, read as the reverse complement.
CCTCCTCAGCTGTGACAGCCCCGTGTGGTCACCTGAGCTGTCAAAATACTTCTGCTTCTGCCACTTGTGAACAGGGAGATGCAGTCGCCGGGAGAGGAAACTTTTTTCTGCTCTACAAATGATTTCTTTGTACCTCCGAGCACAAGCCCGGTAAATGATTAGCCTCTATGAGAACAGTAGGCGGTGGCCATGTGTGTACATTTGCTGGGTAGTGGGCCAGGGGCCTGGGTGAGAAGCAAGCCTTGGAAAGAAGTAAAGAGCTGTCAGATTTAAAGGGACTGAATGCAGGATTTGAATCAGACAAGACTTGTGAAATTCTCATGTCTGGTTGGCATCTCTCATGGGGAGGGAGGAGTGAGCATTACAAATTTACTTTTGTAAACGATGGTCTGGAGGGTGGGACTTTATGCTGCCCAGATGTTATGATTTGTAATTGAGTAGGTTAGGAGTTAGGTACTGGGCTGTAGTGATGAAGAGGATGGAGTCCCTGCCCTCACGAAGCTTCCAGTCAAACATGGAAGACAAGTAAAGCAGAAATAGAATGGAAGAAAAGTGACGGGAGGAGGGATCAAGGGGACACAGCCTGATAAGCTAGTCTGGGGAGTGAAAGGAGCATCGGGGAAGCCTTCCTGGATGAAGAGGCACTTAAACGTAGACCCAGAGGATGAGTCAGAATTAGCCAGGGAAAGAGAGGGACCAAGGCCAAGCAATGGCAGCACGAGGTCAGAGAGAGCCGTGCATGCTGTGAATGTACATAGTGTCTGCTCCGAGAGCCAGCTCCAGGCAACTGGCAGAGGCTCTCGGGGATGCCGGTTTCCCTGGCTCGTCGGGAAAGAGGGGATCACTGACTGCCAGCATCTGTCATAGGTGCAAAATGGGTTGATAGTAATACATAGGATACGTATTTGCCATTTCTGATCTAAAAGCAGCATAACTTCATGCTGAATCTAAAAGCAGCATAACTTCATGCTGGATCCTTTAGCTACAAACCAGGGATCTTTCAGCATCCTGTCATGGGCCCGCCCTGCCCTGCAAGGAGGGAGTAAGTAGTCCCGTGTATGGACCCAAGAGCTGGGTAGGTAAGGTGAGGTCTGAACAGGGAGTTCCTCAAGGACCAGCAGCTTTGTGCTTTCCCAGGATGGCTTATTAAATCTTGCCTCACGGAGAGTAATCTCCAAATTCAGAGAAGGCACAGTGGCCTGTGGGCACCGTGCGGCGGGTGCTGAAGCAAATGTGGAAGAAATTAGAGATGCAGACACCGCTTTAGAGAAGCTTAGCCCCTGGCTGGGATGTCTGCCCTTCAGAACAGTCCGAACAAAGCAAGCCCCAAGTGGGGCCTCACCTTATTTAGGCACTGAAGTCATAACTGCCCTGATTTAGATTTTGAAAGAAGTCTTCAGCTGTCCCAGGTTTCTTTCCTTAAAAAAAAAAAGAAAGAAAGAAAGAAACAACTAAGAAGTTTTCCTTTGAATCCACGAAGGTCAAGTGTAGGAGTCGTGTAAATCCAGAAGGGTTAAACGGTGGCATGCACACACTTGTGATCCGTCCTCAAGTTAGACTCCCGGCCTCCGCAGCCAGTGCCACCCCCGTGGTGACCAGCACCACACTTCGCACGTGGGGACCCACATTGCTCCCCTCCCCAGCTTTGCGCGGACGTGGGCATGGCGCTCCGGTGAGGCTGCCAGAATTTCTCTCCATGCTCTGTCGGTTTCGTTGGGAGGCCTGCAAAGTCTTTGTTCTCCCTGGCTGGTTATGTAATAATTTTCAAGAGAAAAGGCAGAGCAAAGACAACTCTATGCTCCTGCACTTGGCATCTGGGGGAGGAGGTGACAACCCCAAGGTCTGATGTTCCCTTTGCTAACTTTTCTCTTCCAGCCCTCGGTAGCTCTCCTCTTGCTCCCTCTCAGAGATATGAAGACAGAACAGGTTCCCCCTCCTGTTTCTTACTCAGCATCCACACCCGTGTGTTCTTGAGGAAACCGTATAAGGGAAGCAAGCCAGGGTGGGTGGCATCACCGCCTCGCAGGAACATTCAGACCTTTGCACATCCCAGGGGAGGATTCTCACCGGGGCCTGCTCCCCTGCCTGACACATATTTCTAGTGATGCATTTGGCTTGGCTGGGAGGCTGTCCTGCCAGCTGGTGTGCAAAGGCACGTCTCAGGCCCTCGGCGGGCGGTGGTGCTGGGAGCGGGAGAGGCACGGGGTAGGAAATGCAGCCTGAGTCGGCATCACGGGCCGTGGTGTTTGCAGCGGCTGTCTGCCCATGCACCCGGGCTTCCACAGAGAGGAGAGGCCTCCAGGGCACGGGCAGCTCACTTTGCATGAACTCCTCCAGCTGCCTCACTGCCTGGGTGGAGGGAGTGGGACTTCATTTCAAAACCTGGAAGGCCAGGAAGAGTTGTTTCTCCTAACTCCTAGGAGCATTGCTGCTGCTGCCACCGAGGGTGAGACCCATCTGTGCTCAAAATCAGAGATGACACAGTGCGGACTGCCTCAGGACCGGCCCTTCCTTCCTCGGCAAGGAAATGCCTTCTAGCCATTGTGCTCTTTTGGGGCCATGTGGCATCCTGCTTGAACCCCACCTTTACCCCCCACTCTCCTTGGAGGGATTAAAAAGAGTTCTGAACTGGGCTTCAGGGACCCATTTTTAATTTCTCTTTCCATTCAGGTTATATTTTGTCATAACAAATCTTCCTGCAAGTGTGTAAGGCATTCCTGTGTCAACTGGTATTTATTTCTTGAGTCCCTATGGTCTGTCGGACACAGGACAAGACCCTGAGGCTATATCCATGAAAAAAGAGAGGTGAAGTTACCCCCCTCCCCAAGGCTGTCTTGGGCTCTGGAATATGATGAGATCCAAGCCAGGTAAGGCCCAGGACCCCTGGCCCAAGAATTCTCAAAGTCAAAGGCCAAGACTGTGTCTTCTCCATCTTGGAAACGTTAAGAACTGCAGATCTCCAGGTTTCTCCTGAGGCATCGGTGATTTGTTGCCGTATAACAACACCCTAAAATTTAGCTCCTTGTCACACAGTTTCTGTGGTCAGGACGCTGGGCACAGTTTAGCCGGGTGTCTGTGACATAAGATCTCTTCTGAGAATTCATCAGGCTGTCGCCAGGGCTGTCGTCTTCTCATGGCTCACCTCAGGGAAGGTCTGCTTCCAAGCTTGCTCCTGTGGTGGCCAGTGGGCCTCAGAACATCCCTTTGCAAGAACTCACGTGGAGGGCGCCTCGGTGGCTCAGTCGGTTAAGCGTCTTCCTTCGGCTCAGGTCATGATCCCAGGGTCCTGGGAGCGAGTCCCACATGAGGCTCCCTGCTCTGTAGGGAGTCTGCTTCTCCCTCTGCCCCTCCTCCCACTGGTTCTCTCCATCTTTCTCTCAAGTAAATAAAATCTTAAAAAAACAACAACAACTCACGTGATGTCCCTCTAGAGCTGCCTCATGACACGGCCACTCGCTTCTCTTTGAGTGATCACTCAGTATGGAAGCCACAGTCTCTTTATAACTTCATCTGAGAATGGACATCTCAGGAAGTCCAGCGCACTCTTAAGAGGAGGGGATTACTCAGGACCTGAAGCCAGGAGGGTGGGGGTCATTGGTAGCCAACTTAGAAGCTGTCTTGCACACCCTCCGAGAGCCTTCTCTGACTGACCTGTCCTCTGTCGGCGACGTCCTAACTCCCGCACTTGCTGTGGGAATCATGAAGTTAGCCCCCGAGTCTCTTCATTGTGTCTGTAATTGTTATTGCTCTGGTTCCCCTTCCTCAGTAGGACTACAGACTCCCTGAGGTCAGGAGCCCTGTGCTCTGCACCTCTTTATCTCCCACCCCAACCAACCACGTACCTGGCAAGTTACCATCAGATAATCTCCCCTTCCAGTAAAAGGAAAAGAAGATGGTAAAGATGTCTCAGACAACAACAGAGCTTAGCGACCTCACTTGGCAGGAACGCTGGAGGTGGGCATTTCCAGGTTTGGCCACTGGGCAATGTCAGCAAGTCCGTCGTGCCCTGCCCCTTATCTGCCAGCTCTCCTCTGCTGGCCTTTGTCCCCAGGCTTGTCCCTGTGTGGTTTCAAAGAGGCTGGAATATCACCAACATCACGTTCTCCTACAACTGCGTCCAAAGACGGAGTGGTGTTTCTTCTTGGGAAGGAAGACTTTTCCTGAGCGCCCTCCCCCGCAGCCCGATTTCCTTTAAGTCTTACTGTCCAAAACTGGATCGTACAACCACCCCTAGGCCAACCGCTGCCAAAGGGGGACTGGGTGACCACGACTTGGACTCAAGACCCTCAACAGGGATGGGTGTGGGATATCCCCTTGCCTTATGGGGTTTTGGAAATGTGTGAGGCTGTCTCAGGAACCAGGAATGCTATTGGCATTTCGTGAGTAGACAGCAGGGTTGCTAAACTTTTGGCCACAGCGCACCACACAGCCCCATAGAACAACCCTTCTGCTCCGATGCCTGAAATGGCTGCTTTAGCCCCATGGTTCTCAGCCAGGAGTGACTGCGTGCCTCCCCCACAGTGGTCGTTTCAATGTGTGAAGACATTTGGGTTATCACAACTCGGGGGTGCTCTGACATCTGGTGGGTCGAGTCTAGGGGTGCTACTGAATGTCCTGTAGTGCGTACGTCAGCCCCACAGCCGAGAATGACCTGGCTCACGATGTCGGTCATGTTGGGGCTGAGGGACCCTAGTTTAGAAACATTGTGGGTTATCCGTGGTCGGGCTCAGCAGCCTGATGGCTGACCCAGACCTGGCTGCTGTTCATCCGGAGGGAGTGGCAGTGGTTCCTGGGCAGGTGGCCCGTGTCGGCTCCAGGACCTTGTGTCAGGTAGCTGGGAGAATGCTCAGCTCCGATCACGTCTGGGATGGCCGGTGTCTGCGGCCCCGGGCTCTCTTGCTTACCTGAGGCTTACGTTAGAGAAGAGGTCAAGGACTGGTTGGAAAGCAGCGTGATGGTTGTTTAAACATGCAGTTTTCTGTTTTTTTCTCAACTCTTAATCTCATGTTAATGTTCTGTTTCTCAGTTTCTATTTCCATAAAGTGGGCTCTGAACCGCGGTCTCTACGCCGGGGCTGAACACAGGCTGACAAGGTGGCCTCTTGCTTTCCTTTGAGAGGTACCGCAGGTGTACCTGTCCCCAGATTTGTTCCTCCTTGGGCCTGGGAAGTCACACGGGGCCTCGGCGGTCCGTGGTGGGAATCACCCACTTGGGCTCAGATCATGTGTTAACAGTGCTGAGATGTGTAGCCTCTGGAGACGTCACCTGCTAGTGGGGTGACTTTGGGCAAGTCACTTCCCTCTGGGAGCTTCATGGGAGTGTGACACAAACCGAAATCCTCAGGCACAGCTCCTGGCCCATGGTGACCCCTCAGCCAGGGCGGCTACCCTGTTTTCATCGTGTCCCCTTCTCTGCTTCCCCAGAAAACCTCTGTTAAAAGGCGTATGGAGGAGTGAGGCATGTCAACAGTACCAGAGAATCACAGAGACAGAAGGTAGCCTTTGGACCCTGAGGCTAGAAAAACTGCAAATGAGCTGAACTCGGCCCAGGGTAGCTCCCAGGGAGGGCAGGCAGGCCTGGGGTAGGGCCACCACGAGGGGCAACAGAAGGACTGAGTCCAGGAGGGAGGAGACCGTGCAGGGGGAGCCAGAAAGGTCTGAGTTACGGCACACTTCAGTGTCACCTCAGGAACAAGCCAGAGAATGTTCCTGCACAGTCTAGAACAGGGGCCGACGGACTGCAGCCCCCTCACCAAATTCAGTCTCCCACCTATGTTTGTAAATAAATTAAAAAAAAAATTCAGCCGTGCCCTTCGTTTGGGTATTATCTGTGGCTGCTTTTGTGCTACAAGGCGGGATTGGAGTAGTTGCAACAGAGATGGTATGCCCCGCAAAGCCTTAGATATTTATCCTCTGGCCCTTTTCAGAAAAAATTTGCTGATCTCTGGTCTAGAGGACTTTATTCACATGGACTATAGTGATTAGGGTCACGAACCTTAGAGTCAGACAGACTTGACTATAGTGTGAATGGTGCCACCTAGAATTTTGCAGTGTGCAGCCTGTTCAACCGTAAACATCAGCCTTGCCCGTAAAGGATTTCCTGCAAGTTTTTGGGTGCTCAGGAGAGAAAAGAAAGCTCTGTGAAATATCAGCATCTCATCGGGGCCATTGTTCCTGCCGAAAGTTGACAGCATGAGGCTTGGGAGGATCTGAACAGGCAGAGTTGAGTCTAAATTTAGAGTTTCCAAAGGCTCTTTGTAAACCAGATCCCCAGGAAACCCAGCAAGGCACACGCCATCTCGTCTCTGGTTTGCCTCTGCATGTTAAAAGGCAGGATGTGTGAGATGATGATTAATTGGCCTCAAATAAAGTATTGCAGAAGAGTCCATGAGAAATCAGTGGGGAGATGAAGCTCCATTGCTAGGAGTCCTGGGGGTAGATATTTCTACTCCTGCGTTTTATTACAACATTCACCGTGAATCACCGGAGCCCGGGCTACCCTTGCAGGAGTTACATGTGTTCTTCTTGCTCATTGTCATTCGAGCACAGCTGAACCCATGACCTTTCCTTCCTTCAAGGTGAATGCCAACTCCCTGGTTTGAAATCACACCTGAATCAGAGCAGCTCCGAGCCACCAACTTCGAACAGAGAAAGGCTGTGCTTTGCTCTGAGAAGTTGCCAGAATCACTCCTCTGAACTGGTGGGCACACCTCCAGATGCTGGGTCTGCCCCTCTCCAGGGCCCATGGGCCCACACTCCCTGGTGTGTCAGGCAGACAATGAACCACTAATCCAAAACATCTTAGTTACTAGGTGTTTTGTAATCGGTCCACCTGTGGAGAAAGGCAAACGGTTTACCATGGAAATTATAGAGGAATTCTAGAAACTGAGAAAGTAAAGAGGGCTGAGAAGGGATGAGTAACAGTAAACTGACACGGGAACAGGGAAACGGTCAGTCGAGGGCTGCGTGCTTAGTGCAGGGATTCTAGGAGAGGCAGTGTTGGAGCAGAAAGTGCTACCGAGAGGGTTGAGGTGTGTCTGGGCGGTTGGGGCTCATCGTGAGAAGAGCCCTCTTGAACAAGTTGTGTTGAGACATCAGACATAGGGAGGGGAGGCTGACCGTGCAGGAAATGTGGGCATGACCACTTTGTCGACATAACGAATGTTCCTCAGGCACTTCCGAGCCACGGTCGTTGTCTAGGTGCTGCTTTGTGCTGGGACCTGAGGAGCTTGAAGTCTAGCCAGGAGATGGACATGTATAAGATGTTAAATAACAGCCCAGATTCGTATATGGTAAATGTCAAAGACGGCATACACACGAACACTGCAGGCGTTTAGAGCAGCGAGAATGTCACCGGGGACACTCCGGGAACGGGAACTCTGGAATGGAAGTGAGATGCCATCTGGATTCTGAGTGATGGGCGGGATTTCAACCAGTGGGGAGGAGGCAGGAGGACATTTCAGGAACCGGGAAGGTGCAAGCAAAGAAGGAAGGCAGGAATTGAAAGAGTGTACGTAGAGGCCCACGAGGAAGGCCAAGTGGCTGGAATCAAGTCTTCCCAAAGTGACATGGTATCTGACCGCTGGAGCCGATAGCGCGTTGGGAAGACCACGGGCACGCTTGCACGAGTACGCGTACGCACGCACACGTACACGTGCACACGCGCGCACAGGGGTGCTGGTCCCTCCCCCACGTGAGAGGAAGAGGAAAGAGTTTTACGAATAAATAAAGCACCTCTTAATTATTCACAGATTATCTGCATTGCAGCTGATTTGGAGCAAATGGTGCTCTCATTTGCCGGTGATGTCATCTCCTCCCTGCTTAGGTGCTCAGTCCTGTCTGTTTATAACCCAGTGGGAGCTGGCAAGGGAAGAAGGCTTAAGCCTCTCTTCTCATAAAGCAAAATATATAATTGCCTGTTTGCTGTGCCCTTGGGAACTGGACCAGGCATATGGATAGAGAGCGAAAGAAGCTCCAGTCTGGTTTCTGTTACCTGATGCGCAGCGAGAGTCAGAGGAGGTTGGAATGGGCACTGGGGTGGCTCTTGGGTTCCCTTGAATTAGGTATCCAGGTGGACATCACTAGCATGGGCCACTGAGGGTGGCACAGAGGGTGGTCCTGGCACTGTCTCTAATTGGCGAGGAATCCTCAGAGTGAATGGTATTCATTTCTCAATTCATCAAATGTTTATTGACCCTGTCTATGCTAGAATCACTGAGCTGGTGTCCTCTGAACCTCAGTGCCCTCATCTGCAAAGCGAGGACTTGAACCAGAATCAGTCCCTCTCAGCAGAAATGCTGGCATTTGGGGGTGGGTGTCAGTTATTCCTTGATGGAACTGCTTGGCAGGATGGTTAGCCAATCGGGCTGTGCCTCTTAAAGGCTGGTAGTGACTCCTAGTCAAATTAGCTGAGGAAGGGAGCACCATCCCCAGTAAGGAACACTGAGCTTGTTTGCCGTGATTGCTTCCCAGTCTGAAATTCTGTAAGACCAAGGTTATTTTGCTCCTGGGACCAATAAAAACATGCAGAGTAGAATTGCTGAAGATCTTGACAAAACATTAGAATAGTAGGTGTGTCTTATTCAAGTGCAAGGGAATTTTTAACAAAGGCATCGGAAGCCAACATCTGCTGAACATTTACTATATTCTAGACCCTTGGCAAATCTCTTTCATAAGTCTTTTGAGGGGATCTGATTATTTACTATTTCAGATCATCTAGGTCCCCTAATTTGCCCCTTTAATTTCAGACATTGAGTTGACTGTGGTTTCACCTCATTTGTCATTTGCAGAGTTGTGCAAAAGTTCATATATGAAAGCATCCCTACAGAGGGCCCGACAGGATCATGAGAACTAAAAAATAGCCCTGCTAGATTCACTCCTTTGTGCAGGGTGCAGTGTTTGTTCTCTGAGTGTCCGTGGACTTAATAAACTTAGAAAACCTGCCACTCCCATAAAAGCTATGACGTTGCCTTTGCTCCAGAGGTCTGATTTTACATTGTTCTGCAGGTTTTTTTCTCCCCGCTTAGGTCCTAGGCCTGTAATTTGAGTCAGCAACCACCAGGGGGCAGTCAGGATAGGATTTGAGCCATTGCTTTGAAGAGCTATGTCCCCACCGCCAAAGAGAATACAGTTTATCATGCCAGTCCTGGTGTCTTGCTAAGAAGTCTGTGCCCTGCTTTGCTGGGAAGAGAGTCCCTTTTATAGGGTGGCAATAAAATTTCCTTATTTGGTATGTGTGCTTATGCCTCCTCCGTGAAAAGCAAGAGATACACATGTAAATAAATATCAGCACATGGCAAATTCTCTCAAAATATCCAAAGACATTTGCGAAAGAGGGAAGCAAAGGGGTCCAAGTAGAAACACAAATTATCGATCCTTTACTTACCGTTTGCAACTAGTTACGTTTTACTCTCAATCGTCCCAGCTAGTACTGATGTATGTATTCAGAGAGCATCACAAGTTACTTTCTCAAAAGTCAGAGTGGATCATTCCCACCCACAATTTGGGTGTGTGAACCTTTGGGGAGCAGGCATTTACATAAAAGGCACACCATTTGATGATCTTATCAAATCAAGCCATCTTCTCTCTCTTCCAGGGGAGCGCTGCACACAGCAGGAGGGGCGGCTGGGCAGTGCAGAGCCTGGAATCCCCTGAGCAAGCAGTGTTTCAGCTGGCTGGACAGATCAAATAACACTTGGGCCGGTTAACAGAGGACACGCAAGTGGGAAGGTGTTGGAAGCTGGAGTGTGGAAATTTACCCAACGTTATTTCTTTGACAGGAAAGGAGACATGGTCTGAAAGATGCCGCATTCCTGCAGCCTCTCCGAGTCCAGCAGCACACAGTCCTGTGCAGGGTGGCGTGGAGGAGGGGGTGACGGAGGATGCTGCCCCATCTGAGGCCTCTGGAGCATCCTGGCGTGGCAGCTGAGTGCCCCTCAGCTTTGGGACCTCAGGTGTAACTTGGTTTGGAGCTCAGGAAAGGTGGTTGGGATTCTCCAGCTTTCTTCACCAATGCTCATCAGCCTGGCTCGGGTTGCACAATCTAAGGGGAGCCAGCAGAAGTAGAAAGAAGCCCCTTAAGCCTCCAGAATCCACTGCTGGGATCCCTTCTTCCTGCTCAGGACACAGAATAGCTACCAAGCTGCTGGAAGCTGTGACAAAACCGAGCTCTTGACCATCAGAAGTCAAGAAGCACAGCTCAGCAGCAGCTCTGCATTTCACCCGGAAGGAACATCTTTTAACAAAAGATTTAAAGAGGAGAGTTTCTGCATCTTTCATCTTGAGGTCTGTTATGGTAGAAAACTTTACATTCATGTAGGTAATGAGACTGGTTCTTCTCTCCAAGATGCTGCCTTTGAAAAAAGCATGAGCCATTCTAAGCTTCGAGGAGAGTTCAGGGTACAGAGGAGTTGGTGGACAGCCCTCCCGACGCAGGTTAAGAAAGCGGTCTGAGCCTTCGCCTTCCACAGCTCAGCAAGCATGGACATATGCCACTCCTGTCTCCAGAGAGCTGGTGGCAGTGACATCACCACGAGAAAAAGGAGCCCTCAGCTCCGGGGCTCGACAGAATGAAGTGTGCTGGGGAAGCCGCCACCCGGGACTTGGCCGACGTTGACTGCCCCTCCGTCACCCGGGCGGACCCTGACCACTGAGCCGACGATGGCTGAGAAGGGTGACTGCATCGCCAGCGTCTATGGGTATGACCTTGGTGGGCGCTTTGTTGACTTCCAGCCCCTGGGCTTTGGCGTCAATGGGCTGGTGCTGTCGGCCGTGGACAGCAGGGCCTGCCGGAAGGTGGCCGTGAAGAAGATCGCCCTAAGCGACGCCCGCAGCATGAAGCACGCGCTCCGGGAGATCAAGATCATCCGGCGTCTGGACCATGACAACATCGTGAAGGTGTACGAGGTGCTGGGACCCCAGGGCACTGACCTGCAGGGCGAGCTGCTCAAGTTCAGCGTGGCCTACATCGTCCAGGAGTACATGGAGACCGACCTGGCGCGCCTGCTGGAGCAGGGCACGCTCACCGAGGAGCACGCAAAGCTCTTCATGTACCAGCTGCTCCGAGGGCTCAAGTACATCCACTCCGCCAATGTGCTGCACAGGGACCTGAAGCCCGCCAACATCTTCATCAGCACAGAGGACCTCGTGCTCAAGATCGGGGATTTCGGGTTGGCGAGGATCGTGGACCAGCATTATTCACACAAGGTATGTCTGGCTGGAATGGCTGATACGGGTGGTCCACAGAACCCTCAGGAATGCTCGTGGTCATTCAAGAGGGTATACTTAGCTCCACTGGAGTCAGGGCACTGGGGTCCGTACCTGGGGGAGGCTGGAGGGTGCTAGAAAGATCACTGGCCTGAAAAGCAGTTGTTGGGCAGGCAGGGGGTGGGAGTGGTGGTCTGGTTCTTAGCTTGGCTCCATCCCATGGCCATGACCAAGAAGTCCTAGCTGCACAAGATGGGGTTGGAGTAGGTGATCTCGAAGATTCCTTCCAGCTCTAAACTCTGTGGCTTTAAAAGTGTGGGTGGTGAAGTTGCCTCCAGCATCCTCTTACCTCTGCCATCCACCTAATGCCACCTCTCCCTCCTGTCTGCTCAGGCCTCCCGGTGAGGCTCCCCAGCACACCAGCCTATGCTGTGGTTCAGCTTGCCCCCTCTTCCCACTCTGTGTCCGTGGACAGAGGGCGCAAACAGTGAATCTGATAAACTAATCCTCAGTGTAGACTGTCTAGCTAATGGCTCAGCTCACCCAGGTCCTATGATGCTCTGGCCTCTCAGTGTCGTACTAACGCTACAGATGTGTGCACAGTCCTGAGACCCCACGTGTCAGAGCTAAATGCTCTACCAGCTGCAGAGATCAGAGCTGACCCAGCCACACTGATGGAGATCCTGACACTCGTGCTCAAGGCCCTAGACCTCTTCTTAACGAATCCACAGCTCTCTTCAGGAACTCGGAATCCTTTGAAGTTCTGTTCCCCCCCCACCCCTGGTTCCTGCCACTTTAGGGGAGCCTCTGAGCACATGTCACCAGGCATCCCTCAACAGAGCTGTGGAGTGGGTGTGATTTCCAGCCTTCTGCCAAAAACCTTTGAACCATGAATTTTTATTAGAATGAAAACATTCCCTAGGAAGTAGGTCAGCCAAAGTGGCCGAGGTGGGTCATGAAAGGGGAGGGTAGCTCTGACCTTGAACATGTTTCAGCTTCTTCTCTGAGTCCCTGTTCCTCTGCTCTCCCTTGCCACCTTATTTGTCCTCAGCCAGAAGGTCACAAACTCATAGAAAGGCACTGACCTGTTTGGTGCAGCTGCAGTGAGATGACATCCAGGGGTGGGGGAAGCAGGGCTCCCTGTCCCACACTCACTGGCTGGAACTTTGGCTCCAGCCCAGATTTCAGACCCCAGATCAGCCCAGCTGGCTCTAGCCCCTTGGTGCTCCTTAACCAAGACCTTGCCCCCTGTCCCCCCTCCTGCGGCCAGGCCATCTGCCAAGACTGACAGTTGACTTTGTAGGCAAGAGTATCCATGGTAAAAAAAAAAAAAAAAAAAATAGTAATGTACCTCTCCGTCTTCCAGATACCCTTTGCTATTTGTACTTTCACTTTATTCTAAGAAGCAATGACTTCAAACAATCGAACTGAAGGTTTTAACCCCAATCAATTCTTATTTGGTAAAAGGACCAGAGAATCCGTGACACTTATTTCCGGGATGGACAAAACCACTTTCTGAATTGGAGTAAACCGGTACATTTGGGAGTAAAAATGGGACCTCCCTTGATGAAAGGGTCTGATTAAGTGACCTATTCCAGGGAAAGTGCTCTGAACAGCACGCAGCAGACCTTCTTTAAAGTCAGGAAAGGTGATTTGTTGGGGTGAAGATTGGCTGTCATAACAATTCTTCGAAGGTGCATGGTGGGAGGAAGGGAGGAGGCAGGGGTCCAGGCTCCCTTCTGACAGCGCTAGCTGGGGACATGGACAGTCACTTAACCTCTGGGAGCCTTGGCTTCCCCATCTTTGACAGGGTTGACGGTAGATGCCGTCTGCCCCACTGGCTTGTGGTTACGGATCAAAATGTTGCATGAATGTAAAACCCCATCGGAAAGTAGTAAGGAACCCATCCATTTATGTCATGAGCGTCTGCTGAGCACCCCGGGCCCCGGCCCTGGTTCACTGGCCACCAACTCTAAGTGGCTGTTCTCCTTTTCCTCAGGGATGGGAAGACGCCGCTCTAGTTGGGACTTTCATGTTCCTGATGCAGGAGAATTTAGGTGCCCTGACTTACTCTTCTTAGAGTCTCTTCAATAAAATGAGCTGCGGGAAGTTAAAAAACATCATTGGAGCCAGTTGCTAGCCCAGTAGGTGTTCGCACGAGCCCTGCATTTGGTACGTGTCCCCCACACCCCTTCTCCCTCATGTATGTCGACCTCCCTCATGTACCTCCTTATTTTTCTCTGAGTGATGATGAATATTTGGGGCTTTTATTTACCCAGTGTGCATTTAAATCAGCTTTCATTTAATCCTCATAGAGCTGTGAGGCACTTAGGGCAAATGGTCCATTTTAAGATGGAGAGAACCAGCTGTCTTGAGATGATTTGGCCGACTATGGCATGAGGGGCTGTAGAACTGGGGCGTTCTCGCGTCCTATTGCATGGTCTTTCCAGGTGCCATCTCCTTCTGGAAGGCTTGCTGGTCCCCAGTTGGAATTAGTCTTTCCTTCCTCTGAACTCCCCTGTTGGCTCTTCCCCACCCCATACCTGGATCTTCTAGCATCTACCATTCCCTGCTGTCTTATGGGTATTTGTGTCTGCATCTTCTGTGCTCCCCTAGGCTGAGAGCCCCTTGGTTCTTGAGGGCATGTCGTGTTCTTCTCATCTTCCCCAGGGAGTCTGATCACTGTGCCTGAGACATGGCCCAGCTGATCTTGTTGACTGTGTTGAACAGATGGGAGAATAGTCATTTACCGGCACATTACAAGTAGGAAGCTAGTTGGGTTCATTGATGACATGTGGTTAGAGGGTTTGACTCTCAGGAAGAGAGCACATAATTCTTCCAGCCGGTGGATTGGTTGGGGCCAGATGGGTGCATCTGCTGTCCCCTCTGTGCATGGAGGATGATGTCTACATAGGAGCTGCTCTAAACCTGACCCCTCCTAAAGTTTTATGGATCCTGCGCTCACTTTGAAGAAGATTGTGCTCACCTGGACCATAGCCAGCACCTACGTGTGGGTTATAAAAGAGCACTCCTTTTTTTCAGGCTGATTGAGCTCAGTGCCGGGGACAGACTTTGTGACCTGACTGGCGGCGGGGCTTGGCCCCTTGGCTGAGCCCCACCCACCCGCGTCTCACTCTCCTCACTGTGACTTCCTCCTGGGTGGACAGTGTGTCTCCTCCACTTCCACATCCCCTCATCTAGCGCGGGACCAGTCATAGGGTATTGTCCGCTGAGTTCGTCTGGTGAAGGAGGTGCCAAAGGAAATGGCCTTCTCTTCTCCAGTGAGCAGCTGGCATCACTGGGAATCGAAGACACAGAGAGCATTCTAGGTGTCCCCCACCATCCCTCCCTTAGGGGTCTTGGTCTTTGCCAGGTCCAGAGGGCAACTAGAGTTCCCAGTGAGCCCACACGGTCAGGGAGATGGCAGTGGGTGGCAGTGGGGGTGCTCTAATGGCTTTCTCAACAGCATGGGGGGCACTTGTCTCTCTGAGTCACTGTTCCTCACCTCACTGATTGCCTGACGTCAGGCCAGTTGGGCCCTTTGCACAGCTCATTCCTGAGTAGGAGATCTGTCAGAAGACCTCACCATCACCTTGTCTGTCCCCTTCCTTTCACAGATGACAAAACCAGGGCCTAGGAAGGGGAGGAGACCCACTCAAGGTCTCACCATGAGGGGCCAACACACACGGTTCAACTCCACACCCACTGGTTTTTCTGAGCCTCTCTTCTCAGTTGGCTTCTGTCAAACAGGGTCGTTGTTCCCATTCTGCTGACTTCACAGGATTCTGGTTAGAGTCACATGGAAGTTGTCAAGTGCTTTCAGACGTACGGAGGGCGAAATCACTAACAGAACTACTTGCCCAGTAGATGCCATGATGATACCGCGCAGACATTCAGGTATCGGTTTCCCCTCCACTGAAGAACGGAACCAACTCCCGACAGGGCCAGAGGGTGAGTCATGAGGCCCCACCCGAAGGGTGGCTTCCCGGACTCTGCTCCTGTGATGAATCCCTTTTTGCCACCTCCTCGGCCAGCCGCCAAGGAGTTCCTTGTTGTTTGTGTCAAGAAGAGGCTGCTAAAGGGTCAGAGCATGTTTTCCTTCGAATTTATCCTATTAGGAAGTAGAGGATCTCCAAAGAGGAAAAAAAAAAAGGTTGTTTAAGACCTCGCTGAGTCCTGTGTAAATTCTAAATGGTGTCAGGAGTCCCCGAGAGCTTGCGGCACGCTGACAGCCAGCTTAGCTGTGTGAACACACTCTGCTCCTGGAGGGGCCGCCCATGGCTGAAGGGAGGAGCCTCTTATCCTCGCCGGGGCTGCCAGGGCACTGCCAGCAGACTCGCCTTTCCTCTGGGGGGCAGCAGGTGGAAAACACGCAGGAAAGAAAGCAAGAGTCAGAGGCCCAGCAGAATTTGGACAGCCAAGGACTCTTGTGTTTTGGTGGGTCACTTGAGAAAGTCTAAGTTTATTAGGCTGGCCTGTCTTTGGGCCCTTGACCCCTTTCTGTTTCAGAGCCCTCTGTCTTCATACCGCATTCCGCATCAGAACGCATTCACGTTTGAGCTACATGTCTCATGACGATGCCCTAGCAACTGATAGTGCAGTGATTGGTTCTCAAAGCGGGTGCCGGGCCAGAGCATCGACTTCACCGCGGGGGCTTGTTCGACATGCAGAGTCTCTGGTTCCATCACAGAACTACCGAATCAGAAACTCGGGGTGGGTGGGGCCTAGCACGCTGGGTCTTAACAGGCCTCCAGGTCAGTCTGATGCCGGTTAACGTTCAGGAACCACTGATCTGAAGACACGGAACAGCTTGTCTGTGGACGGTTTGCTGGTGCTTGCGGCCGTGGTTCTCCAACTTCAGCACGATGAAGAAGGCTAAGAACCCCCAGACAGCAGGGTGGTGTTTGAAGCAGCTGCTTTAACCAGCTGGGGTCGTTATTGGCGGGGATGTCATGACAGGGAATGGGGAAGGTTGTTTTCGGCAGGACGACTTTCTAGGGTCTCCATCACAGCCCACGGGGAGCTGCCTGGCCTGTTCACCATCACTCAGTTTTGGTAGAAGGCTGCACAAACCAGGAATCGACACCAAAAGGAGCAGTGGTTCTGTTTAGGTGTGATTTTCACAATAGTCAGGTGATAGGAACACAATTTTAGAAAACAGGTACTTTTCATTCTGGTGTAAACTGCCTGGCTCCGCTTAATTTAACGACAGACACTGGCTTCACAGTTCAGTGGGACTGAGTGTTGAGTGAGGGCTCGGCGTATTACCGGAGTTCGTTAAGGCTTGTGGTTCAAGGTCGCAGAGGGGACAGAAAGGTGCACGATGTTGAACACACCCCGACAGCTTCCAAAGGCTCTGCACGGAGCTTCAGTCAGCAGTGTTTATGCTGGTTTCATCTTGTTCATCAACCTCACCTCCTCCTCTCCTGGCCACTGCCTTCCTCTGATGGCTTCTTGTCTGTCTGGGCCAAGGTAACCTCCCCCTCTCTGCCTGGGCAGACACAGAAAGCCCCCCTAAAGCCCAGATTCCCTTGAAATGGAACCTCAGAGGAGGAATGTTCATTTCTGCACCTGAAGTAGGGTCTTTGCCACTGATCAAAAGAGTGGCTGTTTGGTGTTCTGTGGGCTTGTGTTTGAATGATCTCCATTTTGCAGATGCAGGGAATGAGGTGCAAGTCTCTAGGTGGAGGGAGTGAGGAAGGGCTTGCCCAGGGTCCCAGAGTAGGACCGGGGTGCACGGTGCTGGCACTGGGAGAGGCCCAGCCAGACCCGGAGGCCAGCGTTTCATGAGAAAATGGGCTCATGGAAGGACAACTTGCTGAAGGCCCAGCTAGAAGTTCTTAAGCTGCTAAGCGTGTTATTCCAAATCAGTGGAGCTGAAAAGATTTATTTAAAAGGCTATGAAATATCCCTTTTTAAAGGGAAAAACATGACCTAGGGGATTAGAACAGAGGTTGTACCAGAGAGTCAAGTGTTCCGAATACTCAGGCCCACTTGGAAAGCTAATTTCGTTGGCTTTCAGCCTCCCTCCCCCTTCCCACTGCAGCCCCACCCCGAGGAGCAGGGTCTTCACTCTGTCCCTGGCCTCCTGGGGTCCTCTCCTGCACCCTCCCAGAACATCACATCTGGGCCTCCCTTCCTGGGAAGCAACCCCACTTAGCTCCAGGGGCGGTATGAAGAATCTTTAACAACTGGCATGGCCCACATACCGCCAATCAGAAAGGAAGCCAGCCAGAGGCCTAAGGCAGGGTCCTGGAGGTGCCCTGCTTGCCAGGAATTGACCCTTTATTGCCAGATCATAGCAAGATCTAGGAGTATCTGGGAATGAGGCCAAGGTGATGAGTGAGGGAATCAGGGACTTGGAGCAATGCCTATTTCCCAACCAGTTTACAGCGTTTCCTTATTCCACTGTTGGCCTCGCTGCCCAAGTGCGTCCCAGCCAAGCTTGCTGCCTTCCTCGTCATATCAGAGCTCACCGTTTCTCATGTGCCCGTCGGGCTGCCTCTCCATGGGAAAGGGGGTGTGTGTGTGAGCTGTTGATGAAAGTGTAAAGGGATCAGGAGCTTCCTCCTTATTTTCAACAGCAGCCTCCTTACTCACCTGGTGCTCACCCACTGGAAGTAGCGTCCTGCCAGCGATGCTGGAGCGGGGCTAGAGTTTCATGTAGTGCAGGCTTGCTGCTGACAAGTTCTTTCTTTATCTAGAAAGTGTCTTTATTTTGCTCTCATGTTTAAAGTTTGTTTTCTCTAGATATGAAATTCCTAATCTGTGGTATTTTTGTCGTTCATTACTTAAAAACACTTTTGCCTTATTTCCTGTCCCTGTTATTTCTGAAGAGAAGGTCTTCATTCACATCATTTCCCTTGTAGGTAATGTGGGGTTTTTTTCCTCTGCTATCAAGACATTTTCTGGGATGTGACCAGATGTGGTTTTCTTGATGCTTATTTTATTTGGGATTCGTTGAGCTGAGATCTGTAGGTTTATTTGGGACATTTCAACAGTTGTTGTTTTTTGGTTTTTGTTTTTTTTCTGTTCCACTTTTTCTCTCTTTTCTTTCTGGGTTCTGATTCCATGTACGTTACTCAGCTTGGTATTACTCCAAAAGATTGTACAATCCTTTTTCTGTCTTTTTTTTAAGAATGGATAAATTCTGTGGGTCTGTCTTCATCTTCACTGATCCTTTCTTCCGCCATCTCTAATTCATCATTAAGCTTGTTTGGTGAGTTTTCCATTTTAGATAATATATTTTTCCATTCCAAAATTTCCATTTGGGTCCTTTTTTATAGTTTCTCTTTATGTGCTGAGATTCCCCATCTTCGTCCATTAAAAATCCACGAAATATTTAAAATAGCTGCTTTAAAGTCTTTGCCAATTCCAAATCTGGGGACATCTCTGGATTGTTTTATATTGACCCCTTTTTTTCTTCTGAATTTGGGTCACATTTTCTTTCTTCTCCACATTTCTGGTAATTTTTGCTTATTTGTGGACATTGCAATTGATACTCTGAAAGGGAGCCTGAATTATATTGTCTTCCTTTAATGAGTTCAAAACCCAATTTTGGTTTTTGTTCTGGCAGTCTGTTAAGTTACTGATCGTTCTCCTTAATTTTGTTAAGGCTTGGCTTTAGACTTTGATAGCACAGGACTAGAGTAACCCTTACTCTAGAACATGGTCCTACTCCCAGGGCCTGCCCTTTCTGTTATCTCACCGAAGTACCTGGTGCTTCCCCTCCGGCTATACTGGAGCTCCTGTGGATCCAGTGTCTCTGCAACCTCTAATATTCTCGCTCTGCTCTCAGTTGCAAAGTAGCTGCTCTCTACCAGCCCACGCCAGAGTCTCACCCCGTGTATGTGCAACACAGCACTCACCCAGCGATCTGTGCGAGCCCCACCCCCACAACAAACTTCTGGACCCCCACCCTATTGAAGAACCTTCCTCTCCAGTATCTTGCCCTGCTTGCTCTAGATGCTTCAGCAGCCCCAAATTCCAAATTCTACTTCCCCGGATCAGTAGGACGACCATGGTCTGCTCTGCCCCACCTCCCTGTGCTGTGGTTGGGAAATCTACCCAGGCAGAGTGCCAGGGCAAATATGAAATTCACCTTATGTGTTTCCTTTCCTTCTCTCAGCCCGTTGTCCAGTGCCTGAAAACATCTGCTCTCTCTGTTTGTCCAGGTTTATCCTTGCGTAAGATGGGAGGGCAAATCCAGTGCAGCAACTCCATCACGCATTTAATGATGTAATGCTCTGTGTGGCGGATCCTCCTATGTGCTAGATTGTAAGCACCTCGAAGGAAGTGTTGGTGACTTACCTCTACAACCTTAGGCGCTTAATGAACGTTATTCGGTGGAATCAAGTGGAGAGCCTGGGGGCTGAGTGTGGAATAGTGCACTGCTCCTCCTTCCCTTTATACCTGAGTGAATGTGCAGGTAGGGGAACTCCCTTTCACACAGTATCTTCAGTCCTGGTAGGAGGATCCCAGCTGCTCCAGTCCCTCCACTTGGGTACTCCCGGGGTGTAAATGTCTCAGGCACATGATACTGTCTTACTCTATAGGTAGATATTCCTGTGTTTACACGGAAGAAGAATGATTGGAAAATTAATCAAATCCTTTTCAGTTTTCACCTGAAGTGTAGTTTCTTTAATCAGCTTTTGCTGTGGTTGCTGTTGAAAAGACAGTAGTATAGAAATAGGAGGCTGTGCAGGGGGAGAGCCTACTGCTAGGATTATCCTGACTTCCGTGGTGACCTTCCACATGTATTACACTTCTTTGAGCCCCATCTCTAGCTTCTGCCAGCCTACCCACCATGTGCCGTAACATCACCGACTTGTCACCATTCACTGGATAATTCCATACTCGGTGACAGCTCTGATCCCACACGCTGTTCCCTCTGCTCCCACATGAACTCCTACTATCCCTGAAGACTCAGCTCAAAAGCCCCACCTCTGCAAAGTTTTGCCCAGCTCCCCACAAGAGAGTTAATCACACCTTCCTCCCAGTTGCCCAAAGCAGTTATTCCCATACTATGGTGATTATCTGTTCACATGCCTCTTCCCCAGTAGACACTGGGGCCTTTAGGACCATTAGGAAAGAGTATGTATTTCATTCACCTCTGTATTCTAGTGCCTAGCACAGTATCTGACCGAGAATCCGTGCACATTACATGCTTATTGACTAATGAAGAGGCTAAGCCTCTACCTTTCCACTGACTTGAGTACGGTCCTCAAGAGCTTCTCAGAATAAAGCATGATTTCTCTTCCTCAGGGCAACTTTCAAATATTTCAAGTCATCCATCATGCCCCTCTAAATCTCTGCAGCCTAGAAGCCCTTTGTTTTCATACAGTCATACCCAGGTACTGTTCTGAGTGCTTGACAGGTGTTAACCTAGTTAGTCCTTCTAACAGCCTAATAATAATAATAATAATGATGATGATGATGATGGTGATGATGGTAGGTGCTGCTGTTGTCCTCATTTTACAGATGAAGGCACTGAGGCACAGAGAGTAACTTGTCCAAGGCCACCAGCTAGTAAGTGGCAGAGTCGGGTGCCAGAGCCTAGCGATGTCTTCAGAGGCCACGCTGCAGCCACTGAGCTACTGCCTTGCTGGCTGTTGAGATGATGATGCTGTCAGAGCTCACCCTACCCTGACTGTCTTTTCATTGACCTCCTCCTACTTGTCATACACTTTCTTAAAATGTATCTTCCAGAACAGATACTGTGTGATTTAACCAGCAGAGTCAGTGAGAGTGTGACATCTCTGCTCCATAAGTGATTTACTGTACCTGCTGCCCGTGGTTTTTTTCGGCAGTCGTGTCAACTATTGTCTCGTACTGAGCTTATTGCCAGCTAATTTCAGTTAAGCCCGGGATTCTCTATTTTACGTTTATACAGTTGATTTTTGTCTTGTTGGCTTCAGACAAATATTCCAACCTGATGAGACCTTCTTGGATTGTTGTTCTATCACACAATTTTATCCCTCACAACGTCATAATTGATAAACCTGTCCTCTAGGACTTCACCTGTATCACTGATTTTAAAATGTGTAAAGGGATTAGGTGAGACGTTTTGACTCATGGCCTCTAGACGCTTCTCTCCAGGGTGACACTGACCCTAAGCTAACATTCTTTGGATTTAGTCGTCCCACCAGTTGTGAGTTTACATAATTGTAGAGTTATCTGATCTGTGTTCCTTCGCTGTCCGCAAAGATGTCCTAAGAGATTTCGCTAAGTGCCTTGTTGGGATTCAGGGACATTGTCTACAGAATCCTCTCCTTCCACCTCAATACAATTTTAAACTCATCCTTAAGTAAAAAAGCCAAATTCAAACTGCATGACCGGCTGCGACACTTTAATTCCTAGATACATAGAACGCAGATGTTGGCAAACACCACCTCTTTAACTTAGAGAGAACCTCATATGTGAACGTCTAAACTTAAAATCTTATTGGAGGATAGGGCGTGGTTAAGTAAACTGGCTTATCCATTACACAGCATGGGATACAACTATTTTCATTGGTGTTTTTGAAGAGTTTACAATAGCATAGACAATGTTGATGTCATAATGATTAAGTTTAAAAAGCAAGATACAGATTTGTATAGATGGTGATCATAACAATTGGAAACACAGAGAATAGAATGACACAATAATTGGCTAGAAGTTAAAAACTGCAAAATCTTAATAAGGGTTAGACATGATAAAGAAAAAGGGGACTTCCGTCACCCCCCTATTTATTTTTCTGTAGTTCCCAAAAATGTGCAGCAGGAATGTGCATGGTTTTATCACAGTAACCTTTTCAGGTAGGAGGTTGGGGAAGTTTGTTGCAAGAGTCCGTTTACCAAGGACATGTTTATTACAAAAGAGTGGTAAGCCCAGATGACCCTGTCCGTGAGAGAGAAGGCGAAGCCCGCCAGCATCTGGCCCAGGAGTGTGCGCACACTGACCCCGACATGTCGCATGTGTCTTACCTCCTCTCCCAGATGGCAGCCCTGCTTCGGCTGCTGCCCCCGTGCCGACCATGGGACAGGCTTTTCTGGGTGCGCCATGCCCCTAGGAAGCAGGGTGATCCTCCTGATTGGTACCAGGTGACCCAGAGCGACTTACTTAACCTGCCACGGGCTGGTGCCATCCCCTCATCCTGCTTCCCAGAGCCGTGTGTGCAGTGCATGGCACTAGGTCAGGCATCCGGGAAGCACTCGGTAAATATTAGCTCTTCTTCACTGTGATTATTAATCATGATTGGAGAGGGTTTCTGTGTTCTCAGACACTGGAAATTCTAGCACTAATGATAAATGCTATTGGGGCAGTTGACCATGCTTTAGTTTCTCAACTAAGATACAAATTGAAGGAGTGAAGAAAGAGTGCGAACAAGTCAGTAAACCTTTTTTGGAATCAGTTGTCAGATGGATTGATGAGGAAGCACTGTGCTTGGAGGAGGGTGTTTAATCCAAAAGGAGACCAGACCGCTTAAGTGTTTGGCACTTTTGCAATTTAACCAAAGACTGATGCTAGTACCGAGGTTATACACTGGGGTTGATATTCTAAATACTTAATGATTGGTAAGCTTGGGGACCAACCAATCAGAATAGACATTGGTGATGGCCCTTCAGAATAGATCCCAGCATTGAGCACCTGTCACCCCTACCCTTCCACCCTTCCCCCTGCAAAGACTGGAGAGGAGGGCCTGGCCTCCCCAGAGGTACTCATTTAGGTGTCTGCCACCAACTCCACATCTAGGCATGCAGAGCACCCACCCTGAGGCCCATCCTGGCACGGCTATTTTGGGAAGAGGCAAGCCTTTGTCCCTCAGCTGCCCTGACGCTCATTCTTGCTTCCTTCTCGTCTCTTCCATGATGTTCTGTTTGCCTTTACTGTCCATCACACACCTGACAAGATCCCCTTGTTGTCTGAGGCAGCAGGAAGGGAGGAGCCATTCCTAGTTCTGCCTGCTGCCTGCTCTCTTGCATATAAACCTCTCTGGACCGTGCTGGCCTTTCCTGTGTCCCCAGATGACCTGGACAGCAGGTTTCCAGAGTGTGGGGGACCCTCGGGTATGGTCATGAAGATTGCATTGCACTATCTTCTATGCAGAATGATGACCATCTGCAGAACCACGTGTCCTCCTGGCGTCGAGCTCAATTAAGCAGCTGTGAAATGTGGGACTGACCTTCTTGGGGATGAATTTTTCCCATTTCCCATTTCCCTAGTGGTCCTCTGTAGGCCTTCTGTCTTAGCTCTGTTCTGTGGTCACCAGCTGCCCTCAACCCTGACCCCGACCAATTTGCAAATGCTAATGAGAGAGCATGACCAGCTGATGGCTCCTGTAGCTGGGGGATCTATGTCATCATATCTACCCTGAAATTTTTCCTGGAATTCACAGTAATGTGCTCTGGGAGTTCTTTCCCACCAGTGGTAAGTCTGGATCCTCATAACCAACCCTCGGAGGGAGGCAGGTCAGGTTAATTATTGTCCTCGCTTGATAGCTGAGGACTAGGGGACCCCTGGGGCTCATCTAAAACCCACTGCTAATGAGAAGCAGAGCCTGCACCAGACCTGCCTCCAGGGACCTGGACGGCAGCTAATGCAACTGGACTTGGCCCCAGAACTCAAGGACTCCCGGGTACTTTCTGTGATGAGAAGAGGGGTCTGCTTTCCCCATGAAGAAAGTTAGAGAACAGAACAATTTTGTGATCTTCCCTGGGGCCCACAGTAAGCAAAGATGGGGGCCTGGCCAGGAAATTGCAATCCCTGTGTCCTGGGCCCTTCCTTCTCTCTGTAGGGCCCCACACAGTCTCCCACCTTCCCATGTCCACCTGCCGTCCTCCCCAGCGCTCCTGCACCTCCCCACTGGAAACTTATGGAGCCACGGCCTGCTTCACTGCCCCAGCCTGCAGCTATTTGGGAAGAGGCTACCAGCTAGGGAGCTCCTTACAGTAGGACAGTGATTTATATTGGTTTTTAAACTAACTTTATTGAGACATAATCAACATACTATTCAATTCACCCATTTGAAATGTACATTTCACTGGCTTTTAGTCTTTTCACTGAGTTGTGCATCTATCACCATAATCAATTTTACTTTTTAAAAGATTTTATTTATTTATTTGAGAGAGAAAGCATGCACGAGTGGGGGGAGGGACAGAGGAGGAGGGAGAGAGAGAAACTTAAGCAGGCTCCACGCTGAGCTCAGAGCTCTAAGTGGGGCTCAATCCCACGACCCTGAGATCATGACCTGAGCTAAAACCAAGAGTTGGACACTCAAGCGACTGAGCCACCCAAGTGCCCCCAGAATCAATTTTAAAACATCCTCATTACCCCCCAAAAAACCCTCAACCCCCTGAGTCATCACCCCCCAAGGTCTCTATCGCCCTCTTCTCCAATCCTAGGCAACCAAGAAGTCTACTTTCTTTCTTTATGGATTTGCCTATTCCAGGCATTTCATGTAAATAGGATCACGTGGTATATGGTCCATTGGCTTAGTGTATTTTCAAGCTTCATTCATGTGGTAGCAGATCTTACTGCTTCATTTCTGTGTATTGCCAAATGACGTGCCAGTGTTGGATACACGACATTTTGTGTATCTGTTCCTTGACTGATGGACATTGGGGTTGTTTCCACTTTTCAGCTATCACGCATGATGCTGCTGTGAACGTTCATGGACCAGCTTTTGTGGGTCCGTGGGTTTCCATTTCTCTTGCATATAAACCCAGGAGTGGGATTATGGAGTCATACGGTACTCTTTGAGGAACTACCAGAATGTTTTCCAAACTGGCGGCACCATTTTACATTCTTGCCAGCAACAAGGGTTCAGTTTCTCCAAATCCTCAGGAACACTTCTCAATTTCTGTTTTGTTTGTTTGTTTTTATTCTGGCCGTCCCAGTGGGTATGAAGTGGTACGTCATTGTGGTTTTGATTTCCATTTCCCTGGTGGCTAATGGTGTTGAGCATCTTTTCATGCACTTATTGGCCATTTGTAGATCTTCTTTGGGCAGCTGTCTGTTCAGATCCCTTGCCCATTTTTAATTAGGTTGTTCGGGTTTTGTTTTGTTTTTTTACTATAGAATTGTAAAAATTCTTTATATATTCTAGGTATAAGTCCCTTATCAGATAAATAATTTGCAGAAAAAAATTCTGTCATTCTGTGGGTTATCTTTCGCTCTTTTGGAGTTGTCCTTTGAAGCACATGTTTTTTTATTTTAATGATACCCGGTTTATGTTTTCTTTTGTTGTTTTTGCAGTTGGGGTTTAATCCAAGGTCGTGAAGATGTATGCCTATGATCTCTAAAAGTTTTATAGTTTCAGGTCTTACCTTGGGTCTTTGATCCATGTTGAAGTCATTGCTGTAGGTGGTGTGAGAGAGAGGTCTACCTTCATTCATGTCTCTCCTTATGTCAGTACAATACTGTCCTGATGACTGAAGTTTTGTAGCAAGTTTGGGAATCAGGAGGTGGGTCTTCCAATACTCTTTTCAAGATGGTTTTGGCTCTTTGGGTCATGAAGCAGAATGAAGTGCTGGTATGCAGGCTCTACTGTGGGTGAATCTTGAAACGATTATGCTAAGTGCAAGTAACCAGTCACAAAAGGCCACCTGTTGTATGATTCCGTTTCTGTGAGCTGTACAAGATAGACAAGTTCATAGAGACAGAAAGTAAATTAGTGGTGCCAGGGTCTGGGAGTTGGGGAAAAATAGAGTATGACTTCCAGCGGGTATGAAGTTTTGTGTTGGGATGATGAAAATGTTCTGGAATTAGCAATGATGGTCATACAGCCTTGCCAATACACTAAAAACCACTGGATGGTGCATTTTAAAATAGTGAATTTTATGGTATATGAATTAATCTCAAAAAAATTTTTTAAAGAAGAAGATAACCCGAATATCCCTATCTCTACTTAAAAAATGAATGTGTAGTTAAAAACCTTTCCACAAACTTTAGGCCCAAATAGCTTCACAAGGGAATTCTACCAAATATTTAAGGAAGAAATAGAACCAATTTTACAAATTCTTTCAAAAAATTGGAGAGAAGGGATTACTTCCCAATGCTCATTCTAAGCATTGTGATAATAGCAAAGCCTGACAAAAACATTACAAGAGAAGAAAACATCTCTCCCATTAACATATATGCAAAATGTCTAAACGAAATTTTAGCACATAGAATTTAATGATATGTACAAAGAAAAATGCCTATTGACCAAGTGCACTTTATCTCAGGAATGCAAGTTTGGCTTAATATTTGGAAATCAATGTTACAACCATTTTGGAAAATGATTTGGCAGTTTCTTTAAAAGTTAAATTTACATCTACCATATGATCCAGACTTTCCACTTCAATATATTTACTCAAAAGACATGAAAGTATATACATCCATGCAAAGACTTGTGTACAAATGTTCATAGCAGCTTTCTTTTTCATAGAGGGAAAATTGGAAGTTACCCAAATGTCTATCAACATTCAGATGAACCAACTGTGGTATGTCCATACAACGGAATTACTACTTAGCAATAACAGGGAATGAACCACTTACAGCAATATGAGATGGATCTCAAAATAATTATGCCAAGTGAAAGAAGCCAAACCAGAATGAATAATGAGATACTGTCAGATTCCATGTATATAGAATTCTAGAAAATGTAAAGTAATCTACAGTAATAGTAAACACCTCAGTGCTTGCCTAGGGATGGAGAGAGGCAAAGAGGCATGGAAACTTCTAGAGTGCCGCATACGTTCATTACTTTGGTGATGATTTCACAGTTGCATGTGTATGTCAAAACATATCAAAATTGTACACTTTAAATATGTGCAGTTGCGTATCACTACACCTCAGTAAAGCTGTTTTAAAATAAAAATATTTATTCAATCAACAAATATTTGAATGCCAACTATGATCTAGCTTCTGAGGACACAAGACTGGAACTCAGTACTCTAGACGAGGTCCCTGACTTCAGGGAGTTATATTTAAGTGGGGAGCTTACATAGACTAGATATATTTTTTAAAGATTTTATTTATTTATTTGACAGAGAGAGAGACAGCCAGCGAGAGAGGGAACACAAGCAGGGGGAGTGGGAGTGGAAGAAGCAGGCTCCTAACAGAGGAGCCTGATGTGGGGCTTGATCCCAGGACTCCGGGATCACGCCCTGAGCCGAAGGCAGACACTTAACGACTGAGCCACCCAGGCACCCCCATAGACTAGATATTTTTAACAGTCTCAGAGTTTACCCACAAAATTCCTTCGGCCCCCGATGGAGAGTTCCCTCCCTGCCAGATGTGCAGGAAAACCGGCCGCACAGCTGGATGCAGGGCTGTGTGGAGATGGAGCACAGCCACGGAGCAGTGGCTGGATTCCCTCCTCTCTCTCTGGACGTCGCCCTTCAGCAACAGCCTCACCGTCCATGTTCCCACCTTGTCCAACAGGAAGTGGGTCAGGCGTGGTGGCCGCTGTCATCTGAGCAGAGCAGATGGCAGCACAGACAACTGCCGAGCCGGTGAGGTCTACACTTGCACACAGAGAGTGCCCCGCAAAGATGGGGAGTCGGGGGTGGAGAGACAGTGGAGACAGAGCGAGCCTGTCCGATTGCTGGAGAGCTCTCTGGTCAGTATTTCCAGGCCTTAGGAGGCTTGACTCTGCTCTCACCCCTTGTCTGCATCAAATACTCTTGGAGGAGGAGCCCATCTTTTTTGCTTCAACTCCGCTGAGTGGCTTCTGTTACTGCAACTAAGAAGAGGCTTACTCCCTTCATTCCCTTGAGTGGACGGGGAGGAGGAGAGCCCTTCTACCCTTGGCATCACACTGGCGTGATGGTGTGGACTGGATCTGCCCATTAGAGGAGCTCCCGCTGACCTCAGATGAAGGCAGGCCTGGGGAACTGCCCCCTACCCCCCACCCACACACGGGCTCTTGAGAAGCCATTGGCAGGAAGGCACTGGGATGAAGTTGGAAAGGATGGGGGCTGTTGCAGGGATTAGGAAGGAGGGTCAAGGAAGACCTGTACGGATTGAGGCCAAAAGGCCAGCGGCAAGGAGTGTGTGAGGTGACCTGCCGGCGTCATCTCATTCTGCAGGCTTGGCACCCAGCAGGACTCACTGGCCCCAGCTTTGCTCGTCTGCCATTCCTCTCTCTCCTCTTGTCTCCGCCCCCTCATGCCATCCTGTTGCTGGGCCTCCTTGCTCAGGGCGTTCACGGTGGGCAATTCCACAGCCCACTAGGAATCCCAGACTAAAGACGTTGCTTGTTTGGAAACAAAACGCCGGCCTGAGGTTCAGATGATGTGATTTCTAGCCTCTGTGCCACTCCCAACTCCCAGGTGACCAGGCGCAAATATCACTGCTCTGTGCCTTGGTTTCCCCATCTGGAAACAAACACAGCGGTTGCCTGCTTTTCCTCTCTCCCAGGGGCACTGGAGCAGGAGTCGAGTTAAGGCAGTTTCAAAGACCAGTGGGCTGGTATCCGAGGCCTGGGTCCCAGCCCTGCCTCCTGCACAGTATCTGTGCGGCCTTGAGCAAGTCAGCCCGCCCCATGAGGCTCAGCTTCCTCGCTGCCAAGTGAAAGAGGATATGGGCCCGCATCCCCCGCAGATGGCAGTGGGGAAAATCAGAGTTCAAAGACAAGAAACCACTCAGAGATGGGACTGCGCCACACACGTGTCAGGAGGCGCCACGGTCACCAGCCGTGGGGTACTTACCAAGCCACTCTTGGACTCCCATCCCAGTATCGTCTTCTGTAGTCCATCTAGGCACAGAGACCCCCGAGTTCCAGATGCGTGCGATTAGAGCAGTGTTCACCCCTGAACTTCCGGTCTTGGCCCTGTACCCTCAGCAACCCCCAGCAAGGCCAGTTCTGTGCAGGTCACCCTCAGACTGTGTTTGGGAGAAGCAGTCTGGTTTAAAGACTGTCATCTCCTCGAGTGGTCCCAAGTAATGGCACTTGCCGTGGGTTCTGTTGTTTCAGTGACGCGTGTCTGCGGCCTTCACGGTGAGTCCTGTGGTGGGAGATGGCATGTTGGTGCTGGATGGCTTTCCATTTCCTGGAATGGGGCATGCTGCAGGTCGCAAAATCCCAGGTTCGGAGGACCTGTCCGCTAACTCGAGCAGCTCGGTTCTCAGAGATGCAGAACGTCGGGTCCGTGTAAGAACTTAGAACACAGCTCATCTCGCTCCCCAGAGGGGCCTCCCCAAAAGCGACCTGCCTGAGGTGGTACCAAGGTCGAGATTTGACTTCGAGAAACAAACAAATGACAGAAGACGAAAAACATTCCTCGCCAGGAATTCCCTTGCTCTCTGGTTTCTCACTTCACATTGGTTCCTAGTCTGAACGTTGCGTAGACAGGAAGCCACATTCTCTACACTTCTGTCTGCAGCCTGGCACCATAACGTATGAAAACTCAGAAGGACCTGAAAGCTCATGAAGTCGTTCAGTCATCAAAAATTGAATTCTGTTCCCTGGGTGCTGTGTACCAAGGCGGGAGATTGAATGGGGACATTTTAGCGATCTTTCCAGCAGCAGGGGTTGAAACAAAAAGTCTTTTCCGCTTAACCCCCCTTTAGCCAGAACACCGACCCGCTTCCTAAATAGCGCCGAAACCCATCCACATTATGTTCTTTGCAACGTTCTGCCTCATTTTGAACAGTGGATTCTCTTCTTAAACGCAGCTGCTGATGGAAGCCAACCAAAGCTGTCCAACTTTGTGCTTGCCGGAGAGCTAAATCCGGCCGTGTTTGCTGACACTACCAAACCATCTCCCGGTCTCCCCTCTCTGCATCCTTTCCCTCATTAGAGCGTCTGCCCACAGTTCGCTGTCCCCCGTCCTCTTTCCCGTCCTCCCTCGTCCCCACAGGAGCGCTACTAGGTGCTTCTTCCTTCTCTCAGAATCCTCCAGGGATCTGGAGAAAAAGAAAGCCGTGTCAGTCAAGTACACTTCCGTAGAATCGTAGCACAAAGCCATACAGCCTGGTAACATTTATATTTTAAGTTTTACTCTCTGCCGTGAAAGGGAAAGGGATTTTTCAGGCATCAGCCCGCAGGTGGAGGTGGTATTTTTCAAGCAACCTTCCTGCTGCTCCAGAAATCAGACCGCCTCACGGTTCCCTGCCTGTAGCCCAGATCTCAGGTCTCCTCACCTGGAGCCTCGGTGCAGGGCCTCACCTGGTCCTGGGTGGCCTCCCCTCTACTCTCTGGAGGAAATCTGTCGTTGCTCCCCGGGGCCTACACGGTACGTGTGAGCTCTGTGGCGCCGGCCGCTGCAGCTTCTGTCGGAGAGAATCTGGTCGTCGAGGATTCAGCAGGGCCTTGAGTTCACTCTGTGTCATGCCCAAGGAGAAGAACTCTGCAGAGAAGCTGTCAGGTTACAAGCCCTGGTCCTATTCCTTAAAAATTGTGGGACCTCGAGCAAGTGATTTATCCTCTAAGCGCCATTTTCTTACCTGCAAGAAGGAAATAACAGAACCCACTTTACAGCGTTGTTCCAAGTACTGGATAAAATAAAGAATGCACAGTGCTTGGCAGGGAAGAAGTCCGCAGTAGACATGAGCTCTTCTTACTGGATGGACCAGAGCCAGGGCATGTGGGAGGAAGGAGAACAAAGGACCAAAGCCAGCTAGAACCTGGGATAGGACAACTGGGGGCCAGGACACCTGTTTCTATGAACTCAGCTTTGAGCCGGTGGTCTCCTCTGGTGTCCATGGTGGGGGAGCACCGAGTAGGCCTCGTTGGCAGGATAAATCTTGGACTCAGAGCAAGGACAGCAGCAGTCCTACTGTTTTGCAGCCTCAATCATCTGAGCCTCAGGCAAGACGGAAAGTAAAGAGATTCTTTTTTTTTTTTATAATTTTTTTTCAAGATTTTATTTATTTATTTGACAGAGACAGCCAGCGAGAGAGGGAACACAAGCAGGGGGCGTGGGAGAGGAAGAAGCAGGCTCCTAGCAGAGGAGCCCGATGTGGGGCTCGATCCCAGAATGCTGGGATCACGCCCTGAACCGAAGGCAGACGCCCAACAACTGCGCCACCCAGGCGCCCCCAAAGAGATTCTAAACTACTGAACAGACGATGCCTCGCCCGCACATGGCGTGTCTCCATCCCCCTTTGGCCAGTGCACCCTCACTGCACACACGATTCCGATACACTTCATTATCTGGTTGTCAAATCCCCGGCACATTCGAGGCAGCAAACTACGGACTAGACAGGCACCTTAGAGCAGAGAGAAGTGACAGCTGATGGTCTGACAGGTAAGGAAACAGACAAAATATAAAGGCAGACATCTGAATTAACGGAAAATCACAGCCAGCAGGCTCTGGAGAGGGGTTTCTGCCTGCCTTTGATATCTGAGAACCACAGCGTGTGAGGACTCAGAATCATGCTGTTCAAAATCCTGACCCTGCAGAAGGGTGTTCAATCACAGTCTATTTTAAGAAGCCAGTTGTACGTATGATGTGAATGACGATAGAAACTTTGGTCGGGGGGCCCTTTCCAGTGCGTGTAGACTTCCCATGCATTTGCTGTGCACTTGCTTATTTGGTCATCGTGATTCCCATGGTAATCCTGTAGTATAGCTAGGGCTGTATTTTTTCTCCCATTTTACAAATGAGGGAAACTAAGACCGAGGGTGGCTAAGATGGCCTAGGCTTATGTAACTAATGAGTGGTAAATCTGGCTTCACTCTAGGGCTTCCAACTTAAGTTCCAGTGCTCTCTCCCACACAGACATTGTCAAACTGTGTTCTTTGGAGCCTTGGAGCCTGGAGTTCTTCCCCGAGGGCTGCCGCAGGGATGCAGGGGAGGCCTATGAGCAAGTCTGTGACCTCCCACCTCTGACTCAACAAGAGGGGCTAGGTGTTAGCCGCAGGAGACTTTGGATGGGGAAACATCAGAAAGGTCCTGCTGCTTGGAAGAAAACAAAAGAATGGGAGAAAAAGAGAGCTTTGAAGCTATTGAAAATGGTGCCCTTAGTATTCGGGGACTGTTCTATCCAAAATGATTAAAATCAAAAGAAAGTCATGGGACTGTATGCATATAGGGCACCCTTCTCCTCTTGGGCAAACTCAGCTAGCCTGAATGACTCCCCCCAAGGGCGTCCCAGTCCTGCAGGACTCAGGTTCCCTGAGGGCTGCCCCAGGTGGGCTCAGTCACTGACCTTAGATGGGCATTTCTCAGGCTCCCTTCTCCACAGCCACCTCCCCACGCAGGCAGAGTCCTTGGGCCACCCAGGGCCATTGGTGCCTTTTACAGCCCCTGTCCCCATGGTGTCCTCACTATCCAGCAGAGCCCTGTTGTCACCTCTTCAAAGTGGGCTCCTGTCTGCATGGCTCTCCCCAGGTGTGAACACTTAATACTCACTGATGGAGTGACAGGTGTCCTTCTGCATTTTTACAGTGGCCCCCTGCACACCCAGAATATTACCCCATATAATTTATTCTGAAGGTGGGAAATCAGGCACGACACAGGACTTCCCAGAAGAGTTACTTGCACAGAGAGGGCTTCGGTGACACCATACAGGGGGCACCAACTCGCCCAGGGAGCTCTGGCCTCATTGCCAACCTCTGGTTCTGCTCCCTCCCTCTGTACCCACCCCGCCCTCACCGAGAGACGGGAACGAATGGGAAAGGGGCATCCAGAAGTTAGTCGTTGACATACCCCCACTGCCGTCAGCAGCAGACGCTGCATGTGGAAAGTCTGTGCTGGGTGTGGTCGGAGGGCCATGATGCCTCCGCTCCAGCTGGTCGTTCTGAGAAACCAGTCTGAATTGAACGTGCTTGACAAACAGCGCTGTGCGCTGTCCTGCAGCCGACGATCGAACGGGAAAGACGGAACAGAGACTAACACCTTGGCAAAGCAGACAGGGCGGCATGGATTACCCGGTGTGAGATGAGCAGCACAGATGGGTCTTTCAGCGAAAACTTTCCTTTCCCTCGCTCCCCTACCCCCTTCTGGTCTTCCTTTCCTTCCAAGTTAGAGGTCCTTTGGATGTGGGCGTGAAGGTGGCCTCCTGGTTGTCAGGATCTGGGTAGGAGGTGACAGGAGGCATTGCAGGTG
This sequence comes from Ursus maritimus, assembly GCF_017311325.1. Lineage (NCBI taxonomy): Eukaryota > Metazoa > Chordata > Mammalia > Carnivora > Ursidae > Ursus > Ursus maritimus. Next base: position 23,235,887 of record NW_024424230.1, on the reverse strand, counting down.
TGGGCAACAGCAAGGGAAAGGTGGGGGACATCTCACAGAGCAGAGCTTGACCCGGGGAGCAGGGAGTGGAAGGCCGGGAGCCTGGGAACGGGGGCAGAGCTGTAAGAACCCGAGAAATGAGGCTGAGGAGTTTGGGCATAACAAACAGAGGGGCACCATCGACGCCTCTCTCAAACTAGAGCTGAGGGCACCTGGGTGCCTCCTTCAGTTAAGTGGCCAACTTTTGATTGCGGCTCAGGGTTGTGGGGTCGAGCCCCGCGTCGGGCTCCGCGCAGGGGTGAGGCCTGCTTAAGATTCTCTCTCCCTCCCTCTGTCTGTCCCCAGCCCCCACGCTCTCTCTCAAAAAAACAAAACAGAGCTGAGAAAGGAAGAGCAGCGGGCCAGTATTCAGAGCAGGGTGCTTCGCCTGTGTTTTCTGTTTCATCCCGACAGCCCCCTTAGGGAGTGCTCTCCTCAGTGAGGTTAAGATGACCGTAAGTCACCAGCGCGTAAGCCGCTGGCCCAGGCCTTGAACCCAGGTCCAAAGCTCATGTTCGCAGCACAGACATGCAGCCCGCGAGGCGTCTTTGTCTGGCAGGGGAGTGAGTGCAGGCTGCAGTGAGACCAGGGCTAAGTCCTCCCACTAAGAAACCCCCCGGATGCTTCCGTGCACCCCCGGTGCTGGGGCACCTGAGCGTCAGGGCCCCCGCAGAGAAGAGACACCCAGAAGGACTGTGAGGAATTTGACTTTTGCTATTTAAAAAAAATAAAATCATCATTGTGGGAAGCGAATTAAACCTCCGTTGGCCTTTGTGTTAGTTCGCTCGGGCTGGCGTAACAAAGCACCACACGCTGAGCGCCTGACAGAACAGAAACCTGCGTCCCACAGTTCTGGGCGCCACACGTCTGAGATCGAGGTGTTGCCAGGGTGGATTCCTCTAGGCGCGGGGCTTTGCTGACAGTCTTCGGCATTTCTTGGCTCGTAGAAGCTTCTTCATCTTCGTATGGCTTCCTCCCGACATGGGTGTCTTGTGTCCAAATTTCCCCTTTTTGATAAGGAACCGAGTCAAACTGGTTGAGGTCCATCCCAGTGACTTCATCTTAACTAATGACATCTGCCATGTCCCTATTTCCAGTTCAGTTCTGACCTGGAGTTAGAACAGGATTCACAGGGTGAGGGCCTGTCCCCAAAGGACTGTCCTCACTTCAGTCATCAGCCGCGAGCTTGGGGCTTCCCCGGGCCACCGGCACATCTGACCAACTGTTTACAAATTCGAGGGCTCTCATACCCCCTCCTTTAAACGATTCACAGAACTCAGGAAAGCCCTATGCTTCCGACTGCAGTGTTCGTATAAAGGATACGAATCACAACCAGCCAAAGGAAGAAATCCGGAAGGCAAAGCCCAGGAGGGTCCCAAATGTGAAGTGTTTTTGGTCACTCTCTCAGTACATAGGTGTGCGGGTCACCAACCAAGGACATTCACTCGACCTCCAGTGTCCGGAGTTCTTATTGGGCTTTCATTATATGGTCATGGTTGATTGAGTCGTTGGCCACTGGAGCGCACTCCATCTCCAGCAGCCTGCCCAGCCCCCTCCCACAGCCCTCTAATCACATGGCCAGACCCTTCCTGAAACTCTCTCCAAGCCCATAGTGAATAACAAAGGCCCTCCTGACACTCAGGACATTCCAGAGGGTTTAAAGGCTTCCTCCCAGCAACGGGGGATGAAGACCAGCCAAATTCTTTATTATATAACGGTAGCTAGAAGTGAATCTAACAGAAGGATGCTGACTGCCTCTTCCCAGACCCCCTCTCTAAACGCCCTGGAATACTATACAGCTGTGAAAATGAAGAAACTAGCCTCACACATCGACTGGTGCTTGTATTACAGTTTTGAAAACCAAGTGCACTCACAGTGCTTTCTCGTAAATAGTGACGCAAATATCACCCCCCTTCTGTGTAACCATCTGCCAAGCGTTGCAGGACCCACCAGGTGGGGTGTGAGAAAACTGTATAGAGGGTGCACTTTATCTTTGGGGCCCACTCCCACCCCCTGTGCCCCTTCTCTCTTCAGAGCCCCGTCTCCTCTAAGTGTCCACGGCTCTTGCATTCTCCTACCTCCTTTAGCTCTCCCAAAACCTTCTAGATGCATTGCTGAGTGTGGAGAATAAAATGCCTGCATACTCTTTTGGGGGGAGGCAAGGAATTTGCTTTTCTAGCTATTCCTCTAAAAGTGAAACCAGGGGTTTTGGCTCTTGGTAAAGCAATTTAAGGCAGCCAGGTGGCAAGGGGAGGAGATCAGAGACCTTTCCTGGTGGCCAATGATCATACCAGCTTGTTCTGTAAGGAGGGAAAGAAACATCCTTCAGAACCACGCTGGCTTACACTGTAACCATTCCGTCCTCACAGACGCTCCGGGGTCACCAGTCCTCTCGACAACCTGCCTCAGGCTATGAGAAGACAGGCCCTACTGTGATTGACCTCAGGGAAGGTTCCCACACTATGTACCTGCTTTCCTATCTTGAAGGTCCTGACAACCTGCCTCCCTGTCCTCCTCAGCCCCTGCCCCTTCTTTGGGCTTTTGTCCTTCTGGTGAGAGCCGAATTCACCACAGAGTTCATGAAGCCCAACTCAGGGCCTCTCGCCATGTGTTCACATGGTTATATATTTTTGTAATATTTGCAAGCTGAGCTGTTTTGGCAGCCATCAGGTAAGAAGTGGTCTGTTTCCATTCTGACTTGCCCTCTGCCATGTCTTCCCTGGTGTTGGGTGGTGCTGGCATGGCTCAGCATTTGGGGCCTCTGGCTAAGAGGAGGTTGGGCTAGGGGTACATTTAGTTTGGTTTTAGTGGGATATATTCACATGGTTGGCAGTTAACTTCTGTATACAGTTCAGTTATTGCCAATCGTCTTGGTGTCAGAATAGCTCCCAGGAATCCTTCTGTGGCCACTGAAACAAGTCATGGGGTATCCTCACACAAAAGAAGCAAATTCCGCCTACAGCCCGTAATATGTGGCCACACCTAGCACATCCTGGTTAAGGACAGCCTAGTCAGTAAGTACCACCAATTCAAAGAATAAAAGTTTAGTCACCGCATGAGAAAACTAGAAATGCCCCCCCCCAATCTTACAGCGCATATACAAAAGAGTGCTTAGCATTTTTCCCAAACTTTTTTTTTTAAAGATTTTATTTATTTATTTATTTATTTATTTATTTGACAGAGAGAGAGAGACAGCCAGCGAGAGAGGGAACACAAGCAGGGGGAGTGGAAGAGGAAGAAGCAGGCTCATAGCGGAGGAGCCTGATGTGGGGCTCGATCCCAGGACTCTGGGATCATGCCCTGAGCCGAAGGCAGACGCCTAACGACTGAGCCACCCGGGTGCCCCTATTTTTCCCAAACTTGACAATAATCCTAAAAATTTATATGACCTTACCCAGCGAGTTCTGGAGATGAGAGGCATTTATAAAATACCAATGATCCTGAAATAACAACCATAGTAAAGACTGAGTTAGCTTTTCAGTTATCTTTCGAAGACTGAGTTATCTTTAAATTCTGACTGTGAAAAATTATGTTACAAAATTGCCGTAGAAGAGATGATCAGAGATTAGGCGGTATGCTCACGTGTTTGCTGCCTGCAGTTTGCCAAGCGGCTAATTAGTAAAAATGTTATTTTTGTGAATCGTGTGATGTTTGTGGTATTTGCCAGATTTTTATAGGTTTTAATTTGCTGCAGTTTTCTAATTCAAAAATATTCACTCTCATACTTAATTTTGTGTTCGTAATTTTGTATTTTTAAGACCCCCCCAAACCTACCCCAACCCCCTCTTTGTTTCGTTCTTCACGCAGTGAGGCCCCACTCCCTCTCTCGCCCGGGGTTGAGTGTCCTTGGCTTAATGATGGTCTTTGTAGTCAAACCAGAAAACTCACTGCACAGAATTGGCTTGTAAGCTCCCTGAGGACAGTCCCCCAACTCAGTACCTCACACAGAGCCAGATCCACTGGAAAAACTTAAGAAATACCTGTCCACAAAGCCTCTGAAATGGGACCGGAATTCCCTGGAGCACAGGACCCCAGCGGTCCCTCAGCGTGCCTTTCAGAAGTGGGACATGACTGGGGCCCTGCAGGTTGTTTTGGAAGAGAAGTGTTTCTGCAGAGAGAGGATGTGGTCTCTGATTAGTAGTGTGATCCAGGCAGCCCAGCCATCAAGGAGAGATGACCCTTCTTGAGGTTAGGGTCAGACAGGGTTACTGACCCCAGAGCTGGGTTCGGACCCTGACAGGACCAACACTGAGGAGCCAGGGGGGCTGGTGTTGGTGTTGGGGCCTTTCCGCCTCCCTTGTCTCTGTCCCCACAGTCCTCCTCCATCCCTTGCGTCCTGTGCTTCTTCCCTGGTGGTTGGGGGAAGGGGACAATGGCACCCACCCAGCAGGCCTGCCCTTCCCCACCCTTGAGGCCAGAGCCTCTGTGAATTCAGTGCAGCCAACAGTTCTGATTGCTTCTGTAACATGCAGTCACCCGTGCCTTCGGCCTCGTCCACCTGCAGACCCCAGCCACAGCAGGTGCAGTCAGTCCCTGTCCTCAGGGGCCCAGAGATGAGTGAGGGGCGCAGTGTGCATTTCCATCCACACAGAGCGCATTCAGCAGGAGCCA
>NW_024424230.1:23215574-23231249 GCF_017311325.1 Ursus maritimus | reverse complement strand
GTGACTCGAGTCCTTGCTAATATAACAGAAGACAATGGCTAACAGGTCAGTGTTTCCTCTCCCAGGTAATCGTATGACAAGGACCTTGCCCAGTATTTCCCAAGGCATATCCAGAGAAAGGTTGGTCCCTAAGACACACCTGGAAAATATGCTTATGCGGACAAAGAGCTGTGCCAGGTGGTGCATCCGAACCCCATCTAGGAGAGCCTGAGACTCTACAGATAAACCTGGCTGTTGCCCACCTGCCTCAAGGGTTTGTTCACATGCCATCAGCATCTTTGGGATGTGAGCCCATTTTGGAAAATGCTGCCTTAACTCAAAGTAGTGACTCCATAGGTGAGACTCTCCAACCCCAGGCCAGGGAGGTTGCCAAGTTCAGAAGTAGCAGGGCTTTTCTGGCTCGTTCTTCCCTGTTCTCCCCCCGCACCCCTTCCCCGGCCCCGTTCTGTAGGCGGCTGCTTCCTTTCCTACATACAGGCTGGGCCCTGTCAGGGGCGTTCCCATGGCAGGAGCCCTGCCCTGCCCAATGCCAACTTCCCCAGGCTCCTGCCCTTCGAAGGCCCCCAAGAGAGGGGTTTCTTTTCTTTTCTTTTTTTTTTTTTTTAAGATTATTTATTTATTTGACAGAGAGAGAGAGAGAGAGAGACGGCCAGCGAGAGAGGGAACACAAGCAGGGGGAGTGGGAGAGGAAGAAGCAGGCTCTTAGTGGAGGAGCCTGATGTGGGGCTCGAACCCAGAACGCTGGGATCACGCCCTGAGCCGAAGGCAGACGCTTAACCACTGTGCTACCCAGGCGCCCCGAGAGGGATTTCTAACCCCTTCAAGTGAACTGCCTGGGCCCAACGTCGGTCCCCACCCATAGCCATCTGTTTAATCAAGCCACCCCAGGGCTCCAAGATCTGCCCCTCCCTTCCAAGATCCACCTGACCCAGCTTCCACAGAAAAAAGCAAAACCATGACAACGTAGCTCTCACTTTTCGTAGTCTCAATGCCATCTTAGTTATCTTTAACAAAGGCGGTGGTGCATACCAGAGCCTTCTGAGAGAGGAGAGCCCAAGAAGGTTCTTCTGGGCATGCTCTGCAAGCTGAACGGGGGAGAAGTCTTATTCTCTGGGAGGGGACCGTGCATGAGCAGCTGTGGGGGGCAGGGCAGAAATGGGGATGCACCTATCTGCTGTGGGACATAATGTTGATCCTGTGTCGTTGAGCTCCCTGCCATAGAGCAGGGACTGTGACAGCGCCCCCTAGTGAGACTGTCATGAGAATCAAGTGGAAGAGCACGGAGGGCCCAGGGTGGTGCTCGCCAGGTGGGAGGCGGTGGCACAGTTTCCTTACGATTGTGCACATTCCTCCGGAGTGCCCTGGGGGCGGGAGCGTCCTCTTACTTTTAGCGAGTGGAGGTGGAAGGGTTGCAGTAAAGCGCTGAGTCTGACCTCCCCTGTGGCCCCCCAGCAAGATTCGCAGCCCATGCTGCAGCATCAGGGTAACGTCAGAGAGAAATCCACAGCCACAGCCCACATCTGAGGGAGCCCCTAGATTTCAGAGGGCTGGACTTGAACGTGGCTGCTACCCTTGCCCTGTGATTTGAACATGGCCAACCAACTTCAAAATAATGTATTGACTGGCGGTCATTTCCTGAAATTGCGCAATGAGCATATCAGTCATTCCGTTAGCTTACGTTCATTCCATGAATTCACCACATTTAAAGTGAGCACCTCCCCTGAGCAATGCAGGTGGAGATAGAATGTCTGGTCCCTGCCCTCAGGGCCTCCCCTACTACGGTGTTGTGATTTTAGAGATGAAGGGATCCAGGAACACAAAGGCTTGCCCAGGGAGCCAGGCAGAGGGGGTAGGAGCTGCAGTAATTTCCTCGGCTATAAAATGAAAAAAAATAAATATTTATCTTACAGGGTTGTCATGAGGTCAGCTGAGCTAATGCTGGCACGGAATCCCTTGTCATCATACGTGCTTAACAGACGTTAGTTCCCTCCTCCACTCAAAGATGTTCTCGGTTATTTATACCTGGATGTTCATGAGAGATCTCAGAGGAAGGTTTGCTGGAGAAAGTTGAGAGCGCTGCCCTCATTTGGGGGTGTGGGACAGAAAGGGGAAATTTGGGGCTCAGAGATGAACGTCTTTGACATTCCCCACGTGGCCACGTTGATCACTAATGTCCCCTTATCACAGAGGCCTTCCCGGACGACCACCCAATCCATCACTCTGTCTCTTTACCCTGCTTTCTTTTTATTCTTGCACCATCTCCCCTGGGGATACCATGCATTCGCTTGTTCAGCGGTCTTTCCGGCTCACAAGTACACTCTGTCGTGACAGGGACTTTGCTTTGTTCACTGCTGGGACTGAATCTCAGCACCCCCCATTTTTAGCCAGTCTGGCCTTGGTCAAGTTATTCACCACTCTGTGCTTTTCTCATAGAGTCATTTTGGTAATGAAATGCGCTAACGATACAGCAGCACTCGGCACAGTGCCTGGCATATCGTCAGGTTTCAATAAATGGCAGCCATTGTCATGATTGGTTGCTTTCCAGTAAAGTTTTGCTTCCCACGAGTCAGCCGTCCGGAGGAGACCTCTGTGACTATTCAAGGATTCGTCTCCTCCTGAGTGGAGCTAGAAATAGAAGCTGTGCTAATTGGGAAACCTTGAAAATACTGCTTACCTTTCAAAGCCGTTGAACTAACATCTGTAGGACACTGGTTCTCAAGTATGGCTATAAAGTGGGATCACCCAGGGAGTTCTAAAAAGTCCTGATGCTCGGGTCCTACCCCCCGGAGATTCTGACATAATTGGTATGGCAGGTGGCCTGAGAATCGGGATTCTCTTAAGTTCTCTGGGTGCTTCTAACGTGTAGCAGGTGTGAGAGCAGCTGCCCCAGGGTGCCACCCGATTTCTCCCTGAAGGTCAGCAAGACAAATGTCTAATTAGGGCCTGGCAGCCAATGCCTCTTCGTAAACGGAGTCTTTGCTCACAGCCCATTAAAAATGAGTCACTTGGGCCCAACAGGGCCCCTCGTTGAAGGGTTGCTGTTGTGGGGTGGCATCCTAAGACTCTAGTGCCCCACAGAGGAACGCTTGGAGACCAGGAGCACAAACAGATGGGGAAACTGAAGCTGGAGGCGCCAAACAAGCCTTCCCTCCATCCACCTCTCCAACCAGTTCAGCGGCCCATCCCTGGGGAGGATGGGGGGAATAGAGCTGGCGATCCTGGTACATCTCCACACAAAACATTTTGTCATGTCTTCAAACTGTGGTAGAAATCAGAGTTCATGGTTTGGATCCTGTGAGGATAATGTCCAAAGCTTTTATCTATGATGTCAGCTCTACTTTTATTAGAAGACAACCACATTTCAAGAAAGCACTTTTTAAAAAGAAGCCCATCCCATTGCTCCCACTTTCCTGCTGTTTTAAAAGTAAGAGGAAGGGGGTGCCTGGGTGGCTCAGTCGGTTAAGCATCCAACTCTTGGTTTCAGCTCAGGTCGTGATCTTGGGGCTGTGGGATCGGAGCCCCGCGTCAGGCTCCAGGCTTTTCAGGGAGTCTGCTTCACATTCTTTCCCTCCCCCTCTGCTCCTCCCCCCACTCACATTCTCTCTCTCTCTCTCTCTCTCTAAAATAAATAAATAAAATCTTTTTAAAAAATCAATAAATAAAAAATAAAAGTAAGAGGAAGTACATTGTGCTGAGTGAAATAAGCCAGTTGCAAAAGGACATGATTGCACTTGGACGGGTGGTCAGATTGACAGAGACGGAAAGTAGAAGGGTGGGGCTGGGGGCCAGGCACTTGTTTGATGGGGACAGACTCAGTTTTGTGAAACAGATGGTGATGGGTTGGACAACAATGTGAATGTACTCAGTGCCACTAAATTGTAGTCTTGAAAGTGGTTAAGATGGTGAATTTTAAGTTAAGCATATTTTGCCACAATTGGAAACAAATTATTGTTCAAAAAGCAATTCTATCCAGGCACCTGGCTGGCTCAGTCAGTAGAGCACGCGACCCTTGATCTCAGGGTCTTGAGTTCAAGCCCCATGTTGGGCATGGAGCCTACTTTAAAAAAAAAAAAGCAATTCTATCATTTTTTTTTTTTAACATAAAGAGAAGTAACCACATGGAGTCTGTCGGCCTGTATGAACTTAACTGGGCTTTGATTGATTTCCATGGAAACCTAGGAAGAGATTGTGTATTTCACTGGCCAGGATCCCTCCCTGTGCACAGAGCGGGGAAGCAGCAGCCCCAGCGGAAGTAGCGGATCAGCGTTGAGGGCATCTTGAAGTTAAGGACAGCTCGGTGCAGCTGATGGAACTGTACTCTCTTCAGCCATGTGGATTGTAGCTGCATAAACAGAATGTACCCGATGACTTCCCAGGGATTGTGCTGTGCACGGGGCTTTTAAGATTGTGCGTTTCTTTCCTCTGCTTGAGAGATTCCCTGCTGCATATTTTCATGGAAATGAGTTTAATAGAATGAGTTTGGAGTCAGCAGTGAGAAAGGCTATTTGGCGGTGGTGTTATTTCTTTTAAAAAAGGTTTCTACCGTGCCTGATAGGAATAGTGGCACAAATAGGAATTATACCTTAGGAGGGAAAAGACTGGAGGAGGAAGGCCATACGTCTGTGCGTAGAGGGGCCTCTGGGAGGGTGTTGTTTTTCTGAATGGTCTTTTGATGAGTGTAACACGAAGAATTAACCCCTATTGTGGGTCAGCCTGCTGCTCGGAGGGGGAAATCTGCCTGGCCTGTGAGCAGGGCAGAGCATGAGTCCTTCGGGCCGGACATGACAGGCAAGATAAGCTAGGGCCCTGCGGGTCCAGGTTCGGCCCCCTGACCGGCAGCATCACTTGTTCACCTGACGACCTGAGTCTGTGTCTGGTCTCAGTCCCCGAGTATTTGAGTGCACACCAAAGTCTGAGGAGCCGGGCTCGTGACGCCCACCAGGAGGGCAGGGGTGGCGCATCTCTCTGCAGGGTCCTTGGTGCTGTGCCTGGACGCCTCTGCCTGTTAGGAGCCCAGTCCCCCCTCGGACAGCCCTGATGTCTTTAGAGGCTTTTCTGATGTGAAAGGCAGCAGCGCCGCCTACTCAGAGGGAAAGCGCTCCGTGCACATGGCCTGGGATGGAATCCCAGCTTGCCGCATACAGCCTGTGTGACCCTGGATAGATTGCTTACCCTCTCTGTGCCTCCGACTCCTCCCTGTGAAATGGCTATAATGAGAGTCCCTGCCTCACTTGCTGTGAGGATGAAGTGAGTTAACGCATATGCAGCAGAGCAGTTTGAGGAGCTCAATAAATGTTAGCTGTTATTAACCTATTACATAGATTTCTGTCTCACGCTTTGGCTCGCATCTGTCCCCAGAGCCTCAGAGAACAAGCTTAACTCCTTGTCCATGTGACAGCCTTGCAAACGTCTAAAGGCAGCTGTCAGGGTGCCTGGGTGACTCAGTCAGTTGAGCATCTGTCTCTTGATTTCGGCTCAGGTCATGATCTCAGGGTCGTGAGATCGAGCCCCGAGTCAGGCTCTGCACTCAGCATGGGGTCTGCTTGAGATTCTCTCTCTCCCTCTCTCTCTGCCCCTCCCACTGTTTGTGCTCTCTCTCTCTCTCTCAAATAAATAAATAAAAACTTAAAGGCAGCTCTCATGCCCCCACCCCCTTTATGTTCTCCAGGCTCAAAGTCCCCAGTCTTTCCCGTCCCTTATGTGACTTCCCTTTGATTTCCACAGCACGCCCACCAGAAGGTCTTCTGGGAACTTGCACGTCTACAAGAATCACAGCATCCGTGCAACAGCCTGCATTGACCCCTAAGGCTAACAGTTTTACTTCTCCATAGCCTGATTTCTTTTTCCCTTGACCTAGTTTCTTCTAGATCAGACAGGGGTGCCTACGTGTGCTGCAAGGAAGCGTGGTGCCCAGGGGCCTTCCGAAGGCCTTCCTGAGACCCGTGATCCCTTGCTCTCCAGAGAGTAGCACCTGGAGGCCAGCTAGGCTGCGAGGGAGAGGGACTGCAGAGCCTGTCGACACCTAGCTCCATAAACTCCCTGCCCTGTAGTAAGAATCCGCAGGAGCCCTACCAGAGGACCAGACCTGCCCAGGGCAAACGGAAAAAACAGAGTAGCCTCTCCCAGCCTCCGCTGACGCTCCCGTCCTACCCACTACCCCTCCTTCCTCACTCTGCAACCCTCCATGGCTGCCTTGGTTCTTCCTGGTGTTCTCAAACTGGGCGGGGGCTCACAGGCTCCCTGGGGAGCTCATTCAAGCTGCAGATGGTGACTCCACGTCAGTAGCTTTGGGCAATCTGTACCTCTCACCAGCACTTCTGATTCTCATCGTTATAGGGGTCCATTAACTTTCAGAACAAAGGTCATTCTCCTCAGCCCCTCTGTCCACATGCCCAGGTGTCTCTGTGTCCCCTGAGCACATTCTAGGTCTTCCCACCCTCTGCCTTGACTCACACTGGTGCCCACTGTCAGCACAGAGCTATCTAAGATGTCCCCATCCATCAAGACCAGCGCAAACCTCATCTCCAGGAAGCCCTCCTGACCCACTGTGAGACAAAACCTGCTCCTCTGCTGAGCAGGCCTCCTCCTCCAGGAAGCCCTCCCGACCCACTGCGAGACAAAACCTGCTCCTCTGCTGAACAGGCCTCCTCCTCCAGGAAGCCCTCCGGACCCACTGCGAGACAAAACCTGCCCCTCTGCGTTCTGAGCAGGCCTCCTCCTCGCTGCTCACCAGGACTCTGTTTGGGGTGCGTGGTGGTGGAGGTCTGGCCACGTACAGGTTAGAGCGTGGGCTCTGAGCCAGATACCGTAGGCCACTTCCCAGTCATGGGACCTTGGGCAGGTGGTGTGACTACTCTGTGGAGAACCTGCATCAAGAGGCTGATGGGAGGATTGCAGAACGAATGTGTGTAAAATGCTAACACAGGGGCGCCTGGGGGGTGCCGTCTGTTAAGTGTCCGACTCTTGGTTCAGCTCAGGTCATGATGGCAGGGTCGTGAGATCGAGCCCTGGCTCCGTGCTGAGTGCAGAGTCCGTGCAAGACTCACTCTCCCTCTGCCCCTCCCTCCCTCTCTCTCTTTCTCTCAAATAAATAAATAGATTAAAAAAAAAAAAAAGGGTAAAATGCTAACACAGTGCCCAGCACAGAGCAAGCCCCACATAAATGTTGACCGAGATCACTTCCTTCTCCTTCTGACAATCATATTGAATGCTTCATCTCTAACTACATCATATGCTCTTTGAAGACAGAGAGGGTTTTAATCATCATCTGCATTTGCGCCGCACAGGGACAGCGCATGCCAGAGACTTTCTGGTAGAGAAGGTGAGGCTGTCAGAGTCATTCCCTGTGCTGGCCTGGAAGCGGGGGACAGCCCTAAGCAGCCATTCAGGATGAGGGGAGAAACCAGCCTTCGCACCTTGTCACACACCACCCCCACACCACACACTCAGCTACAATTCACTGGGCTTTTATTCTTCAGAGAACGTGTCCCCATTTAAATTCTCCCTATCCCTGTGAGGTATATGGGAGCATGCCTTCTCCCGCAGCCTTCTGTCTCCCAGACACAAGGGATCAGCCTGGGGCGGGGGCGGTGGAGGCAGACGGAGCTGGAGCCCACCCCCTGCTGGAGGCGCGGATCGGTGCCCACCCTTCTGGAGTGAGTTTGAGCAAGGCTGTTCTGCACTCCCTGGCAGGCAGCTGGGACTGAGTGCGGTGTCCCTGCTCCCTCTGCCCAGAGGATGCTCAGAGCATTCATTATGCCTTCCTTCTGATCTGTTGGGGGTCCCTAATTACCCTCCTCCGAGGGCAGCAGCTGCTAGATGATTTCCCAAATACCTATGATGCTTTTACAATCAGAGCCTCCCCTTGGCTGTACTGGGCCCTAAAAGGAAGCAAAATGGGCTGTTGGAGCAGTCGCTGAAGAAGGCCCGAAGGCCCCCATGACAGGGTCTAGACAGGAAATCCTGTCCAGCTGCCTCACTCCCCAGGAGCACCTCCAAAGTCAGCTTCTCACCAGGAGCACCAGGGGACAGGGTGGCAGGGGGAAAGGGACCCTCGGGAAAGGGCAGCTCCGGTTTTGCATCTTTCGTGCTGAGAGGGGGCCATGGAGAGTCGTGCAAGTGCTGGTTTCCTGTCTCCTCAGAGCGGTGGTCCCTTATGACTCACACAACGGTGCGTCACATGGAGACCAGGTCCGACGACTGAGGACACGTTCTTCCACATCCAAATGGAGCTGAAATGATCCCTACCCTGCAGGCTCAGACAGGAAAGCCATTCAAAGATTCCTGTGGAACCGATGTACTTACTGATTTGTGAGCCCTTCTGATAAAACTGAGTCTCCACTCCTGGGTGTTCTTTAAAAATATATCTTTTTATTCTAGAAAGTTCTGACTTTTGCCCCATCCACTCCACTGAACCTTTCTTGAATTCACATCACCAGGATCATGTTGTGGGCTCCAGAACCTCTCTTGCTTGGACACCCAGGGCTCATCTCAGCTGAGGGCAGGACCCCTGCCACCACCTCCTTCCCCATGTCTGCCCCCCCTCCACCCCTGAAAGGGAGCCTCCTCTGTTTCCATCACCCCCTTCCCCAGGGCTCCTCTTGCTCCAGAACCTGACAGCAGACACTGCAACTTCCCAAATTCTCCTCTGCCCTGTGGCTTCTGAAACACATCAGTATGTCCTCTGTTTCCAGAAGGGTCTGAGGGACAAGTGACCATAGGGAAGCAGCAGCTTCTCGGTGTTCGTGCCAAAGTAAGGAAGAGCTGTGGGTGAACTTCCTCAGCTGCTCTCATGGTCTGGCCCTTATATCTGGCCCAGGGGCAGCCTTGCCTATGTAAACATCTTTCATTTTACTTTCCAGAAGGACGCCCCCACTGTGTCCTCACTGCAGTCCTCACCTGCAGATAGGCATGTGTTAAGGACAGGAAATTCCGTCCCCTAAAAGACGGCTCATTTACATACCAGAGAAGACTCCCCTTCTGTTGCCTCCCCTCTGGCTGACTCTGCTTTTGTCTTCCTCTGGCCAGCTCAGTCTCTGACTGGAAAATCAATCAAACCATTCCTTATTTATGACCCGCCCACCCAGAGTGAACTTCTACAGTTTGGCTTGTGTCTGTAATTTTTTTAAGATTTTTTTTTTTAAAGATCTTACTGATTTAGAGAGAGGAGGAGAGAGAGAGAGAGTGGGGGGTGGCGGGGCAGAGGGGGGAGAGAATCTCAAGCAGACTCCCCACTAAGCTTGGAGCCCCACGAGGGACTCGATCCTACGAGCCTGAGATCGTGACCTGAGCCAAAATCAAGTCAGATGCTTAACTGACTGAGCCACCCAGGCGCCCCTAAGATTTTCTTTTTTAAGTAATCTCTACACCTGACGTGGGGCTCGAAGTCACAACCCCGACATCAAGAATTGCATATTCCACTGGCTGAGGCAGCAAGGCGCCCCGGTGTATCTGTAACTTTTAGAATCAAACTTAAACCCCTACAAACTACTGCACGTTCAGCAACACGGATGAGTCCAGCTGCTTTGTGCTAAGTGAAGGAATTTAGACTCAAAAAGGGGCTAGGACTCCATGTATATGACATTCTGTACAAAGCAAAACCAGAGGACAGAAAAGGAGGATCGCTAGGGGGCTGGGGGCAGGGGAGGTGACGAGACGGGGACAGGAGGGAATCTAAGGAGTTCATTTGGGTGGGAGCATTGAGGCCGGGGAATGGGTACGCTGTGGTCACTTCCTCTTTCCCCCTTCCCTCTACCAGTGTGGGGCCCTGTTCTGAAGAAATATGTACTGCAGAGGAGAGGGAACTGCTGTCGTCCTGTAGGGCTCTCGGAAGGTTTGAAACACTTAATAAATCTTTGCCGAACAAATAAAGAGATTCTGGATTAACCGATCAAAAGCTCCTGAGTTTTTGGGTTTCTTAACTTTTCATCTGCTTTAGCCTGGGTCTGTGATAACTTCCTACATCAGTAAAAAGGGCAATTCAAATGCTAAATGGAGAGTTACATCAGCAGATATCAAGACCATCCCTAGACTCTCCCACTGGATCCCCTCAGTCTGAATTGTCTCACCTTAACCCCCAAATGGCTCTGCCTTCTCAATTTAGAGAGACTGTTCCAGGTCATCCAAATGGACACCTCCCAAGTGACACTGTTGGGCCAACTTCCTAAATTATGTAGAGAACAATTTCCAAATTGCCTGGCTATATTTTCCATTCTGTGCAAAACCACTTATGTCACCCCCAAATCTTGGAGGGAAGGATTCTGTCCCAGACCTCAAATCCTTGAACAGTGGCTGAAATCAGGTAGGACATCTATCCCGCCCCCAAAAGACACTGTGGAGCTCCCAGAATCCTCTGGGCCAACCAAAGCTGCATCCACTCTGCCATTTAGGGCTCTTTCCATACGCCCTTCGCCTGTACCTGTTATGAAGCTGGCCTCACCCGTTGTCAGCAGGGTCTTGGCGTCTCTGGCGTTGTAGCCACATTAACTCTAATCCTCAGCACGAACGTAATTGGCTTAATTTCAAATGTATGGCTATTCCTCAGATTCAGCTACTGGATCAATGGAATTCCAGGTTCATCATTCCTCTGTTGATGGTGGTAATGAACTTGAGTTTGGCTCCTGTGTGTCCATCTTCTGACTAGATGAGGGCGAATTTGTTTTGCATAGTTACATCAAGTTGGGGTGGAAAAGGCTTCCTCCCAAAATACTGGTATCTTGCCTCCCCATCCCCAGAGGAGAACCCCTGGGCTTCAGGGAAGGCTCCAGAGTGGAAGGATCCTGGACAGAGTGCTGTCTTCGGGTGGAAAGAAACAAGGAGGCACTTGGGAGAGAGGGTATATCTGCACGTGGCTGACCATCGGAACCGGGGGTTTTGTCTTCCAGGGTTATCTGTCGGAAGGGTTGGTAACTAAGTGGTACCGCTCGCCGCGTCTACTGCTCTCTCCGAACAACTACACCAAAGCCATTGACATGTGGGCCGCCGGCTGCATCCTGGCCGAGATGCTCACGGGGAGAATGCTCTTCGCTGGTGAGACACTAACCATGCTATCTTCCTTCTCTGGTGGTGGTCTGTAAAAAGAGAGAACTGATTGAAAGAAAAAAAGCCCCACAAAAAAAACCCATGCTAATCACAAAACATCCTGGTCTTTCTCTTTAAAATGACCTGTAGGGCTTTATGGACCTACTTGGAGGCCCCTTATCATTTCTGGCAAAATACTGGAAAGGCTAAAAATAGCCTTTTGAGGGTAGAACTTTCAAAATCAAGTAACTACTTCTATTCAAGCACCTTGAGATTGATGCTGGAAACATCCATCCTACATTTTCAGCTCCTTCCCCCTCTCTCCCTGCCACTGTGAGCACTCAGTCTGGAGTGTTCATTTGGAGCAGGGACCCCACGAGGGGCTCCCAGAGTCCCTGAACTGACCCTCCATGAGCCCACACAGGGGAGGCTGAAGGGACCACTTCAGAACAGAGCCTGAGCTGCTGGGGGCAGCATCCAGCATTCATGTCCGCTTGGTGCTGCACAGGGAGTCGTTGGGGGACACGGAGGAGCCCCACCATAGGCCACCAGCTTCTGGCAAATTGGAATTGGTGGTAACGGGAGGGCATTCTGAGCAGTTAGATGAATCTGGGGACTTCTCAAAGATAGAAAGTCTTGGTTAAGGATTTAGACTGGTAGAAGTGGAAAGGCTATCAAGCAAAAAGGGAAAATGGAAGCAATGGGAGTAAGAACAGCCTGGAAGTCGAGGTGGACAGCGAGGAGAGACCTGATCGCCACCAGCAGGGCCACCGCTGACAGAGCATCCGTGCTCGGGCAGCAAAGACAAGTTGCGTTCCTGAGACTCATAAAGACTAAAGCATCTTATGCACGAGTGTCCAGCCTGCTGCCCAGCAGGGAGACGGTGCTCCGTAAGTCACGATCTGGGGAAGGAATGAAGGAGCAAAGGAGTAAATAAATGCCTGCCTCCGTCCTGTCCCAGGATGCTAATTCTGCAGACCTGGCATAGCCTGTCCTGCTCCCTCTGCCCAAAGGAGCACAGGATGCATTCCAGAGCCGGTTGGTTATTTCTGATTATCCCCCTGCTCATGACGAGCCTCCTGATTGGAAACCAAAAGGTGAGGCTCGGTCCTGGTTTTAAAATCACTTCCTTTCCCAGCCTGGTAAAGAACACGTGGAGAGGCGTCTGGCTAGGAGGACTTGGGAAGTCTTGGGCCCAGCTGTTGCTGTCCCATTCGCTCTGGCTGGCTCAGTCTATCAGATGGGTCCATTCCAGAGGCAGAGACATTTGACAAAGCCAAGCCCCAGAGGTGGCAAGCACACTGCCTACGGTCACACAGCAAGTCAGTGGCAGAGTGAAGTCCAGAACCCAGGTCCCCCGGCCCCCAGCCCGATGCCGCTCCCACCGTCCCGTGCCCCCCCCCCCAGGCCCCCAGAGGCTTCCACCACCCCAGCCACGTGGGCAACACACTTAACCATCTGGTGCTTGGCTCCCCAGGGGCTCACGAGCTGGAGCAGATGCAGCTCATCCTGGAGACCATCCCCGTGATCCGGGAGGAGGACAAGGAGGAGCTGCTCCGGGTGATGCCTTCATTCGTCAGCGGCAGCTGGGAGGTGAAGAGGCCGCTGCGCCAGCTGCTCCCCGAAGTGAAAGGCGAAGGTACCTCTGCCCGCAGCGGGCCGGCGTCCGCGAGGCCGCGCTCTGCCTTCACCCGGGGGCCGGGCGGGAGGTCCCCCCCAGAAGGACCGAGCACAGTTCCTAGACAGAGAGGCCAGGCCGCTCCACTGCGGCGGAAGTTGCCCTAGCTACTTCCAGACGGAGCGACGTTCGGCCCGGAGTTCGGCCGTCAGGCAGCCCTCAAGGCAGTGCGTGGAGGTCCGCCAGAGTCCGCCCCTGTTATGCTTCCTCTTCCTCCTCGTCTCCTCACTTGCCTTCCTCCCTCTCCTCCTCCATCTCCCTCTCCCTTCTTCCCCTTGATGATGTGGTGCAGAGAACATGAATTTTTTGAGCTTGAGACCCAGACCCAGACTCAATTCCCAGTTGCACTGGAGAGTAGCTGTTGGGTCTTGAGTAAGTTTCCTAATCTCTCTGCACCTCAGTTTCCTTAACTGTAAAGTGGGTACAGTGATACATGTCACATGGGGACATTGTGAGAGGCAAGTAAAATAGAATGTGTAAAGCCCTGGGCGTAGGATAGTTGCTCTGTCGTCTTAAATGTTAATATTACGGGCACCCAGGTGGCTCAGGCGGTGAAGCACCTGCCTTCGGCTCAGGTCGTGATCTCAGGGTCCTGGGGTTGAGCCCCGTGTCACGCTCCGTGGGGAGTCTGCTTCTCCCTCTCCCCCTGCCCCACTCCCTGCTCATGCTCTGTCTCTCTCTCAAATGAATAAATAAATAAAATCTTTAAATAAAATGTTAACATTATCACTGGGCCTCATACCTGCCAGAGGCTTCTTAGGAGACCCTACCTATATTAGGTAGGATACAGGTTCAGCCAATTTTAAGAGAGACCCAAATTCTTAATGACTTAAATAAGATTTATTTCTTATTCAAGAAAAAAGAAGAAGTTTATTTCTCTCTTCTATAATAATCACAAAGCAGACAGTCCAGGGCCAAGGCAGTGAGCCTGCTGCACAAAGTCGTCCAGGGGCCCAGGCCCCTTCCGTCTCGTTGTTCAGCCGTCGTAGGGTACTGCCCTTACGACCTGGAGGAAGGTGGGGAAGGAGGGCAGGTCCGCTTGCCCTTAAGGTCGTGAGCCGGAATTTGGACACCTCACCTCCACTCATGTTTTGTTGGCCAGAACTTAGTCCCACGGCCCCAGGTCACTGCAGGAGGCAGTGAAAAAGGTATTTATTCCACGCCACTTTGTGTCCATTATTACAAATGAGACCATCAAGAAACCAAGAACTTGGACCACCAGTGTCTTCTAACAGTGTCCTTAGCCATGGTCCCCACTCAATCATAAGCTGCCTCACTTTTCTCTTCCTTAAAGGGGAGGAGGGATCATTTGATTCACCACCAATTAAGACTCAGCCCATCTGTATTTGAGTCCTAGGGCCCTGTAGAAATCCCACCACGAGACAACAGGTGCATTCACCTCTCAGGAATTCTGGATCAGGGACGTGTCACCCAAGCAACCAGACACACAGCAGCCCCTTGGCGACTTGGCTGTCAGTCAGAGTGGTGCGCTGTGTCTCGGCAAAATCAGAGTTGGTCCTGATAGGAGATAAAGCTCCTCGCTGTCGTCAGCAGCATCCCCCGATGTGTATTAAGCCACCACAGTGCTCGAGATGGCATTTCAGAGACATGAGAGGTGCTCTTGCTGGGAAGATGGGGGAACACCGACCAGGGGTGAGAACAAAGACTAAGGAACACATCCTAAGGGGCCAGTGAGACCTCCTGGTATTTAGGGGAGAGGGAGGGAGCGGAGAGGGACAGAAAAGCTGGCCGGGGAGACATGGTGAGGACCCAGATCAGCAGGACACGTCCTGTTGGTAGAAGGTGAGGCTGGAGAGGTGAGAAGGGCTAGGAGGCCGATGAGTTTGGACTCGGTCCTGTAGCTGAACAGGTGTTCACTAAAGCCAGGCTTGCTCTGCCCTCCTGATGTGCCAATTGAACTCCAGCCAAAACTCAACTCCAGCCAAAACTCAACGCCAACCAAAACTCAACTCCAACCAAAACTTAATTCCAACCAAAACTCAGTTCCAACCAAAATTCTCTCACCAGCCTCTGGCCTTGAAAAGTTGGCCTTGAAAAGATGTCTCCAGCTGACCTCTGGCTTCTGGAGAATGAGGGGTCCCTGAAATGAAATATGGGGACCCATATTTCTCTCCCAGGAGAGCCGGCTGGTGACCTGCAGTCCCTCCCTCTGCTGTACATCCAAGGCCCCACAGGCCTGGGAAGACGCAGAGTGTCTGTCTGGCTGTAGCCCCCAGAAAGGCTCAAAGGGCAGCCTGGGTGACTGTGTCCCTCAGCAGCTGACATAGCCGTCAGGGCAGGACGAGGAAGACAGGCCCCGAGACTATAATGTCAAGGCATCAGTTCTGAGCTCCATTTACTCTACGAAGTAAATGTGTCACAAGTGACAAATCTGCTGAGGAAACCTAATATGGAAACAAGCAGAAGGAGTGCTCTGGGTGAAGCAGGGTTGGGGACCTCAGGACCCTGCCACCTGTCTCTCCATCTCCAGAGATGACCCTGAGAATCCTTCCAGAAGCCCGGGTGCTCTGGGAAGTCCCTTTGGAGTCAGTGGGCCACAGGAAGGTGACAAGATCATACGGAAGTCTCATTGTATTAGAAATGCTTTCAGAACATGTGGGGAGGTTGAGCCCAGAGACGAGGAGCTGGGGGGTGGGGAGGGTATGGTGGTTTCTGTGTTGAGGAAAAACAAAGCTAGTGCTGTGGCAGATAGATCTGGAACCTCCAGGATGACCCTGCTAGCTGTGTATGCACGGCTCACCTCCAGTCCGGACAGAGTCGGGGAGCCTGGGGCTCTCCCAGGACCAGGCTGTCAGAGAAGCGTCTGCCATCTTCAACACACAGCTTTCAAGGTCCCCCTTGGATACCCACTTCCAGCCGAAGCCAGGGGAAGAGAGGATGGAGTCTCTTGCAGGAGGCTTTTATGCAGCCAGCCTGGAAGTGGGGTGCACACGTCACTGCCTCCCCCCCCCCCCCCC
>NW_024424230.1:23008658-23215564 GCF_017311325.1 Ursus maritimus | reverse complement strand
CCCCCCCCCCCCCCCCGCTCCCCAGGCCCCAGTCACACAGCCACACTGAATGGGGGGGAGGCTGGGAGATGCAGGCCAGCGTGTGCAAGGCAGAGGGGCCTTGCACAGGACCTGGCTGCTGCCTTGAGACCTGAGGGGACCGGTCATGGGGAAGAGAGAACACGCCGATGTGGGGGACCCACAGAGGGCAGAGCTAGGCCCCAGGGGCGGGGGGTAGAGGTGACAGGGGGCAGATTTAGGTTAGAGACAAGAAGGGATTTGCTAATATTTGGGCTTCCGGAAGTGTCTGGGCACCTGCTAGAGACGAGCTGTCAGGAAGAGGAACGAGGAGACTTGTTTTTACTGGAGTCGGTGGGGTGGACAGCTTCAGGGTTTGCCAGATTTTTGTTAATAATAGTGACACTGGTGATGATGCCTGCCCACGTTCAGAGCTTCAGCTCTCTCCTGTCCTTGTCGGAAGGTCCAGAGTAATAGGTCGGGCCGAGGGAGGGAAGCAGCGCAGAGAGGGAGAGGCTTGCTCGGCCTGGAGCCAGGCGGGGCCAGAGCAGGCTGTGCGCCACGGAGCCCGAATCTTCCCGGCCCTGGCGATCTGTGAGGCACTTTCAGGTCTGCAGCCCTGACCCAGACCCTGAGCCTCAGAGCTCTTGGCAGTGATCAGAGTTCCTGCTGCTTTACTGATCTTTCGGTCTCGGCTGACAGAGCAGCACCACATCCTCCCGGGAGCCCAGTGACCTTCTGAATCCATCAGTTTCCCGAATCATTGATGAATTTTCCTGCGAAGAGACCCAGGGCTGGTGTGAGGGGCAGGGTTGCGGCACTGGCCGAGACGCTTGAGCTCGGCGGCCTTTCTCCCTTGCCACCTGGGCAGTAACACGATCGGCCACGTTGTGATTGAAGTGGAGCCTGCCGCGCTGGGAGAGAATGCGAACCTCCAGTCTAGACCGTGCCCTGAGATAACCCAGGGCAGAGCCCACAAGGCAGATGGCTGCCCCTACCCCGCTCGCGAGAAAGGACGCCAGTCCTGTGTGCAGAGCTGTTGTGTGGCCAGGGCGCACCCACATCGCCCGATTGGCTGCCGAAATTTTGATATGCTTTGATGCTGGTTGGCAACCAGCCACGGCACAAGGCTTCGGACTGTCCCTTTCTGTCCCTAGGTTCCAGCTGCTTAGGACTTCCCCTTGACCTAGACCCTAGTCCCCAGGAGGACTTCAGCTTGGTGGCTAAATATTTTAATATCAAGCCCTCCTGCCCTTGTTTGGCAAACCTCCAGGGCAACCTGTGGTAGGAAGGCTGGATGCGGGGGTCCTGGGCTGTCAGGCCCTGTCCCACCTGCCTCACCTCGGTGACTGTCTCACAGAGGCTTGTTACCGCCGGCACCTGGGAGCCACACGCTCCTCCGTCCACCCCAGCAGTGTGCGATCCGCAGCAAACAGGAGTGCGTGCAGAGACACCTCAGCTCCCGCCGACCCCATAAGTGGAGCCACCTCTGATGTGTGTCCCATGCTGTTTCCTAGAGGAGGACCCCGCCCCAGTGGGGCCGAGCTCCAGGTGTCCACAGGAGGAACCGGCTCGTGCACACATCCCGTACGGGCTTCTTCCCCACTCCCCTGCCGGCGCTTCCAGGGCCGGCCACCACACAGACCACCTACAGCCCGAGGAAGACTTCTAGCCCCGCACCTGCTCTGAACTAACAGCAGCTCAAGCAAGTCACTTTACCCCTCTGGGCCTCTGCGTGTTCATTTGTGAAGTCAAAAAAGCAGTATCTGCTCTGACTTTGTCACTGGATTGTGGTGAGGAACATGAGAAAGGAGAACGGCTAAAAACCTTCTGACAAATGGGAGAATACAAAAAAATGTCTCTGCTAGGCAGGGCAGTGAATGACCTTCATGTCCTCTTTCGCTCCCTGTAGCCATCGACTTTCTAGAGAAGATCCTGACCTTTAACCCCATGGATCGCCTAACAGCAGAGATGGGGCTGCAGCACCCCTACATGAGCCCATACTCGTGCCCCGAGGATGAGCCCACCTCACAGCACCCCTTCCGCATTGAAGATGAGATCGATGACATCCTGCTGATGGCCGCCAACCAGAGCCAGCTCTCCATCTGGGACAGGTGCGGGGACAGGGGCGGTGCCAGGGGCCTCCAGCCCTGGAGCCTAGAATCCATGTTCTCATCCTCCCGTTTCTGTTTTGCCTCTAATCCTCCATGACCTTTCCCCTCTCTCCCAAGTGCTATAGCCCACGGGGTGCTCTCCCCCACTTAGCTTCCTGCCTTTCTCTCCTGTCCCCAGGCACTCTCAGTAGATGAGCATGTGTGGGTCGGGGGCCTTCCTTTGTGCAACACAGCCACCACCGCTGTCCTCCCCACCCTGAACATATTAGAGCCAGGGCTCAATACAATGTTCAGCGACTCCTAGCAGACTGGGAATCTATCCTAGAAAAGTGGACTGCGCCAGTGCCCAGCAAGGAGACAATGTGACATTTATTTCTGCATAACACTTTTGCATGGTCCTCATCGTTGGCACCTCCCAAGAGTGCCATTAAGGGGGGGGCATTTTATTACTGCCCAGTGACACATGATAAAGCCACGGCTCAGAGATGGTAAAGTCTAGCATCTGGCCACACAGCTAATGCCTGCCTCATGTGGGACCTCCTGGATCTGCACTATGTCAGACACTGCTGAGCAATCACAGTCTGCCTGCCAGACTCAGCTCGGCCTCTGAATCCTTCCCAACCCAGTGTGCCCGGAAGTCACTACCATTGATTCAGTGTTGGGTAGAACATACGTTTTTTAACAATCTCTGTATAGGCGTGTTATGATGTCTCGGGTCCCTTCCTATTCTGACGTTGAAATCAGGCAACTAAACATTTGGGCATCACCATCTGCTAATCCAGGGAGGGAGAGCCGAGAGCTGCTCAGTTTAGAAGTAGAAGTCAAGGGCTTAGCGGCTAGGACTCCGAGGGGGCCTAAGTGGGAGCCCCGCTGTTGTGGGAATGTGACAGCTAGTTACATAAGTGACAGATGAGCAAGTTCTCCTTTTCAGTCATTTGACAGATGATAGGTTTCAGAGTAAGGAGGCACGGAGGGAGGGCCAGGGCAACGTTGCTATTTTTGGACAGGTTTGTGGGTTTGTTGTGGTCGGTTGTTGTTATCAAGAGTTGCCAGCAAATGGAGATTAATGAAGACTCTTCCTTCTGCCGCCCCCATGCTTTCCCGCCCTTGACTGTGGTCCCTGCAGCCCCTCCCCTCCGCTCCACCGTGCTTGAGGGCACAGAGCGCAGGCCCGGAGAGGCCCTTCCCGTGCTTATCATGGCTGTGGTGCAGGGCTGGGACCAGGAAAACTGTCGCAGGGTTTCTTTGGCCACTGCCCACCCACTCTGACCATTTCTAAGCCTGACTCCGTTCTGCTCCTGACTTTCCCATCACACCCGCGTGATGGAGATGGGCAGTCCATGGCGGACTCCTTCCCACAGGCCCTCCTGCTTCGGGCAAATGGCTTAACCTTGGATGAGCACCAGCGCCCTCATCTGTAAGGCAGCGTGATCATACTGACCCCATAGGGTCTCTGTGAAGGCTTCCGAGAACCAACGTATGGCCTTTGGTGTGTAGCAGCCAGGGATTAGGGTCTTCGCAAGTTCTTCCTCCTAGAATTTCTGCGATGTCAAGGACCCTTGTGCGAGGAGGCAGTGTTCGCCTCTGGGAGTGACTCCTGCCCTCGTGGAGTCCCTGGGAGAGAGTGGCGGGGAGTCCAGGGGCCTCCCTGTGCCTCGCAGACCACGTCGTGTGGACTGCTACTGTGTGTCTGCCCTTTCACAGCCAAACCTGCCTGTCCTTGGAGCGTCAGCTGTTCCTATGTGAGCACTGGGCATCCTATACCATGAGCAGCTGGCCGTTGGCTGCTGCCTCCCTCCACACAGTTCTGCGGAGAGCACCTGGCACAGGGAGGAGAGGGCCCAGCTTGAGCTGATGGCCTGCACACCTGCCCTGCATTTGCTCTTGGCTACCCGACTTTGCTGTCCGTGGCTGCAGGGCCGTTGACAGAAAGCAGAAGTCCAAGGATCCTTGGCCTCTCCTGAGGGTGTCTAGAATCTTTCCATAGACCCCACCTGCCCTGCGTTGATGCAGAGGGCTGGGGTGGGGCAGCTTAACCAGAGCCACTAGGGCAAGAGTTCTTCGCGCTGGCCGTACCTTCGCATCACCTGGGGATGTGTTACAGCCATGTGCCGCAGAGCCCCAGCCCAGACCTCCGGAATCCAGGCGGGGGGGGGATTCTAATCCGAGCCAGGGCTGAGGAGCACTCATTAGGGCTCTGCTGCTCCGAGTGTGGTCCCTGGACCCGCAGCGGCAGCATCACCTGGGAGCTTGTTAGAACCACAGCATCTCAGACCCACCTCGGAGCTACTGGATCCAGAGCTGCAACGTAACAAGGGCGGCAGGCGGTTTGTGTGCACGTCAGAGTTTGGGGAGCACTGCGTTGGTGGGTCTATTTGAAAGGAGGCTCCGTGAGGACAGGGAGTTTGTCGTTTTGTTCACCGCTGTGCCTGGCACATAGTAAGGTGCTCAAGGAATGTCTGTAGGGTATTGAATGAGTACAGAAGAATACGAGGGTTAAGCCAAAAAAAATCAGTCCCTCCACCGGCATCCTGGGGGGTCACAGGACCAGAGGGACAGGGAAGGAGTGGAAAGGCAGTCTGTGGGTGGCAGACAGGGATGAGGGGGCTTGGCCCCCTCGGGGAAGGCAACTCACCCGGGGGTCCAACCACCGTTCCGTGTGTGTGCACCCTTGCAGGTACCCCGTGAGCCTATCGTCGGACCTGGAGTGGAGGTCGGACCGGTGTCAGGACATGAGCGAGGTGCAACGCGACCCGCGCGCCGGCTCGACGCCGCTGGCGGAGGACGTGCAGGTGGACCCGCGCAAGGACTCGCAGAGCAGCTCGGAGCGCTTCCTGGAGCGCTCTCACTCGTCCATGGAGCGCGCCTTCGAGGCCGACTACGGGCGCTCCTGCGACTACAAGGTGGGCTCGCCTTCCTACCTGGACAAGCTGCTGTGGCGCGACAGCAAGCCGCACCACTACTCGGAGCCCAAGCTCATCCTGGACCTGTCGCACTGGAAGCAGGCGGCCGGGGCGCCCCCGAGCACCGCCGTGGCCGCGGACGCCGGGCCGCGCGAGGACGAGCCGGCCAGCCTCTTCCTGGAGATCGCGCAATGGGTCAAGAGCACGCAGGGCGGCCCCGAGCGCGCCAGCCCACCCCCCGACAGCCCGGAGCGCCGCCTGTCTGCCTCTCCGCCCGGCCGCCCGGCTCCCATCGACGGGGGCGCCAGCCCCCAGTTCGACCTGGACGTGTTCATCTCCCGCGCCCTGAAGCTCTGCACCAAGCCCGAGGACCTGCCGGACAATAAACTGGGGGACCTCAATGGCGCGTGCATCCCCGAGCACCCCGGCGATCTCGTGCAGACCGAGGCCTTCTCCAAAGAAAGGTGGTGAGGGAGAGGGGGAGCTCCAGCCACCCCCCCCCCCAACCCAGCAGAGGCCACCCGGAAAAGCCGGGCCCGGCAGGAAGGGGCTGGCTTCCCCGGCACCTCCACCGCCCCTTCCACCCCTCTCTGCTGCCTTGGGGTTAGCAAAACACAGGAAGGATCCGAGGAGGGAGAGGAATGTCCATTTCTTAAACTGCCTTAATAACTAGCCTTTAACCTCTGGGAGCAGGTTTGAACAGGAGCCTAGTTTGAGTGTTGATCATTTTCCCAGCGAAAAGGGTCCCTTGCGCTTTATAGGTGGCGGTGTAGGGGGGGAGTGAAGTGTCTTAGACAGCAGTCTGCAAGCCCTACCACCAGGCTGGCTGCGGAGGAATCTTGCTGGCATAGTGTTGAAATCATCTGGCGGAACTAGCCTCGCTGACAGAGGAAGGACAGTGAGGCCGGGAGAAGCCAAGTGATGTGCTTACCCTCAGGAAGCCCAGTCTCCTAGGCCAGTGTCTGTCCACGCTAAACTGTCTTCCTCCGCTGGGGTCACTGTGGCTTTCCAATCAGAAAACTCGGTCCAAGATGTTTCTTCCCTGCCCATCACCATGTGACCTACTCTTTTTATTCAGAGCAATGTTTCTTATATTCCAAAATGGGAAACTGAGCCAGTTTTACCCTACTGACCGACCAGATATTCTCTGGTCCCTCAAATTCGTCAGTAGTTCCACCTTCCACGCCCCTGTATGTGCCGCACCCCTGTGTGGTCTGTCAACCTCGGTTCAGATCAGACCAGGCTGGGGTCTGTGGGTACAAGAACCCATCTTTCAGGCCTCCTCCAGAACTCCTTCCAGGCCTCCTCCAGAACTCCCTATGCACTTTCCTGACACATGAGCGGATGTAAGGTCACAGCCCCAGTTCCCCAGGGGATGTCGTACGCAGGTGAGTTTGAAGACAGCAGTTCCAGTAACGCCGCCAGCCCAACACCCAGCCACATACACGGAGCCCACCCCCAGACACATACAGAACTCCTCTCCTAGCCTACCTCGGGAACTAATGTTCTTGGCACGCATTGCTCATTTGGAGTAAACCAGGCCGCGAGGTGCCCGCCATAGAGCAGATGTGTTAGGAGAGAAGATTTCACCTGTCATGCTTCATGAATACTAACCTTGATTTTTTGATCACCCATTGAGCCCTGGCAAAGAGCGGTCCCTAAAGAAATGCACGGAAAGCAAGTGGCCTTGGGGGCAAGGAATCCAGCAAGGTAGGGAGATGGGAAAGGCAGGGTGCCAACAGCAAAAGTCCTCAGGGGTCAGGCACCAGCGTAGAGACCCCAGGACACAAGAAGGGCTTCCAAGCAGCCATGCCCCTCATAACTTCAGGGTGAGTTTGGAGCATGCGTACCGGAGGTGTCCCAGCACAGAGCCTGGGGTGATGGGAGCCCTCTGCGGAAGCGTAGTCCACCCCCTGGAATGCTCTACCATTCCCGCCACTGGTATTCCACTCCCCCCAGCACCCCAAAAGATACCCATGGGAGGTCTAGCCGGTCTGTAAGCAGAGGACTCGCCAGCATTGGCCTTGGGCTGGGTTCACCCTGACCTTGACAGCACCTCAAACCTGTCAGCTAACTAAAGAGTTGTACATTGAAACCTGCAACACGTTAGAAACCTATATTTAAAAACAATTAATCACACTGACCATAATTTTTAATGGAAAATGTGTAAATATGAAGTGTTTGGGTTTCTTTTTCTTTTTTTTCTTTTCTTTTCCTTTTTCTTTTTTTAAGGAAAGGAAGTCTACACCGCTCCTCATGTGCCATTTGTCCTCAGAGGGCGGCTTTACTTTTTTGGTAAAGGAACAAGCTGCTGACCTTGACCAGGAGTTCATATATAATTGTTATTATAGAGGAATTGTTATAACTACTCATGTTTAAAAAGATCTATTAAACCTGATCAGGACGGGCCAAATAAAGTTTTATTGGAACACAGATGCCTGTATTCATTTACATATGCTCTCATTCATTTACATATTATCTGATCCTGTCTTGGGCCAGCGGTGGCGGTTGATGGATGGGAGCCTGGCTGGCTTCTCCCTACATCCCTGAGGCCACGGTTTTGAGGGGTTGCCGTTGGAGGGGAGGGGAGTGGAGAATCTCTACAGATTGGTAGCCAGGAAGTGATTCCAGAACCACCTGGGGCAGACCCAGTGTCTGTAGGATAGATTTCAAACCAGATCTCGAGTTCACTCCACTCCTTCTGAGCAAGGCTGAACCTTTCGCCCAGTCACAAAGGTGCCCACATCATGAGATTTGGGGAACCAACACCCACAAATAATGTGCCTGAGCCACACTTCACAGGAGCCTGAGAGTCCCCTCCACCGAAGTTCACCCCCTTTGTAAGACCCGTCAGGCATTAGCCCTGACCTTATCTGTTACTCAACAACGATAAAATAGACAATAGAGAGGGTTGTTAAGATTTGTTTCTGTTGATTGGGACTTCCGGGGGAGGCCCTTGCATTAAAAGAACTTTCTACTGGTGAGCTGCATTTGAGCCAAGAGGAGCAACCCCGTTAAGGGAACTGTGGGATTCTCCCCAACATGTCAGCGGAGAGCACGCATCTCTCTGCAGGTCAAAGGTGAGTGAAGAGAGTGCCCAGGGCCGGGCCAGTGTCCTGGTGGAAATCTGTTGGCTTTGAGGCCCAGTTTGAGGTGCTGGTAGGTAGTGGGAAGAGGGGGGTTTGAGAAGCCCCAACAGCAAACAGCACGAAAGGAAAGAAAAACTAAGAAGAAAAAGCCGCATGGAGCAGCCCGGTGTGAGCAGCGCAGGCCTGCTCGGACACGGATTTTTGACAGCGCGATACTGTCAATGCAGTTTCTCTTATGATTTTCTTCATAACGTTTTTTCTCCAGCTGACTTTAAAAGACTGCAGTATATGGGGGCGCCTGGGTGGCTCAGTCGTTAAGCGTCTGCCTTCGGCTCAGGGTGTGATCCCAGCGTTCTGGGATCGAGCCCCGCATCAGGCTCCTCCGCTGGGAGCCTGCTTCTTCCTCTCCCACTCCCCGTGCTTGTGTTCCCTCTCTCGTTGGCTGTCTCTCTCTATCAAATAAATAAATAAAATCTTAAAAAAAAAAAAAAGACTGTGGTATATGATATGCATAACATAGGAAATACGTGTTAATCAGCTTTATGTCATGGGTGAGGCTTCTGGCCGACAGTCGGCTATTAGCAGTTAAGTTTTGGGGAGTCAATAGTTATATACAGATTTTCTGCAGTGGGGGGGGTAGGCACCTCCAAGCCCCGTGTTCAAGGGTCCACTGTACGTCCATTCAGTCACATACTGTCTGATCCTCTCTCCTGAGATGGCATGTTTCTACTCACACCACTTCTGACACTAACTGTGAGTTTTGCATGCCAGACGGTTCTCCAGTTCTCCGCACACAGACGTTGGATGTGGTGCTCTGCCCTCCCAGGTAGCCTTTGCCCAGCTTGGGGCGTGATCTGCACAGCAAGGAAAGTAGGATGGGGCACTGGCTTCGTTTCCTTCAGAGGCAAATCCTGAGACAAAAAATCAAGTGTGAGTAATTCGGGGGCGGGAGAATAAGCTCAGAAGACACCACTAGAGTGATGGGGAGATGAGGGGGAAGGGAAGGAAGCCGGTCAAGGTGTAAGTCACCACTGCGGGAAGGAGGAAGCATGTGAATAACAAGCTTGTGGCTAAAAGCAAACCTCCTCTTCAACAATTGGTTCACCTTCGGCCTCTCAGAGCTGCTAACAAGTGGACCATAAATGGTTTACATCTTCTCGCCTTGAATTCATGGGCTCAATACTAAGAGTTTTAAATGACTGAGAAATGCCTTTGCAGAAACAAGGACACCGGGAACCATGCTGAGTTGGTTTGTGCTGTTGGCATGGTATCAAACATGGTTGTGGGGTTCCAACAGCCATGATGGTTGGGTCATCACTGTCTTGACTTGGTTCCCTCAAATCAGTCCCTGAGATGGGGGTTCCTCAGCAAGTGATGGATGGAGGGAATACCCTAAGAAGAAGGGGAGGGCAGGAAGCAGATCAAGGTTGGGGAAGCACGTAGTCTGGGTTCAGTGTCAGCCTGATGCCACAGAGAGCCTGGGAGCATGAATTGCATCAGGGAGCTGATCCCTCCTTGAGGAAAAGAGGACAGCCTTTGTGCCCCCATAGCAGCCATTGGGGTGGGGTGGAGGGACAGAGCCCATTCAGCCAACGCCAGTTCTCCTAGGAGGGGCTGTGAGCCACTTAGCCCCCAAAACCCACAGCAGCTGGGCAATGGGTACACTCCCCTCACCTGCTGAAGGGGCCCTGGGCAGGATACCGTCTGCATTGCAGGACAGTGCGCTAGGCACTACGGGGGTAAAGTGGTAGAAGAAAGACCTGCCCCAGCAGATTTTTATGGTTTGGGTGGATAATGGGGCAAATACATAAAACGTCTGAGGTGGAAATGAGAGACTGCCAAAGTTGTCCCCTAGTGAGCCCTCCATGGCCCAGTTCCAGGCCTTTCATTATTAATTTCCCGCCATTAACATTCCCCGAAGTCACTTCTCCACCACTGCTCCCCACCCCAGAGTCCTCAGCCAAGTAACTGTGTTTGGGGGGGGTCCCCAAGACCATCTCCAGCTCCAATAATTCACTAGGAGGGCTCACAGGGCTCAGAAAAGCTGTCGCACTCAACAGTTATGGTTTATTACAGTGAAAGGATACAGATCAAATCAGCAAAGGGAAAAGGGGGGCAGCCAAACTCCAGGAGAAACCAGGTGCAAGATCTCAGGAGTCCCCTCCCAAGGAAGTTGCACGGGGACATGCTAATTCTCCCAGCAACGACGTGCAACCACCAGCGGGTCTCACCCCAGCCTTGGCATCCAGGAATTTTATTAAGGATCAGGTCAGTTGGGTAGCACCATGTGACTCATGTGAGTTACGGCATGTCCAGCACCCCACCCCAGGTCAAACCCAGACACTATGGCCTTGGCCTCAGGAGAGGAGAACCCAAAAGCTCAGGCATCACTCCCAGGAGCCGGTCAAGGGCCAGGCCTTCTGAAGATAGGCCTTCCTTTGGAATGGACAAGGTTTGAGAAACGAGGGCCTGGGAGGTTAACCCTCTACTACATGGTGAATATATCTGTGACATTGGATGTATTGGGCCTCCTGCCATTCTAAAGTCATGCGAGAGTCTGTTTTATGCAAACATGATAGCAAAGCTGAAGCAACACAGCTACGTATCGTGGAGATCTTAAGAATATGCAACGTCATTAAAATATAATAGTAATAAAAACATGGATGCTGAGGCAGGTGTTAGGCAATCTAACACCTGAGATCGCTTTTCTTGTTAAATCATGGTCTGCTCACAAGAGCCAAGCCTGCTGACAGATCTGCAAGCTAGCTAACCACTCATTCTGTCAGCGTGGTTATTACCACTGGGGTAATTGTGCCACAGGTGTGATGGACTGCTTTAGGAAGCATGCCATACCAGCTCTCCCAGAGCCACAGATCACTGAGCTGAGGCCTCCAGAGTTCGGCGGCCGAGAGAGGTCTCTGAGGAATGGCCACATGAAGCAAGAGGCAAGACTGGGAACTGAGGATTTCAACAGTCAGGCCGAGCCACTTCCAGCTCCAACCCTCAGAAGATGGTTTGTTTTTTTTTGGGGGGGGGGACTCCTCCAGAGGTGAGAAGGAAGGAAAAGATTGAGTCCTCACCTGTGGGCCCTAGTAGGTATGATTAGAGGATATGATGGTTTCTTTTATGTTCCAAGCTGATTAGACCAAGATGCCCAGATATTTAGTCAAACATTATTCTAGATTTTTCTTATGAGAGTGTTTTCAGATGAGATTCATGGTTCAGAGCTGCCTGGGTGGCTCAGTCAGTTAAACGTCTGACTTTGATTCAGGTCATGATCTCCGGGTCCTGGGATCGACTCTCGAATTGGGTTCCCTGCTTAGCGGGGAGTCTGCTTCTCCCTCTCCCTCTCCCCCTCCCACCCTGCTCGTGTTCTCTCTCTCTCTCATGCACTCTGTCTGTCTCAAATAGATAAATAAAAGAAGAAAAGTTGCAGAGATGCCTGTCGGTCTTTGCTGTTGCTTGAGCTGAGGACAAGTCAACTTTGGAACTGTGGCGTGACCAGTGTAATCATGTGTTCCTAACCACAGAGGGAGAAGAATCAAGCAGGAGACAGACAGAAACTGCCCAAGTGCTGGTCAGGTTTCTTCCCATCGCAATCCCTTGTAGGGACCTGATCGTACCCCCTGCCCCTGGTTCTCATCACATCCCCCATGACCGTAGAATAATTCCCTTTGTGGGCATCTTCCCTGAGTGGACTTTCCTACTTGCAGCTGAGAAGAGCCTTGACTTGCCTGCCTTCCTCTGCCCCGGCCTTGCCTGCAGGAGCCGTGCATTAAACCCCTGTCCCTGACCTGTATGTAGGGAAGACTTGTCCCCTCAGCAGCCATTCATACTCTGGCGTAACATCACAATGGCTCCCTTCCAGCAGTGCTTAGAGAAAAGGGAGGGGGCTGAGTAGTTTCATGATGTGAAGGGCTTTGGGAAGGATGTAGATAAAGCCGCCGTCTGGGCCAGAGTTGGGTGAACCCAAACTTGAGAGAGAGTAATGAATGCCAGGTGGGAGGGGAAGATGTGCACCCACCTCAGGGGGCCAACCTCATCTCCGCTGACCCAACCAGGGCAGGGCCGAGGTCAGTCAAGGCCAGGAGAGGTCCCTTTGGCTTAGTACACACACAGTAGGTCTGACATTCCTACCGGGAATAGATACTCAGAGACCAAGGACACCAAGATGTTGGTATAATTAAACTTCCATCAAGATCTGTGAGCGGGAGAGTTTATCCAGCCAACAAATGTCCCCTGACCACAGGAAGGAGAAGAGCCCCAGCTGTTTTCTACCAAATGGATCTCATTAAATTAATTACATTACCCCTGGACAGTTCATTCAACACCCTCAACGAGTTTTAATAAAACCAGAAGTGTTGTAGCAGAAAGAGACCATCTAATGAATCCAATTCTTCACCGTGGAGATAAGGTTGTAGGTTCAGGGAGGCTAAGTGGCAAGGGCAGGTCACATAGCAAGCTGGTGACACCTGGTTCATAATGTACTGCTCTTCCTTCTACGGCATGACACCTTATCTTGGGACCTGAGGCATTCACTATAGTTGGCTATCCAAAAACCATTTCCCTCCCTAAGGCTGCAAACCTTGCTTTCCCCACCTTCCTAGAAATGAGCCACAGCCGTGTGACCCAGTTCGGGTCAGTAAGAGATAAAGGGATGTTTCCTGGGAAGCTTCTCAATACTTAGGTTAAAAGGACATCTTGAGAAGAAAATCTTTTATCCTCTGCTTCCTATTTTTGAATTTGGATGCAATGCTGGAACTACAGCAGCCATCTTGAACTCATGAGGCAACAAGCCAAAGGCCAAAAATTCAAACAGACTGTGGAGGTGAAAAAAAGGAATCGAATGAGCTCAAGTCCATGATGATGTCATTAAGCTGCAGATCCAGCCCCAGAACTGCCTACATTCAGACTTTTTTTTTTTTTTTTTTTTTACATGAGGGTGGAAGGCGCAGAGGGAGAGGGAGACACAGATTCCCAGCCGAGCAGGGAGCCCAAAGCAGGGCTTGCTCTTTGCTTGGCAGGGAGCCTGCTTCTCTCTCTGTCTGCTGCTCCCCCTGCTCTTGCTCTCTCTCTCTCTCTGTCAAATAAATAAATAAAACCTTTATTTATTTATTTATTTATTTGACAGAGAGAGAGAGACAGCCAGTGAGAGAGGGAACACACGCAGGGGGAGCAGGAGAGGAAGAAGCAGGCTCCCAGCGGAGGAGCCTGATGTGGGCCTCGATCCCAGAGCACCGGGATCATACCCCGAGCCGAAGGCAGACACCTAACGACTGCACCACCCAGGTGCCCCAAAATCTTTAAAAAATAATATTTCACTTCAGTGAGGTCTTCATCTTCTCTAACTAAAGGAGTGGTCCTCACAGAACTTCTGGCCCCCGCGTGTAGAGTTTTTGTGGTCAGGTCACTTTTGGATGAAATCAGAGATGGTTTGCAAACCCACTTAAACTGCCCTAAACAAACAAACAAAAAGGAGCGTTTATTAAACAGATACAATAGTGTCTCTCAAATTCTGAAGTTGAGAAGCAGAGCGGAGCCTCGGGAAGGACTCAGCAGAAGCCCTTGGGGAGCCAGGAGTCACGGTTCCTCTGTTCACCTCCTTTTGCAAAGAGTTTCATTATCTCATCTCTTCGCTCAACCACTTTCATTTCACTTGAAGCCCTGAACCTGAATGTCCTTCTGCTTCATCTGAGTTTGGCAAAATCAGTCACTGACGTCACCAGAACAGAGTGGAGGGTCAAGATGGCCTGCTCCCCAGATTACAGGTAATCTATTATCCCCGGTGGTGCCGGACACTGCAGTTTACATGTGGGTCCCATGGCTCTGGCTGTGATTTATGTGCTAGACTTGACAATGAGATGAGTCCGCCTTGTGCGTGCAGAAGACATTTCAGTCCGAATCTGAAAGGATGGCCCCTGCTTCAATGAAGGCCAAGCCCCTCACTCTCAGGGAGCTTAGCTTCTGGCTTGCAGAATTAGGTCAAAAGGAATGGAACCCTCTTATGACAACTCATCATTACAAAACCTTGTGTATGTGGAGGATTGTACGGACAAAACCTCATCCCTTAAAACCTAATGGGACCTGGTCAGATGAAAAGGCAGCCAGGGCTAGACCTCTCATGAGAGTGGCAGATGTCCCCCAGGTGGAGTGAACACAACTCCACATGGTAGACGCCTCCCCTGCCCTCCCACTCAAGCCTGTCCCAGAGCCCTGACATCTGTCCCATCTCTACAATTCATTATCACCTGCCACCATGTTACCTGGAAGGAGCCACATGTTGTCCTCGGCAGAGATCCTTCACCGGCTTACCTTGACTGAGAGCAAAGCCTGAAGAAAGGGGCAGAGAGCTTTCTGAGGCTGGCTGAGATGGGCAGTCACAGTGTAAGCCTGCAACAGAATGTAGGGTAGCAGAATTAGGCCACCCCAAAATATGCCACTTCGAGTGGAAGGCAATTAAGAAGCAGCAAACATGGGAAAGTGCTCTCTACCTTTCCTCCCTTCTGCCTAATTGTCCTTTTACTGCAGACAGACTCTTCTCAGCCCAGAGAAGTCACCAGAGGAATCCGCAAACAAACTACTCCATTCGTTCCCTCCCACTCATTCACCTTTCCCACGGTTCACCGCCCTTGGAAGCCGAGACCCCTTGCCTTGGTCCTGCCCTTTCTTTACCGATGCATCGCTCTTTGTCGAAGCTGCTGGCAGCCCTCACCACTTTGAGCTACTCTTTATTTTAGGGTTCTCCTGCGTGATGTCACCACACATGTTAAACTCTTCCCTCTTGGTAAGCTGTCTCTTCATTAGAGTCCCCACTGAAATCCTAAATGGGTAGAGGGAACATCCTGCCTCCCCTAGGAGAACCTCTTTTCCAAGAAAGAGAGATGAAAACCAGGGCGGGGCGGGGTGGGGGGGAGAACCCAAGACCACTCAGGGAAGGAGAGAACGAAGGGGTGAATTTCTGTAGGGAGAAGTAGGAAAGGGCCCACTGGGGAAGTATTTCTTTTTCTGGACAGAGAATCTGAAATCCCTCTTCAGGGGAGGGAAAGTCACGTAGAGCCTTGCAGGAGGCAGACCATGTGGATGTTGGTAAAGAAGGGGAAGGAAGAGTATTCCGATGGGAAACCCCAGGCACTGTGGGCCCCAGAGCTTGACCTTCCCTTTTCCACACCAGGAGCCTCCAGTAGCTCGGATGTTGCCTCCCTGGGTCGGGCTGGTTACTAATCTGAAGCCCTGTAGTGGCTCTTTCCTTGGTAGCAAAGCCTGAGTGGATTTCTCCTTCTAAAAATTTCGTCGCCTCATTTCCCAGGCCCAGTAGCCTGGGAACCAAGCTGGCCTTGCAGCACTGGTAATGCAGGACTTCTAGCCTTCATCAAATTCTCCACCAATAGCTTCTGTGGTCACCGAGAGGCACACCTGCGTAGGCACCAAAGAAGCCATCTTGGCCACCCATGACACCTACCATGTCCTCCCCCTCAGCTCCGGCTCTGCAAGACCATGTTGGCTACGGAGTCCACAGGCCTAACGGCCAAGTGGCAGCTGCGGGGGCTGTGGTAGCTGCAGGAAAGTCACGGTGAAGCCCGATCAAAGCCCCTTCTGGGGACTGCCTGAGTCGCTCATAAATTCTGTAAGTGCAGCCATTCTATCCTTGCTGCCTCTTCCTAACCGTGTCAAGGCTCCCTCCCCTTCGACTGCGAGAAGGAGAGGGGCTTGGTCCCCTGAAGCAGACGGACTGCTAGCAGGGCCCTCCCCACCAGCCTCCCCCTCTCTGGGGCTCAAACCAGAGTCTCTGCTGTGCAAGTGAGAAACAGGTCACCCCTTGGCTCCTCTCTTCCAGAAAGAAAGTCTATTGACTTAAAAGAGGGAGGGGGGAAAGCCTGCTAGGGTTATAGGATTAGGCTCTGTGAAGCCGCTATTAAAGTTTTATGAACCCCAGCCTATCTGTGAGGGCAGTTAGCTGCAGCCCACCAGCTGCTCAGCCGCCCGCTCCATCCTCCCCCTCTGCTTCAGAAAGGCAAAGCTGGATTCTGGCCTCCAAGCCCCGAGCGGTTCCTAGTGGACAAGTCTCACTGTTAACACCTCTGGCTGCTTGCCGGGAAAGCCTCCAGATTGCTTTGTGCAATTTCTGTTTTCCTTTCTCTTTTCACACCCTGTATGGGGGCTGCTGGCCAAAATCCATCACTTTGGTGTCTCCCCATCACTTACTTCCCACCTGCTTCAGCCCAGCCTGGGGGAGACATTTTGTTTGCACAAACCAGCAGGATGACAGATCGGCCATCAATATGCATGGCCTGGAATCCCAGGAAAGGGCTCTGCTAGGGGGAGGATTCCTGAGTAGGCTGGGCTGACAGATCAGAATCAGCTCGGCTTGGAATTCTCTCCTCTCAAGTGTGGGCTCAGCCCTATCTTCTGTCAAATGGGTCTCAGCACCACCGGAAAATCCTGGCTAGTGCCCCGATGTGGTCACGTTGCCCAAGAGCACCAGGCTTTCCACGGTCTGTAGTAACAGGTCACCGACAAGAGGAAGGACCAAAAAGGACTGCCACAGGGATGAACTCGGGCATGCTAACGGGATTTCCGTTTAAGGGGGTTTGTTTAGGAGGTAACTAGCCCTGGAATAAACCTATGAGACAGTTCCACCTTCCGGAGCCCCTGATTTGCAATGGAATGTGTCATTCTTGGACCAAAGTCCAGGGTGATGCAGTAGAGGAGAGACTTCCAGAGATGGCCCACTGCTCCAGCATCTCACCCTCCCCAAGGCCACCACTCAGGCCACTGTGGCCACTATGGTGTGGCCAGCTCTTGATCTCCCCTGGAAAGTGCCATACTTCTTTTTAACTGTGTTTTTGTGACTTGTAGCACTACAGGGGTTTAATGGGAACCCAACAAGTGATGAATTAAAAACAATCAGACTGGGATTTGGTGACAAACCCCTGCTTGTGAGAGGCCTTGATTTTAACAGTGTACTTCCAGTTCAGGGATGCTGTGAAAAATAATGAGTATGAGTAAGGGTTGTTGTGTGTAAAGATTATAAAGCAGAAAGTTTAAAAAAAATTATATATAGATCGACCTCTGTAAACCTTTTCAGATGAAGGCTGAATATATTCACTTTGGGGGCTGAGATAATGGGCAGAAGAAGATTGTGTTCTTCTAAGTGAAAATCATCTGCAGGTGTCCACAGTGAGTTGAGTGCCTCCTGCTGCAGACCAGACACCTGCCAACAGGGAGCGGAAGCCAAGCCGCTGGCTGTCACCATCCACATCACGACATGCAACTGTTGGGGAGGAAAAAATTTTCCTCTCCCTGCTTAGGTTCTGTATCTGGGGTGTGTGAATTAAACTGACAAAAGACAGATTAACAAGAGGACAAGGTTTATTTGTATATATATGGGAGCTGACAGAAGAAGTAGCTGACTCATTAAATAGTTGAAGTTAGGAGATTATGCACCGAAATCAGTAGGAGAGAGGGTGGGGAAGAAAAGGCTTTTAGGAAAAAATAAAGGGGTTTTTAGAACACTTAAGAGATAAAGTTTGTAATAGCATTTTTTCTATACAATTATGAGTGAACTTTCCGTTTCTGTCAGGGCCTTAAAACCACCCTGAAGAAGGGATTTGAGTAGATTTTATTCACATTCTCCCTTCTGGGAGTAGGTCTGGCCTGAAGAAGGAATTTATCACAGCCTTATTTCCCAGATTTTATTGCTTTTAGAGTCGGATGAGGGAAGCTCTGAGATGGTTGCTCTCTGCATCTTTTGATTCTCGATTGCCTACAGCTCAAAATGATCTTTATGCCCAAGTGGTATATTTTGTGGGAGGCATATTCTTATCTCCTTCACAACTGAGAGGGGAAACTTCCCAGCACACCACCTCAGGATGAAGCAGCCCCACCAAGCAGTCACTCTAGATTTCCACTGGGAGCACCTTGCCCCCATGGTGCACTCACCTGTCCAGAGCATCCTTGACCTTCCAGCAACAGTGCTCCCCACTCCTCTCCCCACTTAGCTCCCTTCTGCTGGGTGTCAGGAGAAGAGAGGGTTAGTGGAAGACATGATGACTACTGTTAAAGGAACTACATGCCTCTACCTTTGCTGCTGTTTTTTTCCTAGCCAGCCTGGGGCAGGGTAGGGGGAGGTGGGGAGATGAACTATGAAGGAAAGTGAAGCAATTTTAATTAGGGCTTTGCAATGCAAACCCTAACACACTGAGCAGAGAGGATCATGTCTGAAATAGTCAGAGGAGTACATTATTTTTAGATATCTCAAGAAGCTAAGAGGTTGCTGGAAAACTGCCACTAAACCAGTGTTAAAGGGAAGGGGTGGGGGTGGTGTGAAGGGCCCTGAGATGGCCTTGGCCATGGTGAGAGGGATGTGAGTGCAGGAATGGGAACCCTGGCTGAGACTGAGAGGGGCGCTGGTCCACATTTGTGGACTCTGAGCAGCTGGGACAGGGGAAGCGAGGGCTGGTGGAGATGTGGTGACCAGATGAAGGGCCAGGCCGAAAGCCAAGGGGCTGGACAGGACAGAGGGAAGGAGAGTGGATTCCCTTCCCGCTGAGGTGGACCGCAGGGAAGTGGAAATGTGGGGAAGAAGGCTTGCACGGTAGCAAGCAAACTTCCAGGCCGGGGGACAGGAGTTCTGGGTCCTTCCCCTGCCTACCTGCATCATGGGGAATGTGCACCCCGCTCTGTCCACATGGCACAATTAAGATGAGATGACGGGTCTGGAAGTGCAACATACCATGTGGTCCTGTACACATGTATAATCGTTTAATGGGAAGGATTCCCTAAAAAGGAGGAATTCAGGTGGACACTGACACCTGGTTGGATGGCTCTGGCAATTGCCAGAGGTTTCTTCTGAGCAAGTCTCTAAGCAGGAGCCCCAGACAAGACCAGACATGGTTAATGCAATGACACGCCTGATAAAGTGCCCATTGGGCACAGTGCTTTGCACAATGCAAAGTGCCCACTGGGGGTGCAGCATGAACAGAGCCGACCCACTCCTGCCCTAAAGGACCTCACAGCACGGCAAGGGGAGTGGGAAACGTATCCACCATGGCTATTCCTATGCTTCGAGCATCACCCGTCTGGCTCCGGCAAATGGCTCAAGCCGGCTCTTCATTTGCGGATTCTGATGCCTTCCATCTGCCATGCGTGGTAAGCTGTGCACCCAAAATTAGGTCAAATGCCTGGTGATGGAATTACCAGGAAGTACAAGGAGTATTGATTGGGGGTGTAGGGAGAAGTAGAGGGGTGAGCAGCAGGCAGGGGAGGGGGAGAGCTGAGAACGCAGCCAGCAGCTGCTGCAAAGGAGAGGATAATGAGATCTGACTCGACTGAGCGAAGACAAAGCATCCTGTCCACGTCTGCTGAGCACCTGCTCCAGGCTGGAGGGGGCAGTGAACAGTCCCACAGGCCCACGCACGGGCCAGACTTGCTTCTGAGCCAAGCTGACCTTGTGCCTTCCTTTCCCACCTCCCCAAATGCTTCTACTCAGCAGAATTTGCAATTTGCCACCCTTGTAGTTCGGATCTGTAGGATATGATTTCAAGGACTCCAAACGAGAGCCCCCGAAACACCTCACCCACTCATAAGGTGGGGAAGGAAGTTCCACTGTTCGAGACCCCTTCTCCCTTGGGGAGGGGACTTTGAGATGCTTATCACCTGTCCAAAGGCCAATATAGTGTCCTTGGAAACCAAGGGATTTGGTACCTTATCAGTGGCTTGCCCCTCACTGTTAAAGAGTTTCTTTTAAAGAACTGGAGATAACTTGCTGGGGTCTTGTCAGAAGGGCTCTGGGGAAGGAGAGAAGATGCCCCAAGAGAGCAAGGAAGGGAGTGGATCTTGAGATGAAAGGAGTGGGGAGAGGGAGGGAGGCAATAAGGGGTGATGGAAAGAGGAGACACAGAGAGAAGGGGGGGGCGCCAGAGAGACTCCTGCCTAACAGTGACATCATGTTTTTCCATTTACCTCATCTGGTACAAGCTGCTCGGGGGCTTGTTTTCCTACGAATTAGAATGTTACTCAATTTGGTTTTTGTGTATTTACCCCCACGAACTATTTGTCCTAATGAATGTCCCTAATAGCACAGCTGCCAGCTCCACTCTTCACGACCTGCCCTTCTGGAGGCCAAGAACGGAGATCTAGCCGGACGCTGCACAACAGAGCCACCAGGCAGGAACGCTGGCCGCCACGGGAGAGTCGTGGAGAGAGCCTGGCGTGCTGTTGGCATCGGGCCCTCGCAGGGGAGGTCTGCACCGATCGTCTTACTTCCAGCAGGATGGTCTCTGCTCTTCCCTGCACTGTTAGGCCAGAAATGTCCGCTCTGCCTCCTCGGCCCTGACTTACAGACCCAGCACCTGGAGCCAAACCTCCCTCAGAATCGGGGAAGAAATTAAATGAGCAGGAACTGATTGAGTTTCGGAGAGAGAGATGCTGAGTTTATAAAGGTCGCGCTCCGTTGCAGCCAGGGTTCGAATTTGATCCTTGGGCCTCGTTGTTCCAACTGACGCGGACAATGGGAAATGAGGACATCTGGAGGCTGAGAGATAATTGGCAATTCGGCAAGTGTCAGTCTGAAAGTTTTCCTGCCACTCCGAGCTGAGGTCATCCTTCTGTGCCTCTGTTTCTTGACCTGCAAAATCTGGACAATTAAAAATTACTCGAAGGGCCTCTGGGTGTCTTAGTCTTAGGTCAGCGTCTGCCTTGAGCTCAGGTCATGATTCTGGGATCCAGGCATTGAGCCCCGAGGGCTCCCTGCTCACCCGGAGTCTGCTTCTCCCTTTCCCTCTGCTGCTCCCCCTTCCCCTGCTCCTGCTCCTGCTTTCTTGGGCCCAATCTCTCTCTCTCTCTCAAGTAAATACAAAATAAATACATAAATAAGTAAATATTTCAATTATTCCTTAAAATCAACAAATATGGAGTGAGGATCTACTATAGCCCAAGGACTGGGGCAAGGGCTGGGAAAACAGATAAATATGACAGCCGTTGAACAACCAAAAGCATGTGCACGCCCTCCCTGTGAGAAGACTTCAGAGCTTGCAGAGAGAGCATCCATTTTATGACCTCAACCCAGCCCAAGAGAAAGGCAGGAAAGTTCCAGATTAAACACCAAGGGAGGGGAGCTTCCCCACTCCGTCCATGACCTCACAGCTGGTCTGTGGTTGGACTGGGGTATGGAATTGGACCTTAAGGTCGGATGCGCAGAGTTTAGGGGTAGCCTATGGTGTGGGTGGGGGGAGGGTAAGTAGTATAGACTGGATGTTTGTGTCCCCCCAAATTCATACATTGAAATCTTAACCCGCAAGGTGATGGTGTTAAGAGGTAGGGCCTTCGTGAGGTGATTAGGTCATGAAGATGGAGCCCGCAGGTATGGGATCAGTACTCTTCTTGTGGGAGGGGGGAATCAGTGCTCTTATAAGCTAGATCCCACAGAGCTCCTTCACCCCTTCTGCCGTGTGAGGACACAGTGAAAAGACAGCTGTCTATGAGGAAGTGGGTTCCCCCCCAGACACTGAATCTGCTGGCTCCTTGATCTTGGACTCCCTAGCCTCCAGAACGATGAGAAATAGATGTTTGTTGCTTATAAGAGATCTTGTCTATGGTTTCTATAGAGCAGCCTAGACAGTCTGAAACAGAAATTGGTCCCCTGGGGGGGCTCTGCTATAACCAATACCTCGAAATGTGGAAGCATTTTGGGTAGAAGTGGGTGCTGGGTAGAAGCTAGAAGGGTTTCGAGGTTCCTGTTAGGAAGAGCCTACACTGCCGTGGAGGGCTTGTCAGGGGCTGCCCTGATGAGGGAGGGCCCAGAAGGAAAGAGGGGAGCTGAAGAGAACGCCGTTTTGGCTGATGCGCTCCTGCTTTGCCTCTTCCTCCTCAGACTTGCTTTTTTCTGCTTCCTCAGCTGGTTGGAGCCTAAGGAGGCACCAATTGCTTGTGGGACCCAAAGCAATGAGGAGAACGCAGAGCCCTTGGATAAAGGGCTAAAGGTGACCTGCCCCGTGGAATCAAAGCACTCGGGTGGGGGAGAGCGGCTCCACTACCTCAGGAAATTCCTGGTAACTACCTACGTATAGCCCTTCTTCCCTGACGGACAAAGCCGGGCTGAGCTGCAGCAGCTGCTTTCACGTTGGGAGCATTGCAGCAAATTCATTCATTCATTCATTCATTCATTCATTCATTCATTCATTCACAACTGTTTGTGGAGCACTTGCTATGCGTCGAGCACCATGGGGATATAGCGATGAAGAAAACATGTGCAAGGAGCTTATGGTCTGGTGCAGCAGACCCCGACTTCTTCTACCTCGTGTACACCTAGGAAACGAAAACATGCATATTGCATATTAGGGTGAATGATGAGGTTGCTCTGGCTAGAGGGGACCAGCCCAGATTCTCTGGCTGACCGCCCACCCCCCGCCCCAGGGCTGCGAGGATTCGTGTTGCGGTAACCCACTCGCAGTAGCACACTGGCTAGGGCATTGCAGGTGTAGCTATACCAAATGGGGCAGTGGAGCTTCATGGAGGACCGTGAGTGCCTCCTCAGAAGAGTACAACACTGCTAATTCTTGATACTCCCCCGGCGAAGGGGCAGGGTCTGCATCCCTCCCCTTGAACCTGAGCAGGCTTGTGATTGCTTTGACCAGAGCAGAAGTGGAACCTGTGCGCTTGAAGAACCGAGCCTCCATGTGAGAAATTCCACCACCCAAGATGGCATCCCAGAGGGACCACACACACACGTGCTCTGGTCAGTAGCCCCTATGGAGCTATCCTGCAGTTAGGCCCCTGATATGGGAGCAAAGAAGCCTTCAGGGGACTCCAGAGTCCAGCCATTTGAGTATTCCCAGACCTCATAGAGCAGAGACAGCCCTAACCTCCTTGCCCCATCTGTACTCTTGACCCACAGAATCAGTGACATGATGACATGCTCGTGGTCTTACACCACTAGTTACCAGGCCATTGTTCTGCAGCAATGGAGCAACCAGAACGAAGCCAGGGCTGGGGCTGAGGATGCTGGGCTGGCCCCAGGTGGTAAGAGACTCTCCAATGCATGCCGGGAGAACATGCCTTGACCGCAGGTCATTCTGGCAGCAGGAGAGACCTGTGGGAGACTTAGATGCTCTGGTCCTCCGAAAGGCAAGGCTGGTGGGGGAGGAAGGACGGCTTATAGGACCCTCGGACTTCTGGCAGTGACAAAGTGAGTGCTTCCTGAGGAGGTCAGCCTTGTGGTCTACAGCCCCTTCCTCCAGCCTTTCATGAATTTGGCAAGCACTCAACTCCCAGTATTAAGTACTCTTGTCAGATAGCAGCCAGAGCGGCCTCTGACACCTGCAAATGAATCTGCCTAGGACAGAGTCCACACACCCTGCTTAGACTCCCAGGGCCGACTGGATGCCTATCCATTTCAGAGGCTGGATCTCAGCCTTCTCATTAATTCTCTGAGCTACCCGGATCCTTCAAAAGATTCCCTTTGCTTTGCCAAAATTGATTTTCCTTGTTTGCAGCCAAAGAACCCCAGCTGATACAAAATTTAAGTTGCAAAATAAATGGATATCTTGTATTTATGCCACTTTTAAAGAACTCATTTTTCAGGAGGAAAATGATTTCCATAGCATTGAAGGTGTAATTATGAAATTTTTTGGTCTTTAGTAGTAGCTTATTTGTATAGAAAAGAATATTCAGGAGCTACTTTGGGATATAAAGTTAATATTCAAATCATTCAAAGGCCTGTTTTCCCTAAGTTTTAGAGTTCAATTTAGAGATGAGTTCTATTTATAAATTTCACAAATGTTCATGGTAATTTTTAAGGAGCCTT
The DNA here is from genome assembly GCF_017311325.1 of Ursus maritimus. NCBI lineage: Eukaryota > Metazoa > Chordata > Mammalia > Carnivora > Ursidae > Ursus > Ursus maritimus. The sequence goes on along the minus strand of NW_024424230.1, from coordinate 23,191,659 downwards.
GTATAACTTAATTAAATTCCTTTAAATATTTTAACTGTATTGATAAATCCAATGCACTCAATTTCCTTTTTGAACTAATTCAATTGTCTGGCAAAGCAAATAGTTTTTGCAACCACTTAAACAATTCTTACAAATCTAATAAATCAAGTTTATAAATATGATGGGTCAGTTCCTCTCAATGTTCCAGTGCTCTTTATAGGCTAAAATTCTCTGGCACTTTTTAGCTTAAAATCTAAATGAATTGCCCAATTACCCTAATAAGACAAAAGTCTCCAAGTACTTTGGGATGACTCTCCTGTCCTAGCCACAGCCTCTCAGCCTGTGCTCCAGCCACGGCTGTAGCCCGCCAGCTCCGCTCAGGTGAGCCTGACAGCCCCCTGCAACCCCACCTCTCTTGCTTTTCGCCCTTGTCTCAGACCCATAGCAAACATGCCTGGGAACCGATCTGCATTCCCACATGCACAGACCCCAGAGCGTAAGGGATGTGACATCATGGAGAGGAAATCCAGTGGGAAAAAGACACCAGTGCTTTTTTTTTTTTTTTTAAGATTTTCTTTATTGATTTGAGAGAGAGAACGAGCAGGGAGAGGAGCAGACTCCCCACTGAATAGGGATCTGAACGTGAGCCAAAGGCAGACGCTTAACCCACTGAGCCACCCAGGGGCCCCCCACCCCCACCCCAGTGCTTCTTTCAATGCTTCTCTACTCTTCCTTGGGCAGATGGTTCCATGGCGCATTCCAAAATGTTCCTCAGAGGTGCCGGCAGGATGGAGCCTCAGTTACCCATGGCAATTGACCAGTTCACTTGTGCACCCAGTTCTATTGTTTTACTCCTAGACCCTGGGATTCCTTGTCAAAATAAATGACCTGCCCCAAAGCCATCATTGTAGCTCTGCTTTCTAGGGCGGGATGCAGGCTAAGACAGATACTGATGGCACGCCTCATTCCCAGGTTTCACACAGTAGTAATACCGTGGGTTTGGTTCGCTTCATAATCTCTGTTCTCAATTCTGCATCATTCTCAGTTCTCGAGGATCCAGAGAGCTGCCATATTAAAGTCCCACAAACTGGGTAGCTTAAAACAATGGAAATTTATCCTCTTCCATTTTCAGAGGATAGAAGTCTAAAATCAAGGTGTTGGCCGGGCCATCATTCCTCCAAGACTCTGGGTGGAATCCTTCCTGGCCTCTTCCTAGCCTCTGGTGGCCACTAGCAATGCTTAGAGCTCTTTGGCTGGTAGCTGCCTCCATCCATCTTTGCCTCCACCTTCACATGGCCTCCCTGTGTCTTCACATCATCTTCCTTCTGTGTGTGTCTGTGCCCAAATGTCCCCTTTTTATAAGGTTACGACTCATATTGGATTAGGGCCCACCATAATGACCTCATCTTTACCCGGATAAATCTGCAAAGACCCTGATTCCAAATAAGATCATATTCTGAGGTACTGAAATTAGGCCTTGAATTGGTCTTTTTTGGGAGGATACAATTGTATCCTATACAATCTATAACATCCACTAAGGGAACAATGACGTAATTCTATTCAATTAGAGGATTTCCAAGCAAACTCTGAGGATTTCTTTCAGCTGACCGTTTTGCAAGTTGACCGGAGACTGTGGCAGGATATAAGAACAGGAATTGTCGTTCTCCAGGACAAGGAGAGACAGAGCCATCTTCCACAACCATGGCGCCAGTGTGAGTCTGAGTCCATGCTTTCCGAATGGGATTGTGAAACTGATTGTACACCACAAATTCTTTCATTCAGCTTTGGCTAGAAAATGCGGGAGGCAGCAGAATCCCTAAGACCCAGTTAGCTGTTGCTGAAGAAGAATCCTGGAAAAATTGCAGATTGTTGATACAGGTGCTCTGAAAAAACAAGTCTTGAGGTAACCATTAAATCTTATTAGGTAGAAGAAATAATAGTGAATATTTATACACCTGTGAACAAATAATGAAAGCAAATTCTATCCACTTTCTGCATCTTGTCATCAGAATTAAATCCTGTCTAGTTTGCTAAAAAAGTGCTGAAAGTTTTATTCTTATAGTTCAAGGATTTTGACTTACAGTCTTAAGACTAATATGTAACTACATTTGGAAGAATGTTTGTTGTAGAAAATGGTGTCTGTTCACTTGGAGATATGAGCTACATTGGTCACAGGAAACTGATAATTCCCAACAATCTCGGTGACAAATAAATTCACTATGACATTACTTGTGTGGCTCAAACTAACTCAAAAGGATTGAAGCAGTTTTCCTAATGTTAGGAAATAGCTAAAGGGATCATTTTTCTTACAATATGCATTTATTTGTAAAGTGGTTCTGACAGAGTAACATTAACCATAATTTGACAGGGTGATCTTAGTTAAGTTGCTTGAATTCAAGTTACACAAGACCACATTCTTAAGTTGAATGACTGTGTACCTAACTCATAGCCAGGCTGGCAGCCACTTGATAGGATTTGACTGACTATTTACTTGATTCTATTATGAATTCTTTTCATAGTCTCCCTATAATCCATGAATCCATTTGGACCCATCAGAATTTGATTGGATTCCGCAGATCTCTCTGACTGTACCTAGCTTACTAGTCATAACCTCCAAGGTCATATGAATGACAGGAGAGAGGTTGATTTCTTTTTTTTTTTTCTTAAGATTTTTTAAAGATTTATTTATTTATTTGAGAGAGAGAGAGAGACTGGAGGGGCAGAGGGAGAGGAAGGAGAGACGCAGACTCCCTGCTGAGTGCAGAGCCCAATGCCGGGTTCTATCCCTTGACCCTGAGATCATGACCTGAGCGGAAATCAAGAGTTGGATGCTTAACTGAGCCACCCAAGTGCCCCGAGGTTAACTTCTTGAAGAAATACTATCAGATGAGCACCCACTTTCACTGTTGCCATAAGAAATTTCCAGGTGAAAAATAAGTAATGAACTGAGAAGTCAGATCCTTACAGGGAATAGTTAAAACCTCTTAAAGAAAATCAGTGCAATGTTGGCAAACATTGTGTATTTGGGTTTTATTTATATTAAAAGGAAAGCACATATTAAATTATATCAGAATAAATTATACTAGAAGCTTCAGAGAGCTCCCTGCCTCTAGAGCGCTTCGAACCAAAAGGCCCTCTCTCTGGTCTCTGGAAGTAATGAAGCAAAGACGCCACACATTAGATTCTGGCTGAGCAAGGCAAATATTGCTACGTCAGCCTGAATTACTTGGGCTCCCCCCCCCCCCCCGCCCCCAGGGCCATCTGATCAGCAGAGAAGGCCTCCAGCCCAGGTCTCATTCTTCAACAGTAAAATATATCTTAGTTATTGACATGAGTCTAAACTAGTTAAAAAATCAAGCAGGGGGAAAGCGGCCACTTCCAAGACACAGACAGCTGTGCCACACAGAAACGGATGCCCGTGGCTAGGTAGAGGGGTGACAACTAAGCAGGTGTCAGTCAAGATGGCTGACCCACCTTATTTCTTTGGAACTACGCTCTGAACGAACAAAATAAATACGGGCGAAGAAAGCACAGGGAAGTTGAGGGGGGCCGATGCCTCTCTTGAAGGTTTTGCTTTCCCTGATAGAGTCATTTCCCTCCCCTTTCCCCAGCCTGCCTTCCGTGCACGGAGCCCAGGGCCTCCCACTGCAAGGGCTGTCTGGAAGTAGTCTGGACTGGGAGGTTCCTGGGGCTCCAGACTTGGAGTGGGAACCACATCTGTGAATTTGACACAGACCACCTGACAGTTTGGTTGATTGTGGGGGCTTCTTAGAACACTTGGGTTTCATCCTCCAAACCAACCAGAGGCCCTCCTGGCCCTTCAAGTCAGATAGCACTCCATTTACTTCTCAGGACAGAAACCCAGCTCTTAGGCTACCCAAGTGCCCCTACTCCCAAGCCTTCCTGCTCCTGAGGGCAGTTCTGGACCCAAGAGAACTATCCTTGCCCCTTCCCATCACATCCTCGTTCTGCCCCTTCCAGTACAACTAACAATTTTTCCTGGTCTCTCAGATCTACCACTGTTGACAGCTGGACATGGGCTCAAGGCGGACGCATTATCCACTAATAGGACTCATTCAAGGACTCACGAGGCACCGTGGGAGTTACAAGTCCTCATGCCTTTCTGGGAGTCTCACTGTTGCTGCTTCCGTTCTGTCTCTCTAGGTTACCGCACGCACATTCCAGTGGCCCTCAGATGTCCGATGGGGTGCAAAGAAGGTGACATTCAATTCACCGCCTGGTTTCAGTTCTTCCCAGCAAATGTGATCCCCCAAAGACTCTCATTCTGCTCAAAGGTTATCTCAAGTTTTTGAAATAGGAGAATGGGTTTTCATCCCCTTCACCTTGGGAAAACCCTCCAAAGTCATATCCTTGTGAGTTACAACCCAGCCACACCCAGGCATGGAGACAATGTGGAGGAGCCCACACCCAACTTTTCTGAACAGTCTGGGTCCCTGGATCCCTTCCTGTGAACCATGCTTAGTGAATGGGAAGATAATCACACAGCGACACCACTGACCACTGAGCAACCCCTAGGACAAATTCCAGGCCACGTGGCACCAGCCATGAGATAAACCACCTGACAACACCTTCACAACTTCCTATAATAAAGACAGCTATTAGTAGTAGAAATAATAATTATTACAGCCAATATTTATTGTCTGTCTACCATGTCTAATGCAGTTCCACTGCTTTCTCTGAGCTTAGCAACTTTAAACATTATCTATTGACTTCCTATTATAGTATATAAAAATTTGAGGGGTGGCTGGGTGGCTCAGTGGGTTAAGTGTCTGACTTTGGGTCAGGTCATGATCTTGGGGTCCTGGGATCAAGCCCTGCATGGGTCTCCCTGCTCAGTAGAGAGTCTGCTTCTCCTCTCCCTCCCCCTCCCCACCCTCCCTGCTCATGCATGTGCTCTCTCTCTCTTAAATAAATAAATAAATAAAATCTTTAAAAACAAAATTGAGGACCTCATACCCCATTGCTTTCTGCTCCTTCCACCTCAATGAAATTATGATTTTGAATTCAGTCCCAATTTAGAATTGATCACTCTGGGGCGCCTGGGTGGCACCGTGGTTAAGCGTCTGCCTTAGGCTCAGGGCGTGATCTTGGCATTATGGGATCGAGCCCCACGTCAGGCTCTTCCGCTGTGAGCCTGCTTCTTCCTCTCCCACTCCCCCTGCTTGTGTTCCCTCTCTCGCTGGCTGTCTCTCTCTCTATCAAATAAATGAATAAAATCTTAAAAAAAAAAAAAAGAATTGATCACTCTGAGAGTGTTTATTGCTTAGCCAAGTGGTATTCTATGATTACATTTCCTTTCTTATATTTTGTTTTTCTTGGAGTTAACAATTGTCTCTTTTTTAAATTCAATCATTCTCTTAAACCTGTGGCTAAGTTTTCCCACAAATTCCAACCACCCTGCAAAACATCTCAGACCATTTTATCAGATAATTTGTCAGGTCCGTTTTCTCCTTGGGGTCCCTCCTAGAGCTCCCCATTCTCCTGCTCTACTCTGCACCAACATTCCAGACTCTCTGGACCTGATGCCTGGCTGTCATCCTCACACATCCTCCTCCTCCTCTCTCTGGAGTTGATCCCTAGACCCAGCAGGGATGCGGCATTTATCAGACCGGGAATTTGAAACAACTATGATGAATGCATTAAGGGGGCTCTAAGGATGAAGTAGACAGCATGCAAGAACAGATGGGCAATGTAAGCAGAGAGACGGAAATCCTAAGAAAGAACCCGAAAAGAAATGCTAGAGATAAAAAATACTGTAACAGAAATAAAGAATGCCTTTGGTGAGCTTGTTGGTAGACTGGATACAACCTGGGAAAGAATTTCTGAGCTTGAGGCTGTCTCAACAGAAACCTCCAACACTGAAAAGCAAAGAGAACAAAGACTGGAAAAAAGACAAAGGAAAGAAAAGAAAGAGAAAAACAGAACTGAATATCCCAGGACTGCGGACACCTGCAGAAGTCGTGCTATTTCCCGGCCATCGCAACTCAAAGAGGGAAAGAGAAGTTCCTGAACAGAAACAGAAATACTGTGGAACGGCACTAATGACCTTTTTTGCAGGAGGTTAATTTTTTTTTTTTTAAGATTTTATTTATTTATTCGACAGAGATAGAGACAGCCAGCGAGAGAGGGAACACAAGCAGGGGGAGTGGGAGAGGAAGAAGCAGGCTCATAGCGGAGGAGCCTGATGTGGGGCTCGATCCCGTAACGCTGGGATCACGCCCTGAGCCGAAGGCAGACGCTTAACTGCTGTGCCACCCAGGCGCCCCAGCAGGAGGTTAATTTTTAAAAACAATCTGCATTCCCCAAAATGTCTTTCTTGAATTTCAAAATCAATAGTGTCTGGAACCAGAACTCCAGACTGGAAACAATTTTCTCCCAGAATTTTGAGGAGAAAGTTCTCGCGCGTCCAGTAGCTTCTGGAGGCAGAGAAGTCTCGGGCTTGTCTGTGAGCTGACACTCTGCAGCGGGCCTGTTGTTGCCGGGGTGTGTTCTCTTTCTTTCCTTGGTAGTTTATAGGATTTTCTTTTATCCCTGCTGTTACAGTAGTTTATAGCGGCCTGCCTTCACACGGATTTCCCCCCATTTATCATCTAGGCTCTTAATGAGCACTTTTAATCTGACACTTACTTCCCTTCTGGTCAATATTGCTGCGTTATTGGGTAAGTCCCTTCTTCCTGTTCTCTCCCATCTCTCTTTCTGGAGTGACTCTTAGTTGTCAGCCTCCTGGAATGGTCGTTTATTTTATCTTCACTTCCTCGTTGTTCTTTTTGTTGCTGTACTTTGGACGCTTTCCAACTTCATCACCCCATCATTTGACATACTTTTAGTTTTATTTCTAAGATTTTTTTCTTAACTGGTTCTTCCCGTAATGTTGCATTCTGCACCATTCTGTATGTAGAATTTTCCTTAGCCTCTCTCTTTTCTTTCTGGCATCTCAGCCTCCACCGAGTCTTGGTGAATACATCTCATGACAATGCCATTTTCTCATGGTGCTCCGGGGGAATTGGGTGCCCGGCTAGTGGTTACACTCACCCCACCTCTGTCAGGACACAGTTCCAGCATCTCTTCTCATATCTCCGACACCCCATTATTCCAGCCTTTTAGGCTGTTCCACATTCAAGACAATTGGAGCCAGAACCCCACTCAATGGAAATTCCTGATCACTGCACTGAGAATAGAAAGAGGCAATCAGTCACTCAATCAATCAGCCAATCAATATTTTTAAAAAACAGAACAAAAAACAACTCTTTAATATGGATTTTCTTTTTCTTTCCTTGTGTGTCTTAAAAAAATTCAATGTTCCTGGGGTGCCTGGCTGTCTCAGTTGGAAGAGCATGTGACACTTGATCTCGGGGTCGTGAGTTCAAGCCTCAGGTTGAGTGTAGAGATTACTTAAATAAATAAAACTTTTTAAAAATTCAGTTTTCCTAACTGTAGATGAAATCATCCAAGTATTTATTGAACATCAGGTCCTAGTTTGGGTACCCAAGATACAACACTGAAAAAAAGTGACAGTCTCTGTCTCCCATTCTAAGGAGGTGCAAATGGTGCAAGGTGGCAAATATTAGACAAAAATAAAGAAGGCAGTGAGCTTGAAAGTGCTGGCAAATGGAGACGGGAGGTGTTGTTTTATTTTAAGTGGTCTGCCTTCCCAATCAGGTCATCTTGAGGAAGAGAAGGCATAGCTCTGTGGGCAGGTGGGGCACAGTATCCCAGGCCGTGGGGACAGCAAGTACAAAAGCCCCAAGGTGGCAGTGTGCTAAGCATTCAAGGACACGCAGTGGGTCTATAAGCCCAGGGATATTCTCCAGTGTCTGGAAAGCCATGCTAAATTATCTGTTACTGGAAGGGACCAGGTTCTAGGTATAACTGTCATGAACACTTTCAATCTCCGAAGGATGGTGCAAGGTATTTCCTTATGGGGGAGCCTGGGTGGCCCAGTCGTTAAGCGTCTGCCTTTGGCTCGGGGCGTGATCCCAGGGTCCTGGGATCGAGCTCTGCATCAGGCTCCCTGCTCCGCTGGGAGCCTGCTTTTTCCTCTCCCACTCCCCCTGCGTGTGTTCTCTCTCTCACGGCTGTCTCTCTCTCTGTGTCAAATAAATAAATTAATAAAATCTTTAAAAAAAGATATTTCCTTATGACTCCCATTAACTCACCTCTCAGTCCGAAGGGATAATCTTAGACAGAGAAAGGGGGAGGAGGGGGAGACAGAAGAGTGGGGGACAGCTAGGGTAGTGCCTTGACATGGGCTTTATGAGGACTAGGTTGTAAAGAATTTGGAAGAACCACTGTGAAAACAAGGCTGTAAGACATTTGGTGATGAGTGGCACTTGTTTTCACTTATCTCCAACAACCAAGGTGAGAGCTCCACCCCTAGCCAAGGGCCCTCACTCAGACCCCCACCAGGTTGTTCTCACTGAAAGTAGAGCCTGACTAGGGGCGCCTGGGTGGCTCAGTTGGTTAAGTGTCCAACTCTTGCTTTTGGCTGAGGTCATGATCTCGGGGTCATGGGATTGAGCCCTGTGGGCTCTGTACTTAGTGGACAGTCTACTTGAGATTCTCTCCCTCTCCCTCTGCCCCTCCCCCCACTCATGCTTGCTTGCTCTCTCTAAAATAAATAAATAAATCTGGGGGGGAGGGGAGTAGAACTTGACTATGTCACTAGAAAGAGCAAATCTCACCTTTACTATCTTCTCTGTAATGGAGTTCTGACCAATCCCCTGACCTCTTGGGCCTGTGATGGAGGGGATCACATGGTGAATGAAAAGAAAGCATCAGGAGCAGTAACTAAGAAGAGTGCCGAGGGGTTGGAGAAACGAAGAAAAGCACCTTATTCCCAAACAGTCCGGGCAGGCTTAAAAACAAAGAGAATGGGGTAGAATTAAGAGTCTAGAAACCATACACTGATGGTCTACTGGTTTTCAACTAGGATGCCAAACCATTCAGGGGAAAGAATAATCTCTTCAACAGATGGTGTTGTGACAACTGGATATCCACATACAAAAGAATAAACCTGGACCCTTATCTCACTCCATATATAAACATTAACTTAGAATGGATCAAAAGTACAAATATTGAATCATCACATTATATCTGAAATTAACATAATTTACATGTCAACGATACCTCAATTAAAAAACCCCACAGGGATAACACTTTTATTTTATTTAATTAATTTATCTTTTAGAGAGAGAGCGAGAGAGCGCACAAGCGCAAGCAGTGGGGGATGGGGGAGGGAGGCAGAGGGAGAAGGAGAAAGAGAATCTTAAGCAGGCTCCACGCTCAACATGGGCGCTCAACCTCACAACCCTGAGATCTTGACCCGAGCCAAAATTAAGAGTTAGACACTTAACCTACTGAGCCACCCAGGTGTTCCTGAGATAACACTTTTAAAAAATGGATCAAAGGGGGCGCCTGGGTGGCACAGTGGTTAAGCGTCTGCCTTCGGCTCAGGGCGTGATCCCGGCGTTATGGGATAGAGCCCCACATCAGGCTCCTCCGCTATGAGCCTGCTTCTTCCTCTCCCACCCCCCCTGCTTGTGTTCCCTCTCTCGCTGGCTGTCTCTCTCTGTCTAATAAATAAATCTTAAAAAAAAAAATGGATCAAAGGCCTGACTGTAATTACTAAAACAATAAAACTGCTAGAAGAAAACATAAGGGCTAATGTTTTTATTACCTTGAATTTAACAATGGTTTCTTAGATGTGACACCAAACACAGCAACAAAAGAAAAAAGTAAATTGGATATCATCAAAATTAAAAACTTTTATGCATCTACCAAGAAAGTGAAAAGACAACCCATAGAACAGGAGAAAATATGTGTAACTCATGTATCAGATAAGTTTCTACTATCTAGAATATATAAACAACTCTTAAAATTCAACAACAAAAACACAACCAACCCAATATTTTAAAAATGGGCAAAAGACTTGAACAGACAATTTTCTAAAGACGATATACAAATGAATGAAACCAGCACGTGAAGTAATGCTCCCCACCAGTCATCATTAGGGAAATGTTATCAGGGCCACAACAGCACTCCACTTCACCCCCATTAGGACAGATAAAATAATAAAGTGACCAATAATAACAATAACAATACAAAAAAGGACAAATGTTGATGAAGATGTGGAGACATTGGGACTCTCATACATTGTTGGTAAGAATGTAAAATGGTAAGGCCACTTTGGGAAATAGCTGGGCAATTCCTCAAAAATCTAAACAGAGAATTACTCGGTTAACTCGGCAACGGCACTCCTAGGTATATATCCAAAAGATGGAAAGCAGGGTCTCAGATACTTATAACACCAACGTCCATTGCAGCATTATTCACAATGGCCAAAAAATGGAAACAACCTAAATACTCATCCACAGATGAATGGGTAAACCACCTATGGTACCCCCATGCAATGGACTAGTACCCAGCCGTAAAAACAAATGAAGTCCTCATGCATGCTTGTCAAGAGTTTTGCTAAACTACGCCATGGCATTGTGGCCTTGGCATACATTTTGTTTGGCCAGGCATCCTTCGAGGACCTCAAACCGACACTAGCCTCCTCACTCAAGCACGTGCACTTGATAGCAGCCCACAGAGTCACAAGCACGTGAAAGTTCCAGATAGGACTTCCGCAACAGCCTTTGGGATCAGCAGTCTCTCCCGCCTCGCAGTTCCTGCGAGCCTTATGTAGCTCTTAGATGAGCTCCCATGGGGCTTCCCAAAATCATGCGCTGGGGGTTAAATTGAGCAATCCAGCCCTAGCTCAGGAAACCCCAAAGCGCTCCACCCACAGACCCTAATGGAGGCCCCTTCTCTGCACGCTGCCTCGACCTCCTCGTATGGCCCCTGGAGGTGTGCTGTGTACTTCCTCCGGGACCTGTGAGTGATCACCTGCTCTCTTTCAGTTTCTCCTGTGGTCTGGCACACTGGCGCTCACCATGGGCACCCTTTGCTCCGCTTAACAGATAGTAATTTCACAAAGTCATAACGATGCTACAGCATCGTTGATGAACCACAAGAACGCTATGCTGAGCGGAAGCCAGACACAAAAGACCATGTGTGTGTGTATATATATAGCACGATTCTATTTATAGAAAATGTCCAGAATAGGTGAATCCATAGAGACAGAACATAGGTTAGTGGTTCCCAGGGGCCGAGAGGGAGGAGGTAGTGATGGTGATAATATAATGTGGTGAATGTACTGAATGCCACTGGATTGTACGCTTTAAAATGATCTCAATGCTGAGTTCCATGTTATATGAGTATTATCACTAAAAAACCAACAAAGGGAAAGGGGCTCTGCAGAGGGAGGGGAACGAGTCAGCCCCAGAAAACAGACAGAGGTGTTTTCCGAGGAGCAGTCCAGGTCGGGGGTGGGGGGTGTGTGTGCACAGGGCAGGGGTACCTCATCAGTCCCGAGGTGCACCTGTGGCTTCCATATAACAAGGCAGAGTGACGCACGGACAGTTCCCCACGAAGCACATCAAAAGCCTTCAACAAATTCTTCTTGAAAGTCTGGAGACACGAAAGAAAGACATTTCCTGCCGGTGCTGTGAAGAGCGATACCTGCCCTCCTCCCCGCCCCCATGCAGCGGCAGAACAAAAACTTGCAGCTGGCCTAGAAATCCTAAACCATTCTTTGCCCAGAGCAAAGAATAGCTCTTACAGGGTCAAACGCAGGACGTTGTCGCCCTCCTCTGGTCACTGAGCAGCATTGGTTTACTCCCTCTGCCCGAGGGAAGTACCACCCGCCGCCGGCTGGAGTGGGGCTGGCTGAGCAGTCTCCCCTTGCTGTGTGTGCAGAGCCGGGTCCTGAGATGTTCCGGGAGCTGAACTACCAGCGGTCGTGAAGGTAGCACCGCCCTTGCCGTCCTGTCCCCGCTTCACACCCACACTGGTGTTCTTGTACCTTCCATCCTCACGCGCAGCAGGCTCCTGGGTCTCAGCCTGCCCTCCTCTCCCGTATGAGCCCACAGACACCCACATTCCTCTGCTCACTGCTTGAAAGACAAGTTCATGCCCTTTTTCATGTGGATTGCTGATCTCTACGGAGAACCTGGAGAAGTTGCCAAGATGTAATGCTCCCAACTTATAGCGCCAAGCTTCCTCCTTTGCAATCGATACATTGGGCTTCTACCCCAACATTCGGCTCTGAGGAGGGAACTCTCCAACACCCTGTCCTACAATCATCTCAGGGCCAGATGGACTCCTCACTAAGAAGGTGCCTCCCCCCAGGCCGGTGATAAAGATCAGATTGGGCAAAAGGTGTCCCTTTGTCTTAGGTGGTCTATTCTCATCCGTGAAGACCTAACAGGGTGCTGTCCAGTTCACCAGAAGGTCCACCCTTCCTCCTGGATCGGAGATGGCCTGGCCTTTATGTAGATAAAGAGCTGCCTGCTCAGGGTGCCTGGAGAGATCTTCAATGCCTTGCCCAGCAAAGATAGTTCCCTTACTAGCCGACCACTTCACCTTGATGTGTCCATTAACCCTTAGAAAGATGCTCCGTCTCACACCTAAGAGAAATGCAAAATAAAACTGCACAGAGATGTCATTTTTCACTATGACACTGGCAGAGACCAAAAAGTCTGATAATTCATCATGGCAGTGAGCAACTGGACAAATAGACACTTCCTTGTCCGTTGCGCACAGGGCCAACTGGTACAGCCTCTACAAAGAGTAACTTGGCAATATCTGTCAAAATTTGAAGTGCATGGATACTTTCACCCAACAATTCAACTTCCAAGTATTTCTTCTATAGATATGCTTGTACATGGATGCAATGACAAGGATGTGTATTGCAACACAGTTTGTAGTAACAGAAGAGGAGGGAACTCCTCGATGTTCATCATTAGGAGACTGGTTAAATAAATCATAGTACAACCACCCACAGAACACCATGAATTTCTTTTGGTAATGAGGCTGTTTACTATGTTCTAATAGGAAAGTCTCTTCAAGGTTTTATGTTGGATAAAACGTAGTGGGTCGTACAGTGTAATGTTTCCATATGAACAGAAGTAGGTAGATGTATACAGATATATATTCATATGTGTTTATAGATACATAGAATATGCCTGGAAGGATACTCAATAAACTGGTGATATGATTTTTATGGGAAAGAGAATGAGGGGATAAGGAAGAGAAAGTCATGTTTTACTCAATACTCCCTTTTCTAAATTGCAGTAAAATGCACATAGTATAAAATTTACCATTTTAACCATTTTAAGCATACAGTTCAGCGGCGTTAAGCGCATTCACACCGTTGAGCAACATCGCCACCATCCATCTCCAGGACTTTCCATCTTCCCAAACTGAAGTTCTCTCCCCATTAAACACTGGCTCCCCATTTCCCTCTCCACCCCCCCCCACCTGGGCCACCCTTATGAAACTGACTACTCCAGGTAACTCACATAAGTGGAATGATACAGTATTTGCCTTTTTATTTCTGGTTTATTTCAGTTTGTATAATGTCTTCATCAACACCTTCTTATATCTTTAAAAGCACCAGAAGAGCTTTGTAAAAACACTGATGCCGGGGTCTTCCCCCTAGAAAGTCTAACTCCATAGGTCTGCAATGTGGCCGGTCACCTGGGTTTTTAAGACACTCCGGGTGATTCTAATGTTTGGTCAGGCTGAGCGTGCTCTCACACCACATCAGACTCACCTGTGATGCTCTCAGACTCCCAGGTCCCACCTCTGACCCACTCATTCAGAATTTCCAAGAATGTGCCGTTTTAACCAACACTCTGAGCGACTCCAAGCGGCCGGGTGGGCGCCGAGAAGCCTCTGGAAAGCACTCCCCCACATCACACTCTGCCCAGGACGCTGGGAACTCAGCATGCAGCCTGTACCAGCGGCAGGGATTGACGTGCACGGGGGCTGTGCCCCCTGGGTACTGTGGAAACAGAATGGGGAAAATGTACTATTTAAGGAGACAAAGCTGAGAGACGTTCCTACTTTTTTTTTTTTTCTTTTTTTACAGTGAGGGTGATCATTTTAACACGTGCCTGTGATAGGCTGGAGTCTAAAATGATCCTGTTGGGAGGGAGGTTATAGGAGCAGATATTCTGTTTCTTGTAGGCTCCTCAGAGGCCGAGCCTCAGGCAGATCTAAGCACCTGCCTGAGGGTGGAGAGAGGCGTGGGAATAAATGCATTGCCCAGAACACTGACCCATCCAATCTCTCCCCACGCCTGTGCCCCTTCCCAGGGGCAGTTGCTGCTCCAGGGGAAGCTGAGGGAAGACAAAAGCGGTGGTGGTCTCATTCCCCCACTCCTCCACTAACCTCCTCCCATGCACCGCCCCCCTTGCCCACCTCCCCCACACTGCGCCAGTTAGCAGCTATTTACTTTCGAGTCCCAGCTCAGCCCTTGGAGGCAGGGTGACCCTGACTGTCCCAGGTTAGTCCTGGAAGTCCTCTAAGCCAGGAAACTGGTCAGAGGCAGTCCCAGGCAGACTGGGGTGATTCGTCACTCTGGGGGACACCACCAAGGTGTCGAACCTGTGATGGGTAAGAGAATAATGGGTGCGGGACCAGAGGGGGTCCTGTAGTAACACCTCCCCGGATTTGACATCAGCAAAATGAGCCCCAGTGACTTGTCCAAGGTCACAGAGCTGTTGCGAAGGGCAGTGATGCCCCAGCCTGGCTCTTCACCACCCAGATGCCAAAATGACTTAGTTGGTATTTCCCCAGAGACAGAGGGACAGATTAATTGAGTTTTCTCTCCATGACGTCCCAGCCCCAACTCCCAGCGGAGGAGGGCCACCGTGAGCCAGGACTACAGTGGGCTCCTCCAGGTTCAGGAATTTTTGCCCCTGCCTATGGCTTACTTCCCTCTGTCACTTCCGCCCTCCTTGCGGGCCTCATAGGTTATCATGCAGGAGGCTGCTGCGTTAACCCAAACCCACTCAATACCCATCAGAGCAAGATTTACTCTTAGAGAGAGCAGGTGACCATCCCCAAAATGTGCTTTCTGGGGAATCCCAGGCTCAAAACCTCTCCCTACCTACCTGGCTTTAAAGCGTATACCAGGGCAGCACGATCCAAGAGAAAGAGAAGGGAGCCACAGATGCAACCCATACAGATCGTTGTCCATTTCCTAGAAGCCATACTAAGAGACAGTAAAAAGAAGCCAATGGAACTTATTTTGGAAAATATCTTTTATTTAACTCAATGTATCTAAAATATGGTCATTGAAAGTGTAATCAATGTAAAACATTATTGAGATGAGACAGTTTACATTCTTTTTTTCATAGTAGGTGTTTGAAATCCAGTAGGTTTTACATGTACAGCACATCTTAATTCAGATGGACCGTAATTAAGGTATTCAGTTGCCCTATGTCTGACTGGCGGCCACCATATAGGACAGCACATACCAGAGGCCCAGAACACATGCGAATATCCCTGGGAAGGGTACTATCACACAAACACCACTCATGGATCGTTGATCTGACAACTCAGACTCCTTGGAGGTCAGAGAGAACAGGGTCCTCACAAAATACGATATGGAATGATTAGTTATTGATCATAGCAGAGAGGAGTCAAGGCCAGGGCAAGAAAAGCAAATTCAAATTCATATGGGGCTGCTGCCACCACCTGCTGCTAAGCAGGGGACCCCTACAAATTCTCTGCCTGGGTCCGTGGTCTCAGACAGCAGGCTGAGGGGCTGCAAGGGGTACTTACACGCAGGACCGAGGGCCCCTGGTGAGCAGGACTGTGAGAAGAAGGAAGGAAGAAGGGGTGTCGTAGAGCCATACAGAGAAGTGAGGCGTGCTTCACACGTGCCTTCCTCCCTGTTCCGCTGAGGCTGCCTGCTGACATGTCCGTTAGCCATAACCCCGCACAGGGCACCTCTCCTCCCGGGAACATCCCAGAGCAGCCATTACGCCAGGCTGGTGGGGAAGCGGACGCTGTCGGGCAGCACTTCCAAGTGCGGGTCCCAGGGAAAAATGGGAGGATCTCAATAGAGAACACCTTCTTGAAGAGATCGAAGGAATGCGAAGGACCTGGCTGGTCTCTAAGAGCCCTGAATTCTCTTTTTTTTTTTGATAATAATTTTATTATGTTATGTTAGTCACCATACAGCACATCCTTAGTTTTTGATGTAGTGATCCATGATTCATTAGTTGCGTATAACACCCAGTGCACCATGCAATATGTGCCCTCCTTACCACCCATCACCGGCCTATCCCATTCCCCCACCCCCCTCTGAAGCCCTCAGTTTGTTTCCCAGAGTCCACAGTCTCTCGTGGTTCATTCCCCCTTCTGTTTGCCCCCCCTTCATTCTTCCCTTCCTTCTCCTACCGATCTTCCTATTTCTTATGTTCCATAAATGAGTGAAACCATATTATAATTATCTTTCTCTGCTTGACTTATTTCACTTAGCATGATCTCCTCCAGTCCCGTCCATGTTGATGCAAATCAAAACCACCTTGAGATACCACCTTACACCAGTTAGAATGGCAAAAATTGACAAGGCAGGAAACAACAAATGTTGGAGAGGATGTGGAGAAAGGGGATCCCTCCTACATTGTTGGTGGGAATGCAAGTTGGTACAGCCACTCTGGAAAACAGTGTGGAGGTCCCTTAAAAAGTTAAAAATAGAGCTACCTTATGATCCAGCCATTGCACTACTGGGTATTTACCCCAAAGATACAGACGTAGTGAAGAGAAGGGCTATATGCACCCCAATGTTCATAGCAGCAATGTCCACAATAGCTAAATCGTGGAAGGAGCCGAGATGCCCTTCAACAGATGACTGGATTAAGAAGATGTGGTCCATATATACAATGGAATATTACTCAGCCATCAGAAAGAATGATTACCCAACATTTTAAGGGCCCTGAATTCTTAAGACTGTAATGATGGATCAGAGAAGGGATCTATCCCCAGAGCCCAAAGGTTAGTTGTCAAATCTCAAGTGCCTCAGGGGAAAAAAACAGAAAAAACAAAACAAACAAACAAAAAACCTGGCTATATTGGGCTCTCTGTTGTGGTGGGATGGAGGTGGCTTATACATAGCTCCATTGAACTTCCCAGCACTCTTTGAAAGCCAGGTTCCTTGGTAAGTGGTATGTCTTTGGAAGAGTTTTTCTCTCTGTGTTGCCCAAACATACTTTGCATGCACACACACGCACACACACACACACACACACACTCCACAGGTTTTTGGAATTAATGGCATTTGGCAGTGTTGAAGCGTCAGAGAAGTTAAGCAAAGCAATAGGTTTCAATCTGGTTAGAAAAGACAGTCTGATGGCTCAAGGGGCAGGGGACAGTGATCCTGGTTGACCACACTTGCCTTCCTTGCAGACTTTGGGCCCCAGCTGGTACAAGCTACGCCGTCAGATAGTTTTAGAAAGGGCAGGGCAGCAGGAGGAGCTTGGAGTTCTTGAGGCAGCTTTCAAAGCTGCTGTAAGAGGTGATGGGCTACAGCTAATAACCCAGCAGAAAGGTGTGAAGGCTCAGCGGAATGATTGATGTTCCCCGACAGAGCTTACCTCAAGTGAAAGGGCCGTATTCAGAAGAGCAGGGAAGGGTGCCTGGCGGGGCCCCTGGGGGTGGCTACGTTCATCATGGGGAGGGAGGAGTTAAGCTTTGAGGCCAGAAATAATTTCCATCACCTCACCACACATACCCAGCAGGAGAATCCCATCCTCACCAACCCCTGCCTTACAGTAAACTACCTATGAAGCCCTGCCCACCGTGTTTTCCTACAGGATATCACAGATCGCTAAGCTGCATGTATTCCACTCAGTGGGGCCAGGGAGGGGCCAGAAGGAGAGCAGCTGAGTGAGCTGGAAATGGGGCAAGGGGGTTGTCAGTTTGGGCTTTTTAAAAATTTTTTTGGTTTATTTTTAATGGTTGTTTTATGCCCATCCATGAAAAAAAAATTTACTGACTGTGGCTTTCATTAGTTGAGAGAGATCACCATTAATGATCTTACTAAAGAACTCTGAGAGGGAAAGAAACCCTGAAGTTGAGCCCTTTGCCATGGGCTGCCCGCCGCTGGCCACACCACAGTCTCCAGCTCTAAAAACACTTAGAAGCAGAGAGGGTAAGATCTGGATGCCTCTTAGAGAGAGCATAACCCATCCTCCCCCGCAGACTCTTCCCCATTCTAGTCTAAGAAGAGGAGGGCCTTCCTTGAAGAGAGGTGGAGAGAGTCCTGAGCCAACATGGAGGAAGCCAGAAGATACCAGGCTTTGATTTCTCAGGTAGACTTCATTTAGTGACACGTACGTTTAAATCAGATTTAATCAAAAGTCATGTGAAATCCAAAATGCTGGGCCTGCCCCTTTCCTTTTCTTGGGAAAGGTAAGAGCAAGGAGGTTAACCAAGAGTTAGGTTGAAGTATAAACACAGATCCAGATAGGGCAAAGGTCTTTTAAGATTAAACAGACTTAACGGTGCATATTCCATTAGCTTCATGATAAAATACTTTCTTTGTTTACTGATAGTTAATGAGAAGCAACACTTACAAACAAGTAACCCCTGTTTAATACAGTAAATTGTGTTTGCTCTCTTAAGTCATACGATTTTTTTTTTTTAAAGATTTTTATTTATTTATGTGACAGAGAGACAGCCAGCGAGAGAGGGAACACAGCAGGGGGAGTGGGAGAGGAAGAAGCAGGCTCCCAGCGGAGGAGCCTGATGTGGGGCTCGATCCCGGAACGCCAGGATCACGCCCTGAGCCGAAGGCAGACGCTTTAACGACTGCGCTACCCAGGCGCCCCAAGTCATACGATTTTTGTTTATGAAACTGAATCTGCTCACTAAAGTCATAAAATGAGCTCATTTGCTTTGAGGTCATTTAATCTTGGACTCTGCGCATGGTGTAGATTTTCTTGCTGGTCAGAAAATCTCAGATCCCTGGGTTTACTCTCCTCAGGCTTGTAAAGGGCTGGTAAATAAACTGTCACTGGCAGTTTTAAATCCAAACAGATCAAGATTTTCGTTTTTCCCTAACAGAGTCATAACTACCTTGAGTTAAATGTGATCCCAATGTTAGAGTCGTCTGAAGAAAGAGTGCCAGGTTTTCTGCAATTTTTGAATGCTACTCATCAGAGCTTATCAAACACCTTTGGGTGTAACTAAATTATACAAAATAGATACATGTTAAACTTGTAAACTGATCCTATTTCACATTGTGACAGGGGTACTTGTTAACTGGAGAAGCATCCAGATATAGAAGAACGTATTGTACCTTATTTCACTGATTTTATATTTTTAAGATTTTTAATATTGGTTGTCTATTACTTTTAAATCGGGGTCTGTGTTAATCCTGTATTTCCTTCTTCCCATTCTTCCCCTCGTATAAATTGGCTCCACGGAGGAGTGGCCACTGCGCACGTAAGCACACACCTCATCACGGAGTAACACTGTACGGTTTACGCCCACTGTCTCGTTTCACCATCACGGGATCTTCGGCGATACGTTCTTCCTCCCATTTTGCAGATGAAAACCCTGAGGCTCTGAGAGGTTATGTGACTTGATGAAGATAACTGGCACAAAGCCAGGTCTTCTGACACCAGCTCCCACGTCCTTCCAGCACACGTGACGTCACCTTTGGGACTGGGCTTCTTTCCTTCCCCAAGGAAGCTACACCTGCGGACGCAGTCGGGCCGAGCGAGCATGTCAAAAAGCATTGGATTTCTGATCGCATTTTCGCCCGGGCAGAGGCATGTGCCTCGAGCAGCATGGCTTAGGAAAGGCATTTTAACTCTCTGATCTACATTTCTGAAAAACATTTTCTTCTTGCGGGGAGACATTTGGGCCATTACCTAGTTAACATTTGCAAAGTGCTGCAGGAAATTCATTAGCTTGAAAGGAACATGATTACAGTAATCACACTCAGAAACAGAAGGTGGGGTGTTAATTATTAACAGGAGATCGCCCAGAAGATACAACACAGAATTATTAACGGAGCCACTGGGGCTGTGCGGACGGAATGAACAGAGCGCATTTAAGCCAGCTCTGGAGCATGAAAAGCTCCTGGTCCTGCTCTGAATGCTCAGGACACCCCTACAGGAGCGCACTGGGAAAGAACAACTTGCTGTTCTCATGCAGTTATGATTCTCATTCTTATTAAAATGTATTGGGCCATTCTAAAGCTGACCACGAGGTACCAGTTTCATGCTTGATCAAGGCACCAATATTTGTGACTCCATAAATTCAGTCATTCTTTATCGAACACCCATGGTGGGCAAGGCTCAAAGCTACAGTCCTGGGGACCCGGGGAGGAACAAGAGGCAGAGCTGAACCTCGGACTACAATCATTCATTGGGGACGATCAAGATGACACTCGGATCCCATACTGAGAGCCAGAACGGACCTCGCTGAAGACCTGGGCAGCATCAAGAAGAGAAGAAACAGGACCTGGAGAACTGACTGGGGGTCAGGAACAAAATGAACTAACATTTCCTGAGCATCTTCTAGGTGCCACGCACTATGAAATTGTTCGATGTTATACAATTGAATCTTTGTAGCACGCCAACTCTATGGTTGGGATTATTATGTCCATTTCACTGAGCAGCAAACTGAGGCTTGGCAGGCTGCCTTACCCAAGGTTATGCCAGTAGGTGGCAAAGCCAGATTCACAATGAGGAGGATTTAGTTCCAGGCCCTATCTTCCCAGTTGCTCTGCTCTACCTCTGAAAAAGAAGGACACTTGGAATCAGCCAAGGGAATGGTGGAGAGAAACAAGCAAATGGAGGTTGAAGCATTCCAGGTAGTAGGAATTTAGGAAGAGCCAAGGGAAATCATAAGTTGGTGTCCATTATGAAGAATCTTACATATCAGGCTTGGGAGTCTGCTTAACTTGATCATTTAAAGGGACCTTTGTAATATCAAACCATCTCTCTTCAGTAAACTGGGATGCACTGAGTTTCTCTAGAACTCAAGGTTTTTCTAAGAGCATTTAACACATAAATAAATACAGGAACAAAAGACTTATTCTACTATGGTCATACGAAAAGAATGTAAATTCAGTAGCATAAATACTGAATCAACCATAAGTCATTTTATTTGTCAACAATAGGCTGAAACAAAAATGTCACAAAAGGACAAAGGCAAACACATACTACCGAGAGTGAGCAATAACCATCCCAGGCTTTCCAAAGCACACCACTCCACACACCAATGAACACTTCATTTTTATTTGAAAGAGCATTTTTGCATGTGTTCTATGATTACAAAAGTAATACATGCTTATTGCAGAAAACTTGAAAAATGCAGGAAAGCACAAATACATATTTGCCTTATTTCTAGCACTATCTGCTAGCTGTCCCACACAGCTGCTATTTCTCTCTTTGTAAAACACGCTCTTGCTTTTTATAACTCAACTCTATGGACTGGAATTCCACTGGATTCTGTTCACAGCGAGTACCAGTACTGATTACCTACCTGTCAGATTCTCAACTTCCTTCTTTGTCTTTCCCTCCATTTTCCTTCCCTTTAAGAAAAGCCCATCATGTGGGCAACTGGAAAGCAGGGACCGAGTTTCATGTGGGTCTCTACCCTGAGCACTTAGCATGGTAGCACTTGAACGTTCCTTTTTCGGTCTTTAATTCACTCAACTGTTGCATATCTAGTGTTTGAAAGTAAGAAATGTCAAAGCATTACCTTTAGAATGGCAAATTAACAGGCATCTTATGAGGAAAGGGATACTTTAAGTACACAAGCCTAAAAGTCACCTGCAGATTGGTTAAAAGGAGAGAAAGGATGGCCCTCATTTGACAAAATGGGCTTCTCCCAAGGAGGAGTAGCTTCAGATGATTTCTGACTTTTTTCTCCCCAGTCCATATTTATTTACTAAGCACTTACTGAATACCTTGGAGGTCACATGAGAGATACAAAGCAATACGAGATAGGATCCTTCCTTCAGCAGCTTCACTCGAACCAGGGAGGAAAAAGACATGTAGGTAAACATTTTCAAATGAGATAAAACATGTTGAGTGGCATGAGACTGCTAGAATGTTCAGAGAATTCAGAGATTTGAGCTCTTTCCTGATTGAGGGCATCAGGCACTGATGAGTCTTAGAGTACGGATAAGAGACAGGAGAAATATGTGTGTGGGTGTGCCTGTGAGTAAGCATGGCTGGGCAGGGAGGGAATTCAAAGCAAAAGGAACAGACCGAGCAAAGGCAAAGGAGGCTAAGAGACCAAGAAGTGTTTAAAGAAGAGAGAGGAGCCAAACTTGGCTAAAGCAAAAAGAGTAACAGAAGAAAAAGCTGGAAAGGAAGAGTGTGAGCCCATGGCTGAGAGCCCAGAGTAGCAAACGAGTTTGGACTCTGTTCCCACTATAATTTGCAACTATTTAGTCATTCAGCAAATGTTTCTTGATCATCTGCTATGTGCTGGGTGCTGTGATACACACAGTGAGATAAAAAAAGGAAAACAAGGCAGGGCTTGTGGTACCAAAGCAAGGCATCCCTCACACTCACCACGGAATTCCATGATAACTTTCTCGAAATATAGTTTAAACTCAAAGAGGACTTATAAAGAGCAAAACAAAACTGGCCAAATGACAAAATTAATGATAAGGAACGTCTTTTGGTTATTTATTGCTGAGTGATGAACTATCCCAGAAGTTAGTGATTTAAAACAACAATCATTCACTCAACTTGCTTACAATTTTGCGATTTGGGATGGGCTTCATGGAGATAGCTGGTGCCGGCTGGGTTGCTTGCACAGCCGGGGTCTGGCTGGAACAGCCAACTTGGGTCACATGTCTGGACCTCAGACTTGATTGAGGATTGGGTTCTTCAGCTCTCCTCACATGGCATTCCACGCAGTTAGCTTGGTCTTCCCTCCAAAATGGCGACCTCAGACATTCTTCTTTGGTAATCTGGCTTCTTACATGGCTGCCGGCTTCACCTGGAGCACAAAAAAGGAAGCTGCCAGGGCTCTTAAAGAGCAGCCTAAAATCGGCAGAGTGGTATTTTCTGCACATTCTCATGGTGAAAGTGGGTCACGAAGCCAGCCCACATGCAACGAGAGAGGTCTACAAAAGGGCATGAAGACCAGGAGGCATGATTCATTGGAGGCCACCCAAGTAAGAGTCTACCACAAATCTTCAAGTCAATTCAATAGCATCTTCCACAATTTTATTCAACTAAGGGGCATTAAGTCCATAGATGACTCTACTCTAGGGCACAGAACCTGCCTGCCCCACTCCACCTCCACCTTTTCCGAATGCTGGCAAAATGCAATCGTTTCTCAGGCCACTCACTGATTACTTAATAGAGCTGCACCAGCTTCTAAAGGGACCTTGCACCCGTTTCAAACTGGCCAACATCTGGGAAGGGCGAGGGCTCTCAGCTCAGAACCATCCCACCTGCTCCAGAGCCTTCGTCACTCCCAAGAGCCCCTGGTCGTGTACCCCAGCTTCAACACAGGAAGAAAGAAAACCCATTCAGGTCTGGCTCCTGCTCCCTCTTCTGCCATCTGCCACATTCTTGTCTCCCCTAGGAGACACCCCTCTTCTGTGTTACACAGTCCTATCTTGGGAGAGCTAGAGCAGAAGATTGAGTTCCCGGTTTTCAGAACGACATTAAGATCCCTCTGCAGCATTTATGACCCTCTTGTGTTTTCCATTTCCCCAACTGGACACAGTCGTCCTATATGGCCTGAATGCCAAGTTGGGTGATAATATCAGAATTTCTATAGGAGAAGCTTGGGAGGCAAACTGGTTGGAAAGAAGGTGGGAGGGACTGAGGTTTTTCTTGAAACTTTTTACATGAGCCACGTGACCTCTCATAGAACTAGAATTGATCACCAAAAAATTGACATTATTAGCCAAGAGGTGACAAGTAAAAATGTATACTTAAATCACAAATTAAATTAATAAAAATGTGTACTTAGTACATATAAAAGCAGAAGTTAACTGAGTTAAATAGAGCAGAAGCTGAGGGGTTTTTTAAAATTTGTTTTTTTTTTTTTCACGTTTCTAGCCATCTGTCAATTATCCCACATTGACGCAGAATCACATGGCGATTGAATGTAGGGTCCAGAAGTCAGGTGGTCTGGGCTTGGATTCCAGCTCCATTACTAACCGGGTCATCTGGGGCAAGCTACTTAATTTCCCTGTGCCTTAGTTTTCTCATCTGGAAAATGAGAATAATAATAGTACTTTCTCACAGGGTTGTTGTAAGTATTAAATAATTAGTGTCCAATAAACATGCTCCATAAATGTTACTTATACATTCATTACTATTAGCCTGAGGTTTTTCAACACATGCTTTACAGATTTTTTTTCCCTCTTTATTAGTTGGTGTTTGGAATGATCTTGGAGGCAACGACTGTTGAAGGTTATGAGAAGCTAAAGATACTCTCCAAACCCCCTTCTTGGTCCCCGGGCCAACTTTAAATAGATCTTGCCAATAAAAGGTGTCCATAACAGATTGCAAAGTATCAATGGCAGATTAAAAAAAATACTTAAGGTAATATTCTCCTAAACCTCAGGAATTAAAAATAAGATAAAAATATACAAGAGAGATGACAGAGATGAACTTACGAAGGAAAAAGCTGGGCACTAAGACTGAATCTACATATGCTTTCACTGTTTGAAACAAAGCGGGTACCTTCTCATCAAATTTGTATGGGGAGGAAGTGAGATACATAAAAGCAATTTAGAATTTACTCCGGACAGAATCATACAATTCCATGCAATTGCCATCAATTGTTCTCCCAGCATCCCGTTTTCTATTACAATCCCAAGAGGCAAGCAGAAGCATCCGAAGAGTTAAAAGAGGGGGACTGTCAGCCCCCCAGCAAGGTGCTCTGGAACAATTTCCCTGCTGCTCTGTGTTTACAGAATCTTATTTGCATAGAAGAACTGCAGGAGCTCTGGATGATAATGGCTCTGAAAGAAATCAGCAAAAGCACACGTGAGGGATGGGTTCAACACACCGCCTTGACTCTACAATGAGTAGACAGTCGTCAAACACAGAGCGTGAGGACGATCAACCTTCAGATTCTCGGAGGCGGAGACCACGGCCTGCGCTCATCTAATGATCTACGCTGGAAGTGCCAACAGACTTGGTGCACAGTCCCCCGGGCGTCTGTCACTTACATTGCATGATGGGTCAGTTACAATCGAAACACAATTGGCCAGAGTCACTTATGGGGAGTAACTCCCGAGTGTGCCTGGCCACCTGCTGGGTTGACACCAGGAGGGCAGGGACCTCTGGGAGAATTCTCTCCTCTCTCACTCACCAGCTGCCGGCAGAGTTTAGGGTTCCTTTGATCTTCTTCAGTCTGGAAGCTGTTTTCCTTTCTTTCTTTCAGATACGGAGAACAGGCTCGAAATGTTGTTTTGCAAGCCTGAGAAAAATAATATTACCATCTTATTGTCAAAAACGTTAGAGAGTTCTAGAATCGAAGTGAGGAAGAGCACTGCACCCAATCTGTGGTCTGGAGGCCTCTAAGGATATGGAAGTGACTTCTGGAAGTTTGAAGATGGCAACCTGAAAGGATTTTGCTTCTAAAATGACCATGTCTGTAAGTTGGGCCTGGTGGGGCAGGCATCACTGTATATCTCACTTTACCACTGGTTATTGTCCCATCAGAAGTAGCTCTGGATTCCTATATTCCCAAATTCCCTCTCTCTCTGTCACTGTCTCCCTCTTGTGTGCACTAATTAAAAAAAGACAAGTGGTTTGGTGGACCTCTTGCTCCCAGTGGTTTTGAAAAATACCCACTCCAAAGCAGGCCTGACGTGGTTCCTACCGTTAAGACATATTTTCTCTAAGAATAAAACAAAAGCTCTATAGGGGATTGAGAAGCCAGGGGTGGGAAGTCTACACAGTGACAGAAGCTACCTGGCATGAATTAATGTCCTCATTCTGTGGGCTACTGCATTAGCCCATGCCTCCCTGCCCCCCACGCTCCAGAACCTGAGTTTATCTAGCGTCGGCAGGTGCTGGATTGGGCAGGTGGGGCAGGAGCAAATGGAAAATAGCACGCTTGCTCAGAGAGAGATGACACACTGAGCAGGCACCTTTCCAAGGATCCATGTGGATACGCTGTTGAGTGTCCCTAGTGGAACCGGCAGGAACGGGAGGTCTAGTGGCTCAAAGCAACAGAGCAGCACCATAGCCCCTGTTAGGAATGGCCCAGAGCTCTCATGGGTCAGTGGGAGAGTCACAGACTTACCTTGGCAACCTGGGGATTTCTGTCCTGTAAATGTATTAGGAGGGAATCTTGAGTCTGCTTGACCTGGCTGGTGAAAAATGTCTTCCATTTCCGCCCAGCGAAGGCTGCCAATTGCCCAAACAAGATGAAGGCTGAATATCTCAGGTTGTCATTCTCCTGTGGGTCCCCGGTGGACAAAACAACAAAACCCAGGTCCTTACCAAAAGGCCACTGCATCAGAGAACATCACTATCATCGTTCTTTGTCACCAGATCCAGTCTAAAGCACTTAGCTGGCTGAGGTGGGGGACAGAGAGGAGACGGGCTGAGTCTTCAACGACCATCTTCTCCAGAGGACAAGACAATTAGGCGGGGGGATTGTTGTGCTAATCCCAGCTTCCCAGCTCTGTTATTTATTATTTAATGTTTTGGAGATAGAATACGTTTGTATGTTCAAAATTCAAAATAACCAAATCGTTTTATTAACAAAAGTAAGTCTCCTTCCTACCCCTTTCTGCCTGCTGCTAAATTTCCCTCCCATGAATGAACAAAGTTATAAATTTTGTGTGTATCCTTCCAAAAAAATTAAGAAGAAAAAGAATAAAATATGTATTCTATAGTCCTTTCTCACATTTTTACACAAACGGAATCACACCATCCCACTGTTACATACTTTGATTTTTCACCAAACAATTTATCTGGGAGCTCTTTCCATGTCTCTATCTAAAGGAATTTGGGGTGGCTGCACTGTAATTCATTTGGCCCATCTCCTGTTGATTATTTCCAGTGTTTCTACAAAGGCATCTCTCTTCACTTCTGGTCTGAGTTTCTCCCTTCTGCAGTAGAAATAACAATCGTTTCTTCCCTCACCACCTGCCAACTCTCCCAGCTTTTAGTACGGCTGGCTGATTTGTCTCTGAGTGTGTCTCAGTGGGTTCAGTCCTTTCTTGTCTCCAAGGTGAGAGGTCTGGTCCAAGTTTCTCCCTTTCCTGATGAGGACACCAAGGCTCAGGGCATTTCAGTGACTCGGTCAGAGTCACTCTGTCAGGTGACAAGGAACCAGGTAGCACCCAGCCTCGTGACTGTTGGTGAAGGAATTTTATATCAGTGTTTCCTGGTCCCATGAAATCTCCAGGCAAACCAGAAGGAACAGAGCTGGGCCGGGCCTCTCCAGGGGCAAGGAGCACCTAGGACTAGGGGTCATAGACTCTCAGCAAGGCCAAAGACCACTGATCGTTTCGTGAAGGATTGAAAAATATTTTTTAGTGTATGGGACACTTACACAAATTGCTTTAGTGTTGTACTTTCTTCATTGTTCTACCAATGTGTGTGCATGCGTGTGTGTAATTCATTTCAATACTACCCTACTGCTATAAGATGTATGAGACACATAAGAGGGGTGCCTGGCCTGCTAGTGCCTGACAGTCATCTGACAGGGAGCACACGCCCAAGGGAGCGCAGCGTAAGACGGGCAGTCAAGAGGGCTGTCCTAGATATACACCGTCAGGACACAGCTCTCCCTGAGTATTTCCAGGTTACTATACAACCAGGGCTTCCTGGTAAAAAATTACAGTCATCTGGGTATAAAAAAGTGATTGCAAACAAGTCCTGGGAATTAAGACAGCACGTGCAGAGAGATTTAGACATCTTCCTGGAGACACTTGTTTACGTTTCACGGAGGTAAAGTAGAGACCTTCCTCTCCCCGCTACCCACAGAGATGGCTGGTTTGCATTCCAGAGCAAAGGTCTCTCCATCTCTCTGAGTGGGAGAGGCAGATGGGCCAGACGTTCCTATATGAACTCCAAGTTTCATCATTTCGAGGTTTCTCTTCCTCTCTTGTGGTACAGGTCTATCTGGGGAACTCAGTGTGGGGAACTCACGCAAGGTGCTTTGTGAGGAAATACAATGTCTGTTTCCTGTTCTACAGGTATTATTTCTCTGTTAGAGGGTGTGTGCGTGTGTGTGTGTGTGTGTGTGTGTGTGTGTGTGTGTAACTGCAGCAGGCTAACTGGTCAGCCTGAAAGGAAGGTATCTCAGAGTCCCCACAGGTTCAGAGCAAACAACATATCCGTGCACTTTTACTTAGCCTGCCTTGTCACCAGGCAGTGAAGAGTGCAGGTCCTGTAGTCAGAGGGCCTGGGTTCATATCCGCTTACTGGCTCTGTGAATCTTGGGCAAGTCACCTAACCTCTCTGTGCCTTGGTTTCCTCATTTATAAAGTGAAGATAATAATAGTGCCTACTTTACAGGGTTATTGAGGAGATTCTGTGAGATAACCCATGAAAACTGCCCAGCACCGTGCCTGGCACACAGTACAGGCGCACTAAATGCTAACAACTGCTATCGTCACATTCATAACAGAGCACTGAGCACATGCTGGCACTGTTACCATCATCTTCACCCTCATCTCCATCACCATCTTCATCATTGGCGTGTATGTATTCACTTCTCTATAACAACAAAAACTTCTTTACATGTCTTCCATGACCCCATGTATGATACTAGCCCTCATGATTTCTTAATAAGTAAGTTAATAATACAGACCATGTTCTCTGAGCCATGCACCCCCCAGGGCTCACATGTCTCATCCCACTTCTACTTTAATAACCCAGAATTCTTCTGAATTGTCCTCACTTACGTCATCTAATAAAGTCCTAGTCTGAAGAGTGATGTCTACGAAGAAGGAACCCAGACTTTTCCCCTGGATCTTGCCCAAGATGATGGTCAGAGTCTTCACGCTCTCGAGGATGACTTCAGCACTCACAGGGTCATATAATCCATGCACCAGCAGGTCTAGGATGATTTTCTTATACTTTCTCACCTGTTAACAAGGTTTGAAAATCATGAGCAGTCCAGAAATTGCTCCCTGTGAGTTAAAAAGCAATCCTACTTCTAATCTTCCAATAACCTAAGACTTGGACGGAGAGCGTGGCTTTCTTCAGGAACTGCCACAACTCTCGCTGAAATACAAATGCTTCCATTAGTCTGACCCAAGAGCCAGCCCAGTCCTGGAGGAAGAACAGAAAGAGCAATCTGGAGCTTGGCCAATGAGCAGATGAGGCCAGGAAGGGCACATCAAGGAGTGTGGTGGGCTGGATGGCCTAGGCATCTGGGACATAGTAGATACTTTTATTGGGGATGAGACAAAATGGTCACTGAAGTGGACAGATGCTAAAAGCAGAGGTGGGGAAAACACCTTTTACTGAACAGGCATAAATTATTAAAAAATAAATTAAATTCACCCAAGAGGGTGATGTCCAGGTGTGTGTTAATCCCATCTGCAGCTCTGTTTCCCAAGGCTGATAATACTGGGGTGTGATGACGCCCAAATAACCCCAAATGAGTCATGCCTTTGCACAGTCTCCTCTTAAATGTGGAAGGAAATAGGGACTTTGCTTCTAGCCTCTAGAATATGGCACCAGTGATAGGATATCATTCCCATGGTTACATTACATTATATAAGAGTCCATCTCAGCAGGCATGAGTGGTAGAGGCTCTCCTGCTGGCCTTGAAGGAAAAAGCTCACATGCTGTGAGAGAACAGCCTCAGGGAGCTGAGGTGGCCAGCCAGCAAGAGAGCAGGGACCTTGGTCCTACAAGTGGAAAGAGCCGTGTTCTTCCAACGGCCCCTTAAGCTTGGAAGAGGAGCCCAGGCTTCAGAAAGGAATGCAGTCTGCCCCACACCTTGATGGTAACCTTGTGAGATCCTGAGCAGAGGACCCGGCTACGCTGTACCCAAACTCCTGACCCAAGGAAACTGCCAGAGGATGAATGCTGGGTCTGTGGTGATCTGTCACACAGCAACAGGTAACTGGCACATGAAGCGCCCTGTCCCAGTCCTGGGGACTCCAGGCCAGGAGGGCTGGCCGGGTGCCACCTTCCCCTCCTACCTTGTCAGGGGTCTCACAGGCCATGGTTCCTAGGCCTCTCATCGCCATGTGACGCTTTTTAGCATTGGGGTCCTGGGCTCTTTCTGCCAAGATGGAAAACATGTTCTTCAGAGACTCCTGCTTCTGGAACCTCAGTGTCCAAGAGACCTGGGTAGTAAGTCAAAAAAGTATTGATTGGGGGAGTATTCAGAGTCATACCCATCCCAACCCCAATCCCTCCCCCTAAAGAAAGTCCTGTGTGGCCTGCTCAACTTAGCCCATCTTTCTCCACCTAAAGACACCTGATTTTTGCTGGAAATACATTAATTTGATCTACATAAGGAAGAAAATGGATGGAAGAGGAAAGAGATAGAGAAAAATAATGTAGGGCTGGTGTTGAGGTAGGTTGGGGGAAGTATGGGGACAGGTGCTCTAGGATCGCTGAACTAGAGCTCAGAAGAAAGGGGGCGCCTGGGTGGCTCAGTCGGTTAAGCATCCGCTTTCAGCTCAGGTCATGATCCCTGGGTCCCGGATTGAACCCTGGGGCCCGGACTGAGCCCCACATCGGGCTCCCTGCCTGCTCCTTGTGCTCTCTATCACTATCTCTCTCTCTCTCTCTCTCTGTCAAATAAATAAATAAAATCATTTTAAAAAAAGAAAAAAGAAAGGGGGCTTTAGAGCGTTGATGTGAGCTGAGACCAGGGATCCTTCACAGGACAAGAAATGCTGGACTGCTTCCATCTCAAAGAAAAGCATTTCCCCAACCCTTCTTACTCCTCCCCTCTTCCCCACTTTTCTGCTCTACCTTGTAGCTAAACGCCTCGAAAGACGTGTCCATGCTTGGTTTCTCCAATTCATCTCTCCATTATCTCTTGAACCTTCTGCAGCCAGGTTGATGTGGCTAAATCCAAGGGTTCATTCTCAGTACTCTCCTTCCTCAACGCCTCAATAGCATTTGACCCAACTAGCACAGCACAACTATAAACATTTCAGGGCACCTAAAGGATGTCCCATCCCAGAATGCATCCGTCTGAGCAACTGAGATTAGGAAAAGAAACGCACAAGTAATGCAAATTGGGAAACACCATGTGGCTAATGCAGGAAGCTGCTTCAGGGACTAAACTCTCACTGCAGAGCGAGAGTTAGGTTACCTCTGTTGTGAGCCTACGAGACCAGGGAGACGCCAGCGTTCTGTCCCTCACAGGACACAGCAACATGTGCTGACGTCAGAACCAAGACAAGGCAGGATCTAGACAGGATCCAGGAAAAAGCCACCTCCTCACCATCCTGGGTAGTGAGGGGCTGCAGACTAGACCTATAGTCCTAATCAGTATTTGGGTCTCATCGTTATTTCTCAGTACTCGTTGCAGTTCTTTCTATACTTTTATTATTAAGTTTGCAGCAAGCTAAATTCCTCCCAGCTTATCGCGTTACCCTATAAACATTCTGTCCGTGTTATCAGAGGTGTCATCAGGCTTTTTTCAGAAGGTGCCTCAGCCGAGCCACCACGATTCACGCAGACCCAGCGCTGTTGCAAGTGGTTGTCGGGGAAGGACCTCTGTTTATAATATTTGGTGACAGACCTTGGAAAAGAAAGACATCATTGACATCCTTCTCTTCTTGGGCTGGGCGGTGGGGACTGGCAGGGGCTGGCCCAGGATTCTTCTCTCTGTTTGGTCCATGGAACTAAAAGAAAACAGAATCGTCACATGAGCCGCAAACACTCTTCCAAGCCTTGTCATTGACAAGCAGTGTCTTACAAAACACTGTGCCAGGGTAAGAGCGTAAAGAAGCGACATCCCTGAAGTCTGTCCTTGAGGATCCTGTCCCCTTGGTGAGGAGAAGGAACAGTCCCATCAAAAGATAAAGAGCAGGAGGAACTCCAGCAGGGCCATCCAAACGGTCTGTCCCGGGGCTCCCATTCCATCCTAGAGCCTTCTCGCATCAGAATCACCAAAGAAACAAAATAAAGATGCTGGGCCCCACCCACACAGATTCTCACGAGTTAAAGTAAAAAGTAGCCTGAAACTTTGTGTTTTTAAAAGTTCCCCAACGATGTAAATTGGTACTGCATTTTAGAGTGGAGCCTGATATCATCTCCTATAATTTCAAAATGCGCATATCTTTCAGCCATTCTCGCACCCCACAGAGACACAGGGACATCATATGCTCAAGGACACATGTACAGGAAAGGCACCACCACTTGGTAATGAACAATCTAATCCCCTTTCATAGTTGTACCTGATTATTTAATATAAATAAGTTAGACCGTATATTACAACTACACATGACCACAACACAGGCATTAAAAAGAATATTGGGCACAAAAACACTAAAAAAATATTTAAAAAAAGAGAAATCTATATAGATAATATATGTTAATAAACATAATTTTTTGGAAGGAAATAAAAGAATATTGGGCAGATCGACCTACGCTAAAATGATCTCCAAAACATGCTGTTGAGTGAAAAGTGAAAATTAGTATGTTACTGTTAGTATGAGAAAGGAATATATATGTACACATACGCTTGCACGTGCATAGAACAGGGAAGAATACCCAAGAAATCTTCACAAAAATTGCCTGTGGGGTAGAAATCTGAGAAACCAAGGGGAGAAGAACACTTACTTTTTCATACTTTTTTTTTTATATCTACAGTTTTGTAATTTTACTAGGTGTCTGTATTATTTAAAATATATATTATAAATAAATATAGCTCACAAAGTATTTCTGATCTACAACCTGAGTTGAGGTAACTAGCATAAGCTAATATAAACTAGTCTGAACTAGTAGAAGTCCGAACTAGGATAACAGGATCCATTGCCAGATCCAAAGTCATGAAGACTTCCCTATGTTTTCTTCCAAGATTTTTTATAGTTTTATCTCTTATATTTAGATTGTTGATCCATTTTGAGTCCATTTTTGTATGTGGTATGTGGTAGGACTCTAACTTCATCAGAACCACTGACTTCTGTTTTGGTTAAAAAAATTTTTTTTGGTAGGAGAAATGATACGCAAGGAGCTGTGGGGGTTCCCCATCGCTAGCCACTATGAAGTCACCTGAGGAACTTTCCATCTCCGGATGCCCTGGCTGTGCCTGAGACCAAGTCTATCACATCTCTGGAGGTGAGCCCCAGCATCCGTAATTTTAAAGCTCACCCAGTAATTCCAATGGGCGGTCACTGAACTAGGGTGTGTCCTGACCAGTCACCATGGTTTGCCCCGCAATGTGGAGATTTATAATAAATATATGCTCGGTCTTTGTCCCTGTTCCTGGCACAGTGCTCCTAAACCCTTTAGAATTTCCCAAGCAATTACAGCGATCTAGGCATCTTTTGTCATGTTAATGAGGCGACTTTCAGAAAGCCCTTTCTCAGGGAAGGCTGGAGCTGGTTGCCAGGGAAACGAGCTCTGTGATTGGAGGGTTGGAAACTTCAGTCCCCTCCCTTCTCTTGGGAGGCCGGAGAGGCTGGAGACGGAGTTCAACAACCAATGGTCAATGATTGAATCAATTGTGCCTAGGTAAAATGAAGCCTGGACAAAACCCCAAAAGGAGGGGGTTTAGAGAGCTTCCGGTTGTTGAACACATGGTGATCTGGGGAGAGTGGCACACTCAGGGCCTAGAAGCTTTATGCCCTTTCCCCATACATCACCCATCTGGCTTTTCCTGAGTTATATCCTTTTATAATAAACTGGTCACTCGGTAAGTAAAATGTTTCTCTGATTTCTGTGAGCCGTTCTGGCAAATTCCTCAAAACCAAAGAGGGGGCTGCGGGAACATCCAGTCTATAGCCGGTTGGTTACAAGCACAGGTGACAACCCAGACTTGCAACTGACATCTAAAGGAAAGGGATTGGGGACTGTCTTGTAGGACGGAGCCCTTAACCTGTGAGCCTGACCCTATCTCTAAGTAGATAGTTCAGAATTGAATTATAGGACTTCCAGTTGGTATCTGCTGAGGATTGGAGACTTGATTGGTGATGTGGGAAAAATACACACCGGAGCCTGGACCTGAGGGGTTTCCTGGGACGTGGGATATTGTGTGCCAAGAGGAGGGAAGTCCCAGGCAAACCTGGACATGTTGGCCACCCTACTTATTGGACTTGAACTGTAAACTTATTTAAACACGGGTGGCTGACACACCCAGCCCTGTTAAACAGCTGTGCTTTGGAACATTTGACTCTGTTTGACCAAGGTGTGTTGGGATTTGGTTTCTCCACTGTCTTTGCTCCTCCACCCCTGCAGTTCTCATAATGGTCTATTGGTCAGAAGACACTGGAGAGATTCATGAAAACACCTCTTCATCCCCCACCCCTAGGCTCTGTTTCTTCTTCATCTCTGGCCAGCAGAGCTCCCCCCACTACTGCAACGGGGATCTCAAATAAAAGCCCAGAAAAAAGATCACCCCCACCAATTAGCTATATTTTCTTTGTTTGAATAAAGGCATTCCCGTAAGTTTTGCATTCCATTAAGCCAGCGGTTCTCACACCTGTATGTGTGCTAGAATCACCCGGAGGACTTGTTAAAGCCCAGATGCCCAGCCCTGATCCCCAGAGTTTCTGACTCTGTACATGTGAAGCAGGGCCCCAGATCCACATTTCTAACAAGCTCCCAGGTAATACCGGGGTGCTGCTGGTCTGGGGACCACACTGGGAAAACCACTGCATTAAGAGAAAGAAACCACACTATTACTATGCCAGTCTTCTCCAGAACGAAGGGATTTAAAAATTCACACTGGGGCCAAACATGCTTGGTTGTTTCTTTTGGGGATTTTCCGCCCACCGCCTTCTGTTTCAGCAGGTTCATTGGGTTGAATGGTCCTGATCAGAGTTGAGAAGCACCTGGCTGTGGGTAGTGGGAGCTTAAAAGAAGCAAAGTTGGTCAAGCTGGGGGCTGCTCCCGAAGAAGGCCTCATTATAAAACAGCTGGTATCTCTGTTCTGAGGCATGAAGATCCCACCAGAGGCTTCTCTCCACGGAGAAGGAGAGCAAAGCTGGTTTGCCGTTCATTACGCTGGACTTCTCTTGTAGGACTAGCCTAGCAGGTAGGGGAAGTTTAGCCACCCAAAACGTCTGCTCCAGGCTTCGGAAGCCAAGCGTCCAGCCCTGTCACCTCTTAATAGGCATGTTTAGAATTTAAGGCCGTGGACGGCTCTCACGCCGTGCCAAGGACGTGAGGGTTGAGGGCTCCACCCGGTGGATTCAGTACGTGCTTAGGAAAACGCCCAGGGCTCTAGCTCCGACCTCAGCTAGCAAGCCCTTCCTACCTCCCTGCGTCCTCATTACAAGATGAAACTATGATCCAGTTCGATTGCACAGCTTGTGAGGGCTCATCTCCATTCCTGGTGCAGGAAAAACAAAACATTTCTCACCATGTTGGCCGCACCTCCGACAGCAGAATCCGCCGCAGCGCTTGTTAGGAACTCCAGGCCCACCCCGTCGTTCCTGGGTCAGAGTCTCAGCGCGCAGGGCCTGAGCACTGCATTTTTTTTTTTTTTTTTTACTGCCTCTACAGTGGAACTTAAATAACTCCAGAATTGGCATACTCCACACATCGGGAGAGACCCCAGCAGTCAGAGGAGCAGCTGGGGCCAAGAGGGTAAGAGAGGAGAGAGTGTCAGTCTTTGCCGAGGACACAGTATTGACAGCCTGGGTTCGTGAAGCACGTTGAATTTCTTTCACAATAAAAATCACATTGAGCTGTACAGGCTATGATCTGTACACTCTTCTTGAATACTATTCTTACATTAAACGTTTTCTTAAAAGAGAAAACAAACATAAAAGTTACTCTGGGGGTCCCAAGGCCCCTCACTTGGAGCTTTGTGGGTCTTGAGCTCGCCGCTCCCACTACCCACGGGCCCTCCTTCCTGCCTTCGGTGTCTTCTTCCCTTCTCCTTTCCAACACTGAAGTCCTTTAGACCCAATCCAATCAAATGAAAGGATAATTTCCACCTGTTGCCTTGCAGGATCACAGGAGCTTTCTGAACACAGTCTATGGATTCAAGGATTTCTTAGGTGTGCGAACCCCCAGCTGCAAGCCCACTCACCCCCACACTTTGCTAGGAGGAATTAGGTATTTCTGGCGGATTGCTCAGGTCATCCCAGGTGCCGAGGCCGGTGTGACTGAGTCTGGGAGGCCACCTGGAGGCCACTTCAAAGCCAAAGGCATGGCTCTGCTTATCGTTTCATTCATCCCTGTGTGCATTCTTCCATGTGTTCTTTTTCCTGTGGGAAGTGCTTTCTGCTAATGCCTTGTCCCCCATTTTTCATCATTTCTGAGACCGTGGAGCTTGTCTTCATCACATGTGATTCTACCTGGTCTTCCTGAACAGACATGGATTCAGGGCGACCTAGAAAACTGCTTTGTACTTTAGGCTGACTCCCAAATGCCTCTGTAAATTAAAATCCTTCTGACTCAAAATATTAGGTCTGTTGTCAATAATCCTTTTACTTAGTGAAGCCAAGAGGTATATTATGAAGGCCAAAATTACAAAACACTTTGATCGTTTCTGTAAATCAAGGGGAAGAAACTGTTAGATTTCTTTTTTTTTTTTTCAGGGGGGAGGGCAGAGGGGAGGGAGAGAAAGAATCTCCAGCAGGCTCCGTGCCTACCGTTGAGCCCAACGCAGGGCTCGATCTCATGACCCTGAGACCATGACCTGAACTGAAATCAAGAGTTGTCTACTTAACCAACTGAGCCACCCGTCCCAAAACTGTTAGACTTCTGCTGACACTGACCTTATTAATCATCATAATAATATTAACAGCTACCATGTATTGGGCACTGTGTATGCTAGGTACCACATTTAGCACTTTGTACACACCGCCGGAGAAGCTGTTTTGGCTGACTGCTGCTGAGCCAGCTTGCCAGGGGAACCATATTCTTCGGGCCCTCCATGAACTGCACCAACCAGCGTGTGTGGCTGATGGCGTCCACTCCTCACTTTTGCTCCCTGTTCTTTTTATGCTGACCAAGAACCAGTTTCTGACACCTGTACTTGTTATCATAACTGTGGCATTTAAACATTTTAGAAGTTGATGATAAATGAATACACTAAGAAAGGAAGTTGTTTCTATGAATGCCAAATGGAATGTTTTGGAAAGATCCAACAATGGGAAGCTGCTCGAAACCTGCTGTCTGCTTAGAAACGGGGTGGACAGTAAACATTTGGAAAGAGTGCTCATGNNNACGATGACTGGAACCTGAATGGCGGCACAGAAGTGACTATACAGGTCTCCCCAGGTGCCTTTCAGCTCTTGTTCCACTGAAAGAAACCAAAACCAGAACTCACAGATGATGAGTGTACCTTATGCAAGACACCTCAAAATCCACCGGCTCGCGGATCCATAGTCAAAGACAAGACCACCGCCCTGCATCAAAGACTGGGGAAGTCTATATTTTAAGGTAAAATATTTGAGGCGTGCGTCATATTCTCTGACTCTCTGCTTTCACCAACTTCTTCCATTAGCTCTCTCAAATCTAACCTTCCAAAGAAGAGGCTTTTCTTGAGTTTAATTTAATCTTCACAGTAATCTTGAAAGGTTAGTTTAATTATGTCTGTTTTAGCAAAGAGGGAAATGAGCTTAGAGTAATGTAAACAACTCAGGTCAAATCGCTCGTAACAAAGGGCGGAGATGCAGCATTTGTACTTCTGTGTGCAAAGTATCACTGTGTGCACAGGATCAGTGTGTGCAAAACTAATATTCAGGCGCGCCTGGGTGGCACAGTCCTTAAGCGTCTGCCTTCGGCTCAGGGTGCGATCCCAGGGTCCTGGAATCGAGCCCCACATCAGGCTCCTCTGCTGGGAGCCTGCTGCTTCCTCCCCCACTCCCCCTGCTTGTGTTCCCTCTCTCACTGGCTGTCTCTGTCAAATAAATAAATAAATAAAATCTTTAAAAAAACAAACAAACAAAAACTAATGTCCAGTCTCCATACAGCGCCCTGCGTGCTCAGCGGGGAAGGACACGTTGCGTCCACGCTTTGGTCTGAAGCACAAATATCTCACCTTCAGGCCCCCTCCCCCTTCCTAAAGCTCTTTGTTGCCTGGATACAAGGATCTATAATCCATCCATTGGGCAGAGGTGGACTGACATAGTTTGTGAAAAGAAGAAAGACTGACTTCATGGCCAGCATCGCCCACTTCAGTGTTGCAAAGAGAACGTCAGCTGCCCTTGATGTCAGCGACCCGAGTGACAATCCAAAACCGCCCGGGGAAACCCCGATCGACCTGGGCCTCCTCCCGCACTGCAGCGGGCCCTTACCGGCGCGGGTCACGTGGTCAGCTGCTGCAGGTGCGGCTGGAGTCCGCGTCCTAGATCCGCTGTTCCGGGGTGGTCGCCAGGTGGGATGACTCTGCTCAATTTTCCCAGCCCTGAATTCCTAACGTAGAAGAAGGGAAATGAGAAGGTGAAACAGGATCTTTTCACGATAACGGGTCAGCACAGAGTGCTGGAAAGTGAGAATCCCAGGGGGGGAGAACCAAAAGTTGAGATGACGGTATTGGGGTGGAAGAGGGAATTGCGCTCTAATAATCCGATGAGATTGTTCTTAGTGGTTGCAAGCATCACTTGTGTCTTTTATTCTCCCAAACTGTGCTGAGGTGTCGTTCCCCCTTCCCCTTGCTGTGTTTTCCCCTTATTCTTCCCTCGGTCCGAGTCTCACCCACACTTTGTAAAGAAAGGACTGCAATTCTGAGGCTCTTCCCCTGCATCAGTGAAGGGTCTGCCCAGCGCGGTTCCCATGACGCCACTAGATGGCAGCATCACTCAATGGACGGCTTCCAGGCTCCGGGCACAGCTGCAGGGGCGATGCTTCCTTCCCTAATCCAGTTCCAGCAGCATTTAATCTAAGGATGGGACACAGTGTTCCAGGCCAAGCAGCTTCTCCGTGACTGATCGGTGCACCAACAGCTACAGCTTTAACGCTGACGCCCCTTTCTGCTCAACAAACACCATCGATGCTGAAAGGACCGATTTAAACTCTCAACAAAACAGTTGATTTATTGGTAAAACAAAACAAAACTGGGAATAATTGTACTTGCAAATTTGCAGGCCTCCCTTCCTCCGCTCCCTCCTCCCTCCTTGGACTTCCCATAAATCTATTTATCATTAATTATTTATTGTCTGGCCTTGTGTTTGGCAAAGTGGGCAGTATGTCCTAAGAGAAAAGAAGTCACGTTTTCAAAGCTCTAGGAGTTTATTGTTTTTTTTTTTTTAAGATTTTATTTATTTATTTGACAGAGAGAGAGAGACAGCCAGAGAGAGAGGGAACACAAGCAGGGGGAGTGCAAGAGGAAGAAGCAGGCTCCCAGTGGAGGAGCCTGATGTGGGGCTCGATCCCATAACGCTGGGATCACACCCTGAGCCGAAGGCAGACGCTTAACGACTGAGCCACCCAGGCGCCCCTAGGAGTTTATTGTTAAGTTAATAAACGTTTATTGGATATTTCTACGTGCCAATCATTGAGGTAAATATTACATAGACTATCTCATTTGATTCTTACTACAAACCTAAGGTAAGTACTCTTAGTATGATCCCCATAGTAAGGATGGGGAAACTGAGGCACCGGGAGTTGACCTTGCCAAATGTCATGCAGTTAATTGGTGGCAGAGTCAGAATTAAACCATAGGCGGGCTAATGTCAGAGCTCAGACTCTTAGCCACGATGCTGTGCGGTGGGCAACTTTGGGGGAAACACGCGCAGGAAACACGATGAAGACATACACAATGTAACCAGAGAAGTACCTCAGAGTGGAAGGTTGAAAAAAAAAAAGTAGAGGGAAAGAAAAGCAATGCTTTTGAGAAAACAAGAAGGATGAGGCTAACACAAAACCCTCTCTGGCCTGGACCCACCAGGTACCCATGGTGACCTCTGAGAATGCAGTTTCAACAGTGACAGAGAAAGGAAGCCGCAGAGCTAAGGGGCTATGTGGGAAGAGGAAATTGAGATGTCTTGCTGGGAAAAGAAGGCAATAAATAGACTAGAAGAGACAGCAAGGTCAAGCAAAGGCATTCCGGTGTTCTTGTGTGCTTTTTAGAATAGAATAGAGCCTGGGCGCGTTTGAAAGCAGTTGCAAGGGAGACCTGGCTTGTGCAAGTACTGGAAAGTGGAAGAGAAAGAAGCAAAAAAAACAAAAAACAAAAAACCAAAAACCAAAAACAGGGAAGGGCAGTTCAGGACACAGGGGCAAGGGTGAGCTCTGGAGAGGAGGGAGAGAGAGGCCCCCCTTTTGTCTGAAACTGGGAGGCAGCCACAGAGATGGAGATACATCAACGCACAATGAGAAAGACGAGCAAGTTTACTTCTTCCAAATGAGCCCTAATCTTCTCAGTAAAACCAGAGTTGGGTTATCTGCAGGAGTGGGAGGAACACTTGGGAGGACATTTTCTTATGGTGAACTAATCCATCGAGTGCTCAGAATGACCAAAAAGCTGATAAAATTAAACCAGGCGATGGAGGAGGCTGGAGAAGGGAAATCTGCATGGCAAGCATGTGGGTTCCCTGCCAACTCTCGCCGGGGAACCAGGACAGAAGTTGACCCGCTGTGTGGACAGGAACACAGCTGACACGTTTAAAGTTTCTTTTCTATTCAGGTTTTAAAACATTTGACAGGTAAGTATTGTCTTCCTCACTTGCCAAATGGGAAAATTAAAATGCAGACAAGTTCTCCCTGTTTGGCTTAAAGCCGCAGAGAAGATCACGAGCAGAACCAAAACTGCCCAGGAAACTCCCTGATCCAACTCCAGCTCTATTACACATTTCCCACAAAGGGCACAGCACAGCTAATAGCCCCGTGAGTTCCAGACACAGCACAAACTTGGGAAGCATCCACATTAGGACTATGCCCAACAGAGCTAAGCTTCTCCTAATATGGCCTTAGGACACAGTACCTTTCTTCTGGGAATTAGAGGAAGTTTCTTTGATAATTTGATAGCAACATATTGATATACTGATGACACGATGTCCTTTCCATGCCATCGTTATTTAGTTTTATTGTTTAACAACTCCATTTGAATTCTCAATTAATATTTCCTTATCTGCAAAAGTACATTATGGGGCTGATGTAACTAAAATAAGAGGATAATTACTTGGTCTGCATTACTGATGAAAAGGGCAACAGGCAGAACCAAATCAATCAACACCAGTTCACTTTCCCTTTAGACTTGGGAAATGAGGAGAAATAGTCACCGATCCAATGGTTTTTCTCCGGTGTGAGCATTTTCAGAGCTCCCTTCTTCTGTGATGGTGCATTGTCTAGGTGCAAAGCTCCTCTAAAAGGGATAGTTTTCCATTTCCTCCCTCTCATCTTCTTTTAGGAACTCCTTCCAGCTCAGGCCAAACCCCCTCTTGATTTCCACTTCCAAAAAGAAATAAAATCAGCTGCTTGCTTAGTCGAATATTGAGAATACCCACTTCTCGTTCATTCGTTGTTCATTCTTCAAATGTTTATGGAGATCCTACTCTCAACAATGCACAGCGCTCTCCAGGTGGCCCAACACTCAGACTGTGCTCTCCAGGAGAACCAACGGAGAGGGGAGTTGAGACATGGTCTGGTGTGTCCGGAGGAATCTATTAGTGCCATAGACAGGAGCTGACAAGGAGCTTGGAGTCAAAGGCCAGTCCTTCAGGGTGTCTTTTGTAAAGGAAGGAGCACTGTACCAGGGCTTACCAGAAACAGAGTTTAGCAGAAGGAGACAGGGAAGAAAGGTATTGTAGGAGGCAGGTGTGGCATGGGTTTGGGAGCCCAGATGGATGACCTGGATGAGCCAGGCAACCTCACCCTTTCCAGATTCTTCCAGAAGCCACCTGCAGCAATGGCAGGGCCCAAAGCTGCCTGCTGCAAGCAGACATCCCTTGGAAGGCTCTTCTCAAACTTCAGCACTGTTTGCTTCCCACGCTACTATGTATCTGTTTTGTTTTCATATAAAAGCCATGGTCTTTTTGTCTCAAATCTTTGAATAAAGTAAATGCCATAGGGAAAAGCACCACATTTCTTTCTTGGCTTCGAACACCCTCTAGCACAGGGAAGCAGGAGCCTTCTGATACCCAGATGGGGAAGTGGAGTGAAGTCTCTTTAGTTTGACAGCCTCTAAGAACAGAAAGTTGCTGGCAGCCATTTGCTTGTCTAACCCACTGTCTGGCTGTCCTGCCTTCTGGTCTCCTGACTTTATTACTTAGCAGGCATTATTAGTACTGGAATGCAAGAATAAGTCCACACTCATCCTTATGTAGCCTGAGATGATCTCTGAAAATGGTTCTCTACTCACTTGACCCAGAAAACCCTGACCAATCATGCACATCAAGACGTTCAAACCTCTGTGTTTACTTTACGAACATCCATGAAACAGCCCAGACGATCAAAGGTATGCATATCTGAAAAGCCACCAGGTCCCTGAAAGATGTCACATTACAGAAGCAATGCATGCCCACTGCATCATTACAATGGTGTAGGACTCAGGCCAAACAATGGGGCTGGACACAGGATCAGTGGCCCCAAAAGAATGCTGAGTTTTTGCTGCACATGCTTAGAAAAGCAGAGAATAATGCTGAATTTAAGAATTTAGATGTTGAGGGGCGCCTGGGTGGCTCAGTTGGGTAAGCGTCTGCCTTCAGTTCAGGTCATGATCTCTGGGTCCTGGGATCGAGCCCTGTGTTGGGCTCCCTGCTCAGCGGGGAGCTTGCTTATCCCTCTCCCTCTGCCCCTCCCCCCACTCATTCTCTCTCTCTCTCTCAAATAAATAAATAAAATCTTAAAAAAAAAAAAGGAAAAAAGAAGTTAGACATTGATTCATTGGTCATTGGGCTCATCTAGGTGAACAAGGCCCCAGAGATGCATCTCCGGATTTAAGAACTCGCAGTCAGATTAACCCCTGTATGATGTCCTCCCACCACACTGAGATGATACTGAAAAAGAGCAGATAGATTGTTGCACCGAAGAAAAAGATATCCCAGAAAAAACTGGAAAAACAAAAACTTTTGACCCAGGAGTAAATTCAGCATAAAATAAATGCCAATAAAGGTTTTTTAAAAAGTTCAATCTTAAATACCCTTCCTATCTGACTCATGAATTACACCTACAGCATCGCCAATGCCCCCGACTTCCAAAAAATAATCATAAATGTACATAAACATCTTTCGACCTAATTGGTTTCATCTATAGCAATCAAAGACCTATAGGGTTTCACCGAATGGGCTGAATCCAGAAAACATTTTGTGCAGTCTTACCCGAACTAGGCGGTGAGCAGCACCGGGCGGCTGGCTTCTGCCTCAGCTCATCCCGACGAAAGGTGAATGTAACTAATCTCAGGAACATCGCTGTCCCTTAAACAAGCGTGGGGCGGGCCAAGCTGCATTTTGTCCTTGAATATGCAACATAGAATGAATTAGAGTTTTATCACAAGAGAGAAATACATCATAAGACCTTTTAAGGCTATCTACCCCCTGA
This sequence comes from Ursus maritimus, assembly GCF_017311325.1. Taxonomy (NCBI): domain Eukaryota; kingdom Metazoa; phylum Chordata; class Mammalia; order Carnivora; family Ursidae; genus Ursus; species Ursus maritimus. Next base: position 23,148,223 of record NW_024424230.1, on the reverse strand, counting down.
TAACTGCTAAAGATGCATTTCAGGCCATGCTGTTTGGCAAACTTTGAAGAGTCTTACGTTAGTTTCCCACTGTTCAAGGGCCCAGTGAGAAAGCTATGCGTACTTACTGGTGAACGGGATCGGAACAACAGACAGCACCAGGAGAGGCCAAATCCCTCCACCAGTAAGACTGGGCGTCACTTTGTCCCTGCTCTTTACAGCCCAAAGCATTCTATGCTATTTGTCCTGTTTCCTCCCAGTCCTGGGGGAAGGGGGGTCATTCTCATGCCTCCTTGACAAGTAGGGAAACCGAGAGGCAGGCAGAGTGAGTGGGGCTTGCCTGAAGTCTCAAAGGCAGTTGGTGGAACTGGAGACTCCACGTTTGGCTTTCTCTCGTGCTCTGATAAGCTCGCCGTTCCGTGGATTTGGCCATTCACCTCTACAAGCCACTCTTATTCTCTGTGGCCTTCCTTCTGGGAGGCCTTCCTTCCCTTCCTCCCATCCCTTTCTTCTCCACCTTCTTCCCCACCTTCCTTGTGTCCATTTTCTGTCCGTTGTGGATAATGCTTAGTATGTTCCTTCTTCTTAAACTAGACAGTCTCGGGATTGCATTTACCTTTCCAGTAGAATCCCACTGAGCGACAAATGTGTCGGCATTTTCTGACACAATTTCAGGCATGGTTTTACCAACAGAGCAGTACGCCTATGTCCCAAATGCTTGAAGATGCTTCTATCATTAGAAGTCATTAGAAAGTGCTTCTGTCATTAGAAAAGCAGTCTCTTTTGGGACAGTTGACTCTTCCTTGAGGGATTGGAGAAGGTTATCTTAATAGGGTGTGTTTTACATAAACCATGGAGAGATGAACTTCAATAATCCCGTTTTTGATCCCACAATCCCAGCCTCTCATCCACAGCTAATTGTGCCTTTCCCAGTATTGCTCATTTAATTTCTCCAGAAAAGAACAAGAGAAGACAGTTTTATCTACACATGTATGTTCAGGAATCAACTCTGTGGGCCTTAGGTCTCAAGCAGCTTCCTCTCTCTTCCACCGGCCTCTGTTCCTTTAAGAGACTTTACATTAGATTGTCCCCGGAAAGAAAAAGAAAGTAGGTAATGAGCAAATCACCTAATCTTATCCACTGGGATTTTGGGGGGAGGTAGCTTTTTTTTTTTAAAGATTTTATTTATTTATTTGAGAGAGAAAGAGAGCCAGTGAGAGAGGGAACACAAGCAGGGGGAGTGGGAGAGGAAGAAGCGGGCCCTCAGCAGGGAGCCTGATGTGGGGCTCGATCCCAGGACCCTGGGATCACGCCCTGAGCCGAAGGCAGATGCTTAACAACTGAGCCACCCAGGCGCCCCTGGGGGGGGTAGCTTTTTAAAAAAAGATTTTATTTATTTATTTGAGAGAGACAGATCCCGAGAAGGGGGAGGGGAAGAGGGAGAAGCAGACTCCCCACTGAGTAGGGAGTGCAATGCGGAACTCGATCCCAGGACCCTGGGATCATGACCCGAGCCGAAGGCAGTTGCTTAACTGACTGAGCCACCCAGGTGCCCTTTTTTTTGGTAGCGTTTAAGTATTCCTGTTCTCATTCTTTCTTATAATTTCAGGTAAATGAACATTGACCATGGCTTTAAAAAACACAGCAAGTTTTTGATCTTAGACTCCATTGCTATCGCTGTGAAAACTGATGGCTATTAGTACCACCATTTTGGAGGGAAAGTTGACAATATCTGTCAAAAGTCCTTGTGCATATGCCCTTTGACATAGTAGTTCTGTTGATAGTCATTTAGCCCGGGGGGCTGCGGCGATTTTGTGCAAATTAGAAAAGGGAACCCCTTCCTTAAGACATTTTATGCAACCTGCCAAAAAATTATTATAATAAGTATTTAAAGTTATAAGGTCTAAAAGATACTGTTGCCCACATAGATGAAGTGCTTTGTGTGGTGTACAACCAAGGCAACTGTATAAAGTAGCGCCAGGTACCTTATGAATACATATGAAGGATGACATCAATATATATGTAAGAAGGTATTCATAGAAACATTATTTATAATAGCAAAAAATTATTGCAAATGTCCATCGGCAGGGGACAGGTTAAATAACTATATTAGGGTAACTTTATACAAGGGAATACTAGGAAGAGGTATAAAAAGAATAGAGTAGGTCTGTTAAAAGAGATGTTCAAGGTATATTGTTAAGTGAAAAAAGCAAGGCGCAGAGGAGAATATATTAATAATTCAATGTATGTGAATGTCTTTGAGAAAAAATTGGCTGTATCAGCAATTTTTTTTCCCAAAAGACATTTTTTTCTCAAAAGACATTCAAGAAATCATTAACAAGAGTCTTCTAGGAGGAGAGTAACTGGGCAAGAAAGAAAGCTTTTAGTTCAACTGTATACTTTTCTGCATTGTTTGAATTTTCTTACTAAAAGCATTTATTACTTTCAGTTTAAAAAATCAGCAGGGGTAATCAGAATAGAAAGTTACTAGTCTTTTTTTTTTTTTTCTTGCATTTTTAAGCATGAAAAAAAAACTAAGAAATTTTTTTTACTTTTTTTTTTTAATTCAAGTAGTTACCATACAGTATACTATTGGTTTCAGGAGTAGAATTTAGTGATTCATCCCTTACATACAACACATGGTGCTCGTCCCAACAAGTGCCCTCCTTAACCCTCCAGCAACCTCAGTTTGTCTTCTATATTTAAGAGTCTCTTCTAGTTTGCCTCCCTGTATATTTTTATCTTATTTTATTTTAAGAAATGTTTTTTACTTGCAGTGCACATCCCCCAACAGAATACATTAAAAAAATAAACTGCAGTTTCTTGGTTTTTGGTTGTTTGGGGTTTTTAGTTTTTTGTTGTTGGGGGTGGTGGGGTTTTTTGTGTATGGGGGGGTGGTTTGTGTGGGTTTGTTTTGTTTTGTTTTGTTTTGTTTTGTTGGTTTTGAGTGTAAACTCAGTGCTTCCAGAGTTGCTCAGGGATCTGTTAGAAAGCTATTCATCATGTGCTTCCTTCATCTCATGGTACTAAGTGGGGGTAGAATAATGAGATTAGCTGTCTTTCTCTCTTTGGTTTTGATCCCTAGAGAAAAGAGAATTCTAGCTTTCTATTGTTCCTGAAATTTTAAACCTGTTAGAATAAAAATAAAGCTGAATTCATCGTCACAAATTTTATGTTAAGAATTTACTCCCCCAAATGAATATTGATTTAGGCTGCACATACGTTATTCTCCCCTCCCCCAAAAAAGAGGATGAAAAGAAAGATTTTGTCTTTGATGAGCAGAAATAACATTTAATATAATTAAGTAACATAGCAATCCCAAATCTAACAATACAGTGACTTTGATATCTTTAAAAAAAAAGAAAGAACCGTTTGTATTTCTTAAGAAAAAAATTCCTTTCAGGAACGGATGTAGGAGGAGAGCACTCTGAATGTTATAAATTTTACAGAATGTTTTTTGCTTTGGGCTTTTGTATTTTGAATCACGCATTTGTTCTAGTGTCAAGGGTACCACAGACCTTGATTCTGATTCTAAGTTATACATGTTTTGATGATAAGTTACACACGTTCTTGTTCTTCCACACATTGGGAAATGGGTTTTAAATACTGAGCTGATTTCAGGGCAAGGTCTTCTCTTATTACTGATGTAATAAAAACACTTTTATATCTTGCTGAGTTTCTGCTTGGAGCCCCAGTATTTATTTGCTTACCACATTTGCCTTGGCTGCCCTGACTGTGTCACTAAACAAGTATTTACTCATTCAATAAACATTTATTGAGAGTCTCCTCAGTGTCAGGCTCTCAGCCCAACACTAACGCGTAAGGGAATATAAAGATAACTATGGAGATAAAAATATATGATCCCTGCCCTCAGAGAGGTCATAAGCTGGCAGGCCGTGGGCAATTATGTCCAATGTCCATTATGATGTTTGTTCAGTACAATCAGGGCCAGGGCTGAAGGAAGGGGAGAGAGACATGGGACAACATTTTAGGAGACTCTCCCTCTTAGGGGTAGGCAGATGCAGGTGGGCACCTGAGAGGGAGGGCCCCAGCAAATTTAGAGCTCTAGGGCTCCTGATTTCACTCTCGTCCTGGCCTGCCAGCCCCCGCGCCTGGCCACCTGGCCGCCTGACCTTCCCACATGGGCTCCTCTTCTCTTCCGCTGTCCTTCTCCCAGCTCACTGACATAGCTGCCCTCAACTCAGCTTCTTCCACTTTCCTGAAAATGTCTACCCTCAGTGTTTGTTCATGCCTAGAACTATGCTACCCTCCCTCTAAGCCATCCCGGTCTTGTTCAAACCCCACACCAAAAGTCAGCCCAGACCCAAGAGCCTGGTCCATTTCTTCCCCCGCACGTGCACTCCACGATGGCCTTTATCACTGGCCAAATTGTATTCAAATGATTACATAGGAACCTGCCTCTCCAACCCTGGGTTGTGAGTCTTTGTGGAATGTCACTCCAAACCTGTGGCACCCAGCACAGTGTTTACACGCAGTGGGTGTCCTCGTCCCTGCAGGCGGCTAGAACAGATGACCACAGACGGCATACCTTTCTCGCGATTCCGATTCCGGAGGCTGGAGGTCCCAGATCAAGGCACTGGGGGGTGCAGTGTCTGGTGAGGGCCTGCTTCCTGGTTTGCAGACGGCTGTCTTCTTGCTGTGCGCTCTCGTGGCAGAGGTCAGGGAGGAAGCACGCTTTCGCTCGTCTCTTCTTGTAAAGGCACTAATCCTATTCCTCATCACCTCCCAAAGGCATCTGGGGATAGAGTTTCAACATAGGAATTCGGGGGGGGGGGAGGACACACAAACACTTAGTCCATAGAGTGGGCTCTTAGCAAATGATTCCCCCATTTATCTGAATCTTTACAATTTTCAGCACATTTTTTAGTGTTTCTTTTACTTTAACAAAAGCCAACATTGGTTTGTGGCATTCATGATACTCAAGTTTAACTCTACAGAAGCAAAATAGGAATTACAATGAGTTATTTTGCTAAAAAAAAAATTAAAAAGGCATTTTTTGGGGGTATTTCCCAGCAGCTAATTAAACACAATCGTAGCTTAAGTAAATGGATGTTTCATTCAGTGCTAATTTCATTTGTGTGTAGGGAGGTGCCGGGGATAGTGGTTAAATTGTTATGACAATAGGCTTTCTCTTCACTGCATACAAGATAGTCACTGGGTAAAGATCTACACTGCCACTCCTCGGGCACCAGTGCTTCTGAATGGCTTCTGATAGTGGATTACACTGGGGACCCGGTTCCAGTTGGGCAACTCTTCTTCTTCTTTTTTTTTTAAATAAAGATTTTATTTATTTGACAGAGGGAGAGAGCACACGAGCACAAGGAGGGGGAGCGGCAGGTAGGGGAGAAGCAGGCACGGTAGAAGCAGGCTCCCCGCCAAGCAAGGAGCCCGATGTGGGGCTCAATCCCAGGACCCTGGGACCATGATCCGAGCCAAAGGCAGGTGCTCAACTGACTGAGCCACCCAGGTGTCCCCAAGTTGGGCAACTCTTAATGACAGCAAGATCTCTTTGCTGAGGGTGATAGTGTGGCAATACAACTGGACCTGGCCAATTTTATAAGCAGCATCCCCCATATATTACTAAGGCACACCTCTTCATCAGGGTAGGAAATTGCAACCCTCCTCTCTCTCTCTCTCTCTCTCTCACACACACACACACACACACACACACACACACACACACACGTACACATACACAGCGGTCTTCTAAGTGTACAGTTATGGTGTCCTGGAGGAGTTAGTGGCCTGGGACCCTTGGCATAATTTTACTCATGGCATCTGCTTTCTACAAGGCCATGGAAGAGATTATCTATCAAAACTGTCCCAGTATCAACCCCACTCTGAGCATTTGTAAAATCCATCTTGGAATTGATTTAATGGCCAAAGCTTGAATTTGCCCAATCATTGGAACTAGGGAGTAGCCCTTCCCTCTTCTTGCTGTTTCCTTGAAAGGACCTGTTGTATGAGACGTTTGTCTTCATGGTGTGATTTAACAAAGCAGCTTAGAGTTATAGCAACTCTGGTAAAACATTTCAAGTAAACAAATTCAAAATACTGAATGGAAAACCCTTACCTTTCTTGGAAGATCTTGGCAAAGCCCTTTGTGATGTGTTTCTCCTACTTCCCCCCTGCACATGCAGGCAGCACCCCCCTCCACCTCAAATGTGTAAAACTCAGAATGAGCACCACATGCTAAATGTGGAATGCGACAGGATTTTCTGGTCCATCGTGACTTTACTGCTGCAATCCAAGTAGTCACTGTCAACCAGGAACGTTGCAAACTTGGAAGTTCCGGCATGCATTCAGGAGATGTGACTTGAAATGCAGCGGTGTTGTAGAGAGGGTAAATGAAGAGAAACTCACACTGCTCAGTGTCTGGGCTTCTGGACAGGTGTGTACACACTGAAATTCTGTCAAATCAATGAGATTTTAAAATTAGTTAATGGGAAGTTGGTTGTGTTAAAGGAAATCTAAATGAAGAATCATTGATTTTATCTGCTTCCAAGTTTTGACTTTAGGGCTTTCTAAAAGTATGGAGGTTCCTCAAAAAATCAAAAATAGAACAACTATACGATCCAACAATTTCACATCTGGGTATTTATCTGAAGGAAGAAGGAAACCTCACCATTTGCAACAACGTGGATGGACCTTAGGGCCATGATGCCAAGTAAAAGAAATCAGACAGAGAAAGACAAATACTGTGTCCTCTCAATTCTATGCAGAATCTGAAAAAAACAGACTCATAGAAATAGAGACAGAGTGGTGGTTGCCAGAGGTGGGGGCAGAGGGGAGTAGGGAAAATGGGTGAAGGTAGTGAAAAAAAGAGTATTTTGTGACTCATGAAAATGATAAGAAACTCAAATTTCATTGTCCACAAATAATGCTGGATTGGAACACCAAATAATCAAGCCAGCCAGCCAGCCAGTCAGCTAGTTCTTTAAGCCTCAGATTCCCAAATACAGTTAGGATTATCATGAAATTACCAGATTGAGAGTGACTGCCGGGTACAGATAAATTGCCACCAAGTAACCCACCCAATTGTTGCTAATTTGTTCTTAGGGATCTCCTACAAAGAAGGTTTGCAAAAATTCCAGAGTCGCTTTGCTTCAATGTTGAGCATGTGTTTCTTTGTAATATTGTCACTTCATTGGTTTGGGTTGAATAAACAATTTTGAGGAATAGGTTTTGAATGTATATGTTGGACATAATGTGATTTATACGCATATGTATACCATAGAGATGAACGATGAAGCCTCTGCTTTTGAGAAGTTTATCAATTCAAGAATCAAAATGAATTTCTCTGACTTCATTCTATGTGCACTTCACATTATCCCACAATGGGACTCCAATTAATCCTCCAGAACCTTCCAGAACTTTTCAAGGTCAAGTTCAGGATCCTCAAAATTTCCCGGCTCTGCCCCATTTTCTCTCTCCAACCTCATCTTCATGGCCTGTTTTCTGCTCCCCCCAGACCCACTCCTACTCTGGGCAGCCCAGGGGTCTCCCCATCGCCCTAATAGTATTTGTTTGGTTTAGCCTCCCTGTTGTTGTTCATGAAAGATCACTGTCACAATGACACCAGTCAACCAGGCTTTAGGTAAGAGATGGTTCTAGAGAATGAAAGCCTATTTTAAAGATTTCCTGTGGTGTCCTGAGCTAATTAGCTTCCGTCTCTTCACTTCAGATACGCTCATTTTTACCCAGATAGTAAATTTCTGTATGTAGTAAAACTTAATTGATGCACATAATTTGGAACTTACGGAGACAAGGGTGAATCTGAAGTCTGACTTTTACTATTGACAAATGGCAGCAATTAATATACAAGCAAATTTTATTGGGGGGGAGGTTTAAATATCTTAAAAGCTCAAATACTTTTTGAGCACCTTCAAGTATGTCTGGTATACCCTTTACCAAAAATTAACTGGTGTACTATTAAGAAACAAATCTTATCTATTTATTAAAGCAAGATTCATAAGGTAATCTGTTAAGACTTTCATTACCTTCATTGAGGTAGACCATACATACTTCTAAGTAATCAAAATCCATTTCCTTTACACATTTTTTAATTGAACTTTCCCCTCTAATTCAGATCCCCTTCAATTTAGAGCAAAATGAATGAAATTTTACTCATTTGGAGATCATTAAAACTATTCTCTATGCCTAATTCCTGGCCCTAAGATTTTCTGTGTTACTTCGGGCCAGCTATTTTAACAGCTGTAAAGCTCAGGTCTATCGTCCACGAAATGGAAAAAAATAATACGTCTTGTGAGATTTGTGAGGATTACACGTGAAGACATGTGGTGCAGAGCCAGGCCAGTGGCCAACAAAGTAAACGTCAGCTCCTTTTTCCACGATTCTTTTTTTTTTTTTTCAGTGTGCATTTCAGTGATTCTTGAAGGATGACCTGCGTATATTTTTTGATTGATCTGTGAGCACTATATTTTTATTTTGGGCATAAATAAATTACTTTTGTTAAACCCCAATTCCCTTATTAGCTGTTAAAATAAATAACAACTGTTTTCCATTTGTTCTAAGCGTTTTTTTTATTTAAATTCAATTAGCCAACTTATAGTACATCATTAGTTTCAGATGTAGTGTTCAATAATTTATCTGTTGTGTATAACACCCAGTGCTCATCACCTCACGTGCCCTCCTTAATGCTCATCACCCAGCTACCCCATCCCCCTGTTCTAAGTGTTTTTGATAGGGCTAAGAAGGTCTGGTCATTGATGTATCCCATATCAATAGGCCACATAAATTAGGAATGCTTTTAGCTGTAACATAATACCCAACCCTCTGTTTCTGGAACAAACAAGAGTTATTTTTGTTTTGTTTTGTTTGTTTTGCATAACACAAACATTCAGATAGGGGTTATTAGCATTGGTTCAGCTGCTAAGGTGTGCCATCAAGGACCTCAGTCCGTTTTATCTTTGTACTTAGACTGCCATTGTCATTACACCAGTCCTTCATCTGCTTGTCTGGGACTGTGACCACATCTCCAGGTATCATTTCACATTCAAGGTTGGATGAACGGGAAAGAGGGGCACCAGCCATATCTTTCTCTTTTATCAGAGAAACAAAATCCTTACCAGAAGTGCCTCGGCACACTTCCTCTATCTGTTTTTGGCCAAAACTAGTCACAGGGACACTTCTTTCCAAGTGCAACAGAGGCAAGAAAGTCAAGTATCTGGCAAAGGAAAGATAGATGACATAATTTTCTTAGGCCAATAATGAATTGTCAACAGAACCAAGGCACGTCACCACCAGGAACAACATCAAGAATATTTTTAGCAAGAAAGGAGAGGGGTGGATATGACACTGGTAACAGGGTCTGACACATGGACCTTCTACTCGACAAAAGCCATGTGTAGGGCTGTGAAGTTCTGCTCTCTACCCTTTGTCACCCACATCTTTCATCAGGTATAGAGCTCTCAGATACCTCAAAATCATTAAGATGAAACTTGTATAAATCTCAAACTTTTGCTACGTTCTTTTGTTTTTTTGAGAGAGAGAGAGAGAGCACAAGCAGGGGGAGCAGCAGGCAGAGGGAGAGGGAGAAGCAAGGCTCCCTATATGGAACTCGATCCCAGGACCCTGGGATCATGACCTGGGCCAAAGGCAGACGCTTGACAGACTGAGCCACCCAGGACGCCCTGTTTGCTTTATCTATTAAAAACAAAAACAAAACAAAACAAAAAAAACCAAAAAAACACGCACACACAATTCCTTAAAGGTAGAAGGTTGGATTAGATGATTTCTTGGGATTTCTCACTGATCTGAGACCTGTGATTCAAAATTCCGTATAAGGGGCGCCTGGGTGGCACAGCGGTTAAGCGCCTGCCTTCGGCTCAGGGCGTGATGCCGGCGTTATGGGATCGAGCCCCACATCAGGCTCTTCAGCTATGAGCCTGCTTCTTCCTCTCCCGCTCCCCCTGCTTGTGTTCCCTCTCTCGCTGGCTGTCTCTATCTCTGTCAAATAAATAAATAAAATCTTTAAAAAAAAAAAATTCCGTATAAGAACTGTAAGTGTATTATGTATGTTTCTTATGTAAGAACACTTGGGGGGCACCTGGGTGGCACAGTTGGTTAAGTGTCCGACTCTTGATTTCAGCTCAGGTCATGATCTCAGGGTCGAGATAGAGCCCAGAGTCCGGCTATGCACTCAGCAGGGAGTCTGCCTGAGAATCTCCCTCTGCCCCTCCCTCTCACCTCCCATGCGCACACGTGCACCCTCTCTTTCTCAAATAAATAAATCTTAAAAAAAAAAAAAAGAGGGGCGCCTGGGTGGCACAGCAGTTAAGCGTCTGCCTTCAGCTCAGGGCGTGATCCCAGCATTATGGGATCGAGCCCCACATCAGGCTCGTCTGCTATGAGCCTGCTTCTTCCTCTCCCACTCCCCCTGTTTGTGTTCCCTCTCTCGCTGGCTGTCTCTATCTCTGTCAAATAAATAAATAAAATCTTAAAAAAAAAAAAAAGAATACTTGTACCATGCCCTCATCCTGACCTTATCCAAGTTATGATCAGTTAGAATTTCAAGTTCTTTTTCATAAAGTCCACTCTCTTTTGGCAGCTTATTTTTCTTCAATAAGTTGACTAATCTGCATTTCCCCCTATTAGTAGCTTTCCAACCAATTTGAACCAGCATCGTTCAATGATTCCACAAACATATACAAAGCACTTACTTTGTGCCCCACTCTGGGAATATAAAGATGGAGAAGCAACCATTGTTTGTCCACCAACAGTTTATAATCTGGGACAGAGACAGATTTGTAAGCCAACAATGTGGAAGGAAGAGGATTTCACAGGTGCTATGAGAGAAATAATAGATGCGAAGGGGAGAGAAAGACAGGAATGGTCAGCTCTTGGTGGGGCAGAGTCAAAATTCTGACTATGAGCCATTGACATCAGTCAGAGACCTTCTCCAGAACCAGCATTTTCTGGATTGATACTATTTTCAGGAGATTCGTTCTGATGTTAACAACTCCATAATTTAAAAGCTTTTTAATTAAAGATTTGTTAGTAGGGGACAGTCTTTCTGTTTTCAAGGATGACAAATTTGTTGTTTGTCATTCCTGTCATGATCTATTTTGTGGGAAGATAGACAAAGGAAAAATTTTTATTTCCCAGTTTCCTGGGCTATTTCCTGGGAAATCCCCCCACTTCCTTGCCTGTTGGACCCTCGGCTCCCCTGACACACACTTGCACAGGACACTAGGAAGTGAGGAGATGTCTCCTTGTGATCACCAGCTTCTGAACTCACCCTCTCAACTTTTAGCTCAATGAAGGTGAAATTAGAAATTCAGTAACTTCATGTAGCAACCAGTGTTTTTCCAAACTGCAGATTGTGACTCATTAACAGGTCACAAAATCGATTCAGTGGGTCTTAATCACCTTTTTAAAAAAAGAAGTAGAATATATATAAAATAGAAAACATCAGAATGGATTTCACCTAGTAAGACAAGCTTTTGTTGCAGTAGTGGGTGGGGGCGTGTTGAGTCACAACATAAAATAGATTTCTTACTGTGTCCCAGTGTGAAAGTTAAAGACACTGAACTATATTCTAAGCCCCATGAAGGCACTTATTAGCCATCTAACAAATATTTGTTGCATTGAATTGTGATTTGTATGGATGTGGATTTAGGTTGAACTGATTTGTGAATTTACTCAACAAATACTAAGACTAAATGTGTATACTACATTCACCATTGCAAACCCTCATTTAACTTTTGTGAAAACACAGGACACCGGTAGGCTCTCAAAGGTTAATCAGATTCCGTAAATGCTCTTTTTTAGGGATAAATTAGTCCATTTACTGGGGGCACCTGGGTGGCTCAGTCAGTTAAGCATCAGATTCTTGATCTCAGCTCAGGTCTTGATCTCAGCTCAGGTCTTGAGTTCAAGCCCCGCATTGGGCTCCATGCTGGGCATGGAGCCTACTTAAAAAAAAATAAAAATTACTTCTTTTACTAGGACTGCCTCATAATCTTTAATCTGGATTAACCCCCACCTGCTATATAAAATAGGCCCTAAAGTCTCCAAATGATAGCTAAAAAAGATCTTATGAAAGCAGGAGGTGTAAGGGGCCTTAGCAAACAGAGCCTTCAGATCCTCATCAGTCCAAACCCTTCCATCAAGGCCAATCAGGGCCAGTCTGCACAGTGTCTTTGCCCCAGGCATAGATGATGTCACAGATTCCTGTCCCCAGTACTCCTTGTGCAGGCCTTGGGTGCTGAGTACTTACATTTTCTGGCTATAATGACTCCCCACCCCACCAGCACTGCAGGCAGAGGCTTTGCTCTTCCTCTGTGGGCAGAGCCCCCGCTGTCCAGAGCCATCACAGTTCTCAGTGCTCAACATGAGACCTAAAGGGTCCGTGCTGGGCACAAGAGACTACAGCTTGCCAGATCGGGGCCCCCACCATCTGCTCTGCCATCACCCTGCCTGCAGGTGGTAAGTCCTCCTACAGCTTCCCAAGTCCTCCGTCTGCCTTGGACAAGGAAGCCCGGTTGTGGCAGAGGCATCAAGGGTTAAGAATGCAGGGACAACTAAGACATAGCTTCTGACCTGACTGCCACCTGGCAGAGGGCATGGCATCGTGGTGATCCAAAGATATGAGAGCAACCAGGGGGTGAGGCAAGATTCTCAGAGCCCCCCCCTCATCCTCCTCACTCCAAAAGAGGTACACACTCGTGCCCCACCAGAAGGGACCAGGGCTCTAAGGTTTCACAGCCTGTGTGAGTGCCTACTGGAGCAGGGGCTTATCACATCCCCACTCTGCCTCTGAAGGGCTTATCACTGTGAGCCCTGAAGCTTGGGTCAGTTAAGGTTAGCCCTGGACTGCCGTATTCCTGAACTCTCTGGCCACCTGGCACACAGGCAAGGGGTGAATGCTTTCACAGTAAACAATCAACACTCTCAAAGTCATCTTTTCATATGTCCTAAGCCAGATCCACCTTACACTGAAGGTTAGTGGATCTATATGGGTGTATCTCAGCTTCATTCCCAACCAAACCCATGGCTGTGGGCTGGTTCTCCTTCCTCTGCTCTGCCTCGACTTCCCCAGACCCCCGGTGTCCCAGGGACCTCTGTGCCTGCTTCTCATGTGAGCTTGCTCCCATCTTGAGTCAGGAAAAGAGCGTCCCAGTGAACAGGGAGCCGTGGGAGAACTGTCCGAGGAAGCACAGCTTGCCCGTTCTTTCATCCCTTACAAATCCCCTCCAGAGGCTCATCACTGCAGATGTTGCCTGGTTTGTTTTGTGAAGTCCAGGCCTTCAAGGGAGGAGAGCAGAAAGCAGGGGCAGGGGTGGCTTCCATGGAATGGAACGCTTGAGCCTGCTACCATGAAAGAATCTGCGGAAGGGTCTGTTTGGGTCCCCTTGGTCCCAAATCCAAACATCCCAGCAGTCCAGTAACTGTCTCTCAGAGCAGCCCAGAGTTCCAGAAATTCACTGTGGCCCACTCGTGGATGCAGCCACAAAAAAATATTCTGGATGAAATGGAATAATTGAAACTCCCTTAAGGAGTTCTTCTTCAGAAACTGAAGAAGATATTTTTGATCATTCCTGTGTGATCTGGAAGTTCAATGACATTGCAGAATTTTCTTCTAATTAAAAAATTCAGGGGGCGCCTGGGTGGCGCAGCGGTTAAGCGTCTGCCTTCGGCTCAGGGCGTGATCCCAGCGTTACGGGATCGAGCCCCACATCAGGCTCCTCCGCTGTGAGCCTGCTTCTTCCTCTCCCATTCCCCCTGCTTGTGTTCCCTCTCTCGCTGGCTGTCTCTATCTCTGTCGAATAAATAAAAATAAAATCTTAAAAAAAAAAAAAATCTGTTAAAAAAAAAAAAAAAAAGGGGGCCCCTGGGTGGCTCAGTTGGTAAAGCGGCTGCCTTCAGCTCAGGTCACCTTCCCAGGGTCCTGGGATCGAGCCCCACATCTGGCTCTCTGCTCAGTGGGGAGCCTGCTTCTCCCGCTCCCCCTGCTTGTGTTCTCTCTCTCTCTGTCAAATAAATAAATAAAAATCTTTAAAAAAAAAAAAAAAAAAGGGGCGCCTGGGTAGCGCAGTCGTTAAAGCGTCTGCCTTCGGCTCAGGGCGTGATCCCGGCGTACCGGGATCGAGTCCCACATCAGGCTCCTCCGTTGTGAGCCTGCTTCTTCCTCTCCCACTCCCCCTGCTGTGTTCCCTCTCTCGCTGGCTGTCTCTGTCAAATAAATAAATAAAATCTTTAAAAAAAAAAAAAAATTCAGCAACTGTCTTTAAGCTGTCAGTTGTCTGGTTTTGGGCACTGCAGCAAAATGGTTAAAAACTTGTCCTTGGAATCTGATCTGGGGTCAAATCCCAGCTTTGCCACTTAACACCACATAACTCATGGAGCCTCAGTTTCCCTGTCTATAAAATAGGAACAATGCCACAGCTTGCCTCGTTGGGCTGTAATGAGGACTGATTGAGAGGACCTATGCTAAGCACTGACTGTAGCAGCTGGCACCAGGAAACAATACATGTTAACTGTTGTTGTTACTATTAGTAGCACTTAGGAGAATTGATGGAAGAATTGGACAAGGTAATTAAGACTGAGACAAATGATAGAGTATATAGAGCTGGGTTCTTACTTCAGATATTTCCATGTATTCTACTTGTTTCCTTGTCCACATGACAATGCATGAGAGACACGCAACACTGCACAGTGGAAAGAAGATGCAATTCACATCCCTTTCTTATTCCTGAGAGATTTGGGCCAATTACTTAACCTCGTTGAGCCTCCATTCACTCAACTATAAAATGGAGTAACACTAGTTCACTTTAAAAGGCCTCATCTCGCCCCCACCTTTCCAGGCTGGCAGTCCCTCCCTTGGGCACCAATAATTCTCTTACCCCCTGGGAGCCCTTATCACATTGTACCATGTTGTCTCCTCCACAGGAGTGTAAAATGAGTCTATTTTGTTTGTTTCCAATCTCTGGTATTTCATGTCCCCCGTGGACACAACTGGTCTCCAGTAAAGGCTTGTTAGATGATTAAATGAAATAATAAGTGAAAATGGTAGAAACACAGAGTTAGTAGGAAAATTGAAATTCCTTTGTTACTCATGTTCCAGGGGGCAACCTTAGCAGCTGTACTGTAAGCTAAGTCTGTCGTATGCTGAGGTTTTCTCCCTGTAGTAGATGTAATTTGGTTTCTGTGTACCCAAGTCTTTGGGTAAGTGGTATTACGATGTGGCCCACCAGATCCCTAGGTCTTCCGGGTGCTGGTTATCTAACCTTGCTTCTAAACATTCTTCTGAATGGAAATCTTTTCTTAAATTATTACACAGACAACACATGTGTAGGGGGGCTCCAACTGGGCTCCAATTGCTGCGGGCAGTGAAAGAATTTACCCAAGGCAGAACAAAAAAGATCAAGCTTACTGAAGGCACCACAAGGGAGCGGCAGGTTGGACAGCTAAGGAGAGACCGTCTGTGGCAGGGCAGTGGTGAGGGGCCACAGTCGTAGGGCGGAATGAGGGAAGTATAGGAACCTATCGAACTTTCCCTTCTACGCTAACTGTGCCTGGTTTTAAGTAGCCCTTGGTTAGTTAGGGCCTCTGGCTACTTCGAGGTAGGTCACTTAATGAGCCTATTTGCGTTCAGCTGGGTGGTCACTGGGGGCCCTTGTGCCTTGCTCAAGTTCCCATAGGCCTGAAAGTGGCCTCTATAACATAGTCACACAAAAATCACAAGTCCGAATAAGCTAAACATAAAATAAACCTAAAACATTCCAAATCCTACCACCAAATAATTCTTGTTAAGATTTTGGATGTAGCCTTCTGAGCTCTTTTTTTTTTTTTTAGATTTTTTAAAATTTATTTGACAGAGAGAGACAGCCAGCGAGAGAGGGAACACAAGCAGGGGGAGAGGGAGAGGAAGAAGCAGGCTCCTAGCAGAGCAGGGAGCCCGATGCAGGGCTCGATCCCAGGACCCTGGGACCACGCCCTGAGCCGAAGGCAGACGCTTAACAACTGAGTCACCCAGGTTCCCCTCTTTTTTTTTTTTTAACAGCTTTCTTGAGATATAATAAACATACGGTATTAGCCTGCTAGGGCAATATGTTAGTCAGGGTTCTCCAGAGAAACAGAAACAACAGGGATGTGTGTGTGTAGGGTGTGTGTGTGGTGTGTGGTGTGTGTGTCTTATGTGTGTGGTGTGTGTGTGTGTGTGTAGGGTGTGTGTGTGGTGTGGTGTGTGTGTGGTGTGTGTGTGGTGTAGTATGTGGTGTGGTGTGTGTGTGGTGTGTGTGTGTGGTGTGTGTGTGGTGTGTGTGTGTAGGGTGTGTGTGTGGTGTGTGGTGTGTGTGTGGTATGTGTGTGGTGTGTGTGTGGTGTGTGTGTGTGGTGTGTGTGTGTGGTGTGTGTGTATGGTGTGGTGTGTGTGTGGTGTGGTGTGCGTTTATGGTGCGTGGTGTGTGCGTGTCCTAATCTCTTCTTATAAGGACACCAGTCATACTGGATTAGGGCCCGTCCTAATGATGTCATTTTAACTAAATTGCCTCTTTAAAGATCCTATCTCCAAGTACAGTCTCTTTCTGAAAGTACTGGCCATTAGGAACTCAGCATGTGCCTTTTGACAGGGACGTAATTCAGCCCAGAACACATACCATAACGTTCACTTATTGAAAGTGTACAATTCAATGTTTTTAACGTATTCAGAGTTGTACAACCATTACCAAAATCAAATTCAGAACATTTTCATCACTCCCATAAGAAATCCCAAACCCACTAACAGTTATTCCCTGCTCCCTGCCACCTGCAGAGGGAGGATCGAAAGGTCTCTTCATAATTAAGGAAATTGAGACCCAGAGATTAGTCCAAGGTGAGAATCCAGCGGAGAAAAACCAAGGGGCTTCCTGCAGGGAGGAATGTGAGATACTGCTGGACAGTCACTTGCTCAGTTGTACTAATTTTTTTAAGTGCCAAAATAAGAATATCCCCAAGAACATTTCCATCTGTCAATAAATCCCATGGCTAAACCAACTGTATGATTGTGCTGCTAGATACTTGCTTCTTCTATTCTAGTTCATCGGCATGTTACCTGATATTTTAGCATAATGTTTATTACCCCTGAGTAATAGGTGCAGAATGCCCTTCTCAGACAGCGAAGAGCCATCCAAGTCAAAAGGGTTAGCTTTTCACCCACATACCTAAGGTTTCGCTCCTAACATGAATGTCTGCAAATAACTAGGATATTAATTGTTCAGAAATGCTTCCACAATATCCCCACTTGGAAGAGACAAACCAACTTGTTTTATTTACATTATTTAGAAAAGACAATGTGAAATGTCAAGACAGAGTATGTCATGGGTTATATGGTTCTTAGTTTGAAAAAACAAAACGCAAGGAGAGGGGAATTTCCTTTCTAGTTATGTGAGTCCCTAAGTTGCTGGTTACTTTTGATGTTTAGTTACTCTTACTTATTTCACTTTCACTAAGGTGAATTCAAACACAGTGTTCAGCAGCTACCTTCAAACTTCTAGCCCCATAAATTTCAAACATTATCACTGTGCAGTTTGAAGATGCCCACCCAGGATACTACTGTCATATAAAATAAATATACAAAACAAATTAGTAAAGTTAATTCTGGGGTGGTAGGGTTTCCCATAAAAGAAAGCATTATAGGAGATAAAAGTTACAAGATATCGAAAACACTGTTCACAGCTCCACGTGGTGGGGTAGACGCTGGTAAAAGTGAAAGCAAGTACCTTTCAACCAAGCTAATGTCTTTTTTGTGGAACCTAGATTTTGTGGAACTAGATTTAAGGGCCTAAAAAATTAGGAACAATGTATTCTGGATTGTCATAAATGCAGCTTTGTTTTGTTTGTCCTTTTTTTTTTTTTAAAGATTTTTATTTATTTATTTGACAGAGATAGAGACAGCCAGCGAGAGAGGGAACACAAGCAGGGGGAGTGGGAGAGGAAGAAGCAGGCTCACAGCAGAGGAGCCTGATGTGGGGCTCGATCCCATAACGCCGGGATCACGCCCTGAGCCGAAGGCAGACGCTTAACCGCTGTGCCACCCAGGCGCCCCTTGTTTGTCCTTCTTTAACTATATGAGAGCATTTAAGACACATCAAAGGGTTATGGAATTACAGAGTAAACCTAAAATCGCCTGTGGTTTGAAGGCTGACTGGGGCCCAATTATCAGAGTCAAATACCTACCGGTGAGAGAGAAGCAGCGTCACACTCTGGCTTTACTCTGCAGTGCGAGGATATTCCAGGCCTAAAATCTGGGAACAGGCCCAATATCTCTTCAGTCAAAAGTCAGAGCACGGTCAAAGTTGTTGTTACAGCTCTGTTCCAATTCATGCGCCTTCTGGCTTGACAAGGCAGTGCACACCCAAATTTCCAGCTCTTCACATCCAAGAATAGAACTAGAGACGCGAACCGCCCTCATTCTAGAAAGAGACACGGATGCTGCAAAGTTACCTGCCTCCACCCAGGCTCTATGCCCCTCCCCAGCCAAAACAAATGCATACTTTTTGGCTCCTGACTGAGGCAGTCAAAAAGAATAATGCAGAACTTACAACAGATCATTTGGCTTCTCTATGATGCAATTATCTATAACTAATAAAATAAAAAAAAGAAGCTACCATTAACAGCATATATTAGCTTTCAGAAGAAATCGTTGACATACAGGATCCTGAAAGTACAGACAGATTCACACCAAGGAGAAGCAAGCAGTACTAGGACCCAAACAGGTGGAGCAAGGTGGAGCCTTGCTTCCCAGCTCTGCTGTCTTGTCTAATGCCATCACCAGTTCCCAGTCACTTAAAATTCTGAAACTTGGGGCATCTTTGACTCATCCTTCTTGTCTCCCTTATCCCCTAACTCATCAATTTCTAGGCACTATTTCTTTGAAAAGTCTCACGTCCTCCTTCTGTCCTCAGCCAGGGCAGGTGCTCAGTAATCACATGCTGATTATGACAACCCCTACCCTTGGTCCCTCTCTGTCCCATCTGCTTCGTACACCAAGACAGATGTCCCTGAAATGCCATCTTCACTGAGTCATTCCTCATGCAAACACATAGAACGGTAGCCCTCTGGCACCTCCAACATCATCCATAACCCACCGCTGAGATTTCTCCATTAGACTTTCACCTCCTAGATGACAAGGGTGGTCTCACCAATCCCCATTGTAAACTGGCACAGTGTGTAACACAGAGAAGGCAGGAAGTAAATTCCAAACAAATGAACCAACAAGCTTTGAGGCCCATGGAGCCAGTTATATCACCCATTTCAAAATAATTATTAGGGCAGAGTAGTTAAATGAGTGGTATGAACATTTTGCTTTCATACAGCTGAGATAGCACAGGAAGAGCATTTTGACAGGTCAGTGCTTTGCCCAATCCTGGAAGCTCTTGAGATCTTTCTTGAGTGCAGAACATAAAGCACAATTATTTCATGAGTCCTTATAAACAGCAGCACAGACTGAGAGGAGTCAATGTCAGAAATTTCTTGAAGTTTACTATACATAATTTGAGGTTATTATAAATATCCTGTCTGATAAGAGCTCATTGAATTTTTTGGTTTATCATGAGCACTTACACACAGATCAGAAGCACTATAAATAGGGCTACTTGAAAATACAAAAATACAAGGACAAGTGACTTTGGGCAAGCCACTGGAAGTTTCTGAGCCACAGCTTCGTCATGTGTAAAATGAGGAGGTTGCACGAAGCAGTTGATTTCCATGTTCCCTTCACTCCTTATTTTATTCTGCGTACAAACCAAACAAGCAAACAACAACAAAAAGCCCTCTGCTCCCTGCAGCAGCAAGTTTGTGAGTTTGAGCTTTGGGTTTTAGGATATCACAGGCCAGCAAACTTCTCTTGTCTCCAGTGTCTTTCTGTGGACTCTTCATCAGGTTAAGAGCCTTTTACGTTGACAACGGAGTAGTTTTTTGTGTTTTTAATACCCTCCTCCTACCAACGATTACCATCATGTCATTTTAACAAGCCATTTTAAGACTAGCAATTGAATCTCTGGATGAAAGATAATCCTTGCCCTTAATACATTTAGTTTATTAAAAAATTCATGGCAGCCTCCCTATTTTTTTCACTTCACCACAGACTAGTGACAAGTTTATCACAGACGGATATCTGTTGTCATCCAGACTTCTCACTTTGATTCCTCTGTGTGATCTAGGTTGTAATAAGCCCAACTTCCCCAACTGCAATATAGGGATTTGAGTGAATCCACCATTTTGTCATTCATTTGTATGACAAAATCTAAAATTTCAGGGTAATTGGGTCCATCCATCCATCAGAAAGATATTTACGTTCTTTCTACTGCATCGCCAACATATAGTTACCCAAACTGACAGCTTGACAACTGGGCAGTTCTCTGCTTGTGCTATGCTCTAAAATGCTTATTTACCACCAGCTTCCTCTTACAAACCCCTTATCAGTGATTTAGCGACTCTGAAATGAGACCGAGAAACATGAATGTGATGAAGTATATACATTTGACGTAATACAGATAAGATGCCCCATTTTTGCATGTTTAAGTTGTCTCCATTTTTTCAAAGCTCAATGCAAATGTGCCCTCCTCCAGGGAGTCTTCCCCATCTCTCCTGCCAGAAGCAATCTTTTGAACCTCCTCCACAGTGTTCGACCATATCTTATGGTACTACTTTCCAGTTTCTTCTACCTTTGCATTACAGTAAAATATGTGAAAATCTTATTTCCTCTATTTAATTGCAAAGTCCTTGGTGTCAAGAACTATGTCTTTGAACGTTCACGCAAAGCCAAATGCATTTAGCAAAGTATCATGAAGGAAGCAGACTGTAAATTGAGGGAAGAATGAAGCAAAAGAAGAAGGAAAAAAGTCTATTATATACAGGAGAGACCTTCCTACATGGAAAAGACCTTTAAGGGAATAAACAAAGGGAGACTGAACATAAAAGTGATCTGAGTTAAAAGCCAACCCATCAATGAAAGGGATTACATCTAGACAAATAAGGAGCAGAGGTTAGTTTGGGGGGGCTGTCTGGAAACGTTATCATTATGGGTGATACTTTAATAGCCTGACTTTCCTTCTTTCCTCATCTGCTGCTCTCAAGTCCACTTGATGAATGAGTACTTGCTGCCCTTAAAGAAAGTCTGAGGTAGCAACATGCAATAACCACAGGTAGGCTTAAACTCTAACAAGACAGATTAATTCCTTCCCTAGAATGTAAGCGCCATCTCTCTGAGAGCAATCAACTGACCGAAGCAGAAACTTTTCTCCACTGCAAATGCACAGATTTGTTCCTACAACTAAATCACTGGAACATCTTGTTCAGCCAAATTACTTCTTTATCAAGGAAACCTATGCCAGTGTTCATGATGCCAGACAGTTCTTCCCCAACCCAGGACACTGTCTTGACAAATCAACTTAGCCTGAGTCAGCAGGGGCATTGGGCAAACCCTCTGTCTCCGATTAGATGATAATGCCCCTCGGAGCACCCCTCCCAACCCAGAGCTAATTTTCCTTTGTCCCTAGCTTGGTTTCCACCACTGAGCCCATCAGTCCAGGTCTGGCTCCCCATGACTAGAAGGTCCTCAAAGAGCCAGCACCTCAAACTCAAGTTGTCCATAATGGAACCCTTCACCTCTCCACACACCAGGTATGCTCTTCTTCCTGCTTTCTCTGTCCTTGCTAAACTTGCCTATTTCCCAGGTCAGGGAGTCTCACAGATTTTCTACTACCCAGCCCCCAAGGCTCTTTCTTTCCTGGGTTTACTCAGAGGCTGGAATCTCCTCCCATCTTTGCTGCAAACTCCAGGGATGAAGCCAGCGTTCCCCTCCTCATCCCAGGGTTCCATCAAAGCCAAAATGAAGCCAAAGAATACTGAATCCCTTTTCCTAAGAAGGGTTTTCTAGCTACTCCCATGGCACAGGAAACATTAGTTCACTGTAAGTAAACAACACGTAGTTGATAGAATTCAAAAGATCATAGTCTAAAGGGGCTTCCAGTCTCTGTTTCCAAAGCAAAGCTCTCCAGACCTCACTATTCCCCTTCCTTCTGGCCTACCCTTCAGCCAGGAGTGTGCGATACTCACAGAAGAGATGAGCTGTCCTCCCCCAAACAGGCGGTTTGTATTTCTAAGACTCTCCTGTTTCTGGGGACTCCGCTTGAACAAAAAAGATCACTTTGCATTTTCTTAACATCTTTTTTTTTTTTAACCAACAGTCTTAAAACTTTAGACTCTTCCCTCTTCCTCTCAAAATTGTAAGGCTCTATTCTCCATCCTTCCCTTTCTGTTCCCATACAATTGTCCTGGGTTTGGCCCTCTTCATGGTTTCACTAGACTAGGCTCTTGCTCTACCCTCTTAACTGGTCACCTGATTTCTGATAACACTCTAGAATGGTACTTCTAAAGCACATTTTGATCATGTCACTACTCTTACTCCCTCCCCCAAACTTCCAGTAACTCTCTATTGCTCACAGAGCAGAGACAAGATTACTTAGCATGGTAGTCAAGGCTTCCACGTTTGCTCCCAACCTGCCAGTGTAGTCTTACATTCTCATACTCTAAATTCCTGCCAATGGAACAAGCTCTAAGATTTTAAACCCACCTCTGCATGGAATGTATATCTACCTATTAAAACACTAGCAATCATCCACACAAAAACCTGCACTTGGATGTTTATAGCAGCTTTATTCATAATTGCCCGAACTTGGAAGCAACCAAGATGTTCTTCAGTAGGGGACTGGGTAAATAAACTGGTACATCCAGACAATGGAACACTATCCAGCACTAAAAAGAAATGAGCGATCAACCATGAAAAGCATGGAAGGAACTAAAACACATGTTACTAAGTGAAAGAAGCCAATCTGAAAAGGCTGCATGCTGTGTGATACCAACTATACAGCATCCTGGAAACGGCAAACTTTGGAAACCATAAAAAGATCAGTGGTTGCTAAGATTGAGGATATGGTGGGGTGAGAGGGATGAATAGGCAAGAGCACAGAGAGTTTTTAGGGCAGCGAAAGTACTCTGTATGGTACTATAATGGGGGCTACCTGTTACCTATTTGTCTGAGTCCACAGAATGTCCACACCAAGCATGAACCCTAATGTAAACCATGGACCTCGGGTGCTGGTGATGTGTCGATGTGGATGAAGACTCATTGACCGTAACAAGTGTACCACGCTGGTGGGCGAAGTTGATAATGGCGGAGTCTGTGCAGGTGAGGGAATCGGCATGTACGGGAACTCTTTGTACCTTACTCTCAATTTTGCTGTGAACCTAGAACTGCTCTTAAAAAATTGAGTCTATTAAAAACAAACAAAAACCTTTAGCTGTCTTTCAAGGCTCAGATAAAATGACACATGCTACACAAACCTTCCCGACTTTTCTCCGTCTGAAATGCTCTCCCTGGACTCTGAGGGCCCACGACACTCCCACATGCCTCCTCCCGAGCACTTGTCACCTCTCAGTGAGTATTATGGTAATTGGCGTGTGCATTCTATCTCCTCTGTCAAATATAAACTCCATAAGGTCAAGGAAAATGTATTGATTTTTATAACCCTTTCAATGCCTCACACATTCCCTTATACAAATTTACTTAATAAAATACTGGTTAACGCCATCAATACACTATCGGTGATGTTAGTCAACGACTTTTGTTTATAGGTAGATAGCTTCAACTTCAACTTACCACCTTTTTGAATTTATGTACATTTTGGCAGGAAATTAGGTTAATCATTTCTTATGTAATCATATTCTCAGTCCAGAGGTTAATCCATATGGGGATGGACTTCAATTACAAATTCAAGTGAGTTCTATTCCAGATAGCTGTGGAGTGCCTACTTAACACTCTATGTAAAAACGAACTCCTTTGTGTTCCTTAAGTGTCAGGGGAGGGAAGGAAACCAGATGGGTGAGGAACACAGTCAAGGTCCCCAGCAAATGAGGGCAGAGATTAGATATAGAACATTGCAAGGTTGAGGGAAAGGTTCGTGTTGAGTCTCCGGGGTATCATTCTCTGAGCAGTTGGTGAGTCACCCATAAAGGTTCTGATTAATACACAAAGAGGTTTGGCCAGCATTGCACATACATGCCAAAGAGAGCTAGCTTGTGGGCAGATGGCCAGCCTGTCAGTGTGGTAGGTGGAGGGGGAGTTCTGGCCCAGCAGTCAGGACAGCTGGGTTTTAGCTAGTCTTGACCCCTGTGGGTCTTCAGGGAACTCATTCACCCACTTGTCCAAGTTTCACTGCATCTCCAGAGAATGGTAAGGACGTCAGACTTAGGGAACCATAAGGCTCTTTCTAGCTCTATGGCTGTGATTTGTAGGAATTCATTCAGTGAATAGACATTCTGAGTGAGTGCCTTTGTTGCATCCCTGGGAAGAAAAAAAAAATGCCTGGAGCCCAAATGGGGAGTGAAAAACTAACACACCTGAAAAAGAAAATTAATATCTGGGTTGGGAATAAAATAGGGAAGGAATAAAATGAGGCCAATTCATGGAGAGTCTGGGGAGTCAGGCTGTGAAATCCCAGCTTGACATAGGAAAGGGTAAGAGGAAGGTGAACAGAAAACATCAGACTTTGGATTTTACAGAACCTCTCTTATCTCATCTGAGCTTCACAGTTGGGTGAGATATAGGGACAGTGAGCAGGTTCACTAGAGGTGAATAAAATATTTCAGGACCCAACAATAATGTCCCAGCTACAAATCTTGATAGGGGATAGATTCCAGGCCCCCTGGACCAGGAGGCTCCTGAAATTCATACTGGCTTTTCACTAGCACTGGTTTCATACTACACCTCCCCAGATTCCAGCAGATGAAGAACCTAAAATGAGAGAAATAACATGTTTGCTAGACTCTTGATTTGAAGTTCACTGCTTCCTTCCACGACCCTGACACAGGGGCATGATATGATAACAGTGCTGTTTTTGAGAGGTAAGTTAGGCAGCCATTCGTAAGAATGATGAGCACTGGAAGAGGAGGGAGAAACAAAGGTAACCAGTTAGCAGGGGTGGCAATTCATAAGGGCTGGGGAAGGCATTGTAAAGAGCAGAGATTGGGTTTTTCTTGGTGATGTATTCAATGTAGGGGGTGAAGGAATAATCATATTGAGATTCCATTGTTATCTATTGAGCATTTATTAGATTTCTAATTATACACTTGGGTGCTTTCACATGCCCATTTAATTTGGTCTTCAGAGCAACCATGAAGAGATAAGCTCGACAAGGGATGTTGAGAGAATCACTTGTGATCTCTGACTAGTAAGTGCCAGTGCAGAATTTGAATCCAGCTGTCCTAACCCCCGGTCCCATGTTTTCTTCATGACACCATGGATCTAGAGAGATGTGGCATTTACAGAAATGGCACAGTCAAGAGGAGTGGCCCACGGAAGGGGAGTATGCTGGGTTTGACATTGGACCCACAAACATGAGCCACAGTGAGACAATCAGCCAGTCGGAGACATTCTGTACTGACTTGGCTCAGCCTCGCCTTCTAGCCTAACTCATAAACGCAGCCCTTTCACAGGGCCTGTGACCTCCAGTGCATTTCTCCCCCTGGATCGCACCAATCCTACCATCTCAGACAAGTGCTCCGCCCCCCAACCCGTTTTCTGCCTGTGACTCCCCAGCTTCCTGTTTTCTTACTCCCATTAAAAACGCCTTTGACCTTTTGGAAACATCAGCCCTTGATCTTTCTCTTTTCTTTCAACCTTTTATTAGTTCTTCCAGGTTTCCGCATCTCCCCAAATCACCTTAGACTCCGTGGCTGATCATTTAAATCACGCTCTTACCAGCACGTTCAATTCCCCTGCACCCCCTCCCTCTGTAGCATCTCTCAGACAACATCCCAAGCTTGGCTCAATACTATCATCCACCTTCATGCATAGCTAGTTGCCAGAGAAAAAATTCTCAGTCTTGCAGAGAATACTTACAGATCTGTGATCTCCAAATTCAACTGGGCCCTCAGCACTTCCCTTCATCCTTTCCCTGCCCAGGGTCCCTCTCTGTTGCCTCCTACATTGTAGAGAAAACCTCGAGCTCATCATGCGTGCTCTCCCTATGTCCCTTCTGTCTATACATGTATCAGTATGTACCCCTCCTCCCTGCTCATCCTCCCACAACAGAGAATCAGCCATCCCTTCTGCCTAAGGCCAGGCCCCATCCTCTTCTGCTCCCTCAGGACTCTGCTTCTTCACAGCACCATGGGTCACCTCTCCTCCTTGGCTGGCCCCTTTCTTTCAGCTTCTAAACATTCTCCACCCTCTCCTCTTTGACCTCCCTTGACCTCACCATCCTCTTAGCCTTTGTCCAACTTCTCTTCCCCTGCTTGTCCAAACTTCCCAGAAGAGAGTCAGTCTTTACTTCCTCACCTCACACTTGCTCCTCAACCCACAGTAGTCGGACTTTCGCTTCCAACTAGCTCATAAAGCTACATTCCTGTGAGCTTAAATGCCCTCCTAATTGATACGTATAATTCTTATTTTCCTCGAGTTCTCTGCTCTACTTTTTTTATTGCAGTGAAATACACATCACATAAACTTTACAATCTTAACCATCTTTAAGTGTAAGTTTAAGAATGTTAAGTACACTGTTATGTAACCAGCTTACAAAACTGAAACTCTGTGCCACACTCTCCTTAGCCCCTGGCCACCACATTCCACTTTCTGGTTGCTATGAGTTTGACTACTCTAGATACCTCTTTGTCTTTTTGTGACCGGCTTATTTCACTCAGCTTAATGTCCTTAAGTTTCATCCATACTGTCGCATGTGTCAGAATGTTCTTCCTTGCTAAAGTTGGATCATATCTCACTGTATGGATGGGCCCCATTCTGTGCATCCACTCATCTGTTAATGGACACTTGTGTGCTATGAGCACAGGTGCACAAATACCTCCTTGGGACCCTGTTTTCAATTCTTTCAGATACATACCCAGAAGCAGTATTGCTGGGTCATATCATCTACAACATTTTTTAAAGTTTATCATTTCCTCCTTCCTGAAGCTCTCTGCTACACTGTTTCCATGAGATACTGTCCTCATTCTCACTCCCAGTTCTTTTTGTGGCCTTCCTTCTTCTACCTTCTCTATCTCCTTCCAAGGTCTCCCTCTGCCTGCCCAAGGGGTCTGTGTCAGTCAACATCCAATTAGAAAAACAGAAACCACATTTCGAAGAGAGGGTGTTAGGCAGACTGTTGGCTCCATAGAGATTGGAAAGCTGAAAGAGTAAAAAGGGGAATGTTGAGGTAGCCCAAATCGGTAACTGTGGGGTTAGTCGCTGCCGCTCCCACCACAGGGCTGGGGAACAAAGGAAGAGGTGAGGTTGACCCTCACCACCAACGCTGGTGACTAGAAGTTCTCAGAAAGCCCCTGCTCTGCTGCATGGTGCTTGGACCCTCATGCGTGGCACTCAGCCTGCTGACGCTGGTAGCTCTGACTGAGGCACCTTGGCTGGTGCTGGGAGTGAGTGAAGAAGCCTGAGACTGGTGCTCTGGCCATCTTCTGTAACTTGAGTGACAACGACAACAATTAGAATCAGGAAGAAAGTCAATTCTGTCCTCTTCATGCCTTCCCGTTTCCCCTTAGTGGTTCTGTGGGCAGAAGACAGTGGGGATCCACCTGGCAAGGGAGACTGGGGAGAAAGCAGCTTGCCACTCTGGCCATGGCCTCTAAGAGCACAGTAGAAAGGTGACTGGGAGCTGAGAGACTGCACAAATGACCAGCCGGGGCCCCACCCTGGGTCCACTATTCTCGCTAAGTCCACGTCCTGGGAGTGGTCGCGGTTCTGTGGGAGTAAGCTCTCACAGCTCCAACCACTACCTGTGTGCTGACATCCAGATCCGCCCACCCAGTGCAGACCTCGGACTGAACTTCAGATGCACTGTTTCTTCACTTGCCTGCTAGAAAGCTCCACCCTGGTAGTTCTTGATGGAAACAGGCTACAAACTGGACTTGTCATCCTTCCCCTCAGCCTGCTTCTACTCCTCTGTTCTCTGCCTCAGCTGTTGGCTTCACCTCTGCCAGTGAGCTACTCCAGAAGCCTGGGGGGTCCCCCACACTTCACTGGCTCCTTCACCTCCCAAATACCTCTGCAGTCCCTCCCTCTCCTCTGCTCCCTCTGCATGACTCTCCCAGCTCAGGCCTTCATTCTGTTCCCGTCCCCTCCACAACCTCCTCAGTATTCAGTCGGACTTTCTTCTTGCCTACCTCAAACCCACACAGCTGCCTAAATGATGGCCTCAAAATCCAAAAATGACTGTGTCTCCCCCTCTCTTAAATAAAACCCTTCCGCAGCTCCCAATAGTCCTTCCCTGGGCTGGCCTTCCCCTCTCTCCAGCATCATCTGTTGCCCCTCCCCACCCTGTTGCCCGCTCTAGCAATTCCAAATCCCTTGAGCTATGCTGTTTCTCTCATTCTGTTCCCTCTGCCTGGAAAACTGTTCCTTCTCCACACTCCCTCTCTTCCTTTAACTTAACCCTACTCACCCTTCAAAACTCAGGTCAGATGCCTCCCCCCAAAATCCTCCCCAATATTCAGATAAGAAATACTCAAGTCATGAGGTACGGCAAGTGGTGAGGCATGTGGAGTGGCATCTCCAGCCCTCTAGCCACTGGTCTCCTGGCAGCACCATGGTCACATTACAGCCACCACTGGACTCCCTTGACAGTTCAGTCCTGCCATCTGGCCACATGCTACTCCGGCCCTAAAATCCCAGTACTCCTAGGCCACTGTCCCTCTACCTTCTTGGAAAAGCAGCTTCTCCTATGAAGTTTTCTATCTATACCTCTCTGTAATCACCAACATCCAATGACCAGGCCCCATAGTTTCTCCTTCCCACACATTTCTCAAATATGTCTGCTTCTCCCCATCTCTATTGCCCCCCCCCCAAGACCAAGCCATCCCTAACTTCTTTTTTTTTAAGATTTTATTTATTTATGTATCAGAGAGAGAGAGAGGGAGTGCACAAGCAGGGGGAGTGGCCGGCAGAGGGAGAAGCACGCTTCCTGTTGTGCAAGGAACCTGATGCGGGGCTCAGTCCCAGGACCCCAGGATCATGACCTGAGCTGAAGGCAGACGCTTAACTGACTGAGCCACCCAGGCGTCCCCATCCCTAACTTTCATCTAGAAGATTGCTATAGTTTCCCTCCTCATTGGCTCCTGCCCCCTCTCCAATCTATTATCCCCCTGTAGCCAAACTGACCTTTCCTGAATGGAAATTTGATCTTGTCATCTACCTATTTAAAAACTGTTGGAAGATTGGTCTTTTTCTTTTTTTTAAGATAAAGGCTACATTATTTAACTGCAAGGGCCTGCAAATCACCTCGTGCCCTTTGTCAAATTCTCCTTCCTCTGAGTCATCATATACCCAGCCTGCTCTTCCCTCCCTTTGCCTATCCTCTACACAACTTCCAGCCTCTGCTTAAATGTCACTTCCTGAGGAAAGACCTCACTGATTTCTCAGCCAGATTAGAGCTCCCTATTAAACACTCTCTGGCACTTTGTGCTTACCTCTTTGCGGCACCGATCACAATTATAAAATTGTATGACTCATCTAATGTCTCTTTCTCCCATTTAGTCAGACTGTAAGCTCCATGAAGGCCAGGACCAGGGCTGCCTTGCTCACTCTCATGGTCTTAGTGCCTGGCTTTCCTACTAGTGCATAGCAGATCCCTGCTACTATTTGTTGAATAGATGTTAATGTTTGTTGAATTAAAATTAATAAGTTCCCCCACTCTCATCCCTGATGGGTCAGGTGTCTCTTCTCTACATCCCCATCATACAGTGGAAGACTCATTTCTGTTAGTGCACTGACATCATTATCTGTACAGGTGTCTGCTCCCCCCTCTTCATTCTTCAGTCTTTCACCCACCGCCCCCTCCACCTCCTCAACACTCCTTCAGGGCGGGGACAATTAATCAAGTGTTTGTGTGAAACCAAGTAGGCACTCTAAAAATGTTTCCTGAATGAATGGAAACTTGGGGAGGTAAGGCCAGGATCAAAGGTGAAAATTCAAGCAGAGGACCCAGACTTGTAAGCCTTCAAGACGGATTAGTTTAGTATTGAACCTCGGGGATCACCCTTCATTATGGGGCAGCAGGAAGGAGAGATGGTAAAGGTGTGGCCAATGAGCGAGAGTATTGTGCCACGGACACCAAAGGAAGTGTTTCAAGAAGGAAGGGAAGGCCAGCTGGGGCAAATTTTGCTCAAAGAATAAGGATTAAAAATACGGTTTGGGGCATCTGGGTGGCTCAGTGGTTGAGCATCCGACTCTTTGTTTGGCTCAGGTCATGATCTTAGGGTCATGGGATTGAGGCCTGCATTGACATGGAGTCTGCTTGAGATTCTGTCTCTCCCTCTCCCTCCATCCCTACCCTTCCAAATAAACAAATAATTACAATCTTTTTAAAATAATAATATTTTTTATTACATTATGTTAGTCACCATACAGTACATCCCTGATTTTTAATGTAAAGTTCCATGATTCATTAGTTGCATATAACACCCAGTGCACCATGCAATACGTGCCCTCCTTACTACCCATCACCAGCCTATCCCATTCCCCTACCCCTCTCCCCTCTGAAGCCCTCAGTTTGTTTCTCAGAGTCCATAGTCTCTCATGCTTCATTCCCCCTTCTGATTACCCCCCCTTTCTTTATCTCTTTCTTCTACCGATCTTCCTACTTCTTATGTTCCATAGATGAGAGAAACCATATAATTGTCTTTCTCTGCTTGACTTATTTCACTTAGCATTATCTCCTCCAGTGCTGTCCATGTTGCAGCAAATGTTGAGAAACCATTCTTTTTGATAGCTGAGTAATATTCCATTGTATATATGGACCACATCTTCTTAATCCAGTCATCTGTTGAAGGGCATCTCGGCTCCTTCCACAATTTAGCTATTGTGGACAATGCTGCTATGAACATTGGGGTGCATATGGCCCTTCTTTTCACTACATCTGTATCTTTGGGGTAAATACCCAGTAGTGCAATGGCTGGATCAGAGGGTAGCTCAATTTTTAAATTTTTTTTTTTAAGATTTTATTTATTTATTCGACAGAGATAGAGACAGCCAGCAAGAGAGGGAACACAAGCAGGGGGAGTGGGAGAGGAAGAAGCAGGCTCATAGCGGAGGAGCCTGATGTGGGGCTTGATCCCATAACGCCGGGATCACGCCCTGAGCTGAAGGCAGACGCCCAACCGCTGTGCCACCCAGGCGCCCCTCAATTTTTAACTTTTTAAGGGACCTCCACACTGTTTTCCAGATTGGCTGTACCAACTTGCATTCCCACCAACAATGTAGGAGGGATCCCCTTTCTCCACATCCTCTCCAGCAATTGTTGTTTCTTGCCTTGTCAATTTTTGCCATTCTAACTGGTGTAAGGTGGTATCTCAGTGTGGCTTTGATTTGAATTTCCCTGATGGCTAATGATTTTGAACACTTTTTCATGTGTCTGTTAGCCATTTGTATGTCTTCATTGGAAAAGTGTCTATTCATCTCTTCTGCCCATTTTATGATTTGTTTATTTGTTTCTTGTGTATTGAGTTTGAGAAGTTCTTTGTACATCTTGGATACCAGTCTTTTATCTGCAGTGTCATTTGCAAATATATTCTCACATTCTGTGGGCTGCCTCTTAGTTTTTTTGACTATTTCCTTGTCTGTGCAGAAGCTTTTTATCTTGATGAAGTCCCACAAGTTCATTTTATCTTTTGTTTCTCTTGCCTTTGGAGATGTGTCATGAAAAAGGTTGCTGTGGCCGATGTCATGGAGGTTGCTGCCTATGTTCTCCTCTAGGATTTTGATGGATTCTTGTCCCACATCAAGGTCTCTCATCCATTTGGAGTTTATCTTTGTGTATGGTGTGAGAGAATGGTCAAGTTTCATTCTTTTGCATGTAGCGGTCCAATTTTCCCAGCACCATTTATTGAAGAGACTGTCTTTTTTTCCACTGGATGGTTTTTCCTGCTTTGTCAATGATTAGTTGTTCAAAGAGCCGAGGGTACATTTCTGGGTTCTCTATTCTGTTCCATTGGTCTATGTGTCTGTTTTTGTGCCAGTACCATGCTGTCTTTGTGATCACAGCTTTGTAGTACAACTTGCAATCCGGCATTGTGATGCCCCCAGCTTTGTTTTTCCTTTTCAACAACTCCTTGGCGATTCAGGGCCTTTTCTGGTTCCACGCAAAGTTAAGGGCTGTTTGTTCCAGTTCTTTGAAAAATGTCATTGGTATTTCGATCAGGATAGCATTGAAAGTGTAGATTGCTCTGGGTAGCATGGACATTTTAACTATGTTAATTCTTCCAATCCATGAGCATGGAATATTTTTCCATCTTTTTGTGTCTTCTTCAATGTCTTTCAAGAGTGATTTGTAGTTTCTAGAATATAGATCCTTTACGTCTCTAGTTAATTCCAAGATAATGTATGATTTTTGGTGCTATTGTAAATGGAATGGATTCCCTAATTTCTCTTTCTTCAGTCTCATTATTCATGTATAGAAATGCAACTGATTTCAGAGGATTGATTTTGTATCCCGCCACATTACTGAATGCTCTAGAACTTTTAGTAGTTTGGGAGTGGATTCTTTTGGGTTTTCCATATAGAGTATCATGTCATCTGTGAAGAGAGACAGTTTGATTTCTTTTTTGCTGATTTCTTTTATCCCTTTTTGTTGTCTGAATGCTGTTGCAAGGACTTCTAGTACTATGTTGAATAATAATGGCGAGAGTGGGTACCCTTGTCGTGTTCCTGATCTTAATGGAAAGGCTTCCAGCTTTTCCCCATTAAGAGTGATATTTGCTGTAGGCTTTTCATAGATGGTTTTTATGAGATTGAGGAATGTACCCTCTATCCCTACACTCTGAAGGGTTTTAATCAGGAAAGGATGCTGTATTTTGTCAAATACTTTTTCTGCATCTATTGAGAGGATCATATGATTCTTGGCTTTTTTCTTGTTGATATAATCTATCACACTGATAGATTGGGGAATGTTGAACCACCCTTGCATCCCAGGGATGAATCCCACTTGGTCATGATGGATAATCCTTTTAATGTACTGTTGGATCCTATTAGCTAGGATCTTGTTGAGAATTTTGGCGTCCATATTCATCAGGGATATCGGTCTGTAATTCTCCTTTTTGATGGGGTCTTTGCCTGGTTTGGGGATCAAGGCAATATTGGCCTCATAGAATGAGCTTGGTAGTTTTCCTTCTGTTTCCATTTTTTGAAACAGCTTCAGGGGAATAGGTATTATTTCTTCTTTGAATGTTTGGTAGAATTCCCTGGGGAATCCATCAGTCCCTGGAGTTTTGTTTTTTAAGGGTTTTTAATCATTGTTTCAATCTCTTCACAATGAATTGGTCTGTTTAAAAGTCTTGGTAGTTTATAGGTTTCCAGGAAGGCCTCCATCTCTTCCAGGTTACTTAATTTACTGGCATAAAGTTGTTGATAAAAGTTTCTAAAGATCCTTCCTATTTCATTGGTGTTGGTTGTGCCCTCTCCCTTTCCATTCATAATTTTATTAATTTGGGTCCTTTCTCTATTCTTTTGGATAAGTCTTGCCAGTGGCTTATCGATCTTATTTGTTCTTTCAAAGAACCAGCTTCTAGTTCTGTTGATCTGCTCTACTGTGCTCCTGGTTTCTAATTCATTGATCTCTGCTCTAATCTTGATCAACTGCTTTCTCGTCCGTGGATTAGGCCTGGTCTTCTGTTGCTATTCCAGCTTCTTAATGTGAGAATATAAAAACTGCATTTTAGATTTTTCTATTCTTTTGAGTGAGGCTTGGATGGCTATGTATTTTCCCCTTAGGACTGCCTTTGCAGTGTCCCATAGGTTTTGGACCATTGTGTTTTCATTCTCGTTGGTCTCCATAAATTGTTTAAATTGATTTTTGACTTTCTGGTTTATCGAATCATTTTTTTTTTTTTAAAGATTTATTTATTTATTTATTTGACAGAGATAGAGACAGTCAGCGAGAGAGGGAACACAAGCAGGGGGAGTGGGAGAGGAAGAAGCAGGCTCATAGCAGAGGAGCCTGATGTGGGGCTTGATCCCATAACGCTGGGACCACGCCCTGAGCCGAAGGCAGACGCTTAACTGCTGTGCCACCAAGGCGCCCCTATCGAATCATTCTTGAGCAGGATGGTTCTTAGTTTCCAGGTGTTTGCGTTTCTTCCAAATTTTTCCTTGTGTTTGAGTTCCAATTTCAAAGCATTGTGGTCTGAGAATATGCAGGGAATAATTTCAGTCTTTTGGTATCGGTTGAGACCTGTTTTGTGACCCAGAACATGATCTATTCTGGAGAATGTTCCATGTGCATTAGAATAGAATGAGTATTCTTTTGTTCTGGGGTGTAGTGTTCTATATATATCCATGAGGTCCATCTGTTCCAGTATGGCATTCAAAGCTCTTGTTTCTTTGTTGATTTTCTGCTTAGGTGATCTATCTATTGCTGATAGTGAAGTGTTGAGGTCTCCTACTTTTAACGTATTTTTATCTATATGTCTCTTTATTCTGGCTAAGAGTTGACTTGTGTATCTTGCTGCTCCCCTGTTCGGGGCATAGATATTTATAATTGTCATATCCACTTGTTGGATACATCCTTTAAGAATAATATAATGCCCTTCTGTATCTCTAACTATAGTCTTTAGTTTAAAATCCAATCTGTCTGATATGAGAATTGCTACCCCATCTTTCTTTTAAGGTCCATTGGCATGAACGATGATTTTCCATCCCTTTACTTTCAGTCTGGATGTATCTTAAGGTTCAGAATGAGTCTCTTGTAAACAGCAAATGGATGGGTCATGTCTTTTTATCCAATGTGCAACCCTGTGGTGTTTATGGGAGCGTTTAGGCCATTCACATTGAGAGTGATTATTGAGAGAGATGATTTCAATGATGTCATATTGCCTGTAAAGTCTTTGTTTCTATAGATTGTAATTTTCTGTTCTGTATCACTCTTGGGGCCTTTTTACTTTTATAGAACCCCCCTTAATATCTCCTGTAGGGCTGGTTTCGTGGTTACGAAATTGGTCAGTGACTGGCGATCTTGGAAGGTCCTTATGTCTCCATCAATTCTGAATGACAGCCTTGCTGGATAAAGGATCCTTGGCTGCATGTTTTTCTCTGAAAGAGCTTTAAAAATGCCCCCCCCCACCCCTTCTCTCATTCCAGGTCTGTGTAGACAGGTATGACGTAATCCTAATAACCTTGCCTTGGTACGTGAGACATTTCTTTGCCCTGGCCGCTTTCAATACTGTATCCTTGGATCTAATATTTGCAAATTGCACTATGACGTGATGTGGTGAAGGTTTGTTGTGGTTGAGCTTGGGAGGGGTCCTCTCTGCCTCTTGGACATGAATGTTTGTTTCCTTTGCTAGATTAGGGTAGTTTTCAGCTACAATTTGTTCAAATATCTCTTCTAGACCTCTGTTTTTCTCTACCGCCTCGGGGATGCCGATGATTCTGACATTGGAACGTTTCATTGAGTCAGTAATCTCCTGTAACCTACATTCTTGAGATTGGATTTTTTTTTGAGCCAAGTTTCTGTTTTAGCTTTCTCTTCTACTAACCCTTCCTCCAATTTGCTGATATGTTCTTCTGCCCCATTTACCCTGGCCGTCAGAGCATCTAGTTTTGACTGCATTTGATTCATATCATTTTTAATTTCTGCCAGATTCGCTCTCATTTCTGCCCTTAGAGATTCTATATTCTCATTAATATTTTCGTTAATATTTTTTTCAAGTCTACACGTCGTCTTGACCATTGTTACTCTGAACTCCATTTCTGATAATTTGGTTATATCCATATCCATCAGTTCTGTGGCAGAGGCCACAGACTCATTGTCTTTTCTTTGCTGGGGGGGATTTCTCCTTCTTGTCTTTCTGATGAGGAGAGGTTGCGGGGTTATCCAGAGCCCAAATTATTGACCAGGACCCAGGCAGTGTGCACTTGTTTTATAGGGACCTTAGGGATGTGGGCTTCTTGATTTTTCAGCCTGCCTTCTGGGGGGAGGGGCCTGCCACGCTGATACCCTGTTTGGGTAGAGTCTCCGTGTCCCCTGAGATGGGGGATGGGGATGGGCACACTGTGAGATGGTATTTCCAGGCTTTTGTTCTCTGGCGGCTTTCCCTGGCGGTTTTCTGTGGCTCTTCTGAGAGTCTGAGCAGCAGTGGCCGAATCCCAGCCTCTGTCTCAGAACAGAGATATCACAGTCCGCTCTCCACTGAGCTCTTCTGGCCACTTTAACTCTGTTTCTGTTGGTGCTGCTAAGCCCTGCAACGTCCCGGGATGTGTGCCCCACACCCGGCGTCCCAGCCCTCACTTCCAGGGCCAGCATGTCTCTGTCCTTTGTGTTTCTAACACCGCCAGCCGCCTGCCGCCCCCACGCACTCCCGGAGCTCCGAGCTCCGTTTCAGTGTGGTTCCTGCGCACTCCAGGGCTCAGGTTTTTAGACTGGTCACGCGCGTTCCCAGCTCACGGTCTCAGTCTGCTCTCTCGAGGGTGGCGGTCCGCGAGTCAGCCCGCTCCCCAGTGCAGGTGGCTGCGGCTTCCTGGTACCTGAGTGGGGAGGCTCCCTCCCCCCTCCGCTTCTTCTCCGATATCTGTGCGCGGATTCACGGCTCTCCGCTTTGTACCTCAATACTCAGCGCTGGAGATGTTAGTTTGTAGAGATCCAGATGTATCTTCCTGAATCTCAGGCTGATTCCGTGGGTGTTCAGGATGGTCTGGTACCTATCCAGCTCGACTCAGGGGACCAGCTGAAAAAGGGGACTCCTACTCCTCTGCCATCTTAACTCCCGGCAATAAATACAATCTTTTAAAGAAGGTTTGAATTCCACCCAAAAAGAGCAAGTTTGCAGTTTTAATAAAGCTGGGGAGAAGGAAGCCAGACTATGTGCAATAAGGAGGGGACTGGTTTCCACAATGAGATACCACCTCACACCGGTCAGAATGGCTAAAATTAACAAGTCAGGAAATTACAGATGTTGGTGAGGATGCAGAGAAAGGGGAACCCTCTTACACTGTTGGTGGGAATGCAAGCTGGTGTAGCCGCTCTGGAAAACAGTACAAAGGTTCCTCAAAAAGTTGAAGATAGAGTAATCTATGACCTAGCAATTGCACTACGAAGTATTTACCCCAAAGATACAAATGAAGTGATCCTAAGGGGCACTTGCACCCCAATATTTACAGCAGCAATGTCCACGATAGCCAAACTGTGGAAAAAGCCCAGATGTCCATCAACAGATGAATGGATAAAGAAGATGTGGTATACACACACACACACACACACACACACACACACACACACACAATGGAATATTACTCAGCCATCAAAAAAAGTGAAATCTTGTCATTTGCAACTATGTGGATGGAACTAGAGGGTATTATGCTAAGCAAAATAAGTCAATCAGAGAAAGACAATTATCATATGATCTCACTCATATGTGGAATTTAAGAAACAAAACAGAGGATCATAGGGGAAGGGAGGGAAAAATAAAACAAGATGAAATAAGAGAGGGAGACAAACCATAAGAGACTCTTAATCATAGGAAATAAACTGAGGGTTGCTGGAGGGGAGGGGGGTAGGGATGAGGTAACTGGGTGACAGACATTAAGGAGGGCACATGATGTGATGAGCACCAGGTATTATATAAGACTGATAAATCACTGAACTCTACCTCTGAAACTAATAATACATAGTATGTTAATTGAATTTAAATTTAAAAAAAAAAGGAAGGGACTGGTTTCATAGGAGCAAGCAGAGCTGCAGGCTATTTGTTGAAAGGGCTTAACACTTGGAGACAAGTCAAGCTCCCTCATTTGGATAGAATAAAATGAGTTCCAGAATGTTCCTTCTCATATTTTCTTCTCACTTCTCTTTTCCACCCTAATAAGTACAGAATGGGCTGAATTCATGACCAAACAGTTCGATTTCCCTTTTCTCATTGTTGGCATAATGCTTTTTGAATGTTATTTTCACAGCTGGCATGAAATAAAATTCTATTTCTTTTCTAAACTTACAGAAGGATGATAGTTGATTTTCACGTCTACTCAGAAAATGTGAATGAAATTAAAAATATGAACAAGTCATTTTTCTTCTCGAAAGGAGCTAAGGTACATTTTCCTACCAAGGGAAAAAAGATTGCAAAACGCTTTTTAAAAAAAGTCCTCATGGTAGGCTTTCAAAAATGTATTTTAGAACAATTACTCCAAGGGTAAGAATGTCAGTAATAAATTACTTTCTTAACATGTCTAGCAGCATGTGCCTCTGGCACAAGGAGAGACATGAACAAATATCTCTTATCAAGGAACAGGAGATGACTAAGGGAAGTTTCCTAAATTATCAGCCTGGGAGGCTGGGAAATTTGGCCAATTTTCAAGTTGAAAGCAACCTCTGCAACGCGAACCAGGTAAACCCGAGTTTGTGTCGTAATGCTGAGTCAGTGGGCCAAGGGAAAGCCCAGGTGGCACTGTCCCAGGTAAAGCTCAATAAATTGAAATGGAGATTTACTGTAAGTCACAAAAGACCTGTTGACAGGGTATGTCTCCGCATATCCTTGAAACTGGAGATCTGACAAAAGAAACTGCTACAGGAAACTGTTTTCCAGTTTCAGAAGTTGAACTCCTAAATTGCTGACAGGTAGAAGGAGGTTCTTAGCTGAACTTGGCTAAAAACAGTCCAGTACAGGGGGTTCTTAAGCACAGGTGGTAGGTGAACTTGGATTGAGAAAAATGTTGGGGCGCCTGGGTGGCTCAGTCAGTTAAGCATCTGCCTTTGGCTGAAGTCATGGCCCAGGGTCCAGGGATCAAGCCCCAAGTCCAGCTCCCTGCTCAGCAGGGAGCCTGCTTCTCCCTCTCCCATTCCCCCCACTTGTGCTCTCTCTCTCCAAGTGAAACATAAAATTTAAAAAAATATATGTTTATTTTTTTTATTTTTTTTAAAGATTTTTTATTTTTATTTATTTGACAGAGAGAGAGACTGCCAGCGAGAGAGGGAACACAAGCAGGGGGAGTGGGAGAAGAAGAAGCAGGCTCATAGCGGAGGAGCCTGATGTGGGGCTCGATCCCATAACGCCGGGATCACGCCCTGAGCCGAAGGCAGACGCTTAACCGCTGTGCCACCCAGGTGCCCCTTATTTTTACTATCTCTAACTGGAATTTAGCATTTTGTTCAATTATGGATGAAAGCAACAACTGCTAGGATTAACCAAAGCCACAGATTTTTCATACCACCTTACGGTTATTGCAGATACTTTCAAATATCATTTATACTCATCATTACTAGCTATTAGACCCACTATTAGATTTTTATTTAATGCATTATAAAGTAGTACATGTACTATTACATCAGAAATTTGGGATTTAAAAATATTTTGGGGGCACCTAGGTGGCTCAGTCGGTTAAGCATCTGCCTTCAGCTCAGGCCATGATCCCAGGGTCCTGGGATTGAGCCCCACATCAGGCTCCCTGCTCAGTGGGGAACCTTGCCTCTCCCTCTCCCTCTGCCCCCAACTCATGCTCCCTCTCTCACTCTCCCTCTATCTCAAATAAATAAATAAATAAAATCTTAAAAAATATTTTGATCATTTTATTTTATTATAATTAGATTCTTTGGTTATTCTACATGTTTTATTTTATACATTAAAAAAAAAACATTCTGAAGAGTCTGTAGGCTTCACCAAACTGTTGGTGATGTCCATTGCATAAAAAAAGATGAAGAACCTCTGATCTGATATTTTATAATAAAGCTTATGGTTCATCATTTCTAGTTGCAGGCACAAAGATATGAACAAGAGATTATGTTTGCACAATTTGGTGCCCTTAATAAGCTGGAATCCAGATATAACTTTTCCAAGGTTGTGTTGTTTAGGGCTAATGTTTTATTCTATATTCTTTTTTTTTTAAAGATTTTCTTTATTTATTTGTGTGAGAGAGAGCACAAGCAGGGAGAGTGGCAGGTATAGGGAGAAGCAGGCACCCTGCTGAGCAGGGAGCCCAACGCCGGGATAATCCCAGGACTCTGGGACCATGACCTGTGCTGAAGGCAGACGCTCAACTGACTGAGCCACCCAGGTGTGCCTTATTCTGTATTCGTCTGTGCAATATACTTCTGGTTCCAGTGCAATGAAGGAAAGATATTCTACTTCCCTTTGGATGCCTATTAAGACAGAATGCTCCAGTTAATTGCTGGCATTCTTTACAGACCCCACAATGGCCAAGTTCTAATGTGAACCATCAGCATTGAGTCAAACCTCCAGGGAGGCCCTGGGGTCCCCAAACATTCATGAGGTAACCAATGGCCATGGAAAGGACACATGGAGGAATGCCCAGCCCAGGAGTGCAGCTTGGTGTGGGAGATGATTCACTTTGAGAAACATTTCAGAAAGCTAGCAGTAGACTTTGCATACATTCTATTTGGCGCAAATTTCTATGTGGTCAAACAGTAAAGGGAGGAAACGCATGCCTGGGAGATTTCTTTTGTGTTTAGACCACATCATCTTGTTGATCTAAAAGATATGAAATATTCAACTTAACAATATTAAAGCTGTTTTTAGGATTTTGATATCCCTTGTGCCAAAGAATCCACCATTTATTGCTCAATAGGAAAATATATTGGATAATCAAACCCAATTTATGTATTCATGGTTTTCTTAAATTACTGTATCTATTATAGCTACTTTCTTGACCACAGAAATTTTGAAAACTTTGTAGAAAAATGTCCCAGTACTGCCACCAAGAGATAGAATCTCAGAGGTACATTTTCATCCAATCTGGGCTAAGAACTACGAAGTGTGCAGGGTCTATTAAGGACCCGTATGTAAAGTAATGCTCAAGATACCAGGGGTGCTATTTGGGTGATCAAGGCAAACATTTCTGGGACTTTTTTCCCCTGACATCAGACAGAGACTTTGCATACATTCTATTTGGCGCAAATTTCTATGTGGTATCTAGACCATAACTACAGATCTGGTGAATGAAGAATAAAATTGTGCTGCTCATGGTTAAAGCATAACATATTCTCAGCATGGGAAGAAAAGAACAACTGCCTTGGCACAGGAACTTCTTGAAGATAAAGTTTCATGGGTTTCTCATGATCCCATATCTAGAAATAAAAATTCTTTCACAGCAGCATAAGTTCACAGAATCTAGAACTTCAGAGGTTCTCCATGCTTCTCAAATGTTAATGTGCATAGAACAGCCTGGGCATGTTGGATTCTGATGCAGTAGGTCTGGGGTGGGGATCTAGATTTCATTTTTCTAATAGTCTTGTGATGCCAATGTTGCTGCTCCTTCAATCCCCTCTTAAGGGCTTATAGATAATGATGGAGCCAGACTAGGATTTAGAATGAGTAACACCAAGTGGCCAATGGCCCAAGAAATTTTAGAAGTGGCATTAGTAAGACTGAATCACCTTCATAAAAGAAAGAAGGTATTTCCACAATGATATGACACTGGCAAATTTTGCTCTCTCCAGGTTACCTAAGTCCTAAAGGAAAGTCAAGAGGTAAAATATCCATAAACATCAAAGAGCTATTTTTCTTTAAGGAGTAAAAGTTCTTCTATTGTTAATAAGCCTGTGATATTAACTTCTTTGTTCTTTACAAGTTTTTAGAACTTCCCTTAAAATATTTTGGTAATGAAGGTACTGCTTATTATGGTATTAATTACTGCTTATAATGGTGTTAGTTTACTCTTTTAGTAGACAGCCTGATAAGTTACATAAATTATATAAAAAACAGTACTGCTTTTTTAGCGGTAATTACCATCATTGGCACTTCAATGTATTTTAAAACGTCATTGTTTTTTAATGATAGTACTTGCCTATACCAAATGCCTTTTTTTCTTAACATCAAATGCTTGTGTCACTTCCAAACTAGGCTGACTGGAGGCTTGTTTCTGCCATGTCTAGCATAAATGCCTTTAGATACACTGTTTATTTTCTCTTTCATTTTTAAAGAGTTTGCATTTTTAATGGACCTAATTTATTGAAAGATAATTCCCAGTGGTGCAGTCAGCATTCATTATTAATGTTTCCTAGTCTAAGGCAGATGGGGTTGCGTAAACCTAAACATGTGATTAGCACAATCCATCTGCTTTTGCTATAGATGATGTGCCAACCTAAAACCAACGATCCTACCACACATATTCTCATTATGAGAATGACCTTCTATAATTCTCTGAAAACTCAATCATATGGATTTTCCTTAAGGAGACACACTTGGTGCTTAGATGAAAAAAAGTTGTGCTATTTTCATGGCAACTGGTACTAAAGTTTTTCCAAGCATCTTCCTTTAATTTTGAGCAAGGTGGGCAAAAGTGTGTCCATCTTGAGATAACTGGCATATATAACACTTTAAGCTGCCTACTGAAGAGCTTTATAGGGAAGTCACCTTGTCAGGTGAGCCCTGGAAGCCTGCCCCTTTACGGCTCCTCCCACTTCCCAGGTGAACTAGCCAAACCAGAGACAAAGACTGAGATAGCAGCCTTGACTCCCAAAACCACAGGGCTCACACAAACTCATCCACACCCATGTCCTTCTCTATTTGTTTAGTCAACAGGCCCTACTCCTATTTCCTCCTCCTACCTTTCCATTAATTTGGGCCTTGGCACCTTGTTTTACCAGATCCCCTGCCTTATAACCTATCTTTCTTGGAAGAGCTTGTGCCTTCTTTCCAGGCTTGTATATTCTCTGTCGTTTTGACA
This sequence comes from Ursus maritimus, assembly GCF_017311325.1. NCBI lineage: Eukaryota > Metazoa > Chordata > Mammalia > Carnivora > Ursidae > Ursus > Ursus maritimus. Next base: position 23,105,550 of record NW_024424230.1, on the reverse strand, counting down.
ACTCTGCAAGGCCTGGTGAGCTACACTCTGGACAGCCAGGAACGGTCCCCTGCTTTTTCTGAAAGGGTCCAGTAGGGGATACCAAGGAAGAAGCCTAAAATGAAGTTACGGGATCCACAACTGAGTTTAGAGTTATTTACTCCAAAATGAAATAGCAATGCGCAATGCAAACGGTTAGTTTATATATTGGTTGGGTAGATATAGAATTCATGCAGTGAGGTGTGTAAAGCACCTCACTCAAGTGTGATGAACTTTAATGTATGTATACACCTGTGTAGTCATCATCCAGACTGAGATATAGAATGTTCCCTTGTCTCTTTTCATCCAACCCCCCCATTAAAGCTAAACACTTGGGGCACCTGGGTGGCACAGTCAGTTGAACGTCCGACTCTTGGTTTTGGCTCAGGTCATGATGTCAGGGTCATGAGATCGAGGCCTGCGATGGGCTCCACACTCAGTGCAGAGTCTGCTTGAGATTCTTTCTCCCTCTGCCTCTCCAGCTCATTCTCTCACTCTCTGTCTCTCTAAAATAAACAAATCTTTAAAGCTAACCACTTTATTGACTTCCATCATCAACAATTTCTCCTTAAAAGCTAAGTTCTTATAACTCACCCAATCAGTCATTTTTGTGCTCATTGCACCAAGTAAAATGTCATAACATTCTTTGTCATTCACAATAGATTTAGCTTGACTATTATAATAAGTAATATTTACGTAATAAATTATCTGCTCAATTCCAGCAAAATTGAAATTAAAAACTATACATAGCCTTCCACTAATTTATTGTACCATAAGCATTGCACTTTTGGATTACACAAATGGATGAAGCCCTTGGAGCCAGTTGGACTTGAGAACTTAGGAAATCCCGGATTCGAAAAGACATGAAAGGAGCATATACTATATGTTATATACTACCTGCAGTGGGGTCTAGGGCAGTGTGCCTCATGCAAACAATAATTACTGAAGGATATGCAATATGCAAATATGTAAGAACAGTAATATAAATACAAATATTTACATTATGTTGGGGGCATACAGGCCATAAATAGCTTTGTGACAACTGTTATTTGCCATCAAATAAGTTCTGGCACCACCAAAAATTACAAATAGAAACCTTTGGATTTGAAATTATGGATAACAGTTTGTGGACTTGTAGGTAATACATTACTTAAGGAACTTCTCTAGGTAAGTCAAGCCTTGCTCTCATAGTATGTCCTCCACAGAGCTTTCTAGGTAAACCAAGTATAAGAAGTGGTTGCTTCTTTTGAACTACTAGAGCATTTTTAGCTTATTTTTCACATATTGCTTAAAATTTTTTTTTATAATGAAGTATTCAATTATACAAAAAGTGGAGAATATAGTATAATAAATTCCCTTAAAGATATCACCCAACCTTAATAATAGCATTTTGTCAAGTCTTGTTTCATCAATCCCCATTTTTTCCCTAGAATAATTTTTAAAAGATTTATTTATTTATTTTAGAGAGAGAGGGAGGGAGAGAGAGGGAGAGAGACAGTGTGCGGGGGGCAGGAAGACAGAGGGAGAGGAAGAGAGAAACTTTAGCAGACCCTGTATGAAATGGGGAGCCCAATGCGGGGCTACATCCCAGGACCCTGAGATCACAACTTGAGTTGAAACCAAGAGTCGGCCACTTAACAGACTGAGCCACCCAAGAGGCCTTCCCTAGAATAATTTAAAACAAACCCAAGACATCATGATCCTGTTACCTCCCCTGTAAATACTTAACAACTTGTTGCTTATTAAATTACACTTACATGAGTAAATGTTTTGTCTCCATATTATAATGTAGACTCCGTGAGGGTAAGCACTGTATCTTTTTCATTCTTGTTTCCCAATGAGCTCTTCTCAGTAGGAAATTCTACACAAAAACATAAATTAGATTCTTGATCAATGCATGTCATCAGACAACGGTTCTTAAACTTGAGTGTGTATCAAACGCAACTGGAGGGTTTGTCAAAACACACAGTGCTGGGCCCCAACCCCAGAATTCCTGATTCAGTGGGTCTGGAGTGGGGCCCAAGTAGTCGCATTTCTAACAAATTCCCAGGTGGTGGTGGTGGTGGTGGTGGTGGTGGGTAATGGTTATGATGATCTAGAATCACACTCCGAGAACACCTTCACTGGAACAAGGAAGATGTTGACATTTCTAAACCTATTAATTAATCAAACATTAATCATATGTAAGGGCTTGAAAGGAATACAGGGAGAAATAATCTTTATAAGCCCCTATTCTCATGGAGCTTTTACTACATAAGTAGTACATAAAAAAGAAATACAGGAGAATTATTAAGAAACACAGGTGCTGGAGTCCCATATCAGAAGGATTTTATTTAATTAGTATAGGATAGGCATCTTTTTAAAAAAATTTATTTTATTTTTTTATTTTTATTTTTTAGTGTTCCCAGGTAATCCCAATGCGTATTTACATACTATCACACCAGGCCTTACTGAAGAGGTGAGATTAGAATTTGTCGTTGAGTTATGGAGAAGATTTGAATAGACAGCTCAAGTGGCAAGGGCCTTCCCACTTCCTGGGTTGGGGGTTGGAGTGGCATTATGTTCCAAATGCTTTTTCTGGTCTTTCCAAGACATTGAACTGTACATAAAGATATCCAAAAATATTCAGAGTTTGTATAACATAGTGTGTATCCCCTTTTTCTTGGATGAATCAACCTCTAAATCCTCAGATTTCCCATATATAAAATGGGAATAATAATTATACCTACATCATAGTATTGCTGAGACAATTAAATGATTTTAGTATATATATAACAAACCTTAGGACAATGCTTAGCAAATAAGTGATCAATGAATGCTAATTATTATTTATTGAACATCATCTATACACAAGGCAGGGAACCAGACGAGAATACTTCGCATTTGTATCCCTTTGGCTTTACAAAGCTGTTGTATATTTTCTATCACACTTCCTTCTTTCAGTGACCTTTGTGATAGGTAAAGAAAGTCTAATAACACCTACCTGACAGGAGAAAGTTGTTGAGTGACTTAATAAGAGCGCAAGAGTACTAGAACTCCAGTGTTTCAAACTCCCAAAGTGTGCTCTTTCCTTCAATATAAATAAGCAACAAACAAAACAAACAAAAAACAAAAACAAAAGCAAAAAACTGTTGAAGAACGAGGCATTTGCTCAGATAATTTGCGCACATACCCCACTATACCTAGACACATGTCAATAGGAATCTCAACAATCTTCCTTCTATCATTCCCAGGTTATCCATAAAGGGGACATTTAATTAGTGGATGATCTGTATTCTGCTTGGAGTTACATTTCTTTTTTTTTTTTTTTTTTAAGATTTATTTATTTATTTGAGAGACAGCAGAGAGAAAGAGAGAGGGCACGAGCCTAGAGGAGGGGCAGAGTGAGAGGGACAAGCAGACTCCCTGCTGAGCAGGGAGCCAAGGATGTGGGGCTGGATCCCAGGACTCTGAGATCATGACTGTAGCCTAAGGCAGGCAGATGCTTAACTGACTGAGCCACCCAGGTACCCCTGGAGATACATTTCTTATTCAGCTGTGTTTCTAGTCAAGGATTGTCAGGTAACTGCATTTACTGGAGAGAACCTGCATGTAGGAAAAGTTCTTTCATTCTCTTAAGGAACATCCAGAAAGTGGAAAACCCAAAACTAAACAAGTTTGAACAAGAAAGTTTTCCTCTTCAACACACACATACAAAATGGAAAAGTTAATATAACAATTAACATGTTCTTTCATGTAACAGGTACTTGGTGACATCTTATTATGTATATTATATTCTTGATCTGGACAATGCAAGGGTAGGAAAACAACAAGTATAATTGGAAAACACGAGTAATCATTAATAGAAACACAAAGCCTAAAACCTCCCAAAGTTTCCTCTACTGGTTTCTACAGGTGGGAACTGCAGTGAAGGATACAGCTCCTGGGTTAGATAATGCGGCCATTACTCTGTAACTGCAGGTAAATTTTCTGTATGACTGAAAACAGATGTGTGGAAAATCTATTGTTATGACTACTGCTGCTGCTACTACTACTTTGGGTTTGTTATCCTCCATTTGAGTTATGAGCTATTCTAAAGAAAGGTATTATGGCAGGGAACACAATTTTTGTGCATTTTAACAGTACTTGTTAGAAATTACTTTTAGTCCCAAACAACAGAAAACCTATTTGAGTTGATTTATACAGAGGCTTATTTCACAAAATAATAAATATAAGGCTAGGAACCAAGGCTGAATGTGGTTCAATAATACTATCAGGGATCCAAGTTCTTAATCCTGCCAATACCCTTAGAGTATAAGCCTTCATCCATTCGCTTGTCATCTTATGGTCCAATGATGGGGGCCATGCCTTCAAAGTTTTCTGGCATGAAGTGAAATGAAGCAAAAAGCCAAAGGTACATGCCAGTTGAGCCTATTTTTTAAAGCCTTTCCAGAAGTCCCACCCAGCAGCTTCCAAGATTGTGACTTTAACAGGGTCTTCTTGGATTAGTATTGTCCAACTGAAATATAATGCAAGCCACAAATGGGAGCTAACACATGTAATTTTACATTTTCTAGTAGTCATGTTAAGAAAGTAAAAAAAGAGGAAATTAATTTCAATAACATATTTCATTTAACCAAAAATTTTTTGATGTGTGATTGATATTTTAAAAATCAAGATACATGTTTTACATTCTTTTTTTGTATTGTTTTCATACTCACTGTGTATCTCAATTTAGACTAGCCACCTTTCAAGTGCTCAATAGCCATATGGTACTGTCTTGGATGGGAAGCCTCAGACCAATCACCAAAGTGACTCAGGATAAATGAATTGGGATGGGCCAGCCAAATAGCAGTGTTTGTCTTCTTGACAGTAAGAAATATTTCATTTAAGGAATGAAATGACCTCAATTTAACCAAAATAAGTCCCATCCATGATAGCTCTACAACCCTTCAGACTAGGGTTATTCTAATGTAGGACAAACTGTCTTTCAAAGACAAAACAATTCTATCTCTATTAACGAAGCATTTATGATGCTTGTAATTTTTGAAGTTTCCCTCATTCAGCTTGATGTTCTTGACAATTTCCCCAGAGCAGGGTTATTTTAGGTGATGCTTATTTACAGTCCTTCTTTTACTGCGGTGGTTACTATAGCAGCCACACCTATCATTTATCATCTAACTACAGTGTTCCCAAACATGCTCGCCCTTTGATGCTCACAGTGGCTGGGTTGCTCCAGATTTCATGTTATTGTCAGCGTTTAGGAAGGGACAACTTACTTTTCTCTACTTCCACTTAATTTTCTCTATTTTACATTTCCATCACTTTCAGTTTTCTTATTCCATCTTCCCTTGACTCCTTTTGTATTCTTTACATCTTCGCTTTAAAATTATCATTACCAGAGGCACCTGGCTGACTCAGTCCATGCAGCATGCAACTCTTGATCTAGGGGTTGTAAGTTCGAGCCCCACTTTGGATGTTGAGATCATGTAAAAACAAAATCTTAAAAAAATAATAAAATTATCATTACCATACTTTAAAAGTGCACAAACTCATTTACAGCAAAGAATTTTTGGTGATAAGATTTTTCTGAAAAAAGAGTGAAGAAAAATCCTCCAATGTCATAACCGTGAATAGGTAAAGAGGTACTAAGGTGCAGTCCCTGCTGCTTTCAATTTAGTGTTCCAGACCTTTTCTGAGAGAGGACACTGAACATCTATTTATGGTGACTGTGAGGATAGAGATTAGTAAATTCCCTGCGGGACAGTAACTGTGCCAGCAGGCGTGGAGAATGGCAAAGAATTCTGCAGAAGATCGAGGCCTAGACACACAAACAAAAATTGCTCAGAAATAGAAAGCGTTCCTTAAGTGCAGAGGCCTCACATTTCCTGGGTTCCCCCTCTTCTTCCCAGCCACCTGACCTGTATCCAGCTCTTAATCTCTCCTTCACCTTCTGCCTGCCTCCGCTCTCTGCCCACGATGGACCCAAACTCCCAGCCTTCCTCTGGACTACTGGGGCTGGGAGACTGGTACCCGCGGATTTTCCCCGGCCCGCCCGCGCCTGCGCAGAGCCTCTTCTCGCGCGAACGCGCTGCCATCCCCCCTCGAGTACCCCGGCAATCTGGGGGATGCGGGGTCCGCCGTAAGCCAGCCCCCGCTCCTTTCGTGGAACAACGGGCGTCGCCTGGGTTTTCGGACTCCTTCTCCTCTACACGGCCCCTCTCGTATTCCTCGAGATCGCGTCCACACTGGCGCGCGCCCGGCCTCAAAACAGTAACCTCAAAGAAAGATCGAGGAAGGTCCTATGGGGAAGGAACCCGGGCGCGCCCGCCGCGAAATCGCGGCCGGAGCCCCGCCCCCCGGACCGGCTTTCTGCCTTCGCATTGGCCCGCGCGCCCGTCAGTCTCCGCCCGAGCCGCGCCGGCCCGCCTCCCGGCTCCCGGGCTCACTACGCCGCTTGACTGGCTGCCCAGCCGGCTGTCGGCCGCCCATGCTTGTCCGAACCTGAGCTAGCGCCGGCTCCGCGAAGCTCAGGGAAGAGGTGGGCCGGATTCGGCCTCAGCTGAGCATCGCCTGTGTGGGCGGCAGGGCCGCGGCCTCTCCGCCGGCAGCACCACCTGTCGCGGGGCCAGACTTAGGGTAAGGCTCCGCGCAGCGCGCGGTTGCAGGCGGCCTGGCGCGGCGGGGCCCGGGCGGGAGCTCCGGGAGCGGAGCGGGCGCCGGCCTCCTCCCGCCCGGTCCGCCGAGCAGATTGCGGACCCGCCGGCGGCTTTCACGCGTGCGGCCGGCACAGACCCGCTTGGCGGATGGGCGGGGCGAGGTGAAGGGAAGCGTCTTCCCGAGCCCGGGCTGAGGGCGGGGAAGCGGTCAGGTCGCGGCGGTCCGCAATACCGACGTCCGCGGCTTTTCCCCGGGCACGGTGTTGAGGTGCGACTTCCCCGTTTCTCGACTCGCTGGTCCCAGCGCGGCCCCCTTTCCGCCCCGGAATGAGGTCCCGTGGCTTCCAGACCACGAGCGTCGCTCCCTCCCGCGCCCTTTAAAGACCGATTTTGTGGCTTGACACCTTTTATCAAATCTCCTGCAAGGATGAATTAATGACAGGAGTTAGGCTGTGTGTGTGTGTGTGTGTGTGTGTGTGTGTGTGCGCGCGCGCGCGTGTTTGTTCGTTCGTTCCTTTCTCGCTTTAAAGGAAGTTTGCTACAAGCTAGAAAGTTCTACGATTGGGACGGTTCTGTCCATTCATGTGAAACGGCATAAATAGACCAGAATTGTCAGGTGTTTCTTTGACACTGGTAATAACCACCTCTGCTTGTGTGGTGGTGGTGTTACATTTGCGTTCCTGGATTTGACTTTCTTTCGTGGTTACGAAAATAATTCTAGAAAACTTGTTGCCTTTTGATGAGAAGCATAATCAAAATAATACATCTTAAAGTAGTGCTTCCTTACAAAATGCGTTATCTCCTTATCTGCTTGATTTACTTTCCTAATGCTTGTGGCAGTCACTTCTAAACAGAATAGTTAATAGCATTGTTGTTTCCTTTAGTGTTGCAATTGGTAACAATAGAAGCACGTATAAATTGTCGGTTATGGGCTGGACATTGTTCTGTACATGAATCATCTCAAAATAACTCTTTGAGGTTGGTACTGTTATTTCCACTTAACAAATGGAGAAACTAAGGCTTAAGAAGGTGAAGTAACTTGCGCAAGATCACAGATTTTAGGTGGCCAGGTCTGGACTGGAACTCAGGTAATTTAACATAACAGCTCAGCCCCCTCTTAACCCTGTCACTCCTTAAGCATTGTTCATGTTGTTAAATTAATTGCAATGTTGTACTCATGAATTTTAATCTTAATCTTTACTCATGGATTTATTCTTTAGCTTCCAGGCATCCTGGAAGTTGGAGAAGAAATGGTTGCCCACACTTCCCCTCCCCACCGTCCCCCATGTGTGTATTTGTGTGTGTATGTATACACATATCACACACTGACAAAATATAGATAAATATATAATCTATTGTGTAACTACTAAAACAAATTGAGTTAAATGTTACTATGTTGCATGGTCTGCAGAAATACAGAAAAAACAGTTTAACTCTTGTCTTCTAATGTTGGACCTTTAATCAGCTTTGAACTTTGATTTGCAATCTGTATTTGACTCTTTTATGGTAGTTATAAAGACTTAATTAAAAGTTAAGCATAGATCCCAGATATGCTGAGAGAACTTTTATTATTTATTAAGGAAATATTGAGCTATGCTTTTATAGAAGTTCTTCATTCTCTTGAGAATTAAATATACTCTTGCTTGGTACTTACTCCTGAGAAAGAACTACTTATAGGTTTGAGCTTTACAAGGTGTTTATGTATGTTTTTGTCTTTTATAATACACTTGTTATGGAAACATGTTAAAAATTCATAAAAGAAAAACTTATTTACCATTTGAGAATTTCGTTTGCAAATTAACTCCTATAATGCTGCTCATGCATAACTTGTATTTAATTTCCTATAACAACAAGGTATTCTAAACTATATTAAATTTTATATTAAGTGAAACTAAAATAAATTATAATTAACTTTGGTGAATTTTCGGCAAACTTAGTCATATTTTATTTTATAAGTAGGCTCCACACCCAATTCAGGGCTTGAACTCACAACCCTGAGATTGAAACCTGAGCTGAAATCAAGAGTCAGATACTTCACTAACAGAGCCGCCCAGCCACCCCAAACTTAGTTGTATTTTAAAACAAATAATAACTGAAACCTATGGTTGTTTACTGAGGATCAATTTTAGAAGGTGGACAAAATTCATACTATCAAAATCACTCTATGATTTTCTAAAAATCTATTTTATAAAAAGTTAACTTTTATTTTAAAGTCACCATTTTGATTATATGGCTGTATATTTCCTTTGATCAATACATACAAATTTCAAAAGTAATGAAAAATATTATATTGATTCTGTAGATGTTGTTCAGAATGACACTGATGTTGCCTGGATCTGTATACCATCCAAATTCTCATTACTGACCTAGAGATTTAATTTGAAATAGTTTAAATAAATGCTAACCATGACTATCCTTATAGCCTCTTAATAAGGATTTCACAGATGTTGATGCAGAAACTAACAGGCATTCAGAAGACACCTGACTACCTTAATCTATTACGACTACTAATAGTGCTTAGATAACTAACATTTATAGAGCACTTAGAGGGCACTGTGATAAGCGTCTTACGTGGATTATCTAATTTAAATCTTAAAATGGCCCTGTTTAGTAGGTCCTGTTGTTTATCATCCCCATTTGAGTGATGAGAAAACTGCAACAGGCTTATTCAAAATCAGAGTTAGCATTGGCCAAGCCAGGATTTAAATCCAGTAGTCTGATTCCAGAGCTTGCCTTTGACTACTCTGCTAAGCTGCCTGGATATGGATTTTATTGAATAAAGTTTCATGTCAAGTAGTCAAGCTCTTTATGATGATGATAAAGCTCTTAATTGCTTGATACTTTATAAATATCATCATTACTACACAGCTCTGCAGAATAGAGTTTCTCCTCCCCTGTTTCATTGATGAGAAAAGTGAGACTTCTAAGGCAGTCCCCAGACTTTTGGACTTGATGGGCAGGTGTGTATAGGGGGACAATTGGGACCAGACACAGACTGCCAGCTTTTAATTCTGTCAAGGTTAAGGACCCTTTTAAGAACTATTGCAGTCCACCATCCCCATCTTTTCATAAAAGAAAAGACATTTTTATCACCAAAAAGGTTGGAAGATCATAATTAGAACAGGAAAGCAAAGAGAATAAATTTTGTTTTATGAATGACTATATTGCATTTGGCCACACATCAGTGAAAAATGTGTTCCAGGCTAACACCAATTCAGAGACCATTTGGGAATGCCTGGGTGACACACTGAATCCAAAGCGGTGATGAGCCGAGTCCAGATTCAGACTCCAGTCTGACTGCAGAGCTTGTGCTCATTGCACCTAATCATGACCTCTAATTTCTGTCTCCCTTGCACTGACCTCCTTTAACCCCAAGTAGGGGGCCAGGGAGAGTAGTCTCCAGCAGCCAGTGGCCTGGCAGTTTCTGGCCCGGTCCCGTTTGTAAACACCAGAGAGTAAGTTCCAGGGCAAGACCATGGGAATGACACACCAGGAGGAGAAACCAGAGGCATATCTCAGTTTCCCAGAAACTGTCAGGTAAGCAGGCAGCTTAATTTTACATATTAATTAAAAATTAGAAGCCCTGCCTTTTGGTTCCTGTTTGTACTTCACTGATTCTTAGAGTTTTCCTTCCATCACACCTGCATAACATAACATTTTATCTTGTTGCCTCTCATTGTTCTTATTTCTGGTATTGAAGCCTCCCTGTCTATCTCTTAGTGCTTGGTTCTAGTTTGGGCAGATTTTTTGTCCTTAATATTTTTTTAACTTATGAGCACTGTTTTACAGACACTATTAAAATTACTTTATATTTTATCTTACTCTCTCACGCTTACTAATAAAGTAATTTCAGTGATAAAACATTCTGTAATTATAATACTTTTTTGCATATAGTCTCATTTGATCATCATAAATATATGTAAAGTAGATTTGATAAGTAGTATTATCTTTAACAGACTAAATTCAGTATTGGATAGAAGCAAAACTTTTTTTTTTTATAGATTTTATTTATTTTATTTGAGAGAGAGAGAGACAGCCAGCAAGAGAGGGAACACAAGCAGGGGGAGTGGGAGAGGAAGAAGCAGGCTCCCAGCGGAAGAGCCCGACGTGGGGCTCGATCCCAGAACTCCGGGATCACTCCCTGAGCCGAAGGCAGACGCTTAACAACTGAGCCACCCAGGCACCCTGGATAGAAACAAAACTTTAACCAGGAGTTGAAAATAGATTTCATATATTAGAATGCTGTTCTTAAGTTAACTACTGAAAGGGAAAACTTTAATTTTCCTTACCTGCAGTCTAAATTCTTCTGGCCACTAAACCCAGGATTTTTTTCCCCCACACCCAGTAATTCTCCAATTCTCAGCAAATGCTGTCTGGGTTTGCTTTAATTTAACTTAATTCTAACACTGTTCATACGAAGATAGCTTCAGATCCCATAGGTTAAGAGTTCAATCCCAAAAGACTGCCCCTACGTGAGATGCCAGTTACGAGTCCCAGGTTGTGACCCACACTTCTGACCAACTCTCTATAAATTGAGGCTTCCCACAACCCCCTCCTGTTTTGATGATTTGCTATAATGGCGCACAGAACTCAGAGAAATACTTCACTTACATTTGCTGGTTTATTATAAAGGGATACAACTCAGGAACAGATGGAAGGGATACACAGAACTAGGTATTGATGGGGTGGGGGTGGGGAGACATAGAGCTTCCTTGCCCTCCCTGAGTGCGCCACTCCCCCCGGTACCTAATGTGTTCTCCAACATGAAAGCTCATCAGACCTTGTTGAACCAACTGAGCTACCCCGGCACCCCTCAGATCTCCTTGTTAAAGAGTCTTCAGCCCCTGCCCACTTCCTTTTCTGGAGGCTCTGGAGTGGGGCAGAAAGTTCCTACTCTCTAACCATTTGGTGTCTCGTGACCAGCTCTGTCTGAGGCCTTATAGTGGTCAGCCCTAGGTCACCTCATTAGCATAAATTCAAGTGTGATCAAAAGTGACTTCTTACGAATAACAAAAAATACTCCTATCATTCAGGAAATTCCAAGGATTTTTAGGAGCTCTGTGCCAGAACTTGGGGACAAAAACCAAATATATTTCTTTTTTTTTGAGATTTTATTTATTTATTTAGGTGGGGGCAGAGGGAGAACTAGAGGCGGAGAATCTCAAGCAGACTCTGCACGCCTGTCTTGGGGCTTGACCTCAGGATCCTGAGATTACGACCTGAGTGGAAATCAAGAGTCAGACATTTAACTGACTGAGCCACCCAGGCACCCCCCCCCCAATATATTTCTTATTATACCACAAGTACTGATTACAAAATGAAATTTTTTTCAGATTGTCTTTGATGTAAAGTAAAAAGTATTCCATACTATATCTTAGATTTGCCTACCTCACCAATATACTGCAATACTAATCCAGTCTTTTGGTACCAAAGTTTTGATTTTGACAAATAATGCTGTCTCTCCTGGAAGAACCACATGAACACATAATCAATGCTACCATTTCAATCTTTTTAAAATTTATTTTGAAATGATTTGAAAGGCTTTGGTTGCATATATCATACTTCCTGGCTCCTTAATACTTCACTGTGTTTTCAGAACAAGGATATCTCTTCCATACGGTTATCAAATACAGAAAATTTAACATTTTACAGTACTTTTATTTAAGCTACAGTATATCTTCCAGTTTTGCCAGTTGTCCCGATAAGTGTCCTTGATAGCATTTTTTTAATTCAGGTTTACTGTTTGTCTTTCACTAACATTTTAAAGTGACCCAATTATTTTGTTGTATATCTCTCATAATTCTTTGTTATTATTATTATTGAAGTATATTTGGTGTATGGCATTGTATAAATTTAAGGTGTATAGCATTAATTTGATATATTCATATATTGTAATATGATTGCCATTGTAGTGATAATTATCACCTCTCATGCTTTATAATTATCATTTCTTTTTAGTGGTTAGAACAATTAAGATCAGTCTCTTAGAAAGTTTGATGACTATAGTACAACATTGTTGTCTATATTCACTATACTATGCATTAGATCTTTAGGAATTATTATTTCTTAGGACTCTCACTGCAGGTTTATACCTTTAAACATCTGTCCTATCCTCTCACCCTGCAGTCCCCATCTCTCATGATTCTTTTTTTTTTTTTTAAGATTTTATTTATTTATTCGACAGAGATAAAGACAGCCAGCGAGAGAGGGAACACGAGCAGGGGGAGTGGGAGAGGAAGAAGCAGGCTCAAAGCAGAGGAGCCTGATGTGGGGCTCGATCCCACAACGCCGGGATCACGCCCTGAGCCGAAGGCAGACGCTTAACCGCTCTGCCACCCAGGCGCCCCCCATCTCTCATGATTCTTGATGTCCTTATAATCATACAGATTTTTTGTTTTTGTGGCCACATTTGTGCACCACATTTATATGAAATATCCAGAATAGGTAAATCTATAAAGACAGAAAGCAGGTTGGTGGTTGTGGGCACTGGAGGAGGGGGAAGAACTGTTTAATGGGGTAGTGTTTCCTTCTGGGATGGTGAAGATGTTTTGGAACTAGGTCGAGATAGGTTGCACAACATTATGGATTTTCTAAATCCCTCTGAATTGTTCACTTTAAAATGGCAAGTTTTATGTGAATTCACTTCCATAAAAATTAACTTAAAAATAATCCCATTGTAATGGTTTGCTGTACCCCATATACAAACCTTGATTTCTAAGCAAATAAAAATTCCAGTAAAAACTTATTGTGGGATAATTGCAGTGATTTGTAATGATTAAGAAAAATGGGCTTTGCAAATTGATTTTGGGTAGCAGAATTGATATGCAGAAGAATCTATTATAGTCCCATTTTAAATATTTAATGTGTAATGTATTATGTAGAGTTTCCAATTTTGAAAAATTCCCATGTGTTTGTGATGTTTGTGAAAGGGCAAAAACGTGTTTTCTAGCCAATTTGCATGTTTTTTAAAATATGAAATAACAGAGTTTTTAAAAACAAAACCATTTTAGTACATTATATTTAAACACTGATTATATTAGTACATTAAAATTCTACAGCTAGATTAAGAATTTGAATAGCTTCTCTTCCTCTGAATGTTTATGCTCCAGGCTTCTCTGTTACTTACTTTTCCACCTTCAACCTAAACTCCCATTTGCATTTACATGGACCACATATCTTTGTTTACTAGAAGTTACCTTGTTTCTTAATCTCTGGATTTCTTTCTTTCTCTCATAATCAGGAGATATATAACTTGCCACACTTGTGGTTTATCACACTGTAGTATACAGTATATACAAAATAGCAGTGATTATTAACTAGGGACTTGGAGTATTGTCAGGAAAAGTCAGTCATTGTCTTCACCCAATTCTTACTTTTTTACAATGATTACCACCTATAGAAACATAAATGGACTTTGATAAAGCTTTTTCAGGTGTGGAAAATTAAGCTTTCTTCTATCTGCTTTTGAAAACTGATACCTGATGTGCATGCAGTTCTATAATATGTTTCTCATCCTTTATTTGCTTCTTTTTCCCCAGGTGAAAAGAAAGATGTTGTCCCGGTTAAGAATAGTTGCTACTCCCTATACTCTAGTATGCCGTCATATGCACATAAAAGAAAAAGGCAAGACACTCATGTTGAACCCAAGAACAAACAAGGTTAGTAACATTAATACTAACATAACATTTTCTCTCTTCCTGGTAAAGATTTGATATATTTTAGACTGATAAAGTATGACCTTTTTTTATTTGATAGCTTTACACTAAAACTATTCAGAGGTATTTGCTTTTTCTGCATGACTTTCCACGTTTCTCCACATGGCAAGAATCATGACTGCTTTATGGCTCCCAGTTTCACCCCTCACAACTTCTACCACCAGAAAAAGATAGACTTTGTTTCCTAGTTTCAGCTCAAAAACTTCCCTAGAATAGCAATCTGGCCAGGTCTTTTGGCCAGTGTAGGATATTTAGATTTACCCAGCTCAAATCCAGTTGAGCCCTTGGAAGATGGGGTTAAAATTGTAGAATGAAATTTTGTCTAATGTCCATACTTCCACCAGCTTTTTGGACACAAATCATTGCACACAAGTGCTTTTGCCCATTAATCTCACAGTACTGCTTCAAAGTGGAGAGACTTCTGACCCCTCATTATGCTCTTGGGGCAGAAGTGATGGGCATTATCTAGTCTTGCCTTTATTCCGTGTCCAAGCTGTGTTCAGTGGGCAAGTCCCTCTCTGTTTTCTAGTGGTGATAATAATTAGTAAGTGCACATACTTCTAGAAAGAGACGTCTTACCAAAAGCTTTTAAGAGGATACATTGAGCTCATTGTAATGTGTGAAATTTACCTCTTGGGAATAATGCATTCAGATGAAGGCGTGATTTCTTTTAAAACAACAGTCATCAGAAATTTGCCAATCCCATTTGTTTCGCATGATGGGGGTTGAGGATAACTAATTGTACAGTATGATATATTTTCAAAACACATCAGGCCTACAAAGGGAAGTTAATCGGGGGTCATCCAGAGTGCCTTATCTTTGCATTTTTGGTACCTTGGACAGAGTGAGAATTCAGCAGGCAGTAGTGAGTTAAATGAAGCTTAAAGAGGTGTATTCTAATCCTCTCTTGTTTTTGCCTCGCTTCCCCATATCTTGCTTAATCTTCAAGATGCAACTCATTCAAAATCCAGTTCTCCTGTAGAGCCTTTTCTTACACCATAGACTGGAATAATCGCTCCCTTCTATGAAACCCTGTAGCAGTTTTTATCTTCCTGTTCCTATGGCAAGTAATCGATATCTGTTGCTGTGTGCTTCCTTTCATGTCTTAAGTTGTCATTGTTGGTATTTATGTTTCCATGAATTTGTATTTCTTAACTATATTTCAGGTTCCTTTGGGGCAGGGACCATTCAAAATATTGTATTTTTTTACAATGCCATGGGTATAGTAAATATTTGCTAATTATGTTGGTTTTATTTTATTTTTATCCTTACAGAAACTATTTAAAATGTACGAGGGAATTATGAGAAATTTATAAAGTACATTAAGTGGCAAATTAATTTTAAGGAGGAGGGTAGTCTAAAATGCATTACAGTACTTCTGTAAAGAAAATAAAATCTAATGCTCTGGTCCTCTGAAATCTCTAAGGTTGGGTAGCATCCGTAAGGTTACCTCATTGAAAGATCATTTTTGGAAACCCCTTAAGCATCAGGAATAGTTTTTTGTTATGTGTTCAAGAAGGAACATAGACTAGTGATTCCTGATTTGAGGATCATGAACTCCTTGGGAACTTAAAAGAAATCAGGTTTGTGCTTCAAACGTTGTAGGCTAAATGTTTTAAGAGTATGTTGCTATCATTAATAAAAGAGTAATTTTAGGCGGTATTGAATTCTTTTAAGATTGTCTGTAATCTTTTAAGATGTCTGTAATCACTGTCTACTAAAGGCAGACCTGTTACTATGTCTTTAAGACTTTTTCATTGTGGTAAATAGTGTACAGTTTACAGTTGTAACAGTTTAAAAGTGTATAGGTCAGTGACATTAAGTACATTCAGTGTGTGCATCCATCACCTGAAATGGAAACCAGATGCCATTCTGCAGTCACTTCCCCTCCCCCTTCTCAGCTCCTGGCAACCACGAATCTGTTTTCTCTTCCTATAGATTTGCTTATTCTGGTATGAATATGAAATTCTTTATGAAAATTTTTTAAAGTCCTTATACTTTAAAGGATTGGACGTCATCGTGCTAGGTTATAAGCAGGAGTTTCAGTGTGAATTTGGATTTACTAGCCATGAAACTTTGACTCTTCATTTAACCTCTCCAGACCTCAGTTTTCTCATTTAAATCATGTGGGTAATACAGCATTTTGAAATGTTCAAAAGGCTGTGTGAGTGGAAGATTGGATTTCCCCTTTTCTCCTCATTTGGTAAACTTTTTAGATAATTTTTTGAAACTCAGCACTGCATCCTTTCCTGTAGGAAGTATGCACTTTCTAGTTTGTACCTGGAGCTGTGGTTTTATGGTTCTTAATTCTGCGAGGGTTTTTGTTTGTTTTTATTTTAACTTCCCCTGGCTAGATGTCTAATAGTAAACTAATTCAAATTTTTCTTATTATTTTCATAAATAATAAGAATTATATTATGACTAATAAAAGAAAGAAAAATCACATTCCTACCATCCCAGCATATCATCTGTTTTTATTTTGCCAAATCCCCTTAAAAGTGTATTTACTTTGAAGATCATAGGATACAATTGTATATGCCATTTTAGTACTGGGAAGAGTATATTATAAATAATGTCCATGATAGTTCATAAGCCTTCTATATATGGCTGCATCATAGTCCAGTAGGTAGATTTGGAATCAGGGAGACTGAAGAGAGACCCAGCTTGACCCTTCCAGGCTGCGTAATCTTCAGCGTAATCCACTTTGGATCCCAGTTTCTTCATCTAAACTGTTACGGAGGAAAAGGAAAATTGTAAAGCTACTTAAGGCACTGTAAATTCTATGTGAGTTGCTCCTTTCAGGGGATGTTTTATAATTTAGTTAGCCATGATGCTATTGTTGAATATTGTTTTCAGTCTTGACATTATGAATCATTAGTTACTAGTTATCAGTTTTATAAATAGGTATTTGGTAACTTCCTAATTCCTGACAGTTTATTCTAATTGCACTTGGAGGGAAACGAATAGAAGGGGCCTTTTCTTTCTTCCCAGTATTCAGATGTAGTTAACGGATGTTTATCAATATTGGCTTAGTGAAACTGGGTGTGTCTAAAGGAAAATAGCATAGGGGATCTTTCAGGATCAGCCAAAGGAGGCACACTTACCACTGTGTTAATTGGGAGGGCATTGCTGTGGCATAGATGAGAAAAGGGCAGACATGGTGGAACAGGTGGCCCAGGGAAATGGACAGAGGTGGAGAAGTGGACTGTTAAAGGTGTTCATTTGAAGCTAATGTTATCTTTGCGGGGCTTGCTTCACTTGTTAATACCAGGCTAGCAAATTTAAGCATTTGATCAACTACTAACATAAATATTTAATATATAAAATTGTTTTTTAAATCACTTTAACTTCTCTGCATTATAAATAAAATGCTTTCTTTTTAAACTTTTTTTTTTAAGTAGGCTCCACGCCCAACGTGGGGCTTGAACTCATGACCCTGAGATCAAGACCCAAGCCGAGATCAAGAGTTGGACAGCAGGGGCACCTGAGTGGCTTAGTTGGTTAAGCATCTGACTCTTGATTTCACCTCAGGTCATGATCTTGGGGTCGTGAGATGGAGCCCCACGTCAGGCTCTGCACTCAGCTCAGAGTCTGATTGAGATTGTCCCTCTCCTTCTGTCCCTCCCACTGCTCGTGCTCTCTCTCTTTCTCTCAAGAAATAAATAAAATCTAAAGTGTTGGTCACCCAACTGACTGAGCTACCCAGGCACCCCAAATAAAACGCTTTTGAGTGTCCCTTAAGCCTAAATAGGAGATAGGCAGTGACACCTTGTGTAGCCAACTCATTTATCTTTGGCAGTAGGGTAGGTAAAGCACCTTTAAGTGAACTAATTAGTTCATTTAAATCTAAAGTTAAGGGGTGCCTGGCTGGCTTAGCATACGACTCTTGATCTCATGGTCATGAGTTCATGCCCCGCAGTGGGTGCAGAGATCACTTAAATAAATGAATGATTTTAAAAAATAAATGAAGTTTAGCTTTTCCACTTTAGCCTTGTACTAGAGTGGGAAAAGGAAGTAAGGGTGACAGTTTGGGTTTTACCTCTTTTATATATCCTAGCCTTAGGTGAAATCTTACAAGGAGAAACATGAGTTGCAAAGATTTAGTGATTTCAGTCTTCTCCCTTTTTTTCCTTTTCCAGTATAGCTAAAGGTTTATCAATTTTGTACATATTTTCAAAGAACCAGCTCTTGGGTTCACTGTTTATTTTTCTAGTTGTTTTTCTGTTTTCTATTTCATTTATTTTCACTCTGATATTTTGTATTTCCTTCTTTCCTTTTTGCTTCAGGTTTAGTTTGCTCTTTCTCTCCCCCACTAGTTTCCTAAGGTAGAAGTTTAGATTATTGATTTGCGATCTTTCTACCTTTTTAATGTGGACATTTATAGCTGTAAATTTTCCAGTAGGCATTGCTTTCACTGCATCCCCATAAGCTTTGGTATGTGTGTTTTAATTCATCTCCAAGTATCTCCTAATTTCCTTTGTGATTTCTTCTTTGGTCAGTTGGTCATTTAGGAGTGTGTTGTTTAAAATCCGTATATTTGTGAATTCCCCAAATTTCCTTGTATTATTGATTTTTGATCTCATTGCATTATGGTTGGAGATCTTATTTGGATTATTTAAATCCTTTTGAATTTATTGAGACTTGTTTTATGGTTTAACATATGTCCTGGAGAATATTCCATGTGCACTCGGTTGGAAGGATGTATATCCTGTTGCTGTTGCATGGAGTGTGTCAGACATGTCTGTCAGGTCTAGTCGCTTTACAGTGTTGTTCAGGTCTTCTGTCTTCTTCTGAGTTTTTATGTAGTGGTTTTCTCCATTATTGGAAGTGAGGTATCAAAGTCTCCAACTTGTCTTTCTTCATGGATTCTGTCAGTTTTTGCTTCATGTATTCTGGGCCTTTTTCACAGATGCAAAAATATTTATAATTGTTACACCTTCTTAATGGATTGACCTTTTTATCATTATAAAATGTCCTTCTCTTTGAACAATGTGTATTTCACAATCTATTTTGTTTGTTATTAATTTAGTCATTCCAGTTCTCTTTGGGTTACCATTTACGTGGTGTATCTTTTTCCATCCTTTTACTTTCTACTTAATTGTGTTTTGAATCAAAGTGTGTCTCCTGTAGACAGCATAAAATTGGATCATGTTCTCCGTCTTACCAATCCATGCCTTTTTATTGTAGATTTTAATTAATTTACATTATATAATGGTTGATAAGATACAGTTTATGTCTGTCATTTTGGTGTTGGTTTTCTAAAGGTCTTGTCTTTTTTGTTCCTCTATTTCTCCATTGTTCCCCTCCTTTGTGTTAAATTGATATTTTCTAGTATACCATACTCATTCCCTTGTCATTTCTTCTACTGCCTTTTTCTGAGTTATTTTCTTAGTGGTTTGCCGTGGGGATTATAATTACCATCTTTATAACAGTCTGATTCAGATTGATTCCAACTTAATTTTAATAGTACATAGAAACTGTTCCTGTATAGTTCCAGCCTTTCCTTTTATCTGCTTTGTCATAAAAGTTATATGTTTATGCACTGTATGACCATCAATACAGATTTATAATTATTTCTTTATGTAGTTGTCTTTTAAGTCAAGTAGGAGAGATGAAGAGCTATAAACAAAAAAATATATTTATACTGACTTTTATATTTACCTATATGGTGATCTTACGTGTGTTCTTTATTTCTTCATGTAGATTTGAGTTACTGTCTAGTGTCTTTATTTCAGCCTAAAGGACTCCCTTTGATATCCTTGTGAGACAGGCCTGCCAACAATAAGTTTATTTGAAAATATCTCAATTTCTTCTTCGTTTTTGGATAATTTTGTAAGGATTTAGAAATTCTTGGTTGACAGGTTTTTTTTGTTTGTTTGTTTGTTTTGTTTTTTTTTTTTTAAAGATTTTATTTATTTATTTGACAGAGATAGAGACAGCCAGCGAAGAGAGGGAACACAAGCAGGGGGAGTGGGAGAGGAAGAAGCAGGCTCATAGTGGAGGAGCCTGATGTGGGGCTCGATCCCACAATGCCGGGATCACGCCCTGAGCTGAAGGCAGACGCTTAACCGCTGTGCCACCCAGGCGCCCTGACAGGTTTTTTTTTTTTCTTTCAGCATTATATGTCATCCTACTGCCTTATGGCCTCTGTGGTTTCTGTTAAGAAATTAGCTGTTCCTCTTTTTGAGGATCCCCTGTACATGATGGGTGACTTCTCTCTGCTTTTAAGTTTCTTCTTTTGTCTTTTAACAGTTTGAATATGATGTGTTTAGGTGTAGATCTCTTTGAGTTTTTTTCTGATTGGAGCTGTTGAGCTTCTAGGATGTGTGTTTCTTCCAGGGGTAATGTTTCTCATTGATTTGAGAAGCTTTTGGCCATTATTTCTTCAAATATTCTTTTGTCCTTTTCTCTCTTTGCCTTCTGGGACTCCTGTTAGGCATACACTGGCACAGTTGATGGTATCCCACAGGTCTCTGAGGCTCTGTTCATATTTACTCATTGCTTTTTCTTTCTGTTTCTCAGACTGGATAATCTCAATTGACTTTTCTTTATGTTTGCCAATCCTTTCTTCCACCTGCTCAAATCTGCTGTTCAGCCCCTCTGAATTTTTTTATTTCAGTTACTGTACTTTGAATTCCAGAATTTCTACATTTGGTTCTTTTTTATATGTTTTCATTGATATTCTGTAGTTAGTGGGATATCATTCTTATACTTCCCTTTAGTTCTTTAGATGTGATGTCTTTTAGTACTTTGAACATATTTAAAATCCCTAAAGTCTTTGTTTAGTTAGTATAATGGTTGACCTTCCTCAGGGACAGTTTCTATTAACTACCCTTTTTCCTGTGTATGAGTCAGCTTTGTCTTTTTGCATGCCTTAAAATTTTTTGTTGAGAACTGGACATATTCAATAATGTCGCTGTTCTGGAAACCAGATATTCCTCTCAGGGTTTGTTGTATTGCTGTTGTCTATTTAGTGACATTTCTGAACTAATTCTTTTAATGTGTGTAAAGTATAATTGAACTACTTTTTAAAAGTCTTTATTCTTGTTTTGATATGCCCACTAAAGTCTGCTTTGTTAGCTTAGTGGTCAACTAATGATTAGACGGAGACTTAAATACCTAAGGGCTCTGTGTACCTGTTGGGGCATGCCTTTAGTACTCAGGCAGTTTACAACTACACATCAGCCCTACACAGAGCCTCAAGGTTAACCAGAGGTGGGAGCTAAGGGCCTTCCCAAGTCTTTTCTAGACTTGCCTATAGCTCGTGGTGACTATCTAGAATCTTAGGAATATGTCAAGCTTTCAAATTCCCATCTACCCTGTGGACATTTTGTTCCTCAGCTTTTCTTTTGCAGCTTTTTGGTTAGTCTATTGTTTGCTGTTATCCACTGCCTCAGACAGCTGCCATGTTAAATAATTACCTCTGATTGTTTTCAACAAGCTCTTCTGGAGAAAAAGCTGTTCACACGGGGTACTCCAAATCTGATTAAATAAAGACAGCCTTGCAAGTGGGGTCTTCCACCAAACCACCAGACAGGTCAAATAATGGCAAATTTCCTGAGTATGGGGCTTTAGAATTATCTCCGGCCTCCCTTTAGTAGCTGCCAGGCTCTGTTTTTCAAAGTGATTGTTTCATAGTGATTGCTATTTTCTAGGCTACAGGGGGCTGAGGAGGGAAGCATAGGAATAAGACAAATAAAAATGTCATGAAACTTGCTGTTCTTATGAGAATTCAGTTGTTTTTCTTGAATAAAATGTTCCCTGATTGCTGAAGCCTTTGGTTAGTTTCCAGAATTCTGAAGAAGTTTATTCTGATCACTTGGCCAGTGTTCTTTTTGCTTTTATAGAGGAAAAGATTTGGGAAGTCCTTACTCTGGCATATTCACTGACATCACTTCTATGAAAAGAATTTAACACACAACTGAGTATCAGAAATTGGAAAAGATTTTCTTATGATATAGGTTAATGTCTTCCTAAGTATCATTGCTTCCTTTGCCCTCTTCAGCTCAGCCTCACCTTTTTCTAGCGAGGGTAGCTTCTGTCATCACTTTGGTCTGTGTTCTTTCAAGCTGTAGTCTGTTAATTTCATTTCTAATGTATGCATGCAACTGTGTATAATATGTACTTTATGGGGGTTTTCTGAACACAACAGTCAACAGTGAGTATGTTTGATTTGCAGCTTGCTTTATTTTCTTAACTATGTGTCTGGGAGATACTTCTACATAACTGGAGATCTGTGTTTAAGTGTATGGTATTTCATGGTATGGAAATACCATGGGTTCTTTAACTGTTCCGTAATTGATGGGCTTTTAGTTAGTTTGTAATAGTCAAGAGAACTAGAAACAGTACTATAATTAATTTTTTTGTATATGCCTCCTTATTTTATGTATGAATATTTCTCTAAGATGGCTGTCTAGAAGTAGTGTATGTACATTCAAATTTAAAAATATTTTTAAGTTGTTTTCTAAAAAACTAAAACCTGTTTACATTTCCAGCAATGGTATGTGAGAGTAACTCTTTTACCACACCCTTACCAATACTAGAGATCATCAGTCTTACAAATTTTTGACGGTCTGGGCAAAATGATATCTTAATGATTTTTAAAAAATTTACATTTAAATTACATTTTGCAGGATAGCACCATTGCAACCTCAGTAAGCAATAATTTTTCATCTTTTTCTCCTTTTTAGGGAATGGCATTTACATTACAAGAACGACAAATGCTTGGTCTTCAAGGACTTCTACCTCCCAAAATAGAGACACAAGATATTCAAGCTTTACGATTTCATAGAAACGTGAAAAAATTGAATGGCCCTTTGGAAAAGTAAGAGTTGTTTAGATGTTTAGTTCTTTATTGATGCTCTGATGAGAAAAATTAGGAGCATTATGGTTATTATTGTGTAAGAAATATGCAGTCTTATAATGAAGCTTGTGTTTTAGGCAGTTAACTATTATTTTTATAGTGATTATGTTTCCTTTATTTCACCGAATACTTGTGTTCACTATTGTAAAATTTAGCAGAAATCTGTTTTTTAAGCTTAAAATCAGAGAGCATTTCAGGCTTCAATGGACTGTTAGAAGCAGAGTATCATCTGATTTGTACCCTTTCTATTCAACAACTTTATTAATCCTGTATTTTGTGTGTGCCACTGTACTAGCCACTGAGGTTGTAAAGTAGGTAAAGGATAGCTGACAATTTAATATATCGTCCAATCCAGGGAAGTGAAAAAGAGAAATAAATGAAACTGTCCCAGGCAAACTAGAATGTATTGCCACCCCAGTAACATCCAGCCCTGCCTTCTAGAAGCTTATCAATAGTTATATTGTGATCATCATTGTACTCTATATGGCAGTGTGCAGAACAATGAGAAAAAGGAATATGCAGAGGATATTCTGAAAGCACAAATAGGGCTCCTAGCCGAACTTAGGGAGTCCATTAAAGCTTCCTAGAGGAAGTGATACCTGAGCTGATTTTTAAACAGTATGTTACAGGTGGCAGGTAAAATGAGAAAGAAGGGCAAGGTATTCTGCATAGAGGGATCAGTCTGAATGCAGAATTAAAAATACCTTTTTGGGTTTGTTAAGTACAGGAGATTGTTTGATGACAGGTGAGAGTGGTTTCTTTGATCTGATGGGGCAAAAGGAAGAGTACAATAGACTGAGAAATGATTGAGATGAAAGGAAATGCAGACTCTTTCAAGAAGTTAGGTAAGGGGATAGGAAAGATGCTGAAGAGTAAGTAAAGCAAGACTTGGATTTATAGTCCTGTTTGGAGATTATATTTGAGGTGGTATATTTCAGGCTAGGAGAAAATTAAAGGTGCTTGCGCTGTGAGGAATGAGCCCAGAAGAAAGGGTAATTGATAGAACAAGATCCCAGAGAATGGAAAGGGACATATAGTCAAGTGCAAAAATAGAGCTCATAGGGTCAAATGCAAAGATAGAGAGCATTGGGTTGAGTGCAGAGGTAGAGGCTGGCCTTGAACAAGAAAAAAGAACAGCTCATTCTCTAAGGCAAGAGCGAAGATAAAATACAGGCACAGGTAAGGGTAAACTGTGCAGCTGGTAGAGCAGCGCTTGGAGATCTCATCCCACCCGATGACCTTGGTTTTCTCTATGATGTAGAATATG
Source organism: Ursus maritimus (assembly GCF_017311325.1). Taxonomy (NCBI): domain Eukaryota; kingdom Metazoa; phylum Chordata; class Mammalia; order Carnivora; family Ursidae; genus Ursus; species Ursus maritimus. The sequence goes on along the minus strand of NW_024424230.1, from coordinate 23,081,049 downwards.
AAGGTCGTGGCTAAGATTTATAAAGGCCAAGCCGAGGTTAAATAAAATTGGTAAGGAGAGTGATAAATGTTCAGAACAGCCATTTATTTATTTATTTATAGAGAATTCTTTTATTTAAAAAAATTTTTTAAGTAATTTTTTATTATGTTATGTTAGTCCCCATACAGTATATCCTTAGTTTTCGATGTAGTGTTCCATGATTTGTCATACACAAATAATGAATCACAGAACAGCCATTTAGCCAAAAGTGAAGCTAAACAAGGACAGATTAAAGGCATGGGTAGGCCCGGAAGGCCTAGTGGCATAGTCTTGTTTGTATTGATGCCATTCTGCCCAGCAATGTTATTTTTTCCACAGAAAAGGTGAAATGTAACAATAATTCAGGTTTGGGGTTTGCTGAGCTGGCAAAGATGCTACATTAATTCATTCAGCTAATATTCATTCAAGGCTCTTATGTGCCAAGCATTATTTTAAGCTCTAGAACTACAAAAATGAGAAATTCCAGCCCTTGCCTTCCGAGAGTTCATGGCCGGAAGAGACAGACACTGTGGTAGGGTAGTGCACTGATAAAGCTGCGGGCGTATTCCACAATGGTGAAGATTTGTTGAGAGTGAGAGGGTCGATCGTGGGATCCAGAGTAGGGAAAGAAGAGATGCTAGGAGGGAACCTAATAGAACAGGAGAAAATGAAGCGATCCAGGAGCCAGAGATCTCCCTAAGAACTGTGAAGCGGGCCATTGTATAGCTAGCCAAAGGGGAGAGGGTTGTGATCAGAGTACTGCGTTAGTGGCATTCAAGATTTCTGAGCTGTAACAATCCTCGGTGGAGACAAGATTCAGTAGGAAGCATTCAGTTCAGTGACCAAAGTGAAATGAAGGTGAAAGTGAATCACATGTGCCTGATAGTTCATCGTCATCTGTTCTTGACATCTCTGCTGTCTGTTTCATAAAGCTGTTCAATCTTAATTGTTTTCTTCCTTAGCCTGAGGAGCGATCTTCTTCCCTTTACCACCTACTGGTATTATTTCTACCTGCAGTAACTACATAGAAAATATTATTCCTCTTACAAATAGAATCACTTCTCCCTATTTATTCATCAAATATTTGCACACCATTTACATTCCATTTACTTTGCCAGATACTGGAAATACAGACTTCTATAAGGCAATAGTCCCTAGCTCATGGTATCATCCAGGCTAGAGGGAAGACAAAGTCAGGAAGTGGAGTGAGAATCGCAGAAGTAGGAGTAGGGTGCTGAGGGACCTGAAAACAGGAAAATCTGTGTATATATGTGTGGTGCGGGAGGGGAACGGGCAGAAAGGGAGAGCGTGCCACCTGTGTTGCATTCGGGGGGTGTAAGTATGGGACTGTGCATGGATAGAGGGTGTTCCAGGCAAAGGGTGCCTTGTATATAGCAACACTAAGGTAAGAGATGTGTGCATTTGAGAAACTGAAGTAAGTTCAGTAGGAAGATGAGGCTAGAAAGTAGGCAGAGGTCTTAGAAGCATAAGCTTATTTAATGGGTGTTCGGAAGGCATTGAAGGAGAATAGAAATGGACAGAGTTATTTTTTTTAAAGAGAAGAATAGATTGGAGCAGGGGGCAAAATTGTGTATATAAAAACTAGTTAGAAAGTTCTTGAGGTGTGGCGCATAGGTGGCTCAGTCAGTAAAGCATTCAACTCTTGATTTCAGCTCATGATCTCAGGGTTATGAGATTGAGCCCTGAGTTGGGCTCCATTGCTGGTGCGGAGCCTGCTTAAGATTCTCTCTCCTCCCTCTGCCCCCACCTGAAAGAAAGAAAGAAAGAAAGAAAGAAAGAAAGAAAGAAAGAAGAAAGAAAAGAAAGAAAGGGAAGGAAGGAAGGAAGGAAAAGAAAGAAAAAGAAACAAAAAGAAAAGAAAGAAAGTTCTTGAGGTAGCCCAGGTGAGAAATGATGCTGGCTTGGACAGGATGAGGATGGAGGGGAGATATAGGTATATTTGAAAATTATTTAGCAGGTGGACACTGTAGGTCTTTTTGATTTATTAGACTAAGGTAAGACAGAGTGGGAGAGGAAGAAATCAAGAATGGGATCTCAGATTCCCATTTGGTCAGATGATAACAGGAGGAGAGACAAGTTTGAGTAAAAAGTAGTGAGTCTGTTTTATACATATTTAATTCAAGGTGATCACTGGCTTTTTTCTTTTTCTTTTTTTCTTTTTAATAGTGGAAGCATCTACGGCTTTTCTTTTTTAAGTTCATTTATTTTATTTTATTTTTTAGTTCTCTCTATACCCAACATCAAACTCACAACCCCGAGATCAAGAGTCATACACTCTTCTGACTGAGCCAGCCAAGTGACCTGTCACTGGTTTTTTCAAGTCAACATTTCCCAGTTTTCTAAGCTTTATTCTTGAAAAGCCATTATTTATATATGTATACGAACTGACCATTGCCTTTGTGGAACCTCTGCGCTCTATATAGACCTTATAATGCCTTTAAGCTACTGGATTCTAACTCCACAAGGACAGGGGTCACTTTTTTTTTTTTTTTTAATTTTTATTTTGTTATATTAGTCACCATACAGTACATCCCCAGTTTTTGATGCAATGTTCCATGATTCTTTATTTGCATGTAACACCCAGTGCACCATGGAATATGTGCCCTCCTTAATACCCATCACTGGCCCATCCCAATCCCCCCCTCCCCTCTGAAGCCCTCAGTTTGTTTCCCTGAGTCCACAGTCTCTCATGGTTCATTCCCCTTTCTGTTTACCCCCCCTTTCATTCTTCCCCAGGGGTCACTTCTTATATCCTGGGAATCTAAGTAGCGCCTGGCACATAGTACATAGTAAATATTTGAATGAATGCCACTTTATTTTGCTTTCATATTTACATGTCAATCACCTTGAAAGTTATTTCCTTAAGAGTAGGGTGGTCTAATAGTAGTCTTTGCATTTCTAGTGGCTGGTATAGAGCCTGACTCATAGTAAGGGCTGAGTAAATGTTAGCTCTTGTTTCTTTTTTTTTTTTTAAGATTTTATTTATTTATTCGACAGAGATAGAGACAGCCAGCGAGAGAGGGAACACAAGCAGGGGGAGTGGGAGAGGAAGAAGCAGGCTCATAGCTGAGGAGCCTGATGTGGGGCTTGATCCCATAACGCCGGGATCACGCCCTGAGCCAAAGGCAGACGCTTAACCGCTGTGCCACCCAGGCACCCCCCAGGGGTCACTTCTTATATCCTGGGAATCTAAGTAGCGCCTGGCACATAGTATATAGTAAATATTTGAATGAATGCCACTTTATTTTGCTTTCATATTTACATGTCAATCACCTTGAAAGTTATTTCCTTAAGAGTAGGGTGGTCTAATAGTAGTCTTTGCATTTCTAGTGGCTGGTATAGAGCCTGACTCATAGTAAGGGCTGAGTAAATGTTAGCTCTTGTTTCTTTTTTTTTTTTTAAGATTTTATTTATTTATTCAACAGAGATAGAGACAGCCAGTGAGAAAGGGAACACAAGCAGGGGGAGTGGGAGAGGAAGAAGCAGGCTCATAGTGGAAGAGCCTGATGTGGGGCTCGATCCCGTAACGCCGGGATCACGCCCTGAGCCGAAGGCAGACGCCCAACCACTGTGCCACCCAGGCGCCCCAGCTCTTGTTTCTGCTGTTCTCCTTCTCCTCCTCCTCTTCTTCGTTATCATCATCTACCATTTAAGTACATTTTTATTTTTGTTAATTTTTGTCCTTGGTGTTAAATAATGATAATTTAGGGTTTTGTTTTCTGGTAGGGAGGGAAGTCCTTAGTTTTAGATGTTTACATATAACTTCTAATCCTAAAGGCCAAAACTTCGAGTGTAAAAGCTGACTGATGTAGACATTATTTACTATGCTTAATTTCAGATACATCTATATAATGGGAATACAAGAAAGAAATGAGAAGTTGTTTTATAGAATTCTGCAAGATGATATTGAAAGTCTGATGCCAATTGTATACACACCAACAGTGGGTCTTGCCTGCTCCCAATATGGACACATCTTTAGAAGACCTAAGTAAGGCTTATTTTTAAAGATATATTTGTAAATGGTTATTATATAGGAAAAATAGCACTCACTAACACCTCTTACGTTTCTCTTTTATGTATTACAGTCTTAATGTCAATCACATTTCCCACCTCGCAAAAGCTTAATTTGGACAAAAAGGAGTTAATAAAAACCCAGCATCTTCATATCTTGTTTTTGTAGAAATGGCAACATTCATTCCTAACCTTCTGCAAGTTATTATGATTGGTAAAAGAATCGTGCATTTCTGTACAAAAAAAAGGAGGGGGCACTCTTAATTTTGGTGGCAGGTTCTCCAGAGTTATCATTAATATCAGTTTGACAATCTGCCCAAATTAAAAGATTCTACTTTTTTGTAGGCTTTAATTTCTGTAGTTTATTCTGTTTTATGACTTTCCCCAAATTTTAATTTCATATAGTTCTAACACCTCAAATATTGTAAATAGAAAGAGTATGGGAATGGGCATCTACTTAAGTCTTTCCGTAAGTCACTTTCTGCCTCTGAATCTGTTTTCTTGTAAAATAGGAATGCTAGTACCTATTAAAGAGGAGCCGAGAAGGTCAGATGAGGAACTGATGGGACAATTCTTTGTAAACTTAAGATTAATTTGTGTTTTCTTTTCACATTCCTCCAATGTATTAGCATTTTCAACAGTCCTCACACCTTCCTGTCTTTCTTACATACTGATACAAATGAAGACCTTCAGACAATGCATGATAGCATTGATCTTCACTCTGCCCTCATCTAGCCTAGTGGCTTTCAGAATTTAATGTGTGTGCAAAACACCTGTGGGACTTAAAATGTTGATCCATGCCAACCTTCCCCTCCCTCCCCTTCCCAAGATTCTAATGAAAAAGAGAAAGGTGTGGAGGTCTGGATTTTAATGAACATGGTTGGTGACAGTATTGCAGGTGTTCCCTGGAAGACACTTTGAGAACACTGTCTGTTCTGTGTGCTGCCATCAATTAATGTGTATTAAACATTTGTTAAGCTAACCCAGCTGTTCAGCTATTTTATGGTTTATTTTTCATTCAGAATCGTGGTTCTCAATCCACATTAAAGGACAAAGAGAAACTTAAAAATTTATTTATGCCTGGGCCCCACTTAGATTCTGGTTTAGTCAATCTGGAGTTGAGCCCCCATGTAGGTGTTTCATAAAAGTTCCTGGTGTAGTTCTGATGGGTACCCAGCGCTCAGAAAGGACATGAAGCATAAAGAACATGGCTTTGGGGTGAGGGCAGATACTGTGTTTTTTACATAGAAGATGGTCAGTAAATCTTGATCTAAACTCCAGGTCAGTTAAATCAGAATTTCTGGGGGTGGGACCCCTGGCATTTTTTTTTTTTTAAAGATTTTATTTATTTATTTGACAGAGATAGAGCCAGCGAGAGAGGGAACACAAGCAGGGGGAGTGGGAGAGGAAGAAGCAGGCTCATAGCGGAGGAGCCTGATGTGGGGCTCGATCCCAGAACGCCGGGATCACACCCTGAGCCAAAGGCAGACGCTTAACCGCTGTGCCACCCAGGCGCCCCATCCCTGGCATTTTTTTTAAAAGCCCATCAGGTGATCCTATGATGTAGCTATGGTTGAGAAACTATTTAAACTGATTTGAGTTAGGAGAGTAATGCCAAAGTTGAGAAAGTTAAGTGTAAGAACCAGTTTGAAGGCACTGGGGGCCTGTTGGACTTCATCTCTACCCAACCCATTTTCTACGACCTATGTTTCTCCCCTGCCCCTTCTTCCTTCCTCTCTTCCTTTTTAAAAATCTGGATGATTTATCTCAACCAGATAACAATATACAGTGTGTTTAAAATAACTTTTCACTTTTTCCTAATGCTTCAAGGACATTCTCTTTTGTGTGAAGTTACTATACTTTTCTTCTTTCCCTTCTTGCTCCTTCAAATTTTAGATTTTCAGTTTTAGTGAATTTTAATAGTAGTTTACATAGCTTTATTATGCTGTCCTGCGTTGGTGGTTTATTTTTATACTGCGTTCTACCAGAGGTGTATCGAGTTTCTTCTTGGGTAAAACGATCATGTCATTTAATAATGATCTTTGTTGCAGCTACTGTGTGAGCAATGCAATTACAGTTTGGAGTAGTTGAAAATATTTGAAAATAATCCAGTGTGATTTAGCTAAATCTGCTTGGAAATGATACTATGTCTTGATGTTTTATTAAAATATCTAAATATTCCAGTTGTGAGCAAAAACTTAGGAGAAAACAAAAAACTGTTGTGAAATGCAAAGGTGTTTTTGTTCTGTTGCAGGGGATTATTTATTTCAATCTCAGACAGAGGTCATGTTAGATCAATTGTGGATAACTGGCCAGAAAATCATGTTAAGGTACTACTAATAGCACAACCTTCCTCTTCATAATCTTTTTTTTTTTTCCTTCTTTGTAAGTTATCTCTGAATTTCCAAGAATAGTTTTCATTGTTGCTGTGATTTATTTTGCACTTGCATACATGCAGATTTAGTGCTCTGAGGAGATCATGATAGTAATAATTGCAAAATGGGTCACCAGTACAGAGTTCGACTCTGGTAACAAAACGGGAGTTAGTTCACAAGGTGAACCTCTCACTGTTGATCCCATTGGTGTTTCTTGCATTCTCTGTGTTCCTTTTCTGTTTCTATTAACATGATTCTAGGTAGAGAAAACACATTAAAATGCTATGAAAACTTTCATTTTGGTGGGTGGTGAGAAGATTTATGACATCTTTTTTCTTCAAAGTCTCAGATAGATTTAGATCCTTAAGCAAATATAAAACTCTTAGAGTTTCAAATGTAATAAATATAAATCTTGGCCTATCTGGCTGTCTTTCATAAAATAAAACCTAGTGATTTACCTAAGATCTTTTGGCAGGCTTTAGTGCTTGTTACAGGCAGTAATCCTACTTGCCTTTATAACATGTCTTCCTCACCAAAATAATCTTTGATGAATAATCATGAATTCTAATAATCTAGAAAAAATTTGGCCAGATAATTAAACTCATATCATCTTCAAACCTTGTAGATAGGTGTATTTTTTAATTTTAGATCTACCCCCCCCACACACTATTGTTAAGGTGTTTCTTGTTTGGCCTCAGTTATTATGTGAAAGCAGCATATTGTTCATTTCTAACCTTGTTTTTCTCTTCTAGTTAATCTCTATCAGAAGTTTGCCTGCCTTTCCCTCATTTAGTTTTGTGAAGATATATAAGTTGATCCTCCAGTCAGAGACACTCTGTTTCTAAACCAAACACAAAGGGAAATCAGATCTAGTTCATCTTTATTTTACACCGAGATTCCAGAAATCCTAGAATTTTAAATATGCTTGGTTGGTTTACTTTGGAAGTTAGTCAAGAAACAATTTTATTTTTAAAAGTGAGAGTGAAAATACATGAAGAGGATCTTTTTTCGAATGCTTTTTAGTACCCCACTTTTGACAACTTTTAATTTATATATATATATTTTTTGTAATTAAGGCTGTTGTGGTGACCGATGGAGAGAGAATTCTGGGTCTTGGAGATCTGGGTGTCTATGGAATGGGAATCCCAGTAGGAAAACTGTGTTTGTATACAGCGTGTGCAGGAATACGGCCTGATAGATGCCTGCCTGTGTGTATTGATGTAGGAACTGATAATCCAGTGAGTAAACCCATTTTCCCCCTTTGATCTTCCTCCCATATTTAAAAAACAAAAGTTTTACTACAACCTTCTTTTGAAGATAATATAAGATGGGAAAATTTTGTGATTAAAGTTAGTCTTTGTCTTAAACTGTGCTTTTATTTTTACAAATAACAGTAAATTAAGTCTATTAAGAGTTTCTTGAAGGAAATGTAGTAAGGTTTTAAAAATTACATTAGTAATAATTTTTTTATAGAATATGTTTAAGCTGGTTATGTAATAACAAAATGATTTTATTTTTACATTTGGTCTTTTTTATAGTCACTCTTAAAAGATCCATTTTACATGGGCTTATATCAGAAAAGAGATCGATCACAACGTTATGATGACCTGATTGATGAGTTTATGAAAGCCATTACTGACAGGTATTTTTTTTTTTTTAAGTTTGAGTAAATGAAAGCGTCTTTAATTAATAAAAGAAAGGAACCACAGTTTTGTTTTTCTTTATCACTTTTGTAGATGCATAGAGGGAGATTACATTTTTGAGAGCTTGGGTTCTGTCCTGCCTGCTTAGATGTGCTGATACTTGTGACAGCCTTTGTATTTTGCCTTGCTCTCCTGAGTTGTCTGACCTCTTGTGGGAAGTCTGCACTCCCCGCTCCTGCCAGATCCTCACTGTTCAGTTCTCGCAGCCCTTGGCATCTGGGCTTCCTTCTACCATTCCTGGGACTCTTTGCAGCTTTCATGTTTAGAATTCACTGACCATTGATCCTCGTCTCTCTCCATTTCTGCGGCATCTGATCAGGTTTTCTACTTCTTCATCTTTGAACTTCTGTCTTCTCTTAACTACTAAAAGGCTTTCCTAGCTTGGTGTTTCTCCCACCTCTTTCTGTCTTTGTCATCTTCACTGGTTCTTCTTTCTCACTTTTATTAAATGGGGATGAATCCATAGTTCTCTTCTCTTTGAGCATGTAAGCTATGGTTTTATGCATGTGACTCCTAAACCCATGAAAACCCATCTCTAGTCCAGCTTCTCTCCGAGGCCAACATACAGAATCCTCCACCTAGACATTCAGTTTCTCCTTCATGTTCGTGTCCAAAATAACCCCTTCCCTTAGCAAACTGCCCATCTTCTGTTTAGCCGGCCTCTATTAATGGCAGCAACATTCACACTCTGGCCAAAACTTTGCTCTTAATATTATCTTTGATTTTTCCTCCTTCTCCATCAACCCTCTACAGAGTCCGTCAGTCCTCAGACCCAGATGGTACCACCACTTACATGCCTCAGAGATACATCTCCTCTTCTCCATTGCCACAGCCTTTCTGCAGATCTTCCTTTCCCTCCGGGATGCTTCTAAACCTGCCTCCAATATCTCTCCTCTCCATTTCATCTCCACCTTACCTCCATGTTAATCTTTTAAAAATGTGCACTTCATCATGTCGTTCTATTGCTTGAAATCTCTCAGTGGTTCCCTGTTGTCATAGGGTAAAGTCCAAACTCTTTATGATCCAACTTGGCCCTAGTTTTTACATTGCTTGTACATAGAAGATACTAGAAAATTAATGCCTTTTCAGAGTCGAAGTTGACTTATCTAAAACTAAACTTTTCATCTTCGCAGAAATTGCCATCTCCTCCCTTCCCTCCCTACCTTGGACAATCAAACAGTATCTTCTTAGTCATCCAGATTGCCCTGGCACTTGAACAGCGTTTCGCTTATGTCTCAGGAGGTCCTCATCAAGTTCTGTTTGTTCATTCTAATGTCTCATAATTGTCCCTTTAACTTCCCATGGCTTCTCCTTCAGATTTCTTGTCCCCTTACCATAGGAGCCTCCTAGGTGCTTCTCCACACACCAGTATGGACTGCATATCACTCACAGGTCTGTCCTTCCTAAAGAGTCTTTCCTTCCCTGAAGCCTTCAGCGATTCTACACTGGATACAGAATAAAGTCCCCATTCCCTAATTTTGCATTCAAGAGTCTCCCTTATCTGGCCCCAACCTGCCTTAACCACCTTCTCCTTATCCTTTCATATAAACCCTGAAATATATAGCCTGACCGTTGAAATTCAGGGTCACCAAAATACACCTTGCTTTTCTTCCTACCTCTTTACTTTTTGTTCTTTCAGGGCCCAAATAAAGTCTTTTTTCCTTTTCAAGCCTTCCCTTACCCCAGCTCACTAAGATGATTGGGGTCTTTTTTTGAATGCCAATGAACTCCTACAGAAATTATTTTTTAACCTCTTATTTAATATATACTTTCTTATGTTGCTGTTTAACTGCTAATATAATAAGAATACACATATCAAATATATACTTTATGATACTCTGATAAAAATCTCTTTCTTTTTAGGAAGTTATTTCATGCTTATATATGCTGGGCAACCTTGTAGGCACTTGGAAATAGTTTATACCATAAATTTTTCTGATTGAGTAATAGATTTCTGCATTTCAACCCCAGTTTTTATAGCTCTGAAAATTGCCAGGTGGCCTTAAATGGACTAACATGATACATTATTTTTAAACGGGATCATAAGGAATATTAGACAGGAAAGCTGTTTAATAATGGTATTTTCAACACAGCCATTATGGATTTTGCTGTTTTTAGATATGGACAGAACACACTTATTCAGTTTGAAGACTTTGGAAATCATAATGCGTTCAGGTTCTTGAGAAAATATCGAGAAAAGTATTGTACCTTCAATGATGATATTCAAGGTAAAGCAAAAAGAAAACCTTAGGGTTTTGATCCCTACCTTCTTTAAATATTTTTAATCTGCCCATTTTTTATTTTAAAAAAATCTTTATTTTGGGGGGTGCCTGGCTGGCTCAGTTGGTTGAGTCTTGATTTTGGTTCAGGTCATGATCTCAGGGTCATGAGTTCAGGCCCTGCATTGAGCTCTGCACTCAGTGGAAAGTCTGCTTGAGATTCTTTCCTTCTCCCCCTCTCTCCCTGCCCCGTTTGTGAGCTCTCTCTCTCTCTCTCTCCAAAATAAATAAATCATTTCAAAAAATCTTTATTTTTCCTACAGGGACAGCTGCAGTAGCTCTAGCAGGCCTTCTTGCAGCACAAAAAGTTATCGGCAAATCATTCTCAGAACACAAAATCTTATTCCTTGGAGCAGGAGAGGTAAGTTGTTGTAAACTTTTAGAATTTAAAACTAATACTCTCTTTTAGAATTGGAAAAATGAGACATAATGAGCTTCTAATTTTGTTGCGATCTTGTATGAATTGAAGATCTCTGTTGTAAAGTAGATCATTTAGAATATGTTTTGAGATAATACTGTGTTTAGAGAGGATATCACAAAGAATCAACTTTTGAGTGATTTGTTAGAGAATAAACCAAATATTCCTCGTAACATATAATTCTCATATATATAAAGTAATTCAAGCATTGTATTATACCCTCGTCTTTACTTTATTTAATTTATGTTTTGTTGGACAGGCTGCTCTTGGAATTGCAAATCTCATAGTTATGGCTATGGTAGAAAATGGCCTTTCAGAAGAAGAGGCACAAAAGAAAATTTGGATGGTTGACAAGTTTGGTTTATTATTTAAGGTAAGGTATTTAAATTTTGGAGAAGCAGAAGAATGTTACAATGATACTTTTATTTTGACTTTTTAAAAAATATTATCAGTTCTTAAAATATTGTATCACACTGGACAATCCAGATTGTACCATTTGGGGACGTTCCAGTATATTCTCAACAGAAATCCTCCAGTCTCCTTTTTGTCTTTTATAAAGACTCTTGCTTCATATTCAAGTCATAGTCTCCATGTTGGCACCAGACGTATTCTTTCTTGCTTTGTTCTCTGACTCTTGAGAGATCAAGTAATCATGCAAATAAGATTGTACTTGACCTTTCTAAAACTAGGTTTTTAATTGGAACTCAAACATTTCTTATTAAATTGTTAGCAAGACATCTGACATTTGAGCAGAAATTCCTTAACCATTCAGAGATCATAATCCCTTGTAACAGTCTGAGAGAAATCCATGGACCCTTTCCTGAAGCCAGTTCATGGATTAATTTAGTATCCTTTGCACCTGCCTGCCTTCCTAGCATTGATTGCCATTTTTAGTAGCTTAAGAAATGGGTTATATCTTACACTGTGTAACACATTAGGTAATCCATTTCAGAGTTGAACTTATCCAGTACACAATGCTGTTGTATTTTTGCTGTATATAATGACATACAGCCGTTACTTGAAATATACCTCTTTGGAGCAAGCTTATTTCAACGTACTTTGTTTCAGTTATGCAAGCTTTTCTACTTAACTAGTACTTGCAACTGTTGGTACAAAAAATAAAATGAAAAAGTGTGTGAATGAAAAATCTTGAGTGCTTGAATTATACATAATTTAAAATAATAGTTTAAAATGTACCAGATATTGTGATAAGACTCTACAGGTATTATCTCATTTAATCTTCTCAAAAATTCTGTGAAGTTTTATAAATAAGGAAACTAAGGATTTAAAAGGGCAGGTGACTTTTCCAAGGTCATCAGCTTATAAGTAGTGGACGTAAGAGTCACATCTAAGCAACCTGTGAAGCCAAGTGCTTGTATATAAGATACAAGGATTATAAACTTTGTACTTTTAGAAGGTTATTGGTGGAATACATATTTTTACTGGTATACAGTTTGGTGCTTCTTTTTTGTGGAGTTGGTTTTCACAAGTGTTTTGTGTTTCTTTTTTGTATTTGTAACAAGTGAAATCTAGAATGAATATGCTGTTGGTTAGCATAAATGAGAATCCCTGTATATCTGCAAGTTAAGGGTGTATTTTTCTTTTAGGGTGTGTGAATAGCTTGACCTATGGGTTTAGGCATCTAGTCTCTCCTGCTGACGCAAAACTGCCCTCCTTTTTGAGACTTTGAGAGTTTCCTGTTGAACCTGCATATTGGAGTGCTGTGGTCCTCCTGGGGGCAAGCATAAGAAGCCACTGTTCTGAGAACCTGGATCTGTTGAGGCTATATGTCAGTCCTTTAATTGACTTCCCATCAACTGATGATGGTGTGGTGCTTTTCCCAGACCCTGCTAGTTACTTATCTGGGGTTACCCCAGAGTTTTGATGGAAAAATTCACCTCTGCAGTGGGGTCTTCTCTTTTGCCAAAATAAGGGTATGGATTTCTCAGCCTGGTTGGTTTTTTGCATTTGATACGTTTTTGACTGCTTTAAATTGTTGAGAAATTCTTCATTGTTATAGTTTGTCAATATGTTTCCTGGCCAAGGGGCGCCTGGGTGGCACAGCGGTTAAGCATCTGCCTTCGGCTCAGGGCGTGATCCTGGCGATCTGGGATCGAGCCCCACATCAGGCTCTTCTGCTATGAGCCTGCTTCTTCCTCTCCCACTCCCCCTGCTTGTGTTCCCTCTCTCGCTGGCTGTCTCTATCTCTGTCAAATAAATTTAAAAAAAAATCTTAAAAAATAAAAAAAAATATGTTTCCTGGCCTTATAACACTACTAAGGCTTTAATTTTTATAGTTTTTGGCTTGGGATTTCGGGAAGAAAGCATGTTTCTTCATTCAGCCATCTTGAACCAGAATTCCCTGTTCCTCTTGTTTCAGAACTCTTGCTAGTACAAGTCCATGATGTCTATTTGCAATTCTGAAATCCTAAAAGCTCTGAAATTCCAAAGTTTTTTTGAAATTGGTAACAAATACGATTGACTTGAACTTATCTAGCAAAACCAGAGAGGGTATTTGTAGTCTTGACCTTTTCTACTTAGTGTACTAAATTTTGTTCAGTTTGGGGTGCTCATGGTGGGGGGGATTTATAATATTTGATATATTACCATAATACATGTCTAAAATATGAAAATATTTTACATCTAGCCCAGATGAGGGATTGTAAGTCTTTGTGCCATATTGGATTTAGAAGCACTTCACAAAGTAAATGAGTCTTTGAGAGGGACTTGGAAGTTTCTGGTTATGACCGGATTTGATTTATGTTTTATATCTGGGTTTTGTAGACACTGCAAGATAGAATTGGAAGATAGAGGCTGAAGAGGAAAGTAAATAAGAATGAAAAGACATTGCTATTGTAGAAACAATATGTGACTCATAATGATATCTTCTCAGTTAATCCTCAGTAAGCATTTACTAAAAAATACTGTATTTTTCCCAAAACTTCAGGGGCGGAAAGCTAAAATAGAGAGTCATCAGGAACCATTTGCTCACTCAGCCCCAGGGAATATACCTGATACTTTCGAAGATGCAGTAAATATACTCAAGCCTTCAGCTATAATTGGTAAGTATAGTTGTTGACAACTCATCGTATCACTTAACTATATGTTGCTCGTCATAACTACCATGCAGGAGTACTAAAAATGAAATGACCTATTTTATCTAGCTTTCAGCGTATATAATGTGTTTTTCTGTGATAGCCTTTTGGTCATAGTGTGTAAAGTTCAATTAACAGATGTTGCCTGTACTCTTAAGTGCGGGAAGCTGTGCAATTGATCATGCTTTGCTTTTAGAGTTGGTGTGACTGCTGTGCTCAACACCTGAAAAAGACCAAGGTCATCTGACAGACTGAACCAAGAAAGTCCTATGCAGGGTCAAAGCTTTGCACTGGCAACAAAGCAGAAAGCTTTGGTATGTTTTGAGAGTCAGGCCCTGCATAGCTGACATCAGACTATGCCAAAATGTCTCATGGGGTTCACTCCAGAAAATGTAAAAGTCTTTATTTTTTTAAAGATTTTATTTATTTATTTTAGAGACAGAAAGAGAGAACATGCGAGTGGGGGGGTGGGGGGGGTGGGAAGAGCAAAGGGAGAAGCAGACTCTGCGCCAAGCACAGAGCCTGATACAGGGGGACCCTGAGATCATGACTTGAGCTGAAACCAAGAGTTGGATGCTTAACCAACTGAGCCACCCAGGTGCCCCAGAAAATGTAAAAGTCTTTAAAAGAGGAGCTATTTAATTTCCTGTATAGCTGTGAGATTAGAATCCGTAAGTTTTTAATAATTTTATCACTTTCTTGTAGAAGCCCTATTGAATGTTAAATAGTAAAACAGTCACAAACAGTAAGTTTCTATGGTCATTAGCTTCTTCACTGATTAGAACTCTTAATTTCTTAAAGCAAGAGGACATCTTGAAGATCACCCAGTCAATTTCCCTCAAAACTCAATATGAAAACCTAAGAATCTGTCCATGGGTTCTATCTCTGGAGGGTCAAGGAAACAAAAATTTTAAATGTTTAATTCTTTTAGAACTCATAGACTCCTAAAAATATGTCCACATGCTTCTACATGGAGAAACACTGAATATAAATTCCTTTTTTACATAAGAAAAACAAGCACAGAGATGTTAAACAACTTGCCCAAGATTTGTGAAAGTTTCATATAGCCAGGAATGGCAGAGAAGCACTAAAACTCTAGTCTCCAGATCAGTATTTTTCTTTATTGCATCAGTTTATAAAGTGGAATTGAAAATTAATTATTTTGACTGTTGAATATAAGTCTTCTTACTAGACGAACTGGCAAAGTACTCAGCTGAGGTATTGCTTGGTCATCCCGATTCCCATCACGGGCTGAGTACTCCTCATGCTTCCATAACACTGCATACTTGGCACCTGTTACAGGTTTTCTCATTTTCTGCTTACTTTGTTTTTCTCTCAACTGTAAGCTGCATTGTATTCATATTTATATCCCAGTGGCCTAATGCAGTGTCTGAGGCATTGTGGGGGCTTAGGAAAAGGTCATTAAATTGCATCAAGAAAGTAGATTGCTTTAGTCAAGATGATTTTTTATCCCTTCTGAATTCCTGATATTTTGTAATGAATACCAGAGTTTAACAATTTAACATTTGAGATGCAAGTTTTTATCTTTTTAAAATTCATTTTTAATTGTGGTAAAATACATATAACATAAAATTTGCCATCATAACCACTTTTTTAAAATTTAAATTCAATTAGCCAACATATAGTACATCATTAGTTTCAGATGTAGAGTTCAGTAATTCATCAGTTGCGTATATCATAACTCTTTTTAAGTGTACGATTGGGTAGTGTCAAGTGCATTCACATTGTTGTGCAGCCAGTCTCTAAAACCCATTTTGGAAAACTGAAGCTCCATACCCATTAAACAAATACTTTCCCTAGCCCCTCACTACCACCATTCTACTTTTTGTGTTTATGAATTTGACTACTCTGGGTATCTCATATAAGTGGAACCATACAGTATTTGCCCTTTTGTGACTGGCTTCTTTTGCTTAGCATAATGTCCTCAAAGTTCATTCATGTTGTAGCAAGTTTTATCTTCTTAATTAGACAGTGATGGAGATAGTCATACTCTTTTTTTATTTCCTACAATTTACTATGTTTGGGGTAAACAATAAATATTTTAGTGAAAACTTTTGGCATTTTATTGTTGTTTTCAGATTCGAGATTGTGTTCCATGGCATTTTCTCAGCAATACAAAATCTGTGCTTTTGTTGTATTAAACCTATTATAGAAATGTTGATAAGAATTGTTTTATGTTACATGTAAAGAAGTTGCTTTTCTCCCCTTATGTATTATAGGAGTTGCAGGAGCTGGCCGACTTTTCACTCCTAGCGTAATCAAAGCCATGGCTGATATCAATGAAAGGCCTGTAATATTTGCATTAAGCAATCCTACAGCAATGGCTGAATGCACGGCTGAAGAAGCATATACACTTACGGAGGTACTAATAATTGCACGAATTGGTTATGTCTATTATTTTCCTTCTATTAGCCTTAGTTATACATTCTTGCATAATTCTTTTCATGGATAACTGTAGAGATTACAGAATGCACCCATGGATCACTACTGCGTGTATGAATTCTGGAAGTTATTACCTTATATCTCCGTTTTAACACATTCATGTCTTGTGTGCTATTGTTGTGCATTTTAATTATATTTTAAATCCCAAAAAACGTTATTGTTCTAAACACAAAATATTCATTTCGATACATTTTAATATCTTCTCTTGCCATTCTGTTCATCCTATATGTCTGTGCCTTTATCTTGGGTCATTTTCCTTCTACCAGAAGAACTTCCCTTGAGTGTGGGTCTGATGAATTTCTCTCAGTAATCTCTTTATTTTGCCTTCATTTTGAAGGATATTTTTTCACTGTACATAGAAGTAAAAGTCCATAGAGATATTATTCTACTGTTTTCTGACTTCTGTTTTCCTTTTCATATATCATTTTGTCTTGGGTTTTGCCACAGTGAGCGTAGTTGTCTTTGTGTTTATTCCATCTGGGACTGCACGGCTCTCTCTACTGATGCCCTCTTTTGGGGCCTGTGTTGGAAATATCTGAGTTGGCTGCGTTCTCTGTCTCCCCTTGTGGGTCTCCAGTTGTAGAGTGTCAGACTTGTTCGCATATCTCACTTACCTCTTACACTACTTTCTGCATATTTCATCCTGTTGGCATACTGTGTGGGTTTTTTAAAGAATTTTATTTATTTGTTTGAGAGAGAAAGAGCAGGAGGAGGAGCAGAGGGAGAGGGACAAGCAGACTCTATGCTGAGCACAAAGCCCGACGCAGGGCTCGATCCCATGACTCTGAAATCACAACCTGAGCAGAAATCAAGAGTCGGACGCTTAACCGACTGAGCCACCCCGGCACCCCTGCATACTGTATTGTAATCTGGTGATTTTCTTTGGGTTTATCTTCCAGTTGCATATACTATTTTTAGCTATGCTAATCTGTTGCTAAGTTCTTAATTTTATTGTATTTTTCATTTGTAGAATTTTGATTTGACTATTTTTCTGATCAGTGACACAGACTTACAATAATATGTTATAGAAATAATCAATTCATGAATAAATTCTTCTTTCTTGCCCTCACATTAAATAAAACAATTCTTTTTACACTTCAAACGTATCTTCACTGTCGGTATTTGTCTTTATGAAGGCCATTGTTTTCAGTCATCTAACAGCCTTCAGGAACAAGTTTTTACTTTCATCCAAATCATTTAAGCTTTAGTTCTTCTGAATTTTTTGACACTGCCACAGGGTTCTATCCCAATTACAAGTATCTGTTCATTTGCCATTAGGACAGTTGGGTTTTTCCCTACTGTTCTGTAGGGATATATTTTTAATCTCCATAATGTAGTCACATTCTGTATTGTTCTTGTACGTGATCTTTAAGTGGGCCCAGGAAGCAATATTTAAAGGCTTGTTTACAATGATACCCAGCAGGAATAATTATTAGGTCATGTACTTCAGAATAGGTAACAAATCTGTGATAAATGTTTTTGTCTCCACTCTTTTAAAAACGTCTTTTATTATGGAAAATTCCGAAAATATACAGAGGTGGAATAGTCTGATCACCTCCTCGTCAACCTTGTTTCTTCTACATCCTTCCCATCCTGGGTTATTTTGAAACAAATCTCAAGACATCATATCGTTTCGTTATAAATATTATAGTGTATCTCTTAAAAGTTAAAAGTTCTTTTAAAGATATAATCACAGTATCATTATCACACCTCACAACTTTTAACAGTAATTTTAAAATACTTCATCTTTCTGCATAGCTTATAGTTCTGCTCTAAAATATTCTGTCTTGTTATTTAATTTCTGAAATGTATGAATCATGATTAAAGTTAATGTCTGATAGCAAGAAATACTTAACTCTCTGTAAGTCCATTTCTATTATCTGTTTTTGTTTTTCTTCGTTATGCGGTCTTGTATTTTAGTAAACCTAGTTTTATTTTTGTTTTTTGTTTTCTTATTGAATGCTAGATGGTGTGGGTGAGCAATTGTAGCAGTAATTTGAGGCTCTGGGTGAAGGGGTCTTCCCTTTTCCTCTGGTGAGTGTTGCTCTGGAGCAGCTCATCATAATCTAATCAGGGTGTAGTCCATGGGATGCCGGCTCTATTGCCACAGTTCACCCTTGCTCCCAGTGTGTACCCCTTTGAGCATGAATCAAAAGTCCTGGGGTATTTATTAGCACTCGTCATCCCTAGCAGCAGCCCCTGAACTTTACTTTTCTCTTTCTCTCATTGTGAGGCTCCTGACAGCTTTGTTGCTCAGGCTCCCAGCCACAGTTACTCCTTTTGAATTTCACGATCACCTTGAGGGGGAAAGCTTCAAGTGCTGGGCTCACAGACCTTGTTTTCCTATTCTTCTGCATCTGCCACACCCAGGCTCTCACTATCTTGATAGCACTGCTACTTTCTTAACAAATATTTTTAATGTATTTTATCCAGTTTCTCTCTTTGTTATCAGAAGGAGAATTGGTGTGAAACAGCCTAGATCATTGCCAGAGCAGAACCTTCTCAGAACTTTCCAGACTTAGTGTTCATGCTCCTTATGCCTTTAGCATTCTTTTTTTATCATTACCGAAAATTTTATTTTGATACATACATTCCCCCTCTAAATTCCTTTCACTTCATATTGCCACTCAGTTTAGTCAAAATAAATTCTCCTGACTATTGGTTTCCAACAGTTATAGTAGTCACTGAAACTTCTAATAGTTATTGAAATCTTTTTCTTTGAAATCATCCACAAAATCAGCATCCAGATATTAAAAAAAAAAAAATCAGCCTCTTTAGTATACTGTCTTATCGTTTTACCAAAGTGTGGTATCCTGTTTACCAGTCTTTAGTACTTAAAACTAATGGTTATTGCCCCAAAAAGTAAATCTTAGTCTTATACAACGACTGATAAATATACTTATGTATCAGTGGGTTTTGGCATTTTAGAAATAGAAAAAAATGTAAATGTTTTGGGCAGCAGTAGTATATCACTAGAAGATTGCCCAAACATTTAAGAATTTTTTTTTGAATAAATACTATTGTAAGAGCTGTGCATTATTGGAATGAATAAAAATCCTCCAAGGAGACTAGTTTGATATATTGTATTCCATCAGTTCTCAGATGAAATTTTTTCTCAATATTGTATTACCTCCTAAAAATGATAAAAAAGTATTGTGTCATAGTTTAATTTTACATAATTGCTTCTTAGTGTTAGATAAAATAACGGCATAAATTACGTATTTGCAGTCACCTCTTAAATTTTTAGCGTCCTTTTGTTTTCAGTAGAGAGAAGTCTTGGTGTTACTCTAACACCCTCTGCTGCTTAGTGAGAGAAATACTTTATTTTAATTCTTGAACTTCAGAATGAACACTTGGTTATGGTTAAGATCCAGCTACATTTAAACTGTAGGTTGATTATGAAAGAAAAAAAAAATAGCCTGAAGAAGATGAACTGCTGTAGAATCTTGCCATTCTAGAGAAGATACCCAAGATCTTTCTAAATCTCCAAATTTACTGCTATCATGAGAATGTAACATTTTTCTTATAAAGAGTTGATATTGTATAAAACATGTTATAAAGCTATTAAAATTAGTGGTATCACAAAAAGAATCTATATTATTACATGCATTATCATTGTAATGATATATGGCTTTAACCATGAACTGATTTTAATCTTCAAAGAAACACAATTTCATCACAAGTAGAGCTATGCTTAGAACAGGTAGAGAATGATCATAGCTATCTGTAGAAAATGATACAGCCGCCTGACACTGTAGCTTCAGGATGGTCACCTGGGCGCAGCACTAGCACAGTTAGATAGCTTCTACCCTTTGTGTCATGTTGAAACTGAAAGTATGTCTTATAAAAGTAATAATTAATACATATTGTAGATCTTCAGATGGTCCAAAGGGTCAAATTGTTGACTGTTAAATCCACTAATGCAAGGATCCACTATACTTCAGAGAATAATTAGCCTTGGTATAACACACATTTTTGGATCTAGAGATAAGACAAGGCATTGTCTAAACACGTACTATTCTGTCCAGTGTTCAGGTGCCATGTCAGTTTGTCCATCCTACTGTGTGGAGATAGTTCAGTTTTCTGTAAACCATTTCTTACTTAATCCAGGTTTAAACATGACTTACTTTTGGTGTACCTGGGTGGCTCAGTCGGTTAAGCAGCTGACTCTTGATTTCAGCTTGGGTCATGATCTTGGGGTTGTGGGATCGAGCCTGGTGTCGGACTCTGTGTTTAGCACGGAGTCTGCTTGGGACTGGCTTTCCCTCTCCCTCTCTCTAAAATACATAAATAAGTCTTTAAAAAATAAATAAAAATTAAAAAATAAAAGAACTAAACATGACTTACTTTAGTCATACTTCAAGTATTCCGAGATAGATTATCCTGTTTGAGAACTACTGTTTTCTTGCTCTTTGTGGTTTCTTGCCAAGGAGGAGTGGAGCAGATGGGATTTGTGGTAGGGAAATGATACTTAAAGGATTTATAGGGGCATCTGGATGGCTCAGTTGGTTAAGCGTCTGCCTTCGGCTCAATCCCAGGGTCCCTGGGATTGAGCCCTAGGTCCCTGCTCAGCGGGGAGCCTGCTTTTCCCTTTCCCTCTGCTGCTCCCCTGCTTATGCACTCTCTTGCTCTCTCTCTTTCTCTCTCTCTCAAATAAAATCTTTAAAAAAAAATAAAGGATTTATAAATTTACTTTCAGGTACTCTTCAATTTCACAGGTATCAAATTCTTTTAGAAATATTGACTATGGGGTGCCTGGGTGGTTTAAGCGTCTGCCTTTGGCTCAGGTCATGATCTCATGGTCTTGGGATGGAGCCCCAGTAGGGAGTCTGCTTCTTCCTTTGCCCCTCCCCTGCTCATGTGTGCTCGATTGCTCTCTCTCTCTCAGATAAATAAATAAAATCTTTTTTAAAATAAAGAAATAGCGAATATTCTAGCAACATTATATGCCATTGTTGAGCACAGTGCTA
This sequence comes from Ursus maritimus, assembly GCF_017311325.1. Taxonomy (NCBI): domain Eukaryota; kingdom Metazoa; phylum Chordata; class Mammalia; order Carnivora; family Ursidae; genus Ursus; species Ursus maritimus. The sequence continues at coordinate 23,059,696 of NW_024424230.1, read as the reverse complement.
AAATTTGGTGACTTATTTTTCTTCAACAAGGCAACATGGTGTATTTTTCTGGGGTAATAGTCTAGTTATACCATACATCTGTTGCGTAAACTGCCCACCCAGGGCATTATTAGCATAATAGAGAGACCATGGGCTTTGGAATAAAAAAAAATCTGGATTCAAGTTTAACTGCTTCAATTGTAATGTGTGACTTTTTACAAAGTACTTGGAAGTCTAAGCTATAGTTTTCTGAGATTCTTTTTTTTTATATCAGTGAGATGGAGATGATGATAATCTCATAAGGCTTTATGTGCAGGCTAAACTGAGTTAACACATACAAAGCACCTGGTACAGAGCCAAAGATAGACGTACAGTCAGTGATCACAGTTTAATTTTTGATGTGTTCCCCTTCATTCACAGATGTTGAGAGCCATGTGTATTATTCAGGATGGTATTTGTTGGCCCATCTACATTTTAAACTTTTTAAAGGAAATAGAAATGTGAGGTTTTTAGTTTATTAGTGGACCATTTTCAATTTTATTTGAATGTGTGCTATGCATAAAAACTCATTCTGATAAGAATTTTAATGAAAGATTATGTTATATAGTAAATTATGCCTGTTTGCAAGTAATATATTGGTCTGTTTTAGTACAGGATTTAATTTTGTTTTGATTCACCTCAGTGTTAGTCCACGTGAATTTACAAATTGAGCTTATTTCATTTCTTAACAGGGAAGGTGTTTGTTTGCCAGTGGCAGTCCATTTGAGCCAGTGAAACTCAGTGACGGACAACTCTTTACACCAGGCCAAGGAAACAATGTGTATATTTTTCCAGGTAAGTGCCACCATTATTTATGTTAAAAATAATGGTGTTACATCTTTTTTAAAAAAAAGATTTTATTTATTTATTTGACAGAAAGAGATAGCAAGAGAGGGAACGCAAGAATGGGGGGAGCTGGAGAGTGAGAAGCAGGCTGGAGAGGGAGAAGCAGGCTCCCCTCTGAGCAGGTAGCCCAATGCAGGGCTGGATCCCAGGACGCTGGGATCATGACCTGAGCCAAAGGCAGATGCTTAATGACTGAGCCACCCAGGCGCCCCTATACCACATCTTCTTTATCCATTCCATGTAGTTGATAGGCAACCTGCAGAATGAGAGATATTTGCAAATTACATATCTGATAACCCAGAGATCATGACCTGAGCTGAAACCAAGAGACAGATGTTTAACTGACTGAATCACCCAGGCACCCTGCACAGCAGACTACTTCTTGTGACCCATGTTGTCCTCTCTCTCATGCATATGTGCTATTTCTGTCTTGGTGCTATATTCCTCTCTGTCTTGGTCTCATTTTTCTGGAGTACATCTTTTGAAAAAGCGTGGATGAAAACTTCCTGAGTTTTTTTCCATATCTTAAAAATGTCTCTTTTGTCTTCTCACTTGATAGTTTGGTTGGATAGAGATTTGTAGATTGAAAGTCCATTCCCTCAGATCTTTGAAAATATTTCTCCACTTTTAGTGTTGCTGTGAGAAATCTGATGTCATTGAGATTCTCATTTCTTTATCCATACTAGCTTTTTCTCCCTAAAAATATTTAAAATTTTCTCTTTAGATTTCTGAGAGGTTACCAGGATGCATCCAGGTTTGGGCTTATTTCCATTTATTATGCACATCTGTATGGGGGCCAGTTCACTATATCTTCTTTTCCAAAGGATTTTTTTTTTTCTTTCTCATTTCTTTCCTTACATTATTTCTGTTTTTCTCTTATAGAACTTTGTTAGACCATGGTCAATTACCTCAGTTGTCCTTGACTTATAAATTTTATTTCACATTTTCAACTCTGCCTTTTTTAAATTCTGTAATGTGGGGGAGTTCTGTGGCATTCATTCATTCATCTGTTTTTTAGCACTTTTTGTGTACATTTAAAAAATCTTTTTTTATGGGGTGCCTGCCTGGCTTAATCCATAGAACACGCAACTCTTGATCTCAGGGCTGTGAATTCAAGTCCCACGTGTGGGCATGGAGCCTACTTAAAATAAAAACTAAAAACAACAACAAAAAAGTCTGTTCTTAATTATAAAACTTTTCAAACACACACAAAAGCAGAGAGAAGAATGAAGTCCCATGTTCCAATCTCCCACATTTCAGCAGTTATCAACATGTAACCATATTTTCCTAACCATTCCTTCCTCTTTGGGTTATTTTAAAGCAAATCAGAGACATCATATAATTTCATTTGTAACTACTGCAGTATGTATCTCCAAAAAAGTAATTTTTTAAATTAAACATAACCATAATGCTCGTATCATACCACATGAAATTAACATTTGCTTAATATCATATATCATCTGTTCAGTAGGCTCAAATATTATTTTTTCATTCCCAGTACCTTTATCTTATCTTAAAATCACTCTTTTTAAATAGCCACTTTTTTTTAAAAGGTTACAGGATCCTTTTGAGTTTCTTCTGAGAGCTAAAATTCTTTTAAATATTTCTTCCTTTGTGCTGTTCATTTTCTATAAATTTCTTTTTTTTTTAAAGATTTTATATATTTATTTGACAGAGATAGAGATAGAGACAGCCAGCGAGAGAGGGAACACAAGCAGGGGGAGTGGGAGAGGAAGAAGCAGGCTCATAGCAGAGGAGCCTGATGTGGGGCTCGATCCCACAACGCCGGGATCACGTCCTGAGCCGAAGGCAGATGCTTAACCGCTGTGCCACCCAGGCGCCCCGATTTTCTATAAATCTGATGATCCTTAGTTGTTCATTCATTTTAATGAAAGACTATGTTGGATTTGGCCTGAATTTCCTTTGTCTTCTTGTGGGCCTCTCCCTGAACAGCTGGCAGTAGGCTCTAAGATTTCACGACAGGTAGATTTTTAGTGTACGTAGGCTAGCATCAAGCAAGCATGTTATAACTGTTGTCAAAGTAAAGAAGACTTTTAGCCTGAATATTCCAGTGCTTTTGTGTATGAATTTTCCTCCTTTTCCTCCCATGTAGCTGTTTAATGTGTAGAGTTCTACCGTGTTTGGCTCTTGAGACATAGTGTCTGTAATAGAAACTCTCCCATCACCAGTGATCTCTTTCTAGAACTTGATAATGTTCAAAATCAGTCTGTTCTATCCAACAATATTTCTGTGACATAAAGGCATAAGAGCATGGAAAAGAATACTTTTCTACTGATTTTAACAAAGTCATTTTCTGAATCTTATTTAACTAATAAGGAATTTGGCAATTTATTATTTTTATACACTACAAAGTCCTAACTTTATTATTAACCATTACCAGCACTATAAATATAGATGTAAAAATGACCTGGTAGTAAAGGTAAAAATGGACTTTTAAGCAGGAGGGCAAAAGTCTGTTGATAAAAAAAAAAAAAAAGTATAGGGCTCCAGTAATGTTTGAATTACCTGGTCCAGCAATTATAACTGAATGAAGTAACAACAAAAATAAAAACTTTAAGGGGTCAAAAGATAAGTCAATATCTAACAAGATATTGACTAATAAAATACTCCGGGAATTCTGGATCAAGAGTAGGAAGAGAACTAGGGCTCAGAAAACTAGCATGTGAAGGACTTTTGTACTGGAAGTGTTCTCTGATCAGCAAGAAATCACTGAGCAGAAAAACAGTGCTTTTCATGGAAGGGAGGGCAAGCGTTAGAGTCTGGCATCTACTGAGAATGGGATTCTATGTGAACCACTAGCGGGCTGAAACCCTAAAGGCTGTACCCTGGGATAGGGTATCGTTTGCACTATCACGTGGATGGTCTAGAAAACCTCAGGACTTTGTTCTGGCTTACCAGCACCCACAAGTGACTGGCAGAAGCAAACAAATCTTCTGTGGAACAAGATAACACTATCCTTTTCTTCAAGTTACTTTAACAAATCTTGAAATACATCTCCAGTTAAAAAATAAAAGATAAAGACACACGTACAGAGACAAGACAGAAGAAGCCAAAAGTATCAGAAACAGCAGCAAAACTCTGGAATTCTAGATATCAAACAGGTGCTATGAAACAAATATGCTTATTGTGTTTATGGAGATAAAAGCCAAGCTTGAAAGATTCAGCCAAGTAACACTAAATTGTAGAATTGAAAAATAAAATAAATTTAGGAACTCAGTGAATGAGACTTATAGCAGATTAGACTAAAGAGAATTAAACTATAAGGTCAGAAGAAATGATTCAGAGACCAAAAAAAGAGAAAAATATAGAAAAACAGATATATACCTTTAATTGAAATACTTTATTGTATAGTCCCAGAAGATGAGCATGAGAATGAAGCAGAGGCGATATTTATAGGCTTCCCAGCTGAGAATATCTTAGAACCTGTTGAATGACCTCAATACACAATATTGACATGAAACCAGTGAAACCCGTGTGGGATAAATAAAAGGAAGGCCACATCTAGGAACATCATTGTGAGGCTTCGGCAAACAACAACAAGGAGAAGACTACGAATGCAGCCAGAGCAAAAAGATTTCCTTGAAAGAAGCAACTCTAATAGCTTATCAGTTAAGTAGAGTGAAACCCTTACAAGGGACCTGCATTGTCTGGCGGGAGGGTAAATTAGAATTTACATAAGGAATTTACATAAGGGTGCATGTTATACATTTTAGGAAAACCACTAGAAGACTAGAAAAACTTCCCAGCTATGGTGAGAGAATGTTAGGGGAGGAAATGAAATGATTTTTTAAAAATCCAATAGTCAAGAATGAAGAGGAAAAGAAGGAACATAGAATAGACAAGACAAATATCAGAAGACAATAGATTTTGCCCCAAGCATTTAAGGAACTGTATTAGCTGTGGAAGGAAGAGAGTACATGAGGTGACTGAGACCCTGGATGATTCAGGGAATCGAATGCGTATTTCAGTGTGAAATAATTTTAAGTACTGAAAAAGTAAAATAAGGAGAACAGGACAGTAACTTCAGGGAAAACCAAAAGTTATGTAGGAGAGTAGAAATAATCACGACAGTGTTAATAATGGCTCTGCTGTGAGTAACACTCATGAAGCCATAATAATACAAACGTTGATTACTGATTGATTCAGCCAAAATGGTGCTCTAACCATCCTGGAAGAAGGGACGAGGCTGGAAATGTGAAAGAAAGCCAAGTACTTTTTTCCTACAGGAAGGAGTGGGTGATCTATAAAACTCAAAGTCAATCAATACAAGCAAGCTGTTTGAGAGAAAGAAATATAAAAATCAGCTAAAAGAATTGAAAGTAGCTGCCTCTCTAGAACAAGAAGTGGAAGGGTTAGAGGTGGGCTGGGAATTGATGTTTCTTGTAACAAGTGTTGATGAATTGTATGCATTGTAATTTTGCTAATTGTAAAAACTAAATTGAGAAAAGCCATTTGATATTTCTAAGGTTATTCTAGGAGATAAGAATTGTAACAGTTAACAAAGATCATTTGATTTTAACTCTCAGATTTGTTTTCTCTTGGCTGCTTTGTTTGGGGGGGTGCGTCTGGGGGTAGTGGTTACCATTAACTTGCTTTAAGTCTGGGAATTTATTTGGTTCCTTTCATAATTTGAAAAGTGACCTTACTAAATTAACTATTTAAAATGTTTTGTAGGCGTGGCTTTAGCTGTTATTCTCTGTAACACCCGGCATATTAGTGACCATGTTTTCCTAGAAGCTGCAAAGGTAAATGTTTTAAATATTGTTTGGCTCTTTTATCAGGTTGAATTATAAAGATGAGTGGATCTTAATTAAAAGCAGAGAGAGAAAATAGGTTAAATCTGCCTTATGAATGGAAAGGAAGTTATTCATTTGTTGCTTTTTTCATTTGGCTATCTACTTTTGCATAAGATTAATTTTTTATCATGATTTTTCAAATGTTTGAATGTTAAGGTATGAATCCTTTCATATTTACAACACGTACTATACGTGTTGCGTATATACATCTGAAGGTAATATATTGTGACAACATAGATAAATGTAACACCTTCATTTTTTTAATGGACAAATACTAGTTTATTTGGAGTGTGCTGGCCTATTAGAGTGCCAGACCGTAATATGAGTTTTGAAGAATTCACATTAATACAGATTTTAATGTTTATTTTCATAGTAACTGATGTAATTATGCCAAACTTTGTATGTATTAAGTAGAATATGTCAATAAACCCTTCAGTCTGGTTATTTCTTGTTTAGTGGTGAACAATTTTAATCTCTGCAATGCTTTAAGCATATTCCTGCTAAAAATAAGGAGAATTATGTTACCTGTATTATTTTCTGCTCCCCAAACCCCTTTTCCATTTTATTAGGTCCTTAGCCTGTGTTATTTAAACAAACAAAAATAAAATGTTATTTTTCTCTTCAGGCTCTGGCAAATCAATTGACAGATAAAGAGCTAGCTCAAGGGAGACTTTACCCACCACTTGCTGATATTCAGGAAGTTTCTCTTAACATCGCTATTAAAGTAAGTATTAATTTACACTTCATATAAATTTTAATGACGTTTAAGATTTATTTATTTGAGAGAAGGAGAGCAGGGGGAGAGACAGAGGGTGAGGGGAAAGAATCTCAGGCAGACTAGACTCCCCTGCTGAGCAGGGAGCCCAATGTGGGGCTTGATCCCAGAACCCTGAGATTATGACCTGAGCCAAAGGCAGACACTTAACTGACTGAGCCACCCAGGCGCCCCTGGGGGGGAATCCACACCTTTTAAATTATTGTGGTATGGGGGTACCTGGCTGGCTTAGTCAGTAGAGAGTGCAACCTGACTTGGGAGTTGTGAGTTGGCTGCAAAGATTACTCAAAAATCTTAAATAATAATTATTATAGTATGTAATAATGTGTATTATTTGATACTATATGTTTCCCATTATTATGGTTTTTCAGTATTTTCTTATCTATTTAAACTGTGCATTCTTTTGGATGAATTTTTCTATCAATTTTTTTAATTCAAAGGAAACTGTGCATCTGTGTATGAAACTATCGGACTTACAAATTAAATTAGTGAAATTGAGTCTTTGGTCCTGGCTCTTCCCTTCCCAACAGCACCTCTTCCCACACAGCACAGTCTGTTTCTTTTTTTAAGTCATTCAATATAATTTTGTTGTTTTCTTCTCTAAACGTGGTATGTTACTTAATACTTACTTGCTTTCCTAGATATTTAAAATTTTTTGTTCTTTATAATAAATGAAGATTTTTCTTTCCATATCTGTTTCCTCGCTTGTCATTTCTGGCATATAGGGAAGGTATTAATTTTTATGAATTTACTTGATAACTAGTTTGTTGAGCAATCTTAACTCTTTCAATTAACTGTTTTGGAATTTTGAATTTTGAATCATTTGCAAGTAATTTTTTTCTTCATTTTTTATGTATTGCTCTTTTTCTCCCCCCCTTAAGAGCAGTTTTAAGCAACTTATTGATAAGGCCATCCTTGTATTTTCATACTAAATGTGATACTAGCTTTTGGTTGAAGTAAATATTTTCTATCTTTTTAAAGAAGTCATCTTCATCCCTAGTTTACTAAGATTTTCTTAAACATCAGGATCAGATGTAGAATTTATCAACCACATTTTTGACTGTATACTGGTGATCATAAAATTTTTACCCCTTTGACTATAAATGTTATTCTTGCATTATTTTAACACTCATAAACTAAATAAAGATTGGGAATTAGAGGATGATATGTTTAAGAAATAACCACCGGGGGCACCTACATGCCTCAGTCAGTTGAACATCTGACTCTAAATTTCGGCTCAGGCCATGATCTCGGGGTCATGAGATCACGCCCCACATCAGACTCCACACTTGGTGGGGAGTCTGCTTGAGATTCTCTTCCTCTCCCTCTGCCCTTCCTCCCTCTCATGCACGCTTTCTCGTGCTCTCTCTCTCACATAAATAATCTTTAAAAATAATCTTAAAAAAAAAAAAAAAAGAACAGCCAGCCCGGGGGCACCTGGCTGGCTCAATCAATGGAAGATGCAACTCTTCATCTTGGAGATGTGAGTTCGAGCCCCATGATGAGTGTAGAGATTACTTTAAAATAACATCTTAAAAAAATAACAGCCAATCCAGTTGAGCTGGAATCTAAAGTATAGGTAGGAAAATGGCATCATACAGGATTTGCAAGTTATCTTAAGGCCAGCTTGTACAGATACACAAATGCCAGGCTAAAGAGTCTAAATACCTTACTGTTGCAAAACAACTGAGAATTTTAGAGCCCAGAACTAGGATGAATAGAGCTCAGCTTTAGAATTTATAGAATGATATTACATTTGGGACAGATTTTAGAACATATCAGACAGTTAGGAAATTACCAGTAATGCCAGATGAAAGGTCATATGACAGGAGGAGATACCTGTGCTTAAGGGACGGTATAGGAGCGTAGCCCCAGGATCATGCCTCTTCCCCCTTCCCCAGGGTAGAGAATTTGCTCCTTCTTCATTGGCTTAAGGCTTTCCTTTTTAAGAGCAAGGGATCAGGAGACTAGGCAGTGCTTTGTTTCTGTCCCCTACCCCATCCCACAGCTAGTGAGCATCTCCGATCTCATGCTTTGCCCCAGCCTTTTCTGTGGGTACAAATATGTTTCTTATAATAGGCAAGAAAAGAATGGAAACACATTTTCATCATAAAATACAGTGAGATTGAGCCCCTGATATGAAAGGTTATTTTTAATAACTTTCATTTTTTTGTTAAATTTTTTTCTTAGAAAATTGAAATAAACTTTAATACTGGTCACCATTTGAAATGGGAATTGAAGTAGGAGGAAAAGCCATAATTGTTTGAAATTTCTTAATCATGTGTTATGATATTTTTTTAAATGAAACCATAACTTGACGATTTACTAAATAATAGGACTCTGCTATCCTGTGAGGAAGCTTTTCATACTACCTCATTTTACATCAAAACTGAGGCTCAGAGAGGGTTTATCCTCATCACCAGTCATGGTGTGTGGCCTGGTTACTATCAGAAATCCACTCAAGCCAAATGAGGTGGGAAGTAATCTGGTTTACCTGTTGACAGCCTGGGATCTGTAATCTGAATGCTTTGGGTTTGAGACACAGCTCTCACTTAACTACCTGGGGCAAGTTACTTACTTAAACTCCTCATACTTTGGTGTCATATGTAAAATGAGGATAATACTACCAGTACTTACCTCATAGGATTCTTGTGAGGATTAAATGAGCTGTACATGTAAAGCACGTGGAACATGCCGGGTACTCCATGATGCAGGTGGTGAGTTGGCATGTGTAGGTCCTAGCCCTAACTTTACTTGACCTTATAGTTCTAGTGTCCAACACCTGATTTATAATAATTTCTGTGTCTCTTAATCCAAATTCTAGAGCAAAAACACCTGGCTTACATTAGGTTAGGTTTTCACTTCAGTCCAGTCAGCTGTGGGTAGGAAGTAGACTCTCTTACATGGTATTTGAAAGTGGGGGAAGGACATGGGTAGGCAGGTCACCCATGTAGGGCTCCTTGGCTCACACAAAGCAGAGCTTAAAATTGTTTGTTAGATTGAAGTATTAAGGAAATGCCAATAATGGGGGGCGGTGACTTTAAAACACATAAAATTTACGGTAAGATTGCAGATTATTTTTATTTCATCTTTCAAGTTTTTAATAGTTTCCAAATGTTTTGAAATGAGTCAAAGTAATGTTATTTTTTATTTTGAAAAAAGAAAAACGTCATTCTTCTAAATTCATTTCTTTGTGTTTTAATAGTACTTTTCCTCTCAGATTAATACTCAGAGCCTACACAGTAATCTTACTTATTTTTCAGGTTACAGAATACCTGTATGCTAACAAAATGGCTTTCCGATACCCAGAACCTGAGGACAAGGCCAAATACATTAGAGAAAGAATATGGCGAAGTGAATATGATTCCCTGCTGCCGGATGTGTATGACTGGCCAGAATCGGCATTAAGCCCTCCCCTGATAACGGAATAGAAGGACATCCACTGAAAAATACTTTCCATGCTTCAGGGAACCTCCCTTCTTTTTCAGACAAAAAGAGATAATGTTCTCAAATTTATGGTTTTTTTCTGTGTTTTATTCTCCCCCACTGCTTTGCTTGACTTCTTTTTTTCATGAATCTGTACTTCCATTGAGGATCAATGTGTTGGCTACTTTGTGAATGCCCACCAGCACCCTGCGGTCAAATAACCATAATCCTTTTCTTCTGATTTGTTAACTCCTACCACATCAAAGAGATGTTACAAGTGTATTTGTAAATGTCTTCACCTTGTGCTGTTGTTCATGCTTGCCAAAGTATTTGCTATGTACTATTACACTAATAATCTCTCCCCAGCTTACTTTTAGGGTTACTAAAATAGAAGTTTACTTCTGTGGATATGAGTATAGAATTTTAAACCAAATTTAACCAGATTATAAGGACAAGCTGTCAGTATCTAAAAGTTCTTTTATTTCAGCCTCATTTTATCTTCATGCTCTGAAATTCCTTTGCAGTTGATAAATCTAGAGACATGCAAAAAATCTACCTTGTTTATATTCTGGACCTAAATTGAGGCTTAACTATAACATCATGAGAGAGAAATGGGAAGTACTGCTGTCTTTAGAGAAATAAACAAAATAGTCATTGTTTTCAACAGTGTATAAAAATCATAGTGTAACTTTTTTATTTAATAAAGGTAATATCTTAAATTTGATTGCTTCAATTAATGCGATTTTATTGCCCAACTAGAAATTTAGGTTTGCTTATTATGAAAAACATCTATTTTCATTTTATTTATTTCTAGATGATTCAAAGGAAGGGATATAATGCATAAATTATAACTGACATCATGTGACTTTTAACAAATTAGTCCTGTTTCATATTTGAATGAAGCATATTTAACTGGAAAGGCTACACCCCCTGTTCTAATAGTGGTGCTCTTTATTATTTGGATAATTTTGAAATGTCTTTTTTTTTTTTTTTTAAGATTTTATTTATTTATTCGACAGAGATAGAGACAGCCAGCGAGAGAGGGAACACAAGCAGAGGGAGTGGGAGAGGAAGAAGCAGGCTCCTAGCGGAGCAGGGAGCCCGATGTGGGGCTCGATCCCAGAATGCTGGGATCACGCCCTGAGCCGAAGGCAGACGCTTAACGACTGAGCCACCCAGGCGCCCCTGGAATGTCTTTATGATACATTCCTTTGAATACCATTAGTGACAACTCTTTCCACTGAAAATGGATTTAATTTTTTGAAACCACCAAAATTAGAGCTAAGTGGGCATGAGTGAGGTAGGTGTACAGACCAGGAAATGCCATTTTTAATCCCAGTAAAATGGGTAACTATTGGCTAGTGAGACCAGTTTTCTGAAGTGACTATTGCATCTGGAGAGTTAGTAGTATTACTTTATATGTGCCTAACATAATTGCTTTGAAGGAACAAAATTTAAGTGCTCATTTGAGAAGATTAACTACAAAAAGTTATTCATACCTACATGTAAGGGTACACGTTATTTGGTATTTCTCTCCACAGTCCTTGGTATGTTAGATGTGATATTCTGTAGGGAAAAAGGGCATCATTTGTACGTTCATATGTCCTTCTATGTACAGTTAGAGATTGAGTCATACTAATTTGAATATAATTTAACATTTTAAGAATGCTTGAAATGGCACTGCTGTTTGGAGTATTTTAAAATGCAATTGATTAATTTAACAGATGAGTAAAGTCAGAAATCTGTTATATAAATCTGTTTTATAAAATAAGCAATCAGATCACTATTTGCTTCTTTAAATTAAAAATGAAAGGTTTATGTTTTTCATGTAACCTTCGTCAAAACAAAATCACCCCCAAAAATACTCTTGATTTGAGTTTAACGTTACAAGTATAATTACAAATCCTGTTTTTTGCTTAGTGCTTACTGAAGGCAGGACCATATGCTGAGTTAATGTAATTTTACTAAAATGTTTGCTTAGTAAGTATGTCTAGTACAGTCTTTATGGAAATTATATTTTAAGGAAAAAACAAAGCCAACTGGCATATAGCCTCCTTATTTAAATAAGACAGAAATCATATATATATATATAAAACCTGTAATATACTGATTGGTAAATAACACATGAGAATAGATGGCTTTTAATGAATACATACTTATCTGGAGAAATAGGATATATTTACACATATACTATATGAGATACATAATAAATATTTTAGAATATATATATATATAAATATATATATATAATGTATGTTTATTAAAAGCCACCTATTCACATGTGCTATTTACCAACCAGTATTTTACCAACCAAGTAACAACTATTGGATGTAAACTGAAGAAAAAATTCAAGAATACAGGCAGGGGCTACCAGCATGGTGGGAAGGAGTTGGTGGCATTATGGCATCAGATTGGAAAAGAAACAAACATTCAGATCTTCTATGGAAACTTTTACCGAGCAAGAAGATAATTATTTTTAAAAACAGCAATGGAGAATCATTTTCATTCTTTTGAATAGAGAAGAAATTTTGTAAGAATTCTGTCAGAAATTACTTAATAGGGAAAAGTGAGAACACATGTTCTCATCTGGCACCAGCACCCATGCTGTGAAAGAGACTGGGTGAGTTGTGGGGGTAAGCTTTATTGACTTTAACGTGGTGAACATGTTACAGATTTTGGTTAAAATCTTTTTTTAAAGGATGGTTTCTTAACCAGGAAGTTGCTTCAGAATCACCCTGAAGCTTCTTTAAAATGCATATGCCTCTGCCTACCACCCCCCCCACCCCCCCACCCCTGCCTCCTGGACCACCAGGGGCAGAGCGCTGGCAGGTGTATTTTCAGCAGGTTCCCAGGCGACTCTGACACACACTTCCCCTGCCTCTCATTCGCTGCCTGAAAGTGGACATCCGAATCATCTGGAGAGCTGATTACTCCTCATGATGCAGTGGGTCTGGGGTAGGGCCTGAGATTCTGTGTTTCTTATCAGCTCCCGGGTGATGTCCAGGCTGCTGGTGCAGAGAAGACATTGAGTACTGACTGTGCCGAGCAGTTTGTTTAGTGCTCATAGAGTACATACTTCGTATGAAAAAGAAAACTGAAATTATGTTCTTACGTGGAATTGGTTTCATCTGTTTTTGTTATGTCTAGTTTTTATGGGATGTTTGTAGGGACAAAAATACAGAACTTTTAAACAGATTTCTCTGAAAAGACATAACTAGAATACTGTTCAGTTCTCAAGTATAGTTTTTAAATTCACTTATTAAGTAAAACCTAGCAACCAATTTTCATTTTTGAAAAGGTTAGCTATCAAATGGATAGTCGTTTCTTCTCTATTGTCTTTTAATTTGACTTCCCCTATCCTTTGTCTTTTCTTTTTCTAAAATTACCAGCTTCTGGAGAAATAAAATTCTGCATTCTCCTTTGCAAAGGAGTTGCTAATGAATGAAGATCAAAGCATAATTATTAAGGGGCATTATTTACTGCTTTCAGATAACTGAGGAAGTCCAAAGGGGCTAGGGGAGTGGGAAAGCCTTGCCTTCATCCGGATGTTCTGTAGCTTTCTTCCCAAGCCCATTCAGTTCCCTCAAAGAGAACTTTATATTCTTGAACAGTTCCAGGGTTCTGTTGGACTCACCAAAATGGAATCAGTTCTGCCGAGCATAAATAACACTTAAGAACATTCATGTAGCTATCAAAGCTCTCTACTGGGATTCCATATAAAGGAACTGTCGTAAATAATGAAACAGCATCAACATGTTTCCATTCAAAACAAGACCACGTATGTTCAGGTGCAGGCACACTGCTGACTTTATAGAAAACACAGATTCATTATCTACTTTGGTTCCTAAATGATGTGTGGCTTGCACTTCGATGTGCATCTAAAATGTTAAAATGAAATAAACCCTCTACAGCCAAGCTAAATGAAGTAACACTTAATATTTAAAATATTCAAGATAATTTGACTACAGACAACTTCCCCCTCATCTGAAATGAGGATGTTTTAATATGAGCAGAGAAAAAGCCTAATGCTTTGTTTCAAATTTTTAATAAATTCAACAGGGCCTAATTAGGACATGACTCTTACTTATTACATAATTATTGCCAGGGGCTTCTCAGGTAAACTGGGGATTAGATTTTAAAGTAACAATTATTTCCTTTTTTTAGAAAAGAAAAATTGTGCCTCTCAAAGAGAAAATTGACATGAGATGATATTATATAGAAATGTGTTCATAGTTTGGTTGTGTAAAATATACAAATTAAGTCAGATGACTTTGGATGGTTCGTATATTTATGTAACAGGTTTTTTACCAATAAACACTTTTACATATGACTAATCTTGTTTGTTTTTTTTTTTTTCCAAATACAAGCTTATTTGCCACTTCTATCTTTGGGAAGTTATCCCTACATTCAGAACACTTTTTAAAGTTGTATGACTAAGGGAAAATTTGTGGGTATCTATTCCCCGGTTTTCAGTATGTCCTTTTATGTCCTAGAAAAATTATTTTCCCTTTCCTAATTTTAAGTGTCTGTTCTAGTAAATCACTGATTCCTACAGAGTCACTGAATTGTCACTAACATACTAGGTATGTACAGTTAGCAAACAACACTAAAGTAAATTTTATGGATAGCACCAGGCCTTGTTCTAAGTATCTAACAAGCATCAGCATAATTAATTCTCAAATCCCTTCCTGTCACTGCACCTGTTTTACAGAGAAGACCACAGGCACAGAGAGTTTAAATGCCTTGCCCAAGATCTCGGCTGGTGAGTAGCAAAGCCAGGGCTCCTAACCTCAGCCCTTCTCAAGGAAAAAGGGCCTCCGTGACAGGTGATTTTATCTGGATCTTAAATAAAGAATTGTTATTTCAAATGAAAACTCTTCACCTATTATGAGATTAGGCTTAGGTCTTTTTTTAAAATGTGTTTTAGCAGTTTACTTATTTTTACTTTGTTCCCATTTATAACTCAAATACATTATAAACCTGTTTTATTCGTTAGTCTTCAGCATTTTAAGTACTGGATGTAAACGTAAAAGATTTGGTTTTGAATTTGGTAAGTTACATCAAAGATTCTCTCAATAGACAGTTCACGAACATCTTTAGATTTGGTAATCTTTCTTGCTATCACTTCTGTGCAAACCAGTTTCAATAATGCTTATACAATTTGTGACTCTGCCAATGTCAATGTGAATTGTAAGATCTATCTCCCTATCCTGATACAATGATATTCTGATACAATGATAGCTATTGTATTATATACATACATATAACTTCCTCCATTAAAAAGTAAGAACAGCTGGGGTGCCTGGCTGGCTCGCTGGTACAGCATGCAACTCTTGATCTCGGGCTGTGCGTTCAAGTTCCAAGTTGGACGTGGACCTTACTTTTTAAAAAAAAAAATATGAGAACAGTTAAAAAGAAATATAAAATGTATGTGTGGAATAAAGACTTTCTGAGACTTATTTTAGCTATTTGGCAAAGTAACATTTTTGTCTAATGTTTAATATACTTTGCCTAATGGCCTTTAAAATTAACTGAAATTGGGGCGCCTGGGTGGCTTAGTCATTAAGCGTCTGCCTTTGGCTCAGGGCATGATCCCGGTGTTCTGGGATTGAGCCCCGCATCAGGCTCCTCTGCTAGGGGCCTGCTTCCTCTCCCACTCCCCCTGCTTGTGTTCCCTCTCTTGCTGGCTGTCTCTCTCTCTGTCAAATAAATAAATAAAATCTTTTTAAAAAATTAAAAAAATAAAATAAAATTAACTGAAATTAAAATCATATTTTTGCAATTGATATTGTGTTCCTTTTGATAACATCCCAAGCATTAAGTATTAACTTCGAGGAAACTACACATTGCTTAGCCTTTCTCACCTGTGCATTTAAGATAAAAGGACGGAATAAACATGTGGTAATTGCTTATGGGAACACCAGTTTAAAGGGGAATGCACTGGGGGCGCCTGGGTGGCTCAGTCGTTGGGCTTCTGCCTTTGGCTTGGGGCATGATCCCAGGGTCCTGGGATGGAGCCCTGCATCGGGCTGCCTGCTCTGCTGGGAGCCTGCTTCTTCCCCTCCCCTCCCCCTGCTTGTGTTCCTTCTCTCACTGGCTGTCTCTCTCTCTGTCAAATAAATCAATAAAATCTTTAAAATAAAAATGGGGGGGATGCCTTGAGTAGAGTGGATTATACCAGATCAACTTATTACAGATGGTTCCAGGAATCTGCCTAAATGCTCCATAATGATGTGAATTGTTTTTTCTCTTTTGTTTTATATAAATTATAATGAGATGTGTACATTTTCTTAGTAAAATTTCCCATGCATAAAAAATGTGTTAGGACCTTGTTTTTAGAGGCTGCTGTATAGACGGCACTTTTAAAACTCAGTATTACCTCAATCCTTTACCCTCCCCCAGCCAGCACCCTTGGGAGTGCTCTGTGGTTAGACTGAGATTCACTCGTGGGGCACTACTCACGCTCGTTATCTTTTCCTTTCCTTTTGTTCGGCGGCCTACTTTATGTCTCTCCTCATTTAGTTTAATCATAGCAGTAAAGGAACTATTCCTCAGCCCTTCTCCCCACCACGTACACATTCCAAGACCGGAATGTTAGAACACTAAGTCAGGAAAGGTGGTATGTTGGTAAGGGCTGGTAAAGGGATAAAATGGTATAACGGCTAATACCTACCGAGTGCTTGCTTCAAGCCAGGCACTGTTCTCAGTACCTGATATCTATTTACTCATTTCACCTTCACGACAACTTTCTGAGGTGTAGGTGCTAATACGTCCCCCGTTTTGCAGAATGTGAGGTGCAGAGCCCTTAAGATCACCAGCAAAGCCAGGATTCAGCCCTCTTGCATCTGATGCTGTATAGAGGACTCAACCACCCGCACTGAGCACAGCGCACGCAGCAGAATGTGGCTGCTGCCGGTCTCACTCAGTCATCACGAACTTCAAGAAAACCTGTAACGCTGCTGGCACTACGGGCATCCAGTGACTGACGCCTTCCCTGCATCAGACCTCGGACATCCTCCTGCATCCCCACTTCGGCAGACAGTCTTGTTTCCTGTTTCACAGAAAAATAGAACAGTCAGAAGAGAATGTCCTCAAGCTCCCCTTTCCCCATCTCCCCCGGTTCCTTGAGAAAGGCAGAGGCAGGAGCTCCAGAAGCTGGCCTGATACAATCAGCCGGCCTCGCCGGAGCCGGGAACTCACAGCTAGGCCTTGCATTCTCCTGTGGAATGGGAACCATCTCCGAGAGCATCAGCATCAGACAGGGCTGCTCTGAACGTCGGTGCTTCCTCCCCACCCTTCTCTTCTGGTCTCCCGGTTTACAGAAATGTCTCCAGTCAAAAGCCGCAGAGTTATCCTTGACTCCATCCCTTTCTCTCACACCTCCCATCAAACCCATCAGCAATTCTTGTGGGTATCTTCAAGTATCTTCAGAACGTGGCCACTTCTTAGCATCTCTCCTGCTGACTCCCTAGACCCATCCACAGTCACGGTCACCTGCGTGACTGCAATGCCTTCCTCCCTGGTCTCCCCACCCCGGCCACCTACAGTCTATTCTCGGCAGAGCAGCCAGAGTGACCCTCTTCAACATAAAATGGAGCAAGTCACTCCTCTGTTCAAAACCCTAACTGGCTGAGCCAACGTCCTTATAGTGCCACAAAAGCAACTACATGATCGCCCACCACCACCACCACCTACTTCTCTGACCTCACCTGCTGCTCTCCCTGCTCTTTCGCTCTCTCTCGGCACTACTTGTCTTGAGCACGCCAGGCAAACTCCAGACAGGACTCGGCATCTGCGGCACTCTCTGCAGGGACAGTCCCAGTGTCCCCGCTGCTTGCTTCTTCACCCTCTTTAGGTCTTTGCTCAGATGTCACTTCTCAGTGAGGTTTTCTCTAACTCACCCTTTTAAAGTTTGCAACCCGAACTCCCCAGCATTCTCTCTCCTCCCTATTTTTCTCCATTGCACTTATCACCTCCCCACGGGGTATAGTGTTGCAGGGGGTAGAATGTGCTCCTTTCCTCTGTGGAAGCCAAAGCTAGTGGGGGGAAATCTTCCATCTCCCTACTTCGTGGCTGCCGAAAACAGTGGCCAGTTTCAAGTGGTGGTTCGTCAATGGCGGTGCCCTAAGAAGGCACTGAGGCAAGACCTTGGCTGTGCTTTCTCCATTAGTTCATGTTTTCTGTCAGTTCTGTGGGCTCTCTAATCTCCTTTCAATCTGCAATTTAAATTAGCCAAAATTGATTTCTATGCTTATAACCAAGAATTCTGATTGACATCAAGTTACGATGTCAGCTACTTATAAGTATGTAAATATTAGCCCGTCCAACAGTACTTTGAGCAAATCAAGGGCTGGGTCATGTTTTTTGTTTATTTTGTATAGTCTCAAAATCTCTTCCTCACCCAGTTCAGGGCTCTTTCTCTATATAGGTTTCAGCAGTGACCGATTTCAAATAATGGAATGATCAACAAAAGTTTCTGAATGTAAGTTGAATGAGAAAAATAAAGTCATGGAGTCGGCCATGTTATCCCTTTGTTGGCTCTGAAACTTACCCACCACTTTTACTAATTTGTGATTAGAGTCATTATCCTTCCCCTTAATTCCGAGTCAGTTACAACTGTAGATGTAATGATAGGTCAGTTCGTTTACTGACTTGAGAAAACCACTATTATATCACATCTAGGTTACCTCTAAGCAGAGAATGGAAGAGAAAAGAGAAGCCAGGTTTCTCCTACCTGTATAAATTATATTATTAGATGTGCTAGGTATCACTTGGGAATGACTCATATTTGAATAACACTTTACAAGCCATTTTCAACAAACACCATTTAGTCTTTATAACAAAAGTTTGAGGCAAGGAGAGCAATTATTATTCTCATTTCACCAAGGGAAAAACAGAGGCTCAGGAAAGTTAAATAACCTGACCAAGGTCACCCAAATACAAAGGGGTAAAATCAAGACTCGAACTGTCTTTGGACTCAGAAGTTCACGTTGTTAAGCAATGTAAAAAGACAGATGACAAATTTGGAAAATATTTGCATCTTACATCATAAAGAGTTATTATCCCTAATATTGTAGGGATTTCTCAGGTCATTGTTTGAATTTTTCTTGACCTCAGGTAAGCTCCTGCCATTTGTCTTGTGCCCACTGCCCCTCCTTAGGAAAACTAGCTGCTGACAATTTAGCCTGTATGTCTAATGACTCTACCAATCTCCCTTTCACTGTCATCTCCATTCATTTTAAGAGTGCCCTCAAGCTTGGGGTCTCCACAGTCCATTGCAAGTGAAGCCAACATGTTGGAAGAGATTAAAACGTACATTTTCGGTCTGCTTCTCCCTTTAGGCAAAATCTCTGAGCCAAATCTGTGAAGCTGGAGACAATGGCATGTACTCATTTAGGGACACCACCAATTTAGGAGCTGGGCACTTGAGTGGGTCAGAGACCTCAGGTCTTTTTGGCTGGCCTCTCCCTGCATGGAACCACCACTTTATGAGCCAGGGCAAGGCAATCAGGGTCCTAGTATTCTCCCTAGGCCGTGCCTAAACTAAAGCCTCCATCTCACCTCTTAGCAACACTTGTCTGGAATTTAGCCTCACCAACCAGTAGCTGTGGGCAGCATGAGAAACACTGCTGGGCTAGCCCTTGCTAGAAGACAGCTCTCTGACGGAGAACTGGGAGGAGAGGGAGACCTGTGTTATTGGTTGCACCAGTCTAGAGTGGAAGTTCCATCTCACTGATTAGCGAGGGGAAAGGAGGCAAGCAGGTCTCAGTTCAAACACTATAAACTTTCACTGTTCCTACTGAATTTTGGTAAAGTTTTTGAAAAAATGTTTCTTCATTTGCTAAATTCCTTAGGACCATTTCCAGAGACTTTAAATGACTGTTTTTTTGGTTGTTTTTTTTTTTTTTAATCATTTTAACCAGTTTTTCTGGGGATAGGGTCCATAGAGCACTTCATGCTGTCATATTGGAAGTTCCTCCAAAACTGATTTTAATAAAGTGTCACCTATGAAGGGAAGGAAGTAATACTTTTCTGAATATAATTTTGACTTTGGAACCCATGTAAGTAATTTACATAATTTAAAACAAATTTTTAAAAAGAAGTACCTAGGGGCGCCTGGGTGGCGCAGCCGTTAAGCATCTGCCTTCGGCTCAGTGCTTGATCCCAGAGTTCTGGGATCGAGCCCTGCATCAGGCTCCTCCGCTGGGAGACTGCTTCTTCCTCACCCACTCCCCTGCTTGTGGTCCCTCTCTCGCTGGCTGTCTCTCTCCCTGTCAAATAAATGATAAATAAATAAAATCTTAAAAAAATAAAAAATAAAAAAAATTAAAAAAAATTAAAAATATCTAAAAATGGAAAATAAATAAAAGAATCTAATTGTGTATCAGGTTGGTGGCATAACAACATGGAAAAAAATAATTCTTAAGAAATCTGAAAATAGTTTTTTGACTGTACATACCTAGTGTGATATATCCAGTAGTTGGCTGGAGTTCCTTTACCAGAGCTAAATCAAATTATGTTAATGTCATTAGGACCCAAGATTTTTTATATAAGTGACATCAGTATACAATTAAAGAAATTAAGTAAAAACTCTATAATCTTACACTTGAATTGAAAAAATCAGTATGAATTCATGACTTATTTCACTTTAAAAAATATATATTTATTAGCTCGGTCCGCTAAAAAGGCTTAGAACAAGCCTCTAGATCTATTTCGCATGTGGTAGGAAATGCAAGAGACAGAGAAACATGTTAAATGATACCATGGAGGGGCGCCTGGGTGGCTCAGTCGTTAGGCATCTGCCTTTGGTTCACAGCGTGATCCTGGAGTTCTGGGGTCAAGCCCCACGTCGGGCTCTTCCGCTGGGAGTCTGCTTCTTCCTCTCCCACTCCCCCTCTGCTTGTGTTTCCTCTCTCGCTGGCTGTCTCTCTCTCTGTCAAATAAATAAATAAAATCTTTAAAAATAATAAATAAATAAATAAATAAATAAATAAACAAACAAAACTATGGAGATGCAATCAGCCCAGTCCAGAATTTGGGAAATCATAAAGGACAAGTGACCCAGTTTCTTCCACAAATAAATTACAAGAAGAAAGGAGAGGGAAAAGAAACTATTGAAGTTTAAAGGAGGGGCACCTGGGATGTTCAGTTGGTTAAGCATCTGACTCTTGGTTTCGGCTCAGGTCATGATGTCAGGGTCGTGAGACTGAGCTGCGTGTTGGGCTCTGTGCTCAGTGCAGAGTCTGCTTGAGATTCTTTCTCTACCCCCCCCCCGCTCCTCCCCCTACTTGTGTGCTCTCTCTCTCTCTAAAATAAATAAATAAATAAATAAATAAATAAATAAATAAATAAAATCTTTTTTTTAAAGTTCACAAGAAACTTTAGAAACTTATACTAAATGCAATGTAAACCTTTTTGGAATACTGATTCAAGCAAACCACTGACATATGAGACTCTTTGGGAATAACTAGCGAAATTTGAACACTGAAGAGTTATTAGAGGATATTCATAAGTAACTGGGTATTTTAACAAATCATCAGGTGAGACAATAACATTGTAGTTAAGTTTTTTAAAAGAGATTTTTAATGTTTTTATTGTATATTTTTATTTTCTGACTTGAACAAATGAGCCTCAGAAAGTTACGAGATGATCAGGAAAATTTAAACAATGAATGAACATTTGATGTTAAGGAATTATTGTCTTTTTATGATAATATTATGGTTATATTTTAAAAAAATATTTATCTTGGGGCACCTGGGTGGCTCAGTTAGTCAAGAGTCTGACTTCTGCTCAGGTCATGATCTCATGTTGGCTCCCCACTCGGCAGGGTGTCTTCTCCTGTTCCCTCTCCCTCTGCTCCCCCCCCACTCATGCTCTCTCTGTCTCTCTCTCAAATAAATAAATCAAATCTTTAAAGCAAAGAACAAAAACCAAAAAACTTATCTTGAGGTGCCTGGGTAGCTCAGTAGGTTGGACAATGACTCTTGATCTCAGCTCAGGTCTTGATCTCAGGGCCATGAGTTCAAGCCCCACATTGGGCTCTACTCTGGGCATGGAGCCTACTTAAATAAAAGTAAATGAATAAATAAATAAATAAATAAATAATACTTATCTTTAATATTTATATACTAAACTTCCCACCATCATTACACAGTGATGAAACTTTACCAAAAAAAGGATCCTTAAATATTAGAAGTATTTATGGATAAAATGATAGTGTGTCTGGAATTTGCTTTAAAATAATCCAGGTTTTTGTTGCCTTTAAAAGGGAAGGGTTTGGTTGTAGGTGAAACAAGATGAACCAGATGTTACTAATGAAGGTGAGTGATTATTACACATAAAGGTTCATTAGACATTTTCTCAACTTTTGTGTATGTTTACAATTTCCCATATAATGGAAAGTTTTAAAAATAAAAAGTTCTATCCATGATTCTCTAAAGATATAACAACCTTGAGAAGAGGAGTTGTAGGAAGCCTTGATGGGTAAGCAGGAAGCTCCAGAGGGATTTAAGTCTGTGGAGAGTACTGCTGTGGGCAACCCCTCGCTAAGTTGTGATCAAGACCCAGCTATGGAATGATGTGTGTCTTTCTGGGCCCTTCTGAGCTAAGCAAGTGTCAGGATAAATAAAGTTCAAGTTCTGGTGTTTAATACTTTGCTAAGTCAGACCCCATGTAACCAAATCCAACTTACTGTTCCATTTTGGCAACACCAATTCAAGTCTCAACCATCCTACCAGACCCAGCTCAAGCCCCACCTTTTCTTAAATAACTGCATATCCACTAAGCTCCCCTTTTCTATATTCTTATCACTCATTTTGTCTTCTCATTTGTTCCCTCATATGGTTAGTTGCTGGCTTTCCAATACATACTTTTCCAGCCTCAGTGTATGCTCCTAAAACCAGGGGCCATGATATACTTAAAAAATTCTTTTGGCCTCAAAAATAATATAATCCACAAAACTGGAGCTCAATTAATACTTGAATTAAAGCTTTGAAGAAGCCAAAAAGTAAAATATGTAATGGTCTATTGGGCAAAGCAGTTAGGGTGGGGCAAAATGGTTCTTGATCCCTCTCTTCTGGTAGTTTCAAAAACCCCACAGGCACAGCACCTCTATTCCTGTTATGAAGCTGCTGGATGCTTAGACCACCTCAAGTACGTCGAGCAAAAATCAAGGAGCTTGAAATAGCCTTTTTTGTTTGTTTGTTTACGTTGGAATTTAAACCAAGTTTTTTGTCCTGGTGGTGATCACCACGTGCAGTTTCTGCACAGAGCAGGCCCGGGCGTCCAGCAGGCTCTGCTGTGCCCAAAGAGAACACACCAGCGATGCTTGTGTTTAGGGTATCCCTAAATAGGATAAATAAATAAATAAAGTGGAATAGAACGGAGACTCGAGATCATAGTAATGCCGCTGTGAATTCTGATTCCAAGGCACACTGCTTTTTCTTACAGCATCCAGGCTTAAACGTTTACACTTAGTGATTAAAAGACAGAAAGATTCATCCCAGCGAAAGATTAGAAACTACACAAACATGCAGGAACAAAGTATAGGGGACAATACTCCTCGAGGAGCACTCTGGAAAACAAAAAGCAGAATAGTAAACGTTTCCCTTTCGGGAGCTCTGGTCCTCATAGGTGACCGCTACCACCTTACCCAGAGAACGGTGCGGTCGACTTAAGGCGGACGGGGACCCAATGGGGACAAAAGGGCCCCCGCAATCAGTCGCGAGCCCACCCGCGCGGCCCGGCCTGGCCGGGCATCACCGAGCGCGGACCTCCGGCGCGTCCTAGAGCGGCCACACGCGGTCACAGCCCGCGGCGCACTTCCGCCCGCGCCGGCGCCGCCCCGTGGACGGCTGGGCCTTGCCGCGGGCCTGCGCCTCCCTCGGCTCCTGCCGCGGGCCTCGGGGAGTGGGTGAGTGGGACAGGGCGCGTCGGAGAGGGGCGGGCCAGGGTCTGCGCCGCCGCCTGCCTCGCGTCCGCCGTGCGGGCCGAGCCGCGCGGGCGGGCACGCTTCCTCCGGACTCGCGGGCCGGGCCCGGCTTGGAGGACCCAGGCCCGGGGAGCGCCGGGGAGCGAGGACGCGCCTTGTCTACCCCCCCACCCCAGGCGGGAGCCCCCCGCCGCCCCGCGGTCCTGCCGCCGCCCACCCCTCCTTCGGGAGATTGACATTGACTTGGGGAGAGCCTGGGCTCGCAAGTGGTCGGAGACCTGGCTTCTGGCCCTGACTCGGCCTTGGCCTCTCCGTTTGTCTCTCCCCGGGCCACGGTTCTTTCATCTCTAAAATGGAGGCAGGCAGTATCCGCCCTCCCTACGCCACAGGGTGATTGCAGGGTTGGCGCTGCCTGTATGGAAACTGGTTCTCGACCTGGCAGCCTTTAGAGTCATTGGGAAGTCTTCCAGGTGCTGAGTCCCCAGAATCACCAGGAGATTGTGATGTGCAGCCGGGACGAGAACCACTGGCCCGGGGAGTGTCAGGTGACAGTACTGTGGTCGTGTGCGATGTTCTCGACCGGAATGTGCACTTGATCCAAGGTGGATAATAGCCATGAGAAAGCAAGCGGCTGGTTTTATGTTCAAGAAGACAGGGACCAAATCTGGTCTGGTTACTTTTGATTCCTGGTGCATGTCACAAAATATGAACCGTTGATTAAATAAATTAATTTCTGATTACTTCCCCACCTGGTGGAAGGGTTTTGATTATTTGGCTCATTTTTAATCTTTTTATTATGGAAACTTTCAAACATAGGAAGATAAGATCAATCTTGTTTCATCTCTTACCCTCACCTCATTGGATTATTTGAAAGCAAATCTGAATGTACCGTTTTATCGGCGAAATACTTATTTATGTTTGTAAAACACAATAACTCCTTTTTAAAACAAAGCCATTATCAATTTAATAAGCATTTCGTGTTATCATTTATCCAGTCAGCGTTTACATTCCCTCAATTGTTTCTTTTTCTCCCAATTCTCTCTTTTTCAGTTTGTCCAAATCCAGGTCCAGACAAGCTACACATACCACGTTTGGTTGACGTCTTTTCTATTGCATTTAATCTCCTTATGCCTTCCCTCTTTATTGTTTTTTCCCCTTGTATATTACTTGTTAACGAAACCTATTCATTTGTTCTGTAAAGTTTCCTACATAACGGATTATGCTTGTTCCATCCCTGTGGTGTCCTTTAATAAACTGGTGTTTAGATTACAGTTTTTTTCGGTTTCAGGTTCTACTTTTTGGCAAGAAAACCTCATAGGGTTATTGTGTACTTCATACTGCGCACACCCGGAGTTAGATAAGATCTTGTTTCTCTTTGTGGTGTTAAGATTGGTCACTGGACCTTTTCTGTGCAGATTGCACCACAGGGTAACTAAATAATTGACCCAGGATTTACAGAAGGATGTCAGCTAATAACTTCAGAGGAATAAGAGAATATCACCTTTTGGCAACCTCGAATGAAATAGTGAATCCTGGCAGTGAACATTATTGGCTGTTAACATCGGAAAGAGAGGGACAGCCAGACAGCATGTGCTTCCTAATGGAAGTACCCAGTACCACTTAAGTATACTCAGATGAAAACTTATCAAATAGTCTTGGATAATGGGTGGGAGATATGCACCAAACAAGATTGTCCATGAGTTGATAATTGTTGAAGCTCAGTGATGGTTATATGGTAATGCATTACACTAATCTCTCTACTTCTGTGTTTGAAATTTTTATAATTTTTTTTTTTTAAGATTGACTGCTTGACTAGTGAATTCAGGTCAGCCTGATCTATCCTTTGTAGTTCTCCATTAGCCTTTCACTAAGTGATTCTCAAACCTGACTGCACGTTAGAATCACAGGGGAAGAAAAAAAAAATTTTTTTTAAATACTAAAACACGTCTTACTTGCAGAATTTCCTTTTTAATTGTTCTGGGATGGAGCCCAATTATTGATATGGTTTAAAAGCTCTCCAGGTGATTGTAATATGCTCCAGGGTTCTGTACCACTGGCCTAGATCCATTATTTGTTAAGGATTGCAAAGTGATTAGATTTTATTATTCCTTCTGCATTTATTCGCTTTTAAAATGTTTAACTTTCTACATTCTGTTATTCTCACCTCTGTTGCAAACTGCAATCCAACAGGAAAGCCTCTGCAAGTTAAATTACCCAATTATCAGAGGAAGCCTTGATCTTGGAAATGAAAGTGTGGAGTGACACATGGAAGGGACACTAGCAGTTACCTAAAACCTGTGCATGGGTTGGGGAGATGTACCGTCTGTGTGTGTGAGGAGTGTGTGGGGGGCGAGAGGGTGGGAGGGCTGACCGGATCTCCAAATGGTAAGAAAGATTAGGTGATGTATAGTTAGAAAAGTATGTTCAGCCTTATGACACATTTTTTTAAATAATATTAAATAAATTGAATATAAAATATATGGAAAATAAAGACATCAGATGCTGTTCATTGCAACCAAAACCAGTCCGAAGATTTAAAAGAAAACCACTCCCCACCATCACCATTTTAATCACTCCTGAGATAACCAATATTAACAATACGGTGTGTATCCTTCCACACAGATCTTCTCTGTCTTATGTAAATGCAGAGGTTTGGGGTATTGTAAAAATGAGATCATACCATAGCCATCTATAACTTTTCTCACTGTCATCCCTCCAGGACAAGAATTACAGACCTGACTTAACTGCAAAATAAATAGTTCGTGGTTATGAATGTACAATAAAATATTCAATCATTTCCCAATTGAAATATATTCAGATTGCTTCCAAATTTTAGCCACCTTAAAAGTACCACCAGAAACATCACTGTACGTAGGTCCTTTATTTCTGCAGGGCAGATTCCCAAAAACGGTGTAGCTGGGTTAAAAAGTGTTGTTATTAGCAGCATCACTGTTGTCGGTAGTATATACTGCCAGCTCACTCTCCCAAAACATAAAAGCAGTATATACCTCCACCATAGTAACATGAGAATACCCTTTCCCCTGTGCTTCACCTATTCATCCATCCCTCCTTCTCCCCAAACCACTGTCAACCATTGGTGTTTTTACCATCTCCATAGTTTTACCTTTTTCAGAATATCATCTAGTTGGGATTCAACTATAGTTTTTAATTGACTGGGTTTGGCAGTTTTTTAACTTGTTTTTGTGTATGTGAACAGTCATACAAGGTTTGTAACTTGTGGTTTTAACTCACTCTAAGAGTTATTAAAATTTTACTTGGTATTTCTATGGAAAACTATTAGAGAACAAGAATCCAATCTCTTCTGAATAATTTATAAATAATACTTAAAATAAATAACAGTAAATCTCACAAGAACATGTTTTTGGTGATTTTGAGCAGTGATGTGTAATAATCCCTGGATGATCTTTTCATTGCAGGGTGGAAGATGTCTATGGATGTGACATTTCTGGGTACGGGTGCAGCATACCCATCCCCAACCCGGGGTGCCTCTGCTCTGGTCCTTCGGTGTGAGGGCGAGTGCTGGCTCTTTGACTGTGGGGAAGGGACTCAGACACAGCTTATGAAAAGCCAACTTAAAGCAGGTTAGTATGCATTCAGCTATCTCATTAAGACTATTTCTTATTCCTTGTGTTGGCTCTCCTTGGGCCTTTAGCTCAGAAATAGCCCAGACAGTTGCATCCCACTTCAGTGCTAGAGCCCTGGCAAGATTTGGGAGGCCCTCAGGCATCCGGCCACATCCACTGAACTTTGTTTATTTACTTTTTGTTCTTCCTATAAATGTTGAGAGCAAGGATTTATATAAGCATAGGGGTTGGAGGATGGAGTGGGATACATGAGGCATATTACACGGTTAACTGCAGAAGCAAAGGAACAGCGTACATACTTATTTCCACCAGGAGATAGTTGTACGTATCACAAGAGGATACAAAGAGCAATAAGTGTTCAGGAGAGTGAGGTGTTCTTTTTCATTTGGGGTTATCAGGGTAGGCATCTCAAGGTGACCCGTGAGTTGTTGAAGGAGGAGGAGGGATTCACTGGGCTGGGAAGAAGATGAGCATGCCAGCCAGTGGAATTGGCATGAGCAAAGGTCCAGCACCAGAAACACCAAGGAATACAGTAGTGCAAAGCCTTGGCCCAGAGTCAGGCCAGCCTGGGTTGCAGTGCCAGCTGTGTCTTCGCTTGTGGCCTTAGCAGATCAACAAACTTAAGCTTTATTTTCTTCATCTTGAAAATGAAGATAAAAACTCAACCTAGAAGGGATGTTGTAAGAATTACAGATAATAATCCCTTCTCTGTAGAGTTGTCTCTCAGTTAAATCTTAGTTCAAATGCCGTCTCCTCAGAGGCTTTCCCTGAACCTCTGGGTTTAAGTAATTCCTTGTTCATCCCAAGCATTCTACTGTTTCATGCTATTTTTATTGATTTCTTAGCATCAGTATGTAAAATTGTTATTTAAATAGTTGTTTCTGTGTTTACTGTGTATTTCCCTGTATGATAAAGTAAGCTCAAGGATCATGTATATACCTAGTAGATGTCTAATAAATATCTTTTCAGTTGATGCATGAATAATGTGTTCAGCCCTTAATGTGGTGCTTCTCACTTATTGGTCTTGATAAATGATAGTTCTTGAAATTGTGTGATTCATCACAGTGTGTGGCATTGATGACTAAAAGAAAGTTAGTTCTAGCATCCAGGGATCTCTTAGTCTAGTGGTGGAAACTGACATGTAAACAGAGGTAGTGTAATGTGATAACAGTGGAGCTATTTTCTAAATACTTTTGGAGCACAGAGGAGGGGGACATTAACTGTGTGTTCAGAGAAAGCATCCCAGAAATGGTAACAGTAGAGCTAAGGTCTAAGAGTTGATTAGAAGTTTCTCTGGGGAGAAAAGTGGGGATGGACATTCAAGGAACAGACAATGAGTGAGCAAGAAGTAATAGAATTTCCAGGACAGAAGTGAAATGTTTAGGGAATGTTGAACCATCCAGAGCATTGAGTGGTTGGCCAGGATAGATGAGAGATAAAAATGCTGAAAAAGTGAGGGCAGAGTATGAAGTCCTCCATGGTCTACTAAGGTATTTGAACCTTCTTATTCTATTGGCAATAAAGAACCATTAAAAGTTTCTAAGCAGGGGAATGACATGGTCTGATTTGTGTTTTAGGACAGAGTTTTTCTATGGCAAATATACTGGGAGAGACCAGTTTTTGTTTTTGTTTTTTTAAGATTTAGTCATTTTAAAGAGAAAGAGAGAGAGGGGAGGGGCAGAGGGAGACAGAGAGACTCTCAGGCAGACTCCCCGTGGAGCATGGAACCCAACTTGGGGCTCAAGATCACAATCTGAGCCGAAACCAAGAGTCAGATGCTTAACCAGCTGAGTTACCTAGGCACCCCTGGGAGAGACAAGTTGTTTTTTTTTGTATGTGTGTTTTTTTAAGATTTTATTTGTTGATTTGAGATAGAGAGTGCAAGAGAGAGAGAGCACAAGCTGCAGGGAGGAGCAGAGGGCGAGGAAGAAGCAGTCTCCCTGCTGAGTGGAGAGCCTGATGCAGGGCTAGATCCTAGGACCCTGAGATCAGGACTTGAGCTGAAGGCAGTTGCTTAACCGACTGAGCCACCTAAGAGCCCTGAGAGAGACTAGTTTTAAGGCAGTTGCATTCATCTGAGAGAAGAGATAGCGGATGAGGATGTTGAAGAAGGAAGTAGGGATGGGGATGAAGATGAGAGACTCAATTTAAGAAATACTTATACAACTAGCAGGGGGTGATGACTGATTGAATGTCTAGGATGTGAAGAAGTGTAGGATTACTACAAGTTAATGGAGCTGGTGTCCCAGACCTAAATAGGAAGTCAAGAACAGAGCTGTTGGAGGAAGGAACTAATGCATATCAGTTAGGACTCAACAGCCTTGAGGTGTACACAGTTCAACCTAAGACCCTGAGGTGAGGGCAGGTACTATTCTTTATTTCCCTTGGGTCACACAGGGGTTCCTTTCATGAGAACTCTCAGGGACGAACAGGCTAGAGTGGAGGCTGTGATATTTCACATTTTAGACAGTAGGGATTGAATTGGTGGGATGATTAAAACAGAAACAAACTGTTAAGTGTGGGTACCAGAGGTTTGGGTGTGGAGATAAGTCTTTTCTCTTTATTTAATACCTGTATCAGTTATCAATGCTGCATAACAGATGATAAATTTAGTGTCTTATTTGCATTTATTATCTCATGGTTTCCGTGGGTCAGGGAGTTCGGGCCTGAGTTGGCTGGGTTCTCTGCTTCGGGGTTTCAATGGGTTGCAATCCATGTTTGGCCAGGGCTGAGGTCTCATCAGGGGCTCAACTGGGGAAGAATCTGCTTCAGAGCTCACTCGAGTTGTTGGCAGAATCTTTACAGTTGTAGGACCAAGGCTGCCACAGCTCCTCGAGGCCTCCTCTGGTTCCTGATCATGTGGGTTTTGCTTCGTGGTAGCTTGATCCCTTACTGCCAGCCAGGGAGAAAGAAACTCAAGAGCAAGTCTGCCAGCAAGATGGAGTCTTATAATGTAATCACACTGTATCCCTGTGCCGTATTTTACTGGTAAGAAAAGTCACAGGTCCCACCCACACTGAAGAAGAAGGAACTGTAGAGGGACATGAACATCAAGAGGCAGGGGCTGTGAGTACCACCTCATGTCTATTTGCTACAATACCTTTCTCTAATATTTTATATTTTGTAGCCGTATATATGTTTTATATATGTTTTAAGTAAACATTTTGCAAAGCTGAGCCTCACAAAGAATAAATAAAATGAAGCCTAAGGGAACCTTTAGTTTACTAAATTCTTACTGCTAAAAAAATACCTGGCCTCAGAGACGAGGGTTAAGATGGTAATCATAGAACATTATCTCTGACTGTAGCGTTTCAAAAGCCCCCAGTCTTAAACTGGAATGGAGTACTTTCAAGTCATCTGCATTACTTTCAACCCAATATGGACCTATCATTATTTGATTCACTCAAACCCTTTCAGCTTGTACTCCTCCTGGGATAATAATATTTTATGAGTTTCATAAGGAAGTACTTTTTATTTATCTAAACACACTTTTAAGCTCCCTTGGTCCTAATGTGCAAGGATCTGATTACCAGTATGGGTTTGTCAGATCTATTTCTTTCATAATTTTAAAGAGTGAGCTTAAGCCTTCCTTTTTCTTCCCTTAAAAATGATTATTAAAAGTATTACAAAAGTAAAATGAAATGATTATAAAAAGTATACATGCAGGGCGCCTAGCTGGCTCACTCAGAGGAGCATATAACTCTTGATCTTGGGGTGGTGAGTTTGAGTCCCACATTGGGTGTAGAGGTTACTTAAATAAGTAAAAAAATTTTTTAAAAAGTATACATGCTCATTGTAAAAATTCAGACAAAGCAGAAACATAAAATAAGGAAAGCCTGAATTCCCCTTATAGGTAAAATTACGTTATAGGTAAGTTTTTTGTGGATGTAGATATGTTAATGGTATAGTTGTGTGTGTGTGTATATGTGTGTGTGTGTACAATTTGTGTAAATGGTATCATACTGAACAATTATATTGCAGATATTTTCCTATGGCAGGAAATATAACTGCATCCTCACTTAGGGGATGTTTAGTATTCTGCTTCTCTGTGGTGGCATATCCCCCTGTAACTTTCTTGTTCTCAAGTGAAAGGAAATTCGTGTACTCTGCTTTCTTCATTTGATAGCATCTCCTAACTTTGATCATTGTGGTTGCCATTCCTTCTCCCTCCGAAATCAAGTTTCTTGAAAAATGAAATGTTTGTCTTCCCTGAAACTGCGATAACTGTGGGAAGCAATTTTTGACTTACCTAATTTGTCTAACTTGCTTTGGGCTCACAGATTGTTTTGGTGTTCAGTGTTGGCTTTGTTGTGCACTAGATAGGGAGAGGGCCCAGAACGTCTGACTTGGCAGTGGTAAGGTCAACATGAGGTCATGACTCAATAACCATTATAGTCTGTCTGCAGAGGCCTCGGGTCACATTTACGGGCGCCTCAGCAGCCCGGACAGCAGGAAGGGGAGAATGAAAGGGTTTCCAAGAAGTCAAAAGACAATAAAAGCAAGGCCTAAAAAGAGAAAACAAAAAGGAACATGCTGAGGAAACTTCTAGAGTGCTTCAGGATTCTCTAGATCTCAAATTAGCCTCTACCCAATCTATTGTTCCCTGACACAGGGACCTGGATTTGGTATATTAACTCTGGAAGACTTACTTGGAGAACATTTTTGCCTTGATGTCACTGGACAAATCACTTTACAATAAACTGTTCCTGTTCTTTTATGGTATCAAATGTTTGAAATAGGTGGACCATGAGGCTAGGATCAGAATTCTGTTACACTAAAATTGTGTTAATTGTGATTGTTACTTTTAAGATGCCCTGGTGCATCTCAGAAAAATGCTAATGTGGCATCCTGCCACATACCAGCAGTAAATTCAGTTTACCATTGGCTAAGTCAAGTTACAACCTAAGCCAATATGCACTGAAAAAGCCATTGTGTTAGCTCTCACTGAAAAGAAGGGATGGGCCCACATACCTTTATATAACACCCTAGGGGATCTGCCCTCTGAGCTATATTCTAGCATCTATTGCCCACCTCCCCTCCGGTTCTTCACCCCCATTCTCTCCCACCTCCTTTCTCCCTCCTGCCTCAACGTCTTCCTTATTCTCCTCCCTCTTCAAACTCACTCAGACAGGCAGGCTCTTTCTTGGTTAGTTAATCTCTGTCCAGTGTGGAGAGTCCTTAAGTGGCAGTTTGGGGTTCAGGCTTGGTCAAGTTGGAGCCGGGGTTGCTGGAAGTATGTATTTGTTATTCTCAGAGGGAGCAGTAGAGGGCATTGTAACTGTCAGATGCTTTTGACATTTGAGGCCGGTCTAGTTTAAGTGAACTATTTCAGTACGCTTTCTTATTTTTCTCTCTTACTTTCTCGTTTCTTTCTTCTTTCTTTCTTTCTTTCTTTCTTTCTTTCTTTCTTTCTTTCTTTCTTTCTGCAAGAAGATATGTAGAAAATACTCTTTTTTTTTTTTTTAAAGATTTTTTATTTATTTATTCGACAGAGATAGAGACAGCCAGTGAGAGAGGGAACACAAGCAGGGGGAGTGGGAGAGGAAGAAGCAGGCTCATAGTGGAGGAGCCTGATGTGGGGCTCGATCCCATAACACTGAGATCACGCCCTGAGCCGAAGGCAGACGCTTAACCGCTGTGCCACCCAGGCGCCCCAGAAAATACTCTTAAAACTGCGATACTATGTAATTTGAAGATGTTTTATGGAAAAAGTTATATCTTATTAAAACCATAAAGCCTATCTTCCTTGCTTCTAGAATCATGTAGCAAAATATAAAGAAATAAGTTTGTGGTGATAAATAGGACTCTAAATTCATTTTGCTGCTTTCTATGTAAGTTGTTATACATGTTTTAAGTAGCGTCGTATGGGTTTTTACTTCTGGAAAAATTCCCAATTTTATTTCTCTGCCTCAATCAAAGGGAGAATTACCAAGATCTTCATCACACATCTTCATGGAGATCATTTCTTTGGCCTTCCTGGCCTCCTCTGCACAATCAGCCTGCAGAGTGGCTCTGTGGTCACCAAACAGCCTATTGAAATCTATGGCCCTGCCGGGCTTCGAGACTTTATCTGGCGAACCATGGAACTCTCTCACACAGAGTTGGTCTTCCCCTACGTGGTCCACGAGCTGGTGCCTACAGCAGATCAGTGTCCTACAGAAGAACTAAAAGAAATTATGTATGTGAGTAAAACAGACAGCCATCCCAAAGAGGGACAAGGAAGAACTATCCTGTTAGACTCAGAAGAAAACTCATACCTTCTGGTTGATGATGAACAGTTTGTTGTAAAAGCATTTCGCCTCTTTCACCGAATTCCCTCCTTTGGGTTTTCAGTTGTGGAGAAGAAACGCCCAGGTAAACTCAATGCACAGAAACTGAAAGACCTCGGTAAGTGGTGGGTTTGTTTTTTTCCTCCCTTCTCATCAGTTAAGCTGTTGTTAGCTGAAGCTGCTAGAAGTGTCATAATAACCTTCCTTTCCTGTGTCCCAGGCCTAAAACTGACATTTTCTCCACTTATTTCTTTTGCCCAAAGTTTGCTCATTAAGGGAAATACGTGGGGCCAAAAGCTGCTATTCAGACCAAAACCCAAGTATATATGTGAATCCTTTTCTCTTCACCCCCTGGATCCACATTTTTAGTCTGTCTTACCTTCAGCTGGCTATCTTGCATGGCAGGGTGGTGGTGGTTGTCTTAGGTCTAGGCTTTGATGTTTTCATGTCTTCCTTTTGAAGTATGTTTTCGTTGACTTATTTGGCCTGAGAATTTTTGCCATAGTTCTTAGCTGTGCAACTGCAACCAGCTACTTTCAGGGTTTTCCTTCTTTATCAGCCTTGCCTACTCATTCAACCTTGATAAGTTAATTTGGTGTTCAGAACACCACGCCTCAAGTGTTTCACACGCCTGGGTTCCTCATAGGCGGGAGCCAGCACAGAGACAGACTTGGGCCCCCTCTGAGGCTTTGTACCTCCTCCATGCCGGGCCGTCGTGCGTGAGGGGGTCTTCACCTGTCTCGAAGCAGCGTCCAGGTTCCTTCCACGCCCAGCATCACTGCCTTCCTTGGCATGGCCACAGCGGAGCCTATAAAAAGATGATGGTGTCTTTTGTATATTTGTTTCTTTTTGCAGTCTCTTCCTTCTTCCCCAACTAAAACAAAATATTAAATAATGAAGAGAAGTGACTTAGGCCAAAGATATTTTTCTTATCTAAAAACCTGTGGAAATACTATTACATTGGGAAACTTTAAACATGATGCATGATGGAATTAGTGAACACGTTCTGTTCATAGATGTTGTTCAGAGTGATGGTCACGTGTCATTCTGGATGCATATGAGATAATTAATATAAGGTTTACCAAAAACTGCCACTGTCTACAAAGAAGACTGATTATGTATGATTGCCAGAAATGCTTCTTGATCTGATTCAAATGATCCTCTCAAACCATTTTTTTATTGTTAGTCAGTTTATAGATACTCTGTCATTATTTAAATGGATTCATTGAATTTATTCAAAGATGAGCTTGTTAAGTAAAGTGGTCTCAAAAACTGTTACTCCCATTCACAGCAGAGAATCAAAGCTGGTAGCTTGACTGGAAGAAGGTCTTAGTCTTAGTGGGACTTAAAAGCTTAAAGCTCGTCTGACACGTGTGCTTGGGAAATGTTTTAGGTACTAGGCCATCACTAATATCAATAGCCAACACTGAACTTTTAAAAATGTATAAATGTTCCAGCTTTCCACGAGTAGTAAAATATTTATAACAATTATGAAAAGAATTGGATGCCTTTTCCGTTTGCTGTGCTGTTAAAACAGACTCTGTTAACAAGTCATAAATTCCATTCCTGTGATGTGATGTTATCTGCCTCCATCATTAGGTGTGCCACCAGGTCCTGCCTATGGGAAGCTGAAAAATGGCATTTCTGTTGTTCTGGAAAATGGAGTTACAATTTCTCCCCAAGATGTCTTAAAAAAGCCTATTGTTGGAAGAAAAATCTGCATTTTGGGTGACTGTTCTGGGGTCGTGGGTGATGGAGGAGTGAAGCTGTGCTTTGAAGCAGACCTGTTGATCCATGAAGCAACCCTGGATGACGCTCAGATGGACAAGGCAAAAGAGCATGGCCACAGCACGCCACAGATGGCCGCCGCGTTTGCAAAGTTGTGCCAAGCGAAGAGGCTAGTTCTGACTCACTTCAGTCAGAGGTACAAACCGGTTGCCTTGGCCAGAGAAGGAGAAACAGATGGGATTGTAGAACTAAAAAAGCAAGCTGAATCAGTGTTAGATCTCCAAGAAGTGACTCTAGCAGAAGACTTTATGGTGATTGGCATTCCAATCAAGAAGTGAACCCGGTATTCCGGAATGCATACTAACATGCCTGTGAATATGTTACTGAACCAGCAGTCAAGTTGGTGGTGGTGGTGGTGGTGGTGGTGGTGGTGGTGGTGGTTTCGGTCTAAAATTATTTGGGTCCTCATAATCCTAAAAAGGATAGAGCTGCATTGCTGAGCTAACTCAGCAGTGAGAGGGAGCAAGCTTTTTGATAATAAATCATTTTGAAAAGAAAGAAAAAACCAGCATCCTTCTTAAAGTCCAGATTTGACAAAATGATAGACAATTTAGGTATACTTTTTGTTTTGTGGCTGCTGCCTCAGATATAAGCCAATACCCCCGTGCAATCCTGGGCTTGCTTCTGCCCAGTTTTATTGCTATTGTTGGCAAAGTACAGAGGGCTCAGCCCTCTTGGCTAAAAATGGTATTTTAGCAGTTTGTTGAATCTGTTCATGTTATTAACAGAATAAAGAGAAATGTATGAGACATTATACATGCAGGATTGAAGCTAGCATATTAAATCTTGATTTGTTTGCTGGAATACTGAATGCAGGGTCAAGGTAGGTGTTTATCCTTCAGTGAATGTTTTTTGGAACTTTCTGGTTTGTTGTAAACCTGTGGGTCTCAGCCAGGGGTGATACCACTCCCCTAGAAATTAGGGGGATGTTTCTTGTCAAAATGACTGGAGGGCTGGAGAAGAATACTACTAGAATTTAGTCAGTAGGGGCCAGGGATGCTAGCTCCTACAAAGTTGGGGTCAGTCCTGTACAACGAAAAATGATCTCACCCCAAAATGCTAATTGTAGGCCTATTGAAATATATAGAAAGTTAAAACTTATACTCCCAATGTGAATATACTTTATCAAAATTAGTGACGTGAATTGAACTGGTTAAGTCAAATTCTTACAACAAACTAGAGAACTAGAACAAACATTAGAAGATGTTGGGATTGGAATATCATATCAAATATTATTTGACAGAAATGAGCCATGAACTATAACTTCTGAATCTGGAAGTAAAAAAATGATATTTGTTAAACTGAGGCTTAGTTTATGTGTCCCTATTAATAATTCTTTGAGCACAGTTTTAATAAGCTAGCTTTTCCTTCTGAGCTCCCTTCCACCTCCCTTCTGTCTGCCGTGGGATATCTCTGATTCATTTGATCCACAGTATTTCTCAAAATGGATTACATGGAAAGCTAGTCTCAAGCACAGATTCATTCAAAAGGATTTTCTCATCCCAGTTTGGGAAATGCTTTATGTTGTGTGTCCCTCTGGAGGTGTTCTAGTGCCCATCGATATCATAAAAACAGTACTCCTTGGATGATCACAAACCCGTCTTTGGTGCCAGAAAGATGTGATTTCAGAGTCCCATTCTATACCTTGTGGTCTGGTGCAGATTACTTACTCTTCGTGAGGTTCAGCTTGCTCATTTCTAAAATGGGAAAAATAATAAGACCAACTGTGTAGGATCGCTGTGAAGATTAAATAAGACAGGGTGTAAAAGGAACATAGCACATTGCTTGCAGGTGTTGAGAAGCCCTGCAGTGGAGGGGTCTGTCAACTGTTTTGAACCCGTCTCAGTCCTGTTTCACCATATACTATCTATTAACATTTCAGGAACCTTGGGAGTTTTATTGTACACGTATTTAGAAATTCTATCATGGTATATACTATTAAATTCTTTAGGGTTCTGGGGCTTCTCTCAAAAACTTCTGACTCCTGGATGGACCTAGAGTCCCTAGAGTAGTGATCATCAGGATGGTCTAGTTACTCAAGATCTCAGTCATTCTGAAACAGTTTCCAGAATGGTCTAATTCTACCCTACTCTAGTCTCTTGGGCCACCAAAGTTTGACCAGCTTAAAGTGTATCTTGGTTTCTGGACTCAATTAATACAAGCATTTATTAGACACCTAATGTGTGCCCAAACTTGTACATCCAGGAATGGCTGATAGTACTACTATATGGAGCTCTTGAGGGCGAAGACTGTATCTTAGTCACCTCTGCATTCTTGGAATTACCCACTCATAATAAGCACTCAAATGTTTATTGAATGAAATGAGGCCTTGATATCGTGATAGCATAAACTTTAGGACCTGAAGTTTAGGACCTGTGCCTAGCCCATTTCATTACTCTATTTGTCCAAAAAATTTTGACCACCTGTTTGGTGGTACCTTGTTCAACTGAGTACCAACTAAGTGCCAGTGCCAGGTTTTACTGTGTTGGGACTATGTAAGTGAATATAAGACAAAATTTCCGGCTCACTGTCTCGGTGATAGATACTGATAGTAAAAAACAAAGGTGAATACACAGGTCCTTCACGTATTCTAATCTTGTAGCCTGGCTCAGCTTTGCTGTTCTTGAGCATTGTTTGTAGCTGACTTGAGCTGTGCCCTTAGAATCAGGCCCTATTAACCTATGGGCTAAGCCCTCAGAGACCATGGGAATGTGGGAACAAATTGATACGATGGATCGATCAAGCATAGGGTATCAATCCATGGTGAGAATTGCTTCTTGGGTTCTCTTCTGGCCTAGAACTTTGTTCGTAATGGTAGGACACATTCTAAGAATTTGTGGAGCTAGAATTAAAAATGAAGCTTATACTGGACTTCCCAAAGCCTGTAATCTGCTCGTGGTTGTATGACTCTAAGAAGGGATAAGAAAATGTATTGTGCCCCAAACTTATTTGATCACTGAATCCTCTTTTGCCAAGGAACATCTTGGAACACAGAGAAATATTATTACCTAATACTTCTCAAAATTATTTTATTTACGTTTTTTATCTGAACAATTTATTGAGGTAATGAATTCCATATCTATGCTTAGTATTTTCCTTGTCCTAAACTGGCTTTTCAGTTGTCAGGAATCTATAGGTACCTGCTTACTTTAGATTTCCAATTCTCAATATCTACCAATATCTCTTGATAGATAATTTTTTTTAGGGATTCCAGAAAGAAGATGATTACTCATAATTCTACCACCCCAAAAGCAACTACTTCTCAGTCAGTGGTGTTCAAATGAAGGTGTGAGTCAGTATTAGTCAAGGTAGTATGTAGGTGGACAAGGTAGTATGTGGGTGGACAAGGGTGTGTAGGTAGGCAAAAATCCCTGGGCTGTGATTCCAAAGCCTCTAATTTAGTTGGTCTGGGGTGGAACCCAGTGATCTGCATTTTTAGCAAGCCCTCCGTCTGGGTGATTCAGAGATACAGGGTAGCAAACCACACTGGGGAAAAAACTGTCATTTTCTATGCACTTAAAAAAAATTGAGTGTACATAGATATTTTATATATATTTAAGCATACTATGTTTATGTATGTGTGTATGTTTTTACATATAGGGTGACCTCAACTGTTTTTCTCATTTAACATTATGAGCATCTTCCCACGATGTTAACTGTTCTTTGAAAGCATGAATTTAATGATTTTATAGTATTCCATTCTATAGATGTAACATAATTTTCCTACTTTGGGGGCATTGAGATCGTTTTCGATTATATATAAATAATACTATCATGAATATTCTTGTGCGTAAATCTTTGTATCTCTGAGTATTTCCTTACGGTTGATTTATTTATCTTAAGGTCAAAACATCTGACTTGTGTTAGATTCTGCATGGGAATTACCCACTTGTTTTCTAGCTCACACCGTGCAGCAGCGTGAGAGAGGCCTATTTCGCTACTCTGGGTAGATGATACAGTTCATCAATTAATGACCTTTCGAACACTTCTCTTCTAAGACATTTGTCTTATAAAGACAAATTTGTCTTATAAAGACAAATTTTGGCCTCCTGGTGCAAATAGCTTTATTATGTCTTTCAACTAGCACATGCAATTCAACTGTAATTTCCTTGAATATTCTATGCCAACTTCAAAATTTGAACAGTTTTTACTTAATGGGGTACAAGTCCTTACTGCTTCAAATATGTTCATGACTGATGTATAGGGAAGGTACTTTTGTCCTCACAAAGATACCAATTTATAGTGAAATGTAGTAGTTCTGTCCTTATTGATTGATGGATTTGTCAGGTAATGAATGATTCAGAGTATTTTTTCTTATACGGGAAGAATAAAAAGGAAATGCTAGTAATGCTTCGAATGTTCACTCTTGGCAGGATAAGAATAGAGTTTGGGCATGGTGGGACATGGGGTAAAATCAAGAAATTCTTGTAGAAAGTAAACTGCTTAAAACTAGAAAATAAACAGCACTTTAAGCAAATCATGTTAAAAAGAAAAAAGAGGCGGTATAGTAAATACCAGATGAATAGTTAAGAGTGGAGGTAGAGGGGCACCTGGGTGGCACAGCGGTTAAGCATCTGCCTTCGGCTCAGGGCGTGATCCCGGCGTTATGGGATCGAGCCCCACATCAGGCTCCTCCGCTATGAGCCTGCTTCTTCCTCTCCCACTCCCCCTGCTTGTGTTCCCTCTCTCGCTGGCTGTCTCTATCCTGTCGAATAAATAAAAAAAGAGTGGAGGTAGGGATCCATAGCAGAAGGTGCAAGGGGTATGAGGAGGGATGGTTGGAGGACTACTGTTTTTTATAAGCCTGATAGTACTAGTTCTGTTTACTATTTTGAACGATTTATGTGTGTATATATTCATTTAGTTTAAAAATTATATTAAAACACATAGATATGATTATTCTACTCCAAATAATCATATCAGTTGCTGGTTTCCACATGGGTGCTCCAGGTATTTAACAGTTCCTCTGAAGCCTTTTTAACATTCCAATCTGGGGCTCCTGGTTAGCTCAGTCTTTTAAGCAGCCGACTCTTGATCTTGGCTCAAGTCATGGTCTCAGGGTCCTGGGATCGAGCCCTGCGTCAGGCTCCATGCTCAGCAGGGAGTCTGCCTGAGGATTCTCTCTCTCCCTCTGCCCCTCCCACTCATGATCTCTCTCTCTCTCTCAAAATAAATAAATAAACCTTAAAAAAAAATCCCAATCCTTTTTCCATACTGCCAAGTGATTTTTTCAAAATGCAAATCTGAGCCTAGCATCCCCTTACTTGAAACTTGCCTTACCCACCCTTTACAACCTAATCTTTCTCCTCAGTGCCATTCATTTTTGCAGCTCCAGCCACATGGGCCTTCTTTTAGTCCTTTGTCAGAGGTTTCAGTTATTGCACTGTCTTGGGGAA
Organism: Ursus maritimus; assembly: GCF_017311325.1. Classification (NCBI taxonomy): domain Eukaryota; kingdom Metazoa; phylum Chordata; class Mammalia; order Carnivora; family Ursidae; genus Ursus; species Ursus maritimus. Next base: position 23,018,826 of record NW_024424230.1, on the reverse strand, counting down.
CTACTCCCTCCGCTTGGAATGTTCTTTCTCCTTCCCACAAGTTAACTCTTAGTGGGCCTTCAGATCACATCTCTGCAGTCACATCCCCAGAGAGTCTTTCCCAGACTTCCCACTAGGTGGCTTATTACTCTAACAGCACTTGTACCCCACCTTCCTAGTGTTTGGCACATATATTTTTGTTTTGTTTGACCTATTTGATTAAGGCTCCTCCTTCCTGCTAGCACCGCAAGCTTCCCAAGAGCAGGACTGTGTCTGATTTTGTTGCCTTTTGTGCCCTAGCTCCTAGTTCATTGCCTGGATCACTCAGTAATTAGTAGTAACTGGCTCAATTTTCCTTGCCATCCCATTCTATTAAGATACAATACCTCATTCTCCTAGAGATTTTTCCTGATCAATATTAAAAACAAAGAAAAATCCCCACCCTTACTCTCTGAACTAAAAATGGAGAGGAAGAAAATGGTTGTCTGATCTTAATGAGGCAAATCCTTATAAATAATAATTCTAAAGCTTTAACTTTCTGTCCTATATATGCGGACAGATACCTAGAGTCAGAGAAAGGGCTGGAAAAAGAAGTTTCTGTGCCTAAGAAATTGGGATGTTGGTTTTTGCTAGGCATAGAAAAGAAAGTCAGAACAAAGGTAATAAAGAATGAGAAGAGAAGGCCAAGCCTCATGCAGGAATCAGGAGCCCCATGCAGGGTAAGGAAACTCTGGGAGAACCTTAAAAACACAGATGTCTGACCTCCAGTGTTATGGTGTCTGTGTTGCTTGTAGTAAGTCCCTCCAATTCCCCCCAAATGTCTTTGAAGTCTGGTAGAAACATAGGATTTAGGGAATCTCTCCTCAACCCTACACACCAAATGAGAACAAGTTCAGAACTCCCTGATTATGTTGACCTGGGTGGAAAAGTGCAGCAGAGGGGCATCTGGGTGACTCAGTCCGTTAAGTGGCCGACTCTCAGTTTCGGCTCAGGTCATGATCTTGTGGTTGTGGGATCTAGCCCTGCGTCAGACTCCAGAGTTGGCTTCAGATTCTCTCTCCCTCTCCCTCCAGCTAGTGCATGCTGTCTCTCTCTCTCTCTCAAATAAATAAAGTCTTAAAAAAAGAGAGAGAAAAAAAGAAAAGGGACAGAGCAGAAGGGAGAGAATGAGACAACCCTAAACTAGTATAGTTCACAGGAGCTTGAGTCAGGCGAACACAGAGCCTAAGTCTCCCAGGAATTTTCAGAAAATTTTAAGGAGGGCATTGACCTTTATGTAACCCATGGGAGGGGGAGGCAGGAGAGCTGTTGAGCCAATTTCATGTGTATCTTAAAGAACAGGACAACTTTAGCTAACAGCTAAATATAGATATTTCTGTGCCCTTGACAGACATACTCTAAGGATTAAAAAGCTGTCATATCCAGGATAATAAGGAAGTTGAGGGGGGTGCCTAAGTTTACCCAAAGTAAAAAATATTTCCACTCCTAAATAAAGCTAACTGAAAAACACTGTTGCTCAGATGTCAGCATGCTAATTATACACTCAGCAGACATGGCAGGTACAAAGATTAAATTCGCCCACAAAAAAGTAAGAGGGGAAAGGCAAGGGATCAAGTTTCCCAGCTATATAAATCCCCTGTAACTGCCAGAAACTGTTCAGGCAACCTCAGGTGGAGCTAAGCAACATTTAGTTCAGTGTCCCCAAATGAAACCAAAGTTATTTTGTCTAGGTCATTCTCTACCTTGTTGTGGCTTCCAGAGATCATAGGTTTGTCTGAATGAGACCATATCTCTGTCAAACATCCTAGACTGAAGCTGACCTCGTAGAAATACCCACGTCTGGGTCAGCAACCCAAATGCTGTTCCTAATTGGTCAACAAAAGCCTTGCTGTAGAACACATCTTCATACAGCTAGTAGATACTGGAACATGATTGATTTTCTCCCACATGCCTCTGCTAAGAGGCAGTATAGTCTACTGCAGTGGTCTTCAAACTAGGGTATTTGTATCTCCAGGGATATGCAAAGACTTTTCTAAGGATACACAGGCATGCTTCCATATGAAATATTTCCTATAATCAATCCTCCTGAGAACTAGTGTAGGCAAAATACCTTTCTGAGCCCATTGCACAATTCTCCAGGATACCAAAGAAGGGGATAATTGAAGTATTGGCATTGGGGCTAAAACATGAATGATTGGGTATCAGTTCTTTTGCAGATTGCATAAGTAGTTTCCAATCTGTTCTTTGAACAAAATTGAAGGAGGATCTAATCAAGTCTGAATCAAGTCTGGATCAAATCTGTCCAATGACAGATTTTTTAAACTGCTTTGTTGAGATATAATTTACAGACCATGCAATTCAGTGGTTTTTCTTATATTCACTGTGCAAATATCACCACTATCCATTTTAGAACATTTTCATTATCCCATAAAGAAACTGTACCCTTTGGCAGTCACATCCACTTTCCTCCCAAACTTCATAGCCCTAAACTACTTTCTACCACTCATCTACTTTCTAACTACTAATCTGCTTTCTGTCTCTATAGATTTTCCTATTCTCAACATTTCATGTAAATTGAATCATACAGTATGTGGTCCTTTGTGATTGGCTTTTTTCATTTAGCGTAATGTTTTCAAGATGTATCCATGTCGTAGCTTGTATCAGTACTTCATTCCTTTTATAGCCAAATAATATTCCATTGTATGGACATACTACATTTTATTTATCCATTCATCAGTTGATCGAATGATAGATTATTAAAAATACTTTTAACATTATGCCTAAATCAGAAATGAAAAAGGAGACATTGCCACAGATCTTACAAATATTAAAAAGTTAAAAGAATACTATAAGTAACTGTAATTTTAGATAAAATTACTAAAAGAACTTCCTAAAAAACACAGCTTGCTAGAAAAAATATAGGACTATTCGGATTTTCTGTTTTTTAAAGAAATTAAATTTGTGGTGAAAACACTTCTTACAAAAAAACTCCCCGAACCCAAAAAACTCCATGCTTAAATGGTTTCACTAGTGAATCATTCTAAACAATTAAGGAAGAAATACACCCTTCCTCTAAAAATACTTTCAAAAATGGAAAAAGAGGGAATACTTCCCAACTCATTTTATGAAGTCAACATAACCTTGATCCCAAAACTTAAGGACATTAAAAGAAAGGAAAATTTCACAGGACACCTGGCTGGCTCAGTTAAGCATCTGCCTTCTGCTCAGGTCATGATCCCAGAGTCCCAGGATCAAGTCCCGCATTGGGCTTCTTGCTTAGTGGGGAGAGTCTGCTTCTTCCTCTCCCTCTGCTTCTCCCCCCACTCGTGCTCTCTCACTCTCTCTCTCTCGCTCACTCTCTCAAATTAAAAGGAAAAATTACAGTCTAATTTCTCTTAAAAAAAACCCTAAGGAAAATAATTAGCTAATTGAATCTAGTAATATACAAAAAGAATAAGGCACCTTGACAAAAGGAGTTTATTCAAGGAATGGAAGATTTATTTAACATTTTGAAATCAATATTATTCACAACATTAACAAAATAAATCAAGAAAAAGTGGTAAGATGACCTCCATAAATACAAAAATGTTTCTGATAATTTTTTAAAAAGATTTGTTTATTTATTTGAGAGAGAGAGAGAGAGCACAAGAGCATGTGAGTTGGGGGAGGGGCAGAGAGAGAGGGAGAGGAAGAGAATCTCAAGCAGACTCCCTGCTGAGTGCAGAGCCCAATGTGGGGCTGCATTTCATGACTCATGAGATCAGGACCTGAGCTGAGACCAAGAGACAGACGCTCAACCAACTGAGACACCCAGGGACCCCTCTGATAAAATTTAATACCCCATGATAAGAACTCTTAATATATCAAGAACAGGAAGGAATACCTTTAATCTGATAAGTGTCTACAAAATAATAGAGTAAGTATTATATACATTTAATAATAAAATATTGAAAGTTCTCCTCCTGGGATGAGAAACAGACAGCATTGCTTTGAAGGTCTTTGTGTAATAAGGCAAGAAAAATGAATTAAAGGTATAAGGATTAGAAAGGAAGAAATAAAACTGTCATTGTTAGATGATATGATTATGTACATAGAAAAATCCAAAAGAATAAGCAGATAACTTGTTAGGATTATAAGTGAACTTAGCAAGATGTCTGGATACTCAATCAGTATAGGGAAAATCAATTTTGTTTCTATATTCCAGTAATAAACAGATTTAAATTTTTAAAATAAAACCATTTACAGGAGCATCAAACCATCAAAAACCTAGAAATAGATCTAATGAAAGAGATGCAAAAATTAATTGAAAACTATAAAACATTATTGAGATATATTAAAGAAGACTTAAATACATGGAACTATATACCATGTTAATAAATTTGGGCTATTCAGTATTGGAAGATACCATTTATCCCTAAATTTATCCGTAGTTTCTTGGTCTAGGTGGGAGTTACGTGGGTCCCTTCCTGGTGTGAAAATAAGCTATTAAGTTGTGATTTGGACATTTTTCTACATGTACATCAATGAAAATTTAAGAACATTTTTGAGTTGTATGTCAATTATATCTCAAAGCTGGAAAAAAAAAACAACAACCCAGGGGGAACTTTTTTGAACTGTTCGAAGAAAAAATTCTAGGCAGAATTCTAGAGATTCTTATTTCCTGGTTACTCAATCAAGCACCAATCTAGGTATTGCTGTGGATTTTGCAAATATGATTAAAGTCCCAAACCAGTTTACCTTAAGATACAGAACTTATCTGTGTCCATCTGACCCAATGAGAAATGCTATTTGAAAACAGAGAATTTTCTCTGGGTAGTAGCAGAAGGGTAATTTAGAAAAGTTCGAAGCATGAGAAGGATTTGAGAGTCTATTGCTGGCTTTGAAAATGGAAAGGGCCACATTCAAGGACCTGAGAGCGGTGCCTGGCCAGCAGCCAGCTGGAAAACAAGACTTCAGTCCTACAACTGCAAGGATCTTAATTCTGCCAACAATATGAATGAAATGTTTCCTTCCCCAGAGCCTCCAGATAAGAACTCAGCCTTACTAATACCTTAATTTTGGACTTGGGAGACCAGAAAACTCAGTCAATAGCTCTAACCCTCTCTACCCACCTTGGACTTCTCATCTACAAAATGGTGAGATGATAATAAGGAGGTTTTTTTTTTTTTTTAAGAGTATTTTTTTTAAGATTATTTCTTTATTTGACAGAGAGAGAGCACATGCAAGTGAGCACAAGCAGGGAGAGACAGAGGGAGAAGCAGACTCCTTGCTGAGCAGGGAGTCCTATGCGGGGCTCGATCCCAGGACCTTGGAATCATGACCTGGGCTGAAGGCAGATGCATAACTGACTGAGCCACCCAGGTGCCCCTAAATGGGTGTTGTTTTAAGCTGCTAATTTTGTGGTATTTTGTTATGCAGCAATAGAAAACTAATACAATCACTATGTAATTTTAAAAATGTTTTTGTTTTATGGAGATATAATTCAGATACCCCAATTCACTCACTTCAAGTGTATAATTCAGTGACTTTCACTATATTCATAGAGTTCTACAACCATCACCACATTCAATTTTAGAACAATTTCATCACCTCAAAAAGAAACTCCTCACTCTTCAGCTATCACTCCCTAGCTTCCCATCCCCCTAGCCCTAGGCAACCACCAATCTACTTTCTGTGTCTATGGATTTGTCTGTTCTAGACATTTCATATAAATAGAATCATACAATGTATGATCTTTTGTGTTTGGTTTCTTTCACTCAGCATGTTTCAAGGTTCACACATATTATATCTGTGTAACAGAACTTCGTTTCTTTTTGTTACTGAATAGCAACTATTCCATTGTATGGACATACCGTATTTTGTTTAGCTATTAATCAGTTAATGGATGAGGCTTTACTCTTCCTTCCTTCCTTCTCTCCTTTCCTCCCTCCCTTTCTTTCTTTCTTTCTTTCTTTCTTTCTTTCTTTCTTTCTTTCTTTCTTTCAAATGGTAAAAACAACAAACACATAACATAAATTTGCCCTAACAATTTTTAAGTGTGCATCAGAGTATTAACTATTACTAATAACACGTTATTGTACAACAGACCTCTAGAACTTTTCACTTTCCATGATCGAACCTTTATACTTATTAAAAATCAAATCCTCCTTTCCTCCTTCCTCCCGCCCCTGACAACCACCAATCATATAACATAAAATAATAAAAAATACATGGTAAATATTACATGAGGTTCTAGGACAGTCTATTCCTTCCTATCTGTGTCTTTCTAAAAGAGCTGCTTAGCATGGTGGCTAAGAGAGTGATCTTTTAAATCCCAACTGTATTACTAGTCATACAAAGTCCCTTAAGCTCTGATTCATTGGGCCAAGTCCCTTAATCTCTGATTCATTGTTCTCCTCCTCTGTACACTGGGTAATATGGTAGTATCTATCTCACAGGGTCATTGGCAGGTTTAAATGAGCTGATAAGAGTATAACATTTAGAATAGTGCCCAGAACATCGTGAGTCCTCAATAAATGCTAGCAAACAGTATTATGTCTAAATTATATAGATTATAAATGCCTCAAAAGCAGGGCCCTTGCCTTCTTTACAGCTAACATGTAGAGACTGCTCAAGCTTTTTCTACTTGCTTGGCTCAGCAGTATTAATTTATTAGCAGATGCAGGCATTGTCTTGCTTGCTGCTTTCTCCATCTGCTCTAAATTTAGGACTAAATAAAGACAGTTGTGGGGGTGGAGGAGGTTTTAGAGATCTCTGGTCCAAATCCATTGGGTTCTTGTTTTGTTCGAAAGCTGTAATCCAGAGAGAATTTAGAAGCATCTGCTGAAGACCATTTTTAGGCATGTTTTGCAGAAATTTGTAGCATCTATTGACATTGTTATGTACATCCATACTTTGAATCTTCAACCATTTGCATACAGTAATATCCTAACTGGTGTTCCACATCTGATGCTACTCTATATATGGTAATTCCTAACTCATTATAACATGTGGATATTAAGTAAATTGATTTATGAGAAGCAATTCACTTTTTCAATCTTGGTAGTTAGAATAGTCACAATCTTACAATCCCAGATTTGAATAAAGATTTATAAGAATAGGGCATCATAATTAAACTTTACATTTGTGTGGTACATAATAATACCTTAATCTGTATATCTTATTTAATGCTTATAAGCAGTCAGTGAGGCAGGCAGGAAGGGGAAGATGATGAATTCCATTTTATAGATGAAGAAATTAGAATTAAGAGATGTTAACTGGCTTGCCTAAATTTACTAAATGTTAATAAATGGCAGAGCCAAGACTATGCTCCAGTTTCTTAACTGCTATCCAGTGCCCTTTCCATTCTGCTGGGAGAGGAAAAAGTTAGGAATTCCCACTTTCTTCTACCAGGTTTTATGGCCTGACTCTACTAAGAACCAGACAGTACTTGCCAGCAGTGGTCTGTGGGTGAGTCTTCAGTAAAGCCCGGGTCTCCTTTGGTCAATCCCATTTTGTAAATGCTACAGCCTCATCCCCCTGGCAATGATTTATACCAGGCAAATGTTGCAGATAACAGCATTTAACGGCATTGCTAGAACTGAGAAACTTGGGAATTGAAAGATCAAAAACAATCATCTATTAAGTAATTTGAATAATGGGAGAGAATCTTCTAGTCAACACTCAATCTCTTTGCTCCTCACTTCAGGCTAAAGATACCTGTGAAAATCCCATGTAATATGGCTGCAGAAGGTATTTTGTAGACAGAACTTTGGTTTTTTGGTTTGGTTGTTTTTGTTGTTGTTGAAGATTTTCTTTATTTATTTGACAGAGAGCTAGAGAGCACAAGCAGGGGAGAGGGAGAAGCAGGCTCCCTGCTGAGTAGGGAACCCAGTGCGGGGCTCGATCCTGATCCCAGGACCCTGGGACCATGACGCGAGCCGAAGGCAGATGCTTAACTGACTGAGCCAACCAGGCGCACCTGTAGACAGAACTTTGAGTAAAAGCAATCATGGGAGTTTTGTAGTTTGTTTTCTCTGGAAGAGAGCCACCCTCCCAGAATTGCTTGTCATTGAATAGATGAGCAGGATTAGAAGTAGAAAGAGAAGTAGCCTGAACATCTAGGGGCAGGCGACTGCCTCTATGTGGCTGAGAGAAAGTATTTATACTCTAAAGGAGTTAGCTTGAATGGCAGAGACAGAATGACTAAAATCTCTGTGCAATTAGCACATAAATTCTGACCCGACAAGTATGTACTGGCACAGGCAAGTATGAAGCTTTTGATGTTGGGCATAGAAACAGGTGAAGAGAAAGCCCGTGTAAAAGATCCATTTCGCATAACATGCCAGTGTGATAGGAGTCTGTATTTCAGAGGACTAAAACCAAATTGAATGAGCCTAAACAATAACAGAATTTATTGATTTCTTATAAGTCAAAAGAGTAAGGATGGTATGAGCATCAGAGGCAACTGGATCCAGAGCTCAGAGGATATCAGGGTTTTCCCCCCTTTCTCCTTTTAACTTTGAGCTTTGCTGCCTTCTATGAGCCTCTTTGCTTATGCAGATGAACTTCCTCTGTGTAGTTAGAAAACATGGTTGCCAGCAAGGGCAGACTGATGCTCCATCCTGGCATAGCAATCTCAGCACAAAGAAAGAGCATGGCTTCCATGTATAAATTCCCAAAGAAGGATTGTGATGGGCCAATGTAGGCCATGAATCTCTCTGTGAACCAGTCTAAGACTCAAGGGTAACCGAGTGCCAGAACTGGTCAATTCTTGCTCATGTCTCCACATTCAAATCAAAGCAGATAGAGTCTAATTACCAGAAAATTGTTGGTGAGGAATCTGGCTGGGCTATCACAGTCCACTATAGCCATAGCTTCTAAATTTACCTGAGGATAAAAATCACCTTGACTCTTGTTATAAAACAGATTCCTAAGCTCCCCACTCAGACCAATGGAATCAGAATGTACAGGAGAGACAGATGGTAACTTGTATGTTTAACAAGTACCCTAAGTGTGTTAGTTTCCTGTTGCCACTGTAACAAATTACCAAAATCTTAGTGGCTTAAAACAATGTGAAGGTACTGTTGTGTAGTTCTGGTGGCCAGAAGTCTAAAATCAGTGGACTAATGTCAAGGGGTTGATAGGACTGTTTTCTTCTGGAGGCTCTGAGAGAAGAATCCATTTGTCTTTGTCAGCTTCTAGTGGCTTTCTGGTGGTGTTCCTTGGCTTGTGGCCCCTTCCTCCATCCTCACAGTGCAACATTCCAATCTCTCCTTCCATCATGACATCATTTTCTCTGACTTTTCATGTGTCCCTTCGATGAGGACTGTTGTGATTACCTCAAGGCCCACCAGAATAAGCCAAGATTATCTCCCCACCTCAAAATCCTTAACTTAATCATGTCCACAAAGTCCCTCTTGCCATATAATGTAATATTCATAGGTTACAGGGATTTAGGACAGGGACATAGTTGGGCCATTATTCATGCTACCATACCACCTAATTATTACTACATTAATCTGAGAAACACCAAAAGGAATGGCTAGTTAATATTAGAACTGCAGTGTAAATATTCCAAACCACAAATACACAAGCATAATTAATTCTTTAACTGTGTATAATATATAGATGCCCAGACACCACACTTTTGCGTGTATCAATAATTAATGCCATTTTATTTTTGCGTAGTAGACCACTGAATGAATTTACCACAATCTGTTCGTATATTCACCCATGGATGGACATTTGGCTTATTTCCTTTTCTGTTTATTTTGAGTAAAGCTACTGTGAACATTTGTGCACAAGTCTTTGTGAAGACATACATTTTCATGTGGGGGTGGGGGTAAATATCTACAAGTGGAATTGCTGGGTCATATGATGAATGTGTATATCACTCTTTAAGATACTGCCAAACTGCTTCCCAAAGTGACTATCACCATTTTACTCTCCTGCTAGTATTCCAGGTGTTCCACATCCTTGTCAACACTTAATACGGCAAATCTTTTAATTTTAGGTATCTTCGTGGCCGTAAAGAGGTATCTCATTGTGGTGTTACTGGTTTTTTTAAGTAAACTCTACACCCATTGTGGGGCCTGAACCCATGACCATGAGGTGGTGAGGCACGAGCTCCACCGACTGAGCCAGCCAGGGCCCCTCATTGTGGTTTTAACCTGCATCTCACTGAAGACTATTACGAGTGAGCCTCTTT